>NW_006408552.1:8705956-8848635 GCF_000296735.1 Chrysochloris asiatica | reverse complement strand
AGAGCAGATGGAGACCCCAGCAGTTGGTTGAAAGTTGTAGGAGAGAGGATGGATGTGGGCATCCATTTGGGGTTGCTGGGCAGGCTCATAGGGCTGAAGACCATTGTTTCTCCCTAGTTTGGGAGCTTGTGAATTGAATTCTCTGCTCTAAGAAGCAGGGACAATGTGGGACAACCTCTTTGGGAGTTACGGAGTGATGCCTGCTTCGGGTACCAGTTGCCAAGAGACAGTATTGAGGTGGATGCAGCCAGCTCTGGCAAGCCCCCATCCAGAGAGGCAACCGAGGGCAAGTGGCCACTGTCTGCTCACCACCCTGAGCTGAGTGTGCAGAAATCTTCACATTCAAGCCACTCACTGTCTTAGGAACATACAGTTTCCTGGAGGCTGCATTAGTACATACAGGACAAAGACAGAGGGACCAAGCACTAGAAAGCCTACAACGACCTGACTTCCACACGTGATGGGTTGTTGTCGCTATGGTATTGAAGGCAGCGGTTATTCGGTGAAACCGTATCCAATCGAGATGGAAAATGACAAATTTGGGTAAGTAAAAAAAAAAAAAAAAAATCAAGGTGGCACCTGGATCCCAGTGCTAATCGGAACCCTACAATGACATCAGAGGGACCCGACCTTGGGCGTTGGACTAAGGATCTGCACACCAGTGGGGTAATAACACCGTTCTCTGGCAGCCAAGAGGGCTTCTGTAATAGACAGGTGGAATTTGAGGAAGAAGGGAGTTCCAAGTCAAGTTTTAGGGGAGTCCTGGTGTGGCACTGTGGGTTAATGTGTCAGGCTGAAAAGCCATTTGAACTGCAAGGTTGGTGGTTCAAGCTTACCAGTCACTCCACAGAAACCCTATACAGGGTCGTTATGGGTCAGAATCAACTTGATGGCACTTAACAACAACAACACAAGTAACAGGAAAGATGGATCTACCGAACCAAAGAGAACCCAGTGCCAGTGAGTTGGTTCCAATTCATAGAGATCCCAATGGGCCGAGTGGAACTGCTCCTTGGTGTTCTGGAGACTGTAAATCTTTATGGGAGCTGAAAGATTCATCTTTCTCTGTCAGAAAGCAAGCCTGGTGGGTTTGAACTGCTGACCTGGGACTAGGAGCCCAATGCTTATCCCAGTGAGCTCATTTCTGGATTGTTGTGTTGGTGTGTGTCTGCGCACACTTTAAGACTGGGATGATCCTTCTCATGTTAGGACACTGGGTTGACCTGTTTCCAGTAGCTTTGACATAGCACAAAATAGACAGAGCTGCATCCCAAACTGAAGAACGACAGACAAGGAAGCAAAGAGACCTTGGCACTCCTGTGGTCTTATGATAATCCGCCAAACAGAGACGTCTTTGGGGTCGGGGTGGGGTGCAGCCTGACAGGCAAACACGGTACATGACCACACAGACCATAAACAATGAGTACACGCAAACATCATAGCTGTTGTTTTTTGCCCCCCAATGAATTTAAAATTCAAGTCTTGCTTTTCCTACTTTATTCAGTCAATGACCTCAAAAGGTCTAGTTGGTAGTCTCAGGGGACAAAGGCAAAAAGTTGATACATCTGTTAATGTCACCACCCATCTGAATATTGCAATAGACTTGCATGTACGTTACATCATCCCACGTTTAAGACTACATATAACCAGGCAGCCAGGGCAGGGAGCTGCCTTCCTTTCTACTTCACTGTTGCGATGGCTCAAAATACACAGCAGGAAGCACTGTACTAGGTTCGTGGGCCTGAGATTTCATCTTCCCAACAAAGGTGCCATCAGGACATGTGGCCAAGAGATCCCCAGAAGCCAGAGAGAAGATAGTAGATCTCAGCAGGTTTTCCTTGAGGGTGGGCCTCCTTCTCGGGAGTGTATCCTCTACTCTAAGGCAGGAGAAGAACCAACAGACTGTGGTACGGAAGTGAACAAGAATTTGTAGGGGAGTCAAATTTGTAGGTGTGTTCAGTTCTCATCGAACCAGACATTAGTGCAAGACTTAGAACGCCGTAAGAGCTTCATGTACAGCAAGAAAAGGTGGCTGTGATGAATTTCTGACAAAGAGGCTTGAATGTTTCAAAGTGTGGGCAGACAAGGAAGAGCAAGTAAGAATTGTCTGGGTGTATCGGTGGTCTGTTTCCCGGGCACTGCCTGTAATTTGCCACCACCCCATAACAACAACTACACAGCCCCAAGTGGTGAGCTCTTGGCTTTCAAAGCGAAGAAGCCCAGCACTGTGACCCCCTGTGCAGGAGACATGATAACCATCTGTTTCAGGCTCCCAAGAGATCAGCCCAGAGCTGATTGACTACTCTAGGATTAACACTAACTGGTGTCTTGAGCCCCGTGTTACAGACACTGAGCTATAGCTCCACTTCCCCAAGCACGTCTCCTACCATGGAAGTCTGGGTAACACCAAGCCTCCAAAACTACGACAGCCCTTTTCTCTGTGTGTCAGGAAACACGTCTCACTGCCCTCCTTCCACGTCATATCTCCTCCTTCCCAGACAGTGGGCAGAATCCGCTCTTCATTTCTCACCTCCCAGGTTCTCATAATTGTCTCCCTGGCCGACATTTCATTTTGGAGGCCTGTCAGATGAATACAGGCTTAATGTGTCTGACACCCAGTTTGTGACCAAGCTACAAATGCATCTGACCTCCCACTTTCCAGGGACCCTGCGCTGCCTGGAAATACATGCCCAGTTCTCCCATATGAGGGTTCTAATTCCATCAGACCAGACCTACTGCCAATTATACCCTATAGGAAGGGGGCTCACTAATTGCATGTTCATCTCTAGGGCAGTCTCTCCTCATTCAGTCTTTGGAAATACATCACAAATAATTCACCACCTCTGGACCTGTTGTTCTATGTAAGGGCCAGTGAGCTGAGCTTTAGGAAATGTTCTGAGAGGAAAGGTAGCATTTCCCAACAGCTGACAAGGCACCAGGCAAATTTCGTCCTGTTACCCTAGTCAATCTTTACTTAACCCGATCAGGTAAATAGCAATAGTCTCTTATTCACAAACATAGAACGTTTCCAAGAAAGTTACTCTGCTCACTGGGATTCAAATGCAGGAGAACCTGAATGAAGACTCTATGTTCTTCTCATTCAGAAAGCACCATATACCAAAAAAGAATTTCTGTACACACTGCACATTTATAACTCTAAGGAGCAATCAGAGGCACAAAGAGAGAAGAAAGCACATCTAGACAACGCAGCTCTTGCATCATCTCTCATGATGACTTCCCCTCCCAACGCACATGATGATCCCAGCAGCCGACCTGGATTCTCTGCAACAAAGGCAGCTAGGCAGCACTGGTGCTCCCTTGCTGTCTTTGGGGACCCCTTCCACTTGCTTTCAAAGAGCCACTGGCTTCCTAGGCCACCTCAGGCCGACATCTTCTACTTTTTTGCTTCAACAATCATTTCCCAAGTATCTTCTCTCTTTTAAGATAGAGAAATGAATAAGACACAGGTACTGCCCACCCAGAAAACCAACGAGGTTCAAGTTTGGTGAGGTTGGCAGCTTCAGGCAAGTGGGACGTTCGCAATGACCTAATAACTTCACAGGCTGATGGAAGTGGAATCAGATCTTCTGCTTGGAAGACAACTCCTTGGACATGTCAATCAACTAAGGCTGTGTTTATCCTGGCTAGCACCCGGTGGTTTCCCAGTCCTGGCAGTAGTGCCAGAGAGCAGGTCTGTGGCTAGGGCAGAAATGAGACTATGTCTCATAATGACTCATAAAAGCCGCACCTACGTCGCAGTCAAGAAGCAAGATGAAACATTTGGTCAGGTGCCAGAATGATATCGAACATCCACGATCTAACAGCATGAAAATGCCAGGCCAGGACTGTTTTAGAATGGTGCCATCTTTAAAGACTCAGGGCCACTAGGTACCCTGGTCACTTTAGTCAGCTTGTTATTTAGACGTCATGGTATTCTATAGGTAGCTGACAAGGCCTCAGATTCCTTGCCCTCCAAAGAGCCTTGAAAAGGATTTACTGAACAAAAGGGTTAGTAACTTACAGTATATTCTCATTTATCAGCCCTGGCAATATTTATTTTCTATAACTGGAATGCCTGAGAAACTAAAATAAAGACTATAATGCCATAAGAACTTCTACCCTGACCTACTCTCCAATTCTATGGTAGGGGCACCAAGAGACCCTTTGTAGAAGACTGAAACAGTTTCCGGGGTATAAACATCACAGGACAGTGATTAATTCCCGTCATCGATAATCAATGGCAGAGCTGTTTTGTCCTCTGAGTTTCCCCAATACTACCTTGTTCATACCTTGTCTCAGTGCCTGCCAGGGCGTAGGTAACTACTTGTCCATATAGTCTATGTACAAGGATCCCTAAAAGTGCAGTGGTTAAGCCTTGGGCTGCTAGCTGCAAGGTTAGTGGTTCAAACCTACCAGATGCTTGATGTTAGAAAGATGAGACAATCTGCTTGTGTAAAGATTTACTGTCTCAGAAACTCGATGAAGCAGTTCTACTCTATCCTACCGGGTCGCAACAAGTCAAAATTGTTTCCATGGCAGTGAGCATATAACAAGTTTCTAATTCCCAATAACTGTTTATTGATTGGGAACTAGGTCATCCATGAACATATACACAAATATACCTGACTACATTTACTCTATATTATTTTGGTGGTGCTGTGGGTTAGGCATTGGGCTGCTAACTTTAAGACTGGTAATTGAAGCTCACCAGCCACACTGCGGGAGAAAGACGAGGCTGTCTTCTCCTATAAAGAGTGACCACGTATGGGTTACTATGAGTCAGAATTGACTGGGTGGCAGTGGGCTTGCGGGTTTGTTTATAGATTTACTATATGGATCTTTTAAAACTCTCTTATTAGGATGACATATTTCCAACGTGTCTGAGTAAGCTTCCACATTCTAGCATTATAAGATTTGGTAAGCATTGTTTGTTATACAGGCTGTGCCCTGTATTAGTACAGACACTGCCTAGGTTCCTGAGTCCAAATGAAAAATCCACATTTTTTCATAATTTGGCAGTAACCCCACTGTGGATCACTGGCGTTTGCTTTCCAGAGTTGCACTGTGAAGATTTCTTGATGTGCAATGGAGAGGTCTACATATGAAACACTAGAAAGGCCTATGAAACAACCAATGCAGGTGCAGCAGAGAGCTGAGGGCCATGAGACAACCAATGGAGGTGCACCAGACATCTGAAAGCGATGAGACAACCAATGGAAGTGCAGCAGACAGCTGATGGCTATGAGACAACCAATGGAAGTGCAGCAGACAGCTGATGGCTATGAGACAACCAATGGAGGTGCAGCATACATCTGATGGCTAAAAGGCAACCAGGGCAAAGACTGCAGTCTCCATGGGGAAGATGGCAGAACAGAAACAAGGAGGAGCTTAGGTTCTCAATAGCTTAACTGAGCTATGGCCGACTTCAAGGCTTCTATTTACACGGGGCAAACCAATCACTACACCGTAGCTTATTGTCAAAAATCATTCCCAGTGAATATATACTGGCTGATGGGCCGGGATAAAAATGCACATATACATATATATCCGATTCCCTGAAACATACTAGCAATAGTAAAGGACAAGTATACCTCTCACTCGCTTCTCACCAAGAGAAAAATAATTGCTTCACACTGCTTCTAACTTCCGGAAGCGCATTCACGTTTCAAATGCACTCAACCTTTTTCGCTCTTAACGCCATTTAAGCGTACGAATCAGAGGAAAGAGTCCTGCGTTGCCTGAGTTGGAATCTGATTTCCCAGTTGGATCCACTTTTGAATTTCCTTTAAGATTAAATGGATAATTTATGAAAGGTGTACTGCACATAAGGTCTACCAATATCTATAGTCCCAAGCCCCTTACTGCTAGGACCAACCAGTCACTGTTTTCATTAGTATAATGTGTGAAAAATAACACAAGTTCCTGCTTTGGAAATTGGGATATAACTTATGAGCTCAGATCCAAAGGCGAAGGCAGTTCTGATTTAACAGGTGCGTTTTTTCTTCAATTAGGCTTTATTCTTCTATTAACTGCTGATCAAGACCAAAGAAGTCCTTGTACCAGCAGTGATTACTTCCCCAAAGTGGTAACAACCTTCAGCTTTCACTGAAAACCCACACAGACATGCGCCAAAAGAGAAACTTGGGGACATTTTGTATGTACAATTGTCCACAAATGGATCAACCTGTCTCTAAACTCCTAACCTGGATTATTACCCATGTTCACAAATGCACTGACCAGACACACCTCAATTTTCAGACTGGTGAATACATGTACACCAAGTAGTATGTGAGGTCCATATCACATGTACACCAACATGCTTATATGCACCATGTGAGCAAACTTCTTCTAGACTGGAGAATATGTTAGTCCGTGCATACACACACACACACACACACACATTCACTCAGGATAAGTTCATACTATAGACATTCTGTTTTTGCAATTAAAAACTAGCGCCCTAAGGTGCTTAAAGCATTAATCAAGAAGAAAACTTCAAAGCCACGCACACCACTGTGTGCAACACTGTTATCTCGTGTGATGTGTTGGAATTACTTCTACAACGTGGTCAGAACCAACCTGGATGGATGTTGTCATTGTTAAGTATTGTTGAGTTAGTTCCAACGCAAAGACATTCTGTAGAGGGTTCCTGAGAAGTGGCTGTTGGCGTTGAACCACCAGCCTTAGGGTTAGCAGTGCAGTGCTTATCCTACAGTGCCCCACCAGGAATCCTGGATGGTTGTATATCCTTCCTTAACTTGTGATGGGCGTTGTTTTTGAGACTCATCTGCAGGCAGCAAGTAATTCTCTGGAGGTTGTAAGGGTTGCACATTCATATGCACATTGTGAAGCTATGGAGGATATGGCGGCTCAACGAGAAGGCTGCAGAGTGTGAGATCTGCTTAATGTCAAGACCATAAAGAGGGTTGAGGAAGAGGTTCCAGGGTGCTCCTGACAGCTTCTCTCTCCATCCCTGGGTGTAATAGTGCCTGCCTGTTTCCACTCATTATCCATGGCAAGTCACTTCCTGCTGACTGGGGAGGGAGGTCAGTAATTTGCAGCTGTACTCTGTCCACAAAATGGTGATGATTATCAGTGATTGTCTCCCAGTACCCAGCATGCACCAGGTACCTTCAGAAATGGGTAGATGACAAAAGGTGCCGTCTTCCAGGGGCTAAGGAGGTCCTTTCCTGGTCCCTCTGCCCTAATTAGACCAATCTTCTTCCATTCTCTATTTCTTCTGACCTTTCTCAATCGGCCCTCTTTTAGCGAAAGTCCTGGAGTTCTACTCCTCCAGTTTCATTCTCATTGAGAATCACTTTGGACCTGGCTCTCTGAGCACTATCTGATCTGCCCCTTGTTTCCTAACACTGTGCATTTGAAAGGTGGAGAATTTTTAGATGCTGTTTGATTTTCTGGTCCCTTTCTTTATAGATGCACCTCTATTGGCACAATGGTTAAGCACGCGACAGGTTGGTGGCTTAATCCCATCCAGTAACTGCAGGAGAAAGATGAGATTTGCTCCGATAGAAATTAAAGCACCCGCCACCTCCAAAAAAACAAAACAAAAAAACAAACACCCTATGGGGCAGTTCTACTCTGTAACATGCGGGCGATCGCTATGAGTTGGAATCGACTTGATGACACCCAGCGGCACAGGGCAACAACAGTCTGTGTATTTACATGTTGTCCATGTTTCAGTGTCAGAAAAAAACATTCCACCATCACATTAACCAACTCAGAGGCAAGCATGCATACATACAACAGAGATTTTGAATTTCAAGACAGAACATGGCTTTATTTGGTCGAGACCGAGATTTTTTTTTCTTTCTTCAAGAGTCCTTTTATTCCTTCCCTGTCTTCATTCTGTTTTTTTAAAAAGAACTCAGCAAAAGTGATGGGTTTTACTACCCAACAAGTAGCAGGGAAAAAATCACTGCTAACAACAGCTGCAAAAAGGGGCCCAGGTAGAGATGAGGACCTGGAGAGAGGGAACAGCTGAGGACTCTAGACTCACGGAAAGAGAAAGGCTGTGTGCTGGTGGCCAGGAGGCGGGCAGGTTTGCAGAATGTACCCGCTGGTTGTTTAAATTATGATATATTCCTAAGTGTTTGTGTATATCAAAAAGATGATGCACGGAGGGAGGGGATTGTTAATCATTGTGATGAAATGAAAGTACGATGGAATGTTTCAAATCCAACGTTCTCCCATGTAAACTATCACTCAATTCAAAAGAGTAACTTAAAACACAACAAAAAACCCTGTGGTAGATAGTTCTACAAGATGAGACTTTCTGATCCCGTAAAGATTTACAGCCTTGGAAACCCTGTGCAGGGTCGCTGTGGGTCGGAACCGACTTAACGGCATTTAACAACACACAGTTCTACAATGACACGTGTGTGGGGTCACCATGAGGCAGAGTAGAATTGACAGCCACTGTTTGTTTCTTTCTTTATTCATATAAATAAAATGTGATGTTTCCGCTTAAAAAAAGGGGGGGGGGCAGGTAGGTTCTGGTCCACAGCACTGTAATTGTCAGGGGTCTTGAACACAAGTTCTCCCACCTAGCATTTACATCAAAGAGGAGAGACAGCCGACACACACGGTCTTTCTGATTACTACTCTCCTCTCCTCAAGTTCAGACACAATTCTGGCTACCTTGGCTGCCAAACCTGCTTGTGTCTTCTATTCCGACCTCAGCAGCTGCAGACTGAGTCCAACTCCAAATGTCGGCCAGCCTCGGCTTCACCTCAGAGCTGTAACTGAGTTCATGCACGCCCGGATTGCCTAGAACTTGCCGATATTTGGCCAGCTCCAGGTTTGGCAAATGCAGAAAGTCCTCGAGGTCCATAAGGAGATGACATCTGAACAAATAAGTAGCTTTTGGGCACTTGTAGAAAGGTTGAGAATAAGCCAGCTGCTTTCTTGATTGCAGGAGATGCATGGTTAATTTACTGATTTTAGCATACAGTACACAGATGCGGCTGGGTTGTTAATTTTGCCTTACTACCCAGAATTACAAGGTATCTGCTATCGTCTGATTTATTTGAAATCCTCCCTGGAACACATCCGAATTTTAATTGTTTCCTGAATTTCTGCAACAGAAGAAGAACTGATGTCACTAGAAGATGCCCTGGGTCCCTGCTGACTTCAGCTGACACCCAGTGACTGATTTCCCATGGATACAGATGGGGCCTGAGAGTCGGTACCCACACCCACACCCCCACACACGCGTGCCCGGCAGCCCAGGAATGGATGATGGGGATGATGAGGGGGGACCAAGCATTTCTTCCCAACAACTCATCAACTACATGGCTTGTCTCAACAGATGTAACCGGCGGGCCTGCATGGAGGCTGCCAGAAACAGATGGTGCCGCTGGGCAGCTTTCTGCACACTGCTCCCCAGGCTGGGCTCAGCAAGATGGGAAACAGGGGCTGCATGTGCAGGGGGCGGGGTGGGCCTGGCTTTCCAACAGCAGGTAAATTCATTTGTCACACCAGCTCCAAGCGGCTTTTGAGCACTGAACTTAATGTCTGAAGCCAATGAGGCAGTCTGTCCCACCACTGCAGGGAGGCAGGGGAATGTTTCTAGCTAACCTGTGCCTTTGAGAGGAGGATGGGATGGATAGAAGGGGATGGTAGGGATGGAAGCTTACGGAGAAAGGCATTTGGGAGGCTTGGATAGAGAGGGAGGGAGAGAGATGGAGACACAGGCCTGGCTTTTGAAAATATTTCTCTTTCTCAACAAGATGGCAGGCAAAGAAGACAGAACATAAACACCTTCTGGGGGAAGAGCTGCCACCCTTACCCAAGACGAAGATCACTCCCCCCCCCCCATTAAAACCCTTACTCCCACCTCCAAGAGAAATGCGTGAAAAAACAAGTGTGTTTCCTCCATTGCTCTTAGCAAGAGTCTCAACAACCTCGTAAAAGCAACCTGTCCATATTCACTCAATCTGAAACATGAATACACTCAACCGCAATAAATTTCCATCGCCTCCAACTTTGAACACTGCCAAGGTATGTGGCACAGAAAGCATTTTTATGAGCAAGCCTTCGGCTGCCAGGATCCCACCTTCATAAAGAAGAGATTTTTTTTTTTTTTTTAAATCCATTCTGTCTATTTATTTTGTGTAGAGAAGTCAAGGACAATAAACTATGAAGAAATTCACTCTCCTTATTCCATTTCACACTTTTGTCAACCACGCTTTGTCGAGTATCTGAATGAATTTTTAATATCACGCCACAGAATGCTTTGGTCTTCTGTCTTACACAGGGTCTCTATCAATCTGATACCACTTGGGAGTTCCGAGAGATCCTCAGCACAGAGGAAAACAGCTTTAAAGTTTAGTCATTCTGATGGGATGTAAAAGCTACTATCAGTGACAGCTTGACAGAAAACGCTGTTTTTCTTTCCATTTCACAGACTTCCACGTATGAACGCCATGAAACATGTCAGGACTTTCTCGGAGTCTATGAAGACAGAAATGGCATCTGCTCCCCATGGGAAGTTCTTCTAACCGGGAAGGCTATAAAATCTCATGATTCTGAATTCTGACTGACATTCCACAGGGTGGGGGGGAGGTGTTTATGATATTGTATGGAACGCCATCAATTGCTTGTCTTTGCATATATAGTTTTTAAAGTATACAATGCTTCTCAAGCATCCTTCCTCTCACTCAAAAAAAAAATAATAATAATAATAATATTCATAATCCATTGGCCTAACCAGAGAGCTTTCTAGTTTCCTGTTGTGTGTAAGAGGGTGTTTCGATTTGCATATTCACTTTTGTTGACTCCTTCAGGAAGCTGTTGGTGGGAATGAGGGGGTTCCAAGTGCTTGGAACCAACAATCTCTTGGTTCTGTGCCTAACCAAGCTGCTGCCTTTATATTCCCATTGGACTTGCGGAGAAGCCACAGATAGGGAAAATGCTGATGAAACTCAAGTCAATGGTTTTGGCTTGAGCGATGTACTCTTGTATCTTCTAGGGTAGAAGTCATGATACCCATTATCACATTGGTGCATTGATAAGTGGGTGATATACAACTGTGAATACACATACTATCTGCATACACCACAGCCCTTCCCTTTCAAAGGTAGTGGATGACATAGTCAAGTCACCCCCCACTGTCCAAGTAAAGCCCTTCTTGATGCTGGCACCCCACGTTTGGACAGAGGCTGAAAAAGCTGGACATGGACTCTGATTTGTAAAAACAAAACAAAACAGCATCCTGTCCAGTTCACAGATCCTAGTTCTTCCTGGGGAACTCTGAATCAGGAGCCGGGGTACAAAGACGTCTTAAGAACAACGAGAATCCGCCAAGGGTACCAAGCCAGTCATGTCTACCGATGGTGTATTGTGAGGAAGGCAGAAAAGATAGGGAAGACTACAATGCAACTTTCAAACCACTGGTTCTCAAAAGGACTGATAGCGCTCCTGTCGTTGCTGTGGATGAGTACCACGTATAGGGTTTCGGAGGAGTGACTGATGGGCTTGAACTGCCAACCTTGTGGTCAGCAGCCCAGTGCTCATCCTATAGCCCCATACCAAGGCTCCAGTAGTGCCCCTTTATTTGTTATTGTTGTTAAATGCTGAGGTGGTTTTGACTCATGGCGGCCCTATATAGGGCTTCCATGGAGCGGTTGGTGAGTTGATCTGCCAACCTTGTGGTTCAAACTGACTTTGCATTCCAGTGCATTAACCTGCAGCACACCACACCAGGGTTCCAATAGGGCCCCTAGGGAGGCAAAAATGTGTTCTTGAAGAGTTAAAAACCCTTGGACAGTGGTTGTGGACGTCCGTGGCTCAACGCTAACTATGAAATACTACTCTTTAGCAGTTACCCGATTTCTGGAGTGGGGAAGGGCTTGTGATTTTTTAAAAAAAACTACCCATAAAGACTTCTCATTGGGGGTCGGACTAAAATTTTGTTTTTTTAAGCTGTTACGCACTGTTCTACACGACTGTGCTCACAAACCACACCGAGGAAACCCTTTTACGACGTGACTGTTAGTAACCAAAAAAAGCAGGCTGTTTACCAGCTTGTACTATGCTGGGTTGGGACGGGACGCACTTTACCGGCATGATGTAGACACACAAACTATGTCTGAAATTCATTGAGTTTTCTTACAAAACTGTGAGCCAGGCTTTACTGACTGCATTTTGTACCTGAGAAAACTATATGAGTCAAGAGATCCATACGAGGGGGCTTCCGGAAATCCGTGGAAAGATGGAATGAAAAGATAACGGGAGTTTTTCCCACAAATTTTTTGAAACTCCCTCATAGCTACTGAGTGCAGAAGTTGGGATTTAAACTTAGGATCCTATCTTCTCTGAAAATAGGAAGCCACTAGATTTCAATCACCTCATGTTCATCGCTTGTCCAATAGGGACACAGATGATAAATTTCACACCTGAGATTACCAAAAAACAAGACTGGAATTTGGAATCCTTGAGGAGAGAGACAGAGTGGGGATTACAGAGAGAAGGTTTGCAGAAGACACCCAATATAGCTGCTCTCCACATCACCGAGCTTTCTTTTCTGGACTGGGTCCTACTTCTTGTTTTTGATTCTGGCTGTAAATGTTTTCAACCTTTCCCCAAATCAGTTCTTGAAAAGTCAGGTTAGTTGTCTGACATCTTTGATCTCCTTCCAAAAGCCTTTCCCTAAACATAAAACTTGAAGCAGAAAGATGCAGTATCTACTATTCACGCAAGAGCCCTAACTGTCCAGCACATAAACAAAGCTGTAATGAATTCTGTAGCAAAACATTCTGCCAAGTTCTGCCTCTGCTCAGTTACTTGGGGAAAGAAGACCTCAAAGGGGCCCAAAGGCATGCCTCTGCCCCTCACCTCTCCTGAAGTAATTTCTTCTGTTGACGGGATGAGAGGAGACTAGATGTGTGCCAGCATTTGAGGGTGTCTGTTTTATTTCGGGAGATGCTTCCTGGAAGGCAGATTCACCGTCCTGGGAGGGAGGCAGGCGCCAGGCAGACAGGGAAGGTCTGATGGGACAAAGACCTGGCTGCCTCCAGCTTGCTTCCACATGAAGTTCCAGGGGGTGGCATTTCAATGACCAGCCTTCACTGGGAGCTGCAGTGGGACCTGGGACATAGGTCGCTAGTCGGGTCTCCTGAGGCAAACTCAAGTATAAACGTGGGCTGCTCAGTTGTAGCTCTGCCTGGAGGAGGTCTGGGAGGAATGATGACATCCTACTATCTTCGTCATCCCAGGAGCCCAAGTCAATGTTGTAGCAAGTCTGCAATCTCAGCGGCTCAATGTAAGTGTAAAAGCTGGGTTAGGGGCCCTTTCTTGTGAAATCCTAGTGCGTACACCTACTCCCAAAGTCCCATTTAGCTTGTTGTTGTTGTCAAGTGCCGTCAAGTCGATTCCAATCCATAGCGACCCTGTATAGGATTTTCGAGGCTGTAAATCTTTATGGGAGCAGAAAGCCTCATCTTTCTCCCACGGAACAGCTGGTAGTTTTGAACTGCTGACCTTAAGGTTCACAACCTGACTCGTAACCACTATGCTACCAGAGCTCCTCCCATTTAGCTTATACATGCCTTAAAGGACAATATGTAATAGTACTATGATGTGGCGCTGTAAGATCCACGCTGGACTGCAACAGCCCCCACCCCCACCCCCACCAGCTGCTCCTCTGAAACCCTATTCAGGGTCACCATGAATTGGAACCAACAGCAACATTCCAACCATACTTAAGCCTCATCCTCATATATAACATTAGGTTGCTGGGTGATGCAAATGGTTTGAGGGTCCCTGGTGTGGCACTGTTGGATAAGTATTGGACTAGTAACCACAGAGTGGACAGTTCAAACCCACCAGGCACTCCTTGGGAAACCCTATATAGGGTCGCTATGAGTCAGAACCAACTCAGAGGCATTTAACAAACTTTTTATGGGAAAAAAAATGTTCAAAATCCAAACAAAGTTGGCCAAAGGAAAGAAAAGCAAATTCTCTCTGCAGGTGAATCCTGGAGAGTGCTGAAGTTTCCTGAGGGCAAGGAAAAGAAACCCTCTGCGCATGACTGATCCTGGTGTGAGTCAGGGATGGTTAAGGATTGACTGTGCACCCGGCACCATACTGGTTCCTCCATATTTAGTTCCCAAAACTAATCTGTGGAGGTACATAGACGATCCTCACTTTACCACTGGACATTGAAACTGACCAAGTTCAAGTCAACTGCCCAAGGTCACAGAATGAGGAGGTTATCAGATCAGGCCCACCTCTCAGAGACTCTTAGGACATCCTCTTCCCACATACTAGGCTTTATTTTGCAAATTCATTAGGCTCCATGTGGAGTCGGTTCTGACACATAGCGACCCTGCATAGGGTTTCTGAGGCTGTAAGTCTTTACGGGAGCAGAAAGCTTCATCTTTCTCCTGTGGAACCGCTGGTGGTTTTGAGCTGCTGACCTTTAAGTTAGCAGCCCGACTCATAACCACAATGCTACCAGAGCTCCTTCCATGTGGAAGGAGTTCCCAGGAAAAAGTCCCTCTGGAGAAGTGGGTTCCACTCTACATACCAGACAACTAGGTTCCAGCTCTCTCCCAGTAGCCCATGAGCTATGGAACCTTGGGAATGTTACTTCATTAGCTGATGCCTCAGGAAAAATAGTTGGTTTTCTAAGACTGCCCTATGATAAAATGCTGCTTTTCCTGCAGCACACTGTGATTCAGAGTCAGTTTACAGAGTAGTTGTGAAGGCAGCTGGCTCCGCTTCACCCAGGCGGCTGTGGTCACAGTGGACAGTCTTGCCAAGGTCAAGAGCAGCCAACCTTTATGGTGTCCCTGTCAAGAATCTCAAATCCACAGCAGCAGCATCTCTGCATAAGTCTTTGCTTCCTAGGTGAACACAAATGCCCCTTCTCTCTACAGCTCAGTTAATTTGTCCTCTTTGACTTCAGATGTGCCTGTCACTGGGCAGCCCGGCGGTGCCTCCAAAGAGGACCATCGTATTTTCAATGTGTGAGATGACAAGATCCAGGAAGGATGTCTGGGAGTGTGGGCTGATCCAAGGACTTGAAAGAAAGTATTATATGATTTACAATACATTGACTCCTTACTATCATCTCATTATCCAACATTTCACATTTATGACAATAGTAAAAACTCTACTATCTGACTATATTGCACATTTATGAGGTATGTTTGGCAGTAATGAATGCCAAGGTGGGAGGGGAGAGGACCACTGGCTGTAATGGTTAGCGTTATGTGTAACCTTGGCCGGGCCATGATTCTCAGTAGGTTGGCAGTTATGTCATGATGTAACTTGGCAGTTATGTCATGATATCATCATCCTCCATGTTGCTGTCTGATGTGGTCAACCTCCATTTGTGCACAATACCAATTTTCACATAATGTCCTGGTCTTTGGAACTTAATCATATGGGTCAGTGAGGCATGGGTGAATCCTGTATTTGACTGTGCTGGCTAAAATGTGAGTAGAAGGAATATGAATCGATCAGAGACCTAGGGGAAGACTATGTTGTTTTTGTTAAGTGACTGAGTCAGTTCTGACTCATAGTGACCCTGTGAGTCTATATATAGGAATCTTATACCTTGCAAGTTACAAGTCCAGTGCTTAACCTATAGTGCCACACCAGGACTCTGGGGGCAGGGCGAGAGGAAGATTATAAGAAGTGAAATTTGCCAGTCAAAGACATCAGATCTTGCACAGGAATTGTTAAATGTGTGTTTCAGTGGAGCACTGATCCCATTCCATGAACACGTCACACATGTGTTGGGGAACCAGATTACTGTCCATGATGCCTGGTACGGTGGCTGCAGGAACCAAATCGCTGCCTTCCCGTTTGCACACACTCTTCCCAGGGGTCTGCCTCCCAGGTGGGCTCTGAGAGCTCTACTAGCTAACGCACGTTCCTCCACCTCTCCACCAGCTCGCCCTTGGCTTTGCATCTCTATGATGACTATGGGATGGAATGACCCTTTTCTTCTCCTCACTGTCTTCATCTGGCTCCAAGGCAACCTTTGTTCCATGGCCTCTCTAGCTGACAGCTATAGCCTTCCCCCGGCTCTGAGCCACATGCCCACAACAAGGGAGGCCCATCACATCCTACTGCCAGCTCCAAGCCTGTCCTTCCAAAAAGAGCTCATCACCTTCCCTCCTTCTTGACCTCACCATTCCTCCCGGGGGCCGACATCCTCACAGTCACCAAGTGGCTGTCAAACATCTCACCCGGAGCAGCTGCCTTCCCCCAAACTGCACATGTAGCTTGCCCTGGGAGGTGCCTTGGAGGGCTTGTGGGAAAGGAGGGGGTGGAAGATGAGGGTAGAGGGAAGCAGGTGTGTGTAATCTGAATCAGAGCCCTGAGGGATTCAGTTACCTCTCCCCTCACACCTTGGAGAGCTGCTTCTCTAAACCCTGGCATTATTTGTTAAGGCACCATTCTTTTACATTCCTCATCAAATTGGCTACCCAGTCCTTGCTGACTGCCTCTTGAAAATGCCTCCCCTATCTGATTCTTCCTTCCCATTCCCACAGCCCCCAACCTCATTATCTCCTGCCGGGACTGTTGTTGCAATCGCTAGCTAGAGCAGGTCTCTGAACCTCTGAGCTCTCTCGGCTCCAATCCATCTTGCACACTGCTGCCAGATTAACCTTCTAAAGCAGTGGTTTCTCAACTTTGGCGTGCATTAGAATCACCTGGGGAGCTTGTTAAGAATACAGATGCCTTGACCCCAGTCTATAGATTAGGATTGAGTCAGTGTGGGCGGGGTCCAAGGTATATGTATTTTTTAACAAGCTCCCCGGTGATTCTGATGTAGTCAAGGTTTGAGAATCCTTGGCACAGCTTTCACTGTGAGGCTCACTCTGGGAAAAAAAAAAAAAAAAAGTTTCAGTGGCTCCCCACTGCCTCCAAACCTCCTTCAATTGTCAAGGCGTGGCATGGTGGCATGGTCATGTAACTGAGTCTACTTTTCTGCTTTGCCTGCCTTCCTGCCCCCAAATGAGCCAGACCTGTATCTCACCTTTATCACTTGCAGTGTTCTATACCTGCTTTATACAGCCTTGTCATCTAACCTGGTTCAGGCCATTTCCTGTGCCAAGCAGCTCTGCTTTCTTCACCTCCATCAAACATGGCGACAGGTAGGAGTTGGGGGTGACAGTTTGGGCAGAAGGATGACATGGTTGGGAACAACGTACCATCCTAGACCGTGTAAATGTCTTAGGATGAGGATGAGTTTCCGACCTGCACGCTCATTAATTTCTCAAGATGATCCTCTGAGGTGGTTCTACAATGCAGACAGCTGTTGATATTTACACCCACACCCTGGAAACTGACTTGAAACCTAGTGCTCTTTCAATGGCCCACATTTGTTCTCCTTGTAATTAAAGCTGTTTTCAACTGGTGATAATCAACGCGTGTTGCCTGATTTATGTTTCATCTCAGTAGATCTGGTAACCAAAGGTCTATTTTGCCCACTTGGTGCTCAAGTCTTAGGAGTGCTGTTTACATGAATGAAACAGAAACCAACAGTGGTCCTTCTATTTAAATCACCTTCCTAGGCGTAATCAATCAAATCTCTGCATAGCTTACAGAATGATCACACAAAACAAAAACCCTTGCAGTTGGTTGACTACTCTCGACTTCTTCTCATAACCTTCTGCTTGCACTAGCTGAGCTACTGAGCGCTCACTAACAGACAGTTGTCATCGGTCCTAAGTCTGTTTATATGCCACTTGTGCTGGGTATTGCAATTATACAGCTTAATTAACAATTTCTTACACTGAGGAAAGATAAATATGAAGAGAACTGTTCTCAAAAACTCAGGGAAACTGCTTTGGAAGTACTTGGTAAAGTAAAGGTGGGAGTGTGAAGAAAAACTGTTCTTCAATTACGTAGGCGAGGCAACTGTAAAAGCGAACTGCATCTTACGTTGAGAAGGATCCCACACTCCAGGAATACCTAAATTCTCCCTCCACATAAAACAGAAAACAGAAACTGAGATTGCAGCATCTGATTTGTGCAAGAAAAACAAAGCAGAGCTTTTAAATAAAAAGGCCATCAACTAATAAAAGTCCTTGGCCATACATACAAGGGGGCTTCAAAAAGTTCACGGAAAAATGGAATGAAAAGGTAACGGAATGATACCACGTAGTTTTTGAAGCCCTCCTAGAGGATGTACACTAAGTTGTTGTTGTTGTTAAGTGCCATCGAGTTGGTTCCAACCCATAGTGACCCTATATAGGGTTTCTGAGGAGCAGCTGGTGAGCTTGAACCACCGACCTTGTAGATCAAATGGTTTTGAAGTTTTGAAGTCTGGTGCATTTACCCACAGTGCCACACCAGGATTCCATACATTAAATATTGTTTTTGTTAGGTACCATTGAGTCGGTACCAACTCATTGTGACCTTATGCACAGCAGAATAAAACACTGCCCGACCCAGTGACTATAAAATCGAGTGTTAGATTCTGGCCAAGATGGAGCAATAAGAGGGACTGGATTTACCACCACCTTCCCTGCTCTTAAGTCACCAAAACATGCAGAAACCAAACAAACCCAAAACACAGGACGCCATGGTTTTCAAGACAATTGTCATCATTCAACGAAGGACAGTGATCTTGAGAGATGGGAATGTTTGAGCCATAGTATTACCTTGCGGGAGTTTCCAGGCCCTGGCATGGAGAACTGGAACTGAGGAAATGGAGGTGACAATCTGGGAGATCTTGTGGTTACAGGTATTAGAGAGGTCACAGTAGCAGTGAGCGAACTCCGGAGATGTGTGAGGCTCCCTCTCCAGTAAGCAGTCACTACTGATGAGGGATAGCAGGATTGGTGTAACAGTGAAAACCCATCACTGCGCTTCACCATGTTAACAAACCAAACACCAAATACAGATGGGCATTTCAACAGATGCAGGAAAAGCACCAGGCAAAATCCAGCATCAATTTCTGACCAAAACTTTTGGAAAACTAGAAATATGTGGTGGCTTTAAAAAGTTTGTGGAAAACTGGAATGAACAAAGATCATGGAATTTTTCCATGGACTTTCTGAAGCCCCCTTGTAGAAAAGAACTTTATCAAACAGATAAAGAGTATTACGAAAAATGAACATCATATTTATGGTGAAATACTGAATGTTCTCACTTGTAGATAAGGAACAGGCCAACAGTGTCTTTTCTTACCACTTCTACCAAATATTGTTTTGGAGCTTCTAGCTCTGGTAGTGTAGTGGTTAAACAAATTAGGCTGCTAACCCCAAGGTCAGTAGTTCAAAAGTGCCAGCTGTTCCATGGGAGAAAGACGAGGCTTTCTGCTCCTGTAAAGTTTTACAGCCTCAGAACCCCTGTACAGGGTCACTATGAGTCGGAACCGACACCTCGGCACACTACCAACACAATCGCCACAGCAATGCAAAAGACATAAGGAATCCTGGTGTGGCACTGTAGGATAAGCACCGCACTGCTAACCACAAGGTCGGCGGCTCAAACCCACCAGTCGCTCCTAGGAAACACTATACAGGGTTGCTATGAGTCTGAACCAACTTGACGGCACTTAACAATAAACAACATATTAGAAAACAAAATCTTTAATGGCAGACATAACTATTTGTGCAGAAATTCCAGTGGAATCCCCATATAAATGCTACTAGAAAAAAATAAGTGAATTTACTGAAGCTGCAGATATAAAACCAACTGTATTTTTATATATTAGCATCAATCAGAAAATGAAAATTGAAAAACAATACAATTTATAATAGCATCAAAAATATGAACTATCTAGGGATAATTCTTTTAAAAGACATGAGACACCTGTACATAGAAAAAAATTACTAAGAGAAATTAAAGTAGGCCTACAAGTAGACATTTTGTTCATGGGTTGATTCAATATTGTTAAGAGGTCAATTCTCTTCCAAATCAACCTACAGATACACACAATCCGAGTCTTAATGCCAAGAATGAAAGATGAGGTTGTTTTATTTATTTTTTTTTTTTGGTAGAAATTGGAAACGGATTCTAACATTTTAATGGAAAGCAAAGGACCTAGACTAGTCAAAACAATTCTGAAAAAGAACAAAGTTCAAGAATTAACATAATCTGAACTCAAGATATTACAAGACTCCAATAATCCAAAATAGTGTGATACCAACATAAAGATGGAAAACTGAGCAATGAAACAGAAAACAAAGTCTAGAAAGAAACCATCACATAGTTGAACAACTGATTTCATACAACACAGTGGAAAAAGGACACATTTCTCAACGAATGGACCTGGAATGCTTGGATGTTCATATGTAAGAAGATGAACGGGTATCTGTATCTTGTACCCTATCCAATAATGAACTCAACTGTATCAGAGACCTAAATGTAAAAGCTAAAACTATAGAACTTCTAGAAGAAAACATAGGAGAATTTTTTGAACGTTGGGGTGGTGGCGGTGATGGCTATGTGCCACTTGGGTCAAAATCTGAGTTCTTTCACCTACGATATGAGCAAGTTTCGGTCAAATGTTGTTGTTGTTGTTGTTGATTTCTGTGTGCCAGCTTCCCTGACCAGAGATCCAACCTCTTTGCTTGTTGTATTAAGCCAGGGAATTGTTGTTGTTGTTGTTATGTGCTGTGGAGTCGGTTCCAACTCCTAGTGACCCTGTACAGGGTTTCCGAGGCTGTAAATCTTTACAGGAGCAGAAAGCCTCATCTTTCTACCACGGAACAGCTGGTAGTTTTGAACTGCCGACCCTGAGGTTAGCAGCCTAGTTTGTAACCACTATGGTACCAGAGTTCCTTTCCTCTCTATACCTACTGCTCCTTTCTGACATGCCTTCAGAAAAGACCAATCACTACAAAAGAACATCATTCTTGGGAAAATCAGAGGGCTGGTCCAAAGAATACGAGAGAACTCGTTAATAATAATAGCATTCACGGTGGACTTACACAACCAATGATCACACAAATGGAGCAGGGCTGTGGAACACTGTTATACTAAGGACACCGGAAGTTGTAGCCCACTCAACAGTAACCAACAACTACAGGGGTGTCACTGTCATTGTTGTTAAGTGTTGTCGAGTCAGTTCCAACTCTTAGCAAGTGACCCTATAGAGGGTTTCCAAAGAGTGGCTGGTGAGTTTGAACCATTGGCCTTGTGGTTCAAACCGACTTTGTCGTCCAGTGCTTTATCCTATAGCACCCTGAGACTAAGACAGGGATGATTCAGTGAAAAACATGTGTAAAGCGGCCAGTTCATTGTACATTCAACTAGCAGGAGTTATAAGCATCAGAGGAAGGAACACTGTGGTAATTGTTGATCTAGTGATTACAAGAACTCCTTTGTCATCTTCGGTTGGATCAGAACTATCAGGGCTACTGTCTAAAATAGGCAGCCCAGAGTTTAGGTCAATCTCCCTCTCCATTACTGAATGTCTCTGCTCTAATGGGCTACAGTTATTCCTTGGACCTTTACAACATAAATGTCTTCCATTCATCATAGAAGATCTTCCACTTGCTCATACTGAGATCTAGTCCAATAAACACAAGGACAGGGCATACAAGATCATGATCTGCAAATTTCAGATGAGTGACTCCAAGTATAAGACTAAGTCACAAAGTGTTGTTACAAAACCATAAAGTCCTTCAGTAAGGCAAATATCTCAAAATCTGAAGTTACTGTTTCTTGATATTTCTTCCATCGAGGTCTGTCCATGTCTGAAGGGGGTGTTTCCACCTCTCCATCAATCTAGCCCCTCCCTGAACAATCCTGTGCTCTTTCATTTACCAAGTCAGAATGGCAGTCTAGCATCTTTGAGGGACTCAAGTCGTGGTCCTTTTTAAATATTCTTTGGGAATATTTAAATATTCTTTGGGGTAAGGTTTCCCAATGAAATTCTTCTAGGATAAAAGCCCTTGTTATTGTTGTTAAGTGCCATCCAGTCGGTTCTGACTCATAGTGACCTTGTAGAGGGTTTCTGAGGAGTGGCTGGTGAGCTGGAACTGCCGACCTTGCAGTTCAAAACAACTTTGCAGTCCAGCGCATTAACCCACAGCGCCACACCAGGAGTATCCTCAAAGAATGAACAGGTGCATTGCTTTGACAGAAAAAAAAAAAAAAATCGATGGGGTAACTTTCCTGGCATTTCTTTTCCCAGAGCAGTTTTCAATTTTCTTAAAACTTCTTCCTAATAATCCCCTGTGATTATTCTGTATCTTGTTGAGGAAACTTATGAAGATGATCCTTTTGGTATCCCCAAAATCAGTCTCCATAACTTTCTGAGCTGACCTCTCTGCCTTGAAGTGACCTCGCCTAGCAGCCTAGCAGATCCCGTCAGAAACAACTGTCAGGAACTTTATTTTTTTTTTGAAGACACCCTGAGACTAAGACAAGTGTGTTCTTTAAAGAACTTGTCTGCAACCATCCGCCGATCACACAGATGTGTTTAAACATGTTTTGTCTGGAATAATCCTATGCTCATATGAACTGCAACCATAGAAGCAGATACTTCTGTCTTGCCCAGGTATGGGAAGCTCAGAAAGGGATCATTAGAGTCCCTCACGGAGAAAGCTAACATGCTTGGATTCTAGTCTTAGTTCCACCGAATGCATAAATTCTCTGAGCATCAATCTGGTGGTGGTGGTGTGCCACTGAATCAGTTCCAACTCACAGCGACCCAGTATAAGCTTTCCAAAGCTGTAAATCCTTACTGGAGCAGAAAACCTCATCTTTCTTCCACAGAACTGCTGGTAGATTTGAACTGCTGACCTTGTGGTTAGCAGCACAACACGTAACCACTATGCTACCAGAGCTCCTTGTGTATCAATCTATTCATCGGTAAAATGAAGGCTCCCTCCAAGGGCTGGTGTAGGGACGACCTGAGATTAGTCTCTGACACTCTGGAAATTCTATAGGAATTCTTCTTACTATAAAAAATGGATTAATGACCTATAGGAATCCTGGTGTGGTGCTGTAGGATAAGCATGTTCTGCTAACTGCAAGGTTCGTGGTTCAAATCCACTAGCTACTCCTTGGAAAACTTATAGAGGGTCACAAAGTGTAGGAACTGACAACAGCACTTAACACAACCATCTGGTGGTGGTAGTTTTGTGTCATGGATTTGGTTATGACTCACAGCGACGCTGTAGAATGTTTCCAAGGCTGTAAATCTTTTGTTGTTGTTGTTGTTAGTGTCATGGAGTTGGTATGTACAACAAAACACTGCCCAGTCCTGTACCAACCTCACAATTGCTGCCACGTTTGAGCTCATTGCTGCTGCCACTGGGCTAATCCATCTCGTTGGGGGTCCTCCTCTTCTTCACCAATCCTCCATTTTACCAAGCATGATGTCCTTTCTCCAGAGACTGGTCCCTCCTGATAACATGCCTGAAGTATGAGAGACGAAGTCTAGCCATCCTGGGTTCCACGGAGCATTCTGGCTGTGCTTCATCCAACACAGATTTGTTTGTTCTTCTGGTAGTCCATGATACCTTAAATATTCTTCTCCAACACCATTACTCAAATGTATCAATAATTCTAAGGTCTTCCTTATTCAATGTCCAATTGTCACATGTATATGAGGCTACTGAAAATAGCCTGTCTTGGGTCAGGTGCAACTTAGTCCTCAAATTGACATCTGTGCTCTTGAATACTTTAAAGAGGTCTGTGTAGCAGATTTGCCTAGCAGAAGTCTTTACAGGAGCAAAAAGCCTCTTCTTTCTCCTGCTGAGTGGCTGGTAGATTTGAACTGCTGACCTTGAAGTTAGCAGTTCACTGTGCCACCAGGGAGAGGAAAATCCCTAACGTAACTTGGCCTGAGTTTCCACTGCTAACTGACAACCTATGAACTTAAGCATACACATGCCCATGTAACATGAATTCTCTGGGGAGCAAAAATAGCCAGCTTTTCAAAACAGCTGGTCAAGTCTCCAGGGAGAGAGGTATTGGGTAAAAACCATCACCAAGACTGTCTGGGAAGCAACTTTCAAAGAGGTTCCTGTTGAAGCCCAGATGAACCAAACAGGATCTCAACACTTACTCTGTCTTTGCTGCAAACACGTCAAGGTGAGTGAAGAAAGTGCTTCAAGCTGCTGTTTGCTATTAGGTGGTGTTGGCTCACCCTCGGCCTATTTTGGATAAATGACAGCCTGAACACAAGGCAAGTGATGAAACGGAGGAGAAAAAAATGACAAATTAGCTGTTCAACAAGATGCCTTTCAACAGAGACGGGCATTGAAGGTTGGGAGGTGGGTGATGGGTTCTATGTTTCAGAAGCCAAGCTATTTCAAAAGCAAAACACGTCTGTCACACACTTGGGCCCTGCTAGCTGGTGAAGTGCAAGGAAGCACAAGAATACCACACAGCAACCCCCTTACAGAATCAGTTGTGCTACTGCCACCCACGCGGCCGGGGAATAAGATCCATGAAGAGGTGTTTGGGGGACACAACCTGGTGGATGAGGAGAAACCACAGGGAAAAGTCTCTTAGGAAAACCTGCTCACAAGCCAGGCTACTTTCTGTGACCCCAGAAAGTTCCAGTGACAACACAGCACCCGTGGTCCAGGACAAAGCAGCCTGTGGGACAGACGAGCACATGAGGCAGACCTCCGAAGTTGGCACTCCAGCAAGATCTGCTGGTTCACCAACACCCCGGGCCTCTTGTTCCAGCCAGCACACATGTGCTGGGAATCTCCTGGAAACAAGTCACCCCCCAAGAAGACATATGGTGCTTACTTGCCCAGAAAGAGTGCTAACAAGACAAACTGAGAAGGAACGAGGGAAAAAGCTGAGGAAGGCGTGCAGTCCCACACAAGGAGGTGAGATTCAGGCTTGAGGATGTGAGTCCCCAGGGCTTCTGAGCCCAGACTGCAGACCAGCAAAATCAATGCAACCGCTCAAGAGGAGCGCTCACTGCCTTGGGCCACTGGTGGCTTTGTGCTAGGCAAGGTGGGGTGGGGGTAGGGGGAATGTGCTTACTTCCAGACTGCTCGTATCTTTGGAGGCAAGGGACAGCCCCTGTGGGAGACCTCTCTAAGCTTTACTCCTTGACAAAGCCCATCTTCACGGATCCAGAAAATACTGTGCCTTTACCATCCCATGAGAAAAGAGGAAACTGAAAACTTCACACGCTCAGTGGGGCAAATGACTTCTGAAGGCTTATAGAAGATGGTGGCAACGCAATAGTGGGACGTCCAAGCCAGAGTGGCCCCGATGGCAACAACTGAGTCTTGTCTTTAGGACCTGCTGGAGTCAGCAGGCGGAGGCAGGCTGAGTATGCATCAGTTGGTTTTCAAAATATGTTATTTACAATACGCAGCAGATGTTCTTTGAATTCTAATGTGAAAATACAGGCTTTTTTTTTTTTTTTCTTTTTCACTGACAGACTAAAAAGTACACTTAATATAATAATCTTGCAAAGTC
Organism: Chrysochloris asiatica; assembly: GCF_000296735.1. NCBI lineage: Eukaryota > Metazoa > Chordata > Mammalia > Afrosoricida > Chrysochloridae > Chrysochloris > Chrysochloris asiatica. Next base: position 8,823,243 of record NW_006408552.1, on the reverse strand, counting down.
CAAAGATTACCTCACAGTTTGGAAAATACTATGTTGAGTCATTAGTCCCTTTACTCTGTATTTTCAAAACTCACCAGATAAATATGGTATGCTGAGATTTCCTGGTAACGACCTTCTATTTTTTGTGAGGAAGAACACAGCAAGCCTTCCCAGAAGCTTCAATTAAATCTGGAAAACGTCTCTACAATATTCGGCAGCACGATGCATGCACACACGCGGAACGGGTTCAGAAGCTCTATGCTCAGGGATGAGGGCCATCTGTTTTCTAGGAGGCCTCTAATGGATCAGGTTGTGCACAGGCTAAGGGAACTGATACCATAGGAACCAAGGACCAGTGAGAGATAATAGCCAATTACAAAGCTAGAGGAAAGGGCTACACGGTACAGTTAGTATAAGATGCTAGGATGGTATGTAACCTGATAGAAGGGTGGTCAAACATGAGTCAGGTTGTGGGTGGTCAAGGAAACCTGCATCACAAGATTCAGGATGCAAGTCAGGAGATGTGGTGTGCATTGGAGGGCCATGTAGGATTGGCCAGAGAGGGGAAAGGGTGGCAGAAAAACACTGGGACAGACTGTGAGCTCAGCAGCCAAGCTCCCTACATCTGCCACTTTGGGCAAGCTGCTTCTACTGCCCGTATCTTCCCTCAGAAAGACTATAATGAAGACTCAGTGAGGACACATAGACAGGTCTGGTGCCAAGCAGGTGTTCAATAGGTGTTAACTGGTTTCCTTTCTCAGCATTCTCAGAGCTCTGCAAGTTCGAACTTTCCCAGCCTCTGGAAGAATCAATGATAGTTGGGTTGATGAGAGTTTGGCCAATGTGTCAACATTTTACCCTTGGATTGGGATTCTACAAATTATTCCATCAACGTTCTCTTGCTGTGAGGGCCTGAACTCCATAAAGGGTTATGCTTGTATGAAATATTTAAACGTGGAGACGTCTAGGTGTGAATTTTGCTTCATTTGTATTTAACGGAGCAGTTCATTCACTTTAAAATGCTCACCAATGTGTTCTGCGCAGCTAGAAGTCCAGTGGACAGTGTTGTATTCACTGTACTGTCTTCTGGGCACACAGGACTGCCCCTCGCCCCCCAACACTCTCACCATATTGTGTGGGAAGGAGTTCAGTGAACAAATAAAAGCAACATGTTTGCTCATGGGATTACAGAGGACACTTTTTAAGTCAGTGGCTCTCAGTGTTGGATGTTGTTGTTGTTTAGGGCCGCCTAGTTGGTTCTGACTCACAGCGACCCTGCATAGGGTTTCTGAGGAGCAGCTGGTGGATTTGAACATCTGACCTTGTGGTTTGAAGTACAGTGCTGACCTCACAGTGCTACACCACGTGCAGCAGCAGCACTGTCACCTGGAAACTTATTTCAAAGGCAAATTCTGGGTAGCCACTGCTACTGGTAGCGTAGTGGTTACAAATCAGGCTGCGAACTGCAAGGTCAGCAGTTCGAAACCACCAGTTGTTCCGGGGGAGAAAGATGAGGCTTTCTGCTCCCGTAAAGATTTACAGCCTTGGAAACCCTACACAGGGCCGCTGTGAGTCGGAACCGACTCCACGATACATAACAACAGACAACAACAACAATTGTAGACCTGGTATGGTGCTGTAAGACCACCACTGGAACTCAAGGTTGGCTTGAACCACAAGGCCAGTGGTTCAAACCTATCAGCCACTCCTGGGAAACCCTGTACAGGGTCACTATGAGTTGAAACAAACTAGATAGCACTTAACAACAACATTGCAGACCTACAGAACCTCAAATTCTGGGGGTGGGACCAAGCAGCGGTGTTTTAGCAAGACTTCAAATCTAAGGAACAAAGCAATTGCCTATGCTGCCTGTTGAAACTCTCCTTCAGCATCCAACCACAAAGCTACTGGTCCTTCCATCAATGCACAATGCAATACAAGCCTCTGTGATCTCTAGGGATACTGGACAGAAGGTATGGGGGAGATCTGTGAGTGGTGTGGACTCTTGAAGGAATCCATAAGGCAGAGAGAAAGCACATGGTCTCTTTAGACCCTGACTCCCCTGAGGAAGATTAAGAGGCTATGGCTGAGAAGTTGCACCATCTAAAATATGCATGACCATGTCTGGAATCTACGAGATAGGTTTCAGAAAAATTCTCTTCGTTTGCAGGCAAACGAGGACTTGATGAATAATTCTAGTCTTTCAACATTGCACCCATAATTTTTTTTTTTTTCCCACTGAAAAGTTACTGTGAAATGGAAAATGAAGTCTTTCAGTGGTATGAGCCAAACCTACAAAGTGGCTTCTTTATGATGAATTCATGAAAAATTTAATGTTATGAGAGGCGAGGAGGGTATTTACAGTATCGGAGCTTAGCAAAGAGGAACAGGGAGCCAAAGTATGATTTCTTTTTGGCTCCTAAGGCACATGGCATACAAAATGTTTCTATAAAGAAGAAGAAGGGGGGGAAAAAAAGGCAGACTTGGTTCTGAGTTCAGCTGAAATATCATCATTTCCATTTGGCTGTTTTGTGGTTGTTGCCTTTTTAGGTGATTCCACATTTCAAGAAAAAGCTTGGAGCTCATTAGAGTCACCCTATCTCCTTCCAACAGAATATGCCATTCCGAGAAAACGCTGGGCCTGCCTACCATGCCAATAGCACCAGACAGGTCCCGGGAAGCTGCCAGCTAGGGCTGGCTACATCTGCGGATGGCCATCTGTGAGATTTCCTGAGAATTTCCTATGTTTTCCTGGGCCGGCAGCTCTGCAGACTGCAGGCTTGGGTGAAATATGCTCCTTTCTCTTGTCACCTGCAGGTGGTCCTGTGGCAGTTACAGAGAGTGGTTGGCATAAAGTGGGGCCTCCATGCGGTCAGAGATACAGGAACTGGGCAATGGGCTTTGTCATAGTGGCTAAAATTGCTTATGGTTAAGTTCTGGAAAAAAAGAAAGACAGAAATCAAAACTTGAAACTTGGGAGTTCAGCAGCACAGAGCTAACCTGAAGAGGAGTGTTGAAAATATGGAAACGGAAAAGAACGTGGTCATTCTGTATTTATTTTTTTCTTTTTTGACTGGCTGTCTTCAACCAAATGTCGTGAGATGACAGGCCAGGATGCTTCCTTCACGTAAGCCCCACTGAAGCCAGTGAGGTAGCTGGTTAAGTACCATCTTAGAATGCATCTGATCTCTAAACAAGTGATCTGGAATCTTCTTTCACATGATAGGTTTTCAAATATGGGAAGTCAATCTGTCCCTTATTAGATGGCAGACCACCATCTAATAACAGAGAGTCCCGCTGTGGTGTTCTTGGGTAAGTACTAGGCTGTTTCAACATGAGGCTGGCATTTCAAACCAATCCAGATGCTATCAGAAACTCTACACAAGGTTGCTATGAGTAGGAACTGACTCATGAGCACACAACAACAACCACAACCACCACCAGTGCTAGACTGTATTAGACTAGCTCTCCCTTTCTAACCCTACTGGTAGTTACGAAATGGCATAAACTATTCGGCAAATGCAAAGGATTACAATGAAAGCGATTTCAGGTCACGACAAGTATACCAAGCTTCCTTCATGTAAACCTTGAAATGGACGGGCTGAAAGAATGACAGCTCCGAAACTACTCGGACATCTCCTGGCACTGACATTTAAGCTCAGGTTTTGACATCTTGTGTATTTTTCAGATGTTAAAAAAAACATCATTCCCTCAAGAAATATTTGTTCAGAATAAACGATATTTAAGAAGCTTTATCAGCGGATAAGAGTTTCACGATGAGAATGCAGTGTGCCAAACTGTGTGTGTGTGTATGAGCACAAATGTAACTGAGATATAAGACAAAGTGCTAATGGCTCCAGAGGATAAGCATTGGATGGCAAACCACAAGGTTGGCAGTTCAAGTCTACTAGCTGCTCCATAGGAGAAAGATAATGCTTTCTGCTCCTACAAAGATTTAAACCCTTGAAACTCTACCATACAGAGTGACTGTGGGTTGAAAACGACTCCACAACACTTTAACAACAACAACAACAAATCCCTTTGTGAAGAACACACAAAGGCACAAGAGATGCAGGAAATTAAATGGAAAGCAATCCTAGTCCAAGATGCTTTCATGCAAAGAGGGAATTTGAAGGATGAGAGATTTCAACCTAAGGAATTATGCTAGGAAAAATGAAGGGGAACAGTTCAGTTAAAAAATACATGATGTACAAAAGTGAAAAAGAAAGAAATTGGGGTGGTCAAAAAGGAATGGTCAGCGCTTTACTCAGGCTAGGACACAGACTATAAAGTAGAAAATATTGTGTTTTTGTTGTTAAGTCCCGTTGACTCTGCATAGGGTTTCTGAGGAACAGTTGGGGAGTTTGAAATGCCAACCTTGTGGTTAGCAGTCCAGGGCTTAGTCTACAGCACCACACCAACACTGTCTGAGGTTAGGACACAGAGAATATAAAGAAAGGTGGAAACAGATTGGGAAAACCCCACAAGGCTCAAGTTGTAGCAGGCCTTACAAGTTACGTTTTTAGAATGTATTCAGTAAACCTGTGGTTAATTGTTAAGTGCCATTGAGTGAGTTCTGATTCATAGCAAAGCTGTATAGGGTTTTCAAGGGGTGTTTAGTGGGTTTGAATTGCTGACCTTGTGTTTAGCAGTCCAGTGCTTACCCTACAGCTCTACACCAGGAGTCCCTCAGTAGGCTTAGAGATATTTTTTAAAAAACCCTGCTGCCTATGGATATGACATTAGCAGATCTGTGTGGAGGGGGGTTGATGCCTGGCAGTGATGATGAGATACACCGGGGACAGAATGGTGACAATCTAGATAAGACAGTGGCATGCGGCCTTGAGACAATAGACAAAAAGGGGTCAAGAGAGCCAAGGCAGAACAAAAGGGCGATTTCAATGTACACGATAGCTGTCCACTTTGGCTACCAAGGAGTTGAAAGAGAAATAAAAAAGTCAGATTTTCAACCCTGGGTCATATTATGGCCCAAATTAGGGACGACAGGAAGCTTGCCAGGATATGAGTTCTGTTTTGAGCAATGAGTCTAAGAGGCTGGCAGGACATCCAAGTGGTGAAGATAGTTTTGGAAGTTATCCACATAGCAAAGGAGCCAGATGGCTTTATGAGACTGGCAAGGGAGAAAAGAGAGACGGATAAAAAGAGTGGGCAGTCATATTTAGGAAGGCACTGAGCATGGGAGCCAAAGGTAGAAACAGAATATGGGTATTGCCTAAGCCAAAGGAAACGAGAGCTTTAAGATGGAGGGATAGTCAATAGGACCCCTTGTTACCTCGAGGTTCTGGAGAAGGAACTCACGGAGGGTGGTGGGGCTCGGCACATAAGATGACACAATGAATCAGGAAGAGAGAGATTTCAGTAACATAATGAAGGTAGAACCACCGTCAGAGCAATAAGGTAGGTGAGAGTGGGTGGCAGAGAAGTGCCAACAGAGAGCACACACTGTGCTTTCCAAAGGTTTGACAGTAATGGGAATGGGAAAAACAGAAGGGTAGCTTGAGGGGGCAGTGAGAATGAAGCAGTTTTATTAAAGGAAAAACTCTGAATGTTTTTGTAGGTTGAGGAGAAAATGAAGATGCAGTAGAAAGCCAGGTTGTGAAGGAGGAGGGAGAGGAAGGCTCAAAGGGCAAGAAAGGAGACATTTCTGGTCAGAAAGGGGGGCTGCTTTGTTTTTGAGATGATTGAGCAGAGGAATAGGAGAGAAGACTGGGTGAGTATGAGGGGGCTGGAGTATTGAGATCGTTCACCCTGCAGTTAACTTCAAGGTCAAACTATGGCTCTCCCAGACTTGTTTTAATTTTATTTACCTTTAGCCTGAACTTGTATATGAGCAATTGATGGTCTGTAACGCATTCAGCCCCTGGGCTTGTTTTGGATGACGATATTGAGCTTTTCCATCGTCTCTTTCCACAGATGTAGTCCATTTTATTTCTGTATATTCATTCCATCTAGTGAGTTCTACATGTATAACTGACTTTTATAATTGTTTTAAATAGGTATTTGCAATGAATAAGTCATTGGTCATGAAACATTCTACCACGTGATCTGCAACATCAGGATTGGAGGAAGACTCATCAACAATCTGTGATATGCAGATGATACAACCTGGCTTGCTGAAAGCGAAGAGGTCTTAAAACACTTAACTGATGAAGACCAATGACTACAGCCTTCAGTATAGATTATACCTCAGTGTAAAGAAAACAAAAAATCCTCACAATTAGACAAATAAATAACACCGTGATAAATGGATAAAAGTTTGGAGTTTTCGAAGACTTTATTTTGCTTGAATCAACACTTATGGAAAAAGCAATCAAGAAACTAAATGACACGCTGCAATAGGCAAATGTGCTGCATGAGACCTCTTTAAAGTGTTCAAGAGCAAAGCTATCAGTTTGAAGACTAAAGTGTGTCTGGCACAAGTCATGGTGTTTTTCAATAGCTTCATATGCATGTGGGAGTTGGACAATGAATAAATACTGCAGAAGAATTGATGTATTTGAGTTAGGGTGTTGGAGGAGAATATTGAAAGTACCATGGGCTGTCAAAAGAACAAATAAATCTGTGTTGTCCAGAAGGCTCTTTAGAAGCCAAGATGACAAGACTTCATTTATCTCTCATACTTTGGACATACTATTAGGAGGGATTAGTCCCTGGAAAAGACACTATGCTTGGTAAAGTGGAGGGTTGACAAAACAGAGGTAGCCTTCCAACAAGATGGGCTGGCACAGTGGCAGCAACAGTGGGCTCAAGCACAGTAATTGTGAGGATGGTGTAGGACCGGGCAGTGTTTTGTTTTGTCATGCACAGTGTTGCTATGAGTTGGAACCAACTCTACAGCGCCTAACAGCAACAGATTAAGTTGGCGGTGCTTTGGTTATGAAACTCTAAAGAAATGGAAGGTTACTGAAATGACGGGAGAGAGGCAGAGACGGTAGAATCTTCTGTTTCTCAAGATAAACAAGGGGCTGTGAGTTAATGCTATAGAAGGATGATGTTGTGAGTAAAAGTCAGACATAAGTGATATCATGATGACCATAAAACATCAGACTCAGGAGCCCTCACAAGAGCTCTGAAACAGTTCTCTGTAGAGATTAAACTCATGGCCACTTAGCTTGGAGCCTTTCAGAAGTGAAACTGTCCATACAGGCAAATCTGCAGAGATGGAAGATGTAGTAGTAGATGCCAGGGGCTAGATGGAGGAAGGAATAAGTATGGAGTTTATTTTTGGAGTGATAAAAGGGTTATGGACAATGCAAATTCCTCACACTGCAAATCCATACTTGATGTTGAGGAACACGAAGAATAATCTCTTTAGAAAACTATTTCATACCCAACCATTACTAATATGAACACTAACAGATCTCAGGGTGTTCATCCAGTTTTAATAAGCAGCAAAGTGTCTCCTGAACTGAGCCCAAATCCCCTGTTAAGTCCCCGTTAAACCTGCAAAGGAGCTCTGTTAGCATAGTGGTTACGAATCGGGCTGTGAACCGCAAGGTCAGCAGTTCGAAACTACCAGCTGTTCCGCGGGAGAAAGATGAGGCTTTCTGCTCCTGTAAAGATTTCCAGCCTCGGAAACCCTGTACAGGGTTGCTATGAGTCGAAACCGACTCCATGGCACATAACAACAACAGCAAATCTGCCACAGAAGTCTACCATGGAAGTTGGGAATTGGTAAAGAAACTAAGATACAAATGAGTGAAAGGTTTCTGGAATTAGACAACAGTGATGGCTGTACAACATTCTATTGTGACTAGACTTACAATCAATGAATGATCACTTAAACAGGATGAACTGCATGGTATGCAAATTCTGCGGTGCTAAAGGCATTTTCAAAAGGACATTTCAGAGTTAGAAAGGGTGATGGGCACAGAGCTGTACTAACGATGTTCGTCTTCCATGCCTAAATGCTTCTTGTTCTATGTCTTACAATTTCTCAAGGCTCCCCAGAGCAGCTCCCTAAGATATTAGGATGTTTGTTAAAAATGCACTAGAAAGGGCATCTGAGAGGGCTCAGCAGTAGCCAAACGCAGCAGTAAGACTGAGGGGGAAAAGCAAAATCAAATACTGACTCCGTCTAATCTATGCCTCCCAAACCAAGGTCCACAAGTGGGATGCATCCAAACCACCTGGGAAACATCGCGGAAGTACAAATCCCCAGACTCTGTGATAGATTATCAGAGAAAGGGCGCCAAATGCTAGGCTTTTATGAAATTGATCAGGTTGCCAGCCACTCTACCATGACCATAACAATGGCAGAGTGGTGGTGGGGTTACCTCTAGGACATGACGAGGCCCACATTTCTCACCATTACCCTTCTGTGCTATACCATTAGAAACATCAATTTCCCAATGGATTCCTGGACCTTAAAAATTAGAAGGCTCTTGGTATAATGAAGACACTGTCTAGTTTGCTTTAAGGAAATGAACGCCATTGGAGCAAGAGAGAATGTTGCCACCTTGGCATGCAGATTGTGCTAAACTTACATTGGTTTAGTCGTCTGATAGAAAACAACAACATCAACACACCAATGGTTTTACATTACCACCAGGTTGTGATTAAGTGAGCAGGTCATACTTGTATTAGGATTCCTATGAAATCAAGAAGGTAAAATTATACACAACAACCCTACAATGCCCTCTGAATGTTTTCTCCCTCTTCATTTCTTCTGCTTCCAGCACAAAGCCAGCTCTAGGTTAAGCACAGATAAGGAACAGTGCCTGTCATTAAGGGGAACACCATTGTGAAGAAACAGAAAGCCATCACTGGATCAAGGGCAGGGAGGTAAATCGTGTTTGATCATACACACAATGACAACACAGACTGACACTTGCATATCATGAGAACAACGTACCACGACACCAGAGGAGAGCAACTTCATGTTAAACCGTGGCAGTGCTAACCCATCGCAGAAGTCACGATACCCAGGGCACATGTGACCCGACCATGCCTTCACCTGACTAGTCCTGGCGTTCAGGAAGACTGTGTTCTCTGTAACCTGTCTACGTTGTCTGCAACCAGTGCTGGACCAACCTCTAACCATTCTCCAATCCAAGGCACAGACATCCACATGTCTACCTACCTTCCCCGTGGGTAATGGCTAGGTTGATGAAACCAAGGCCCTTTCACAGTCTGTTCAGGGGCTTTATTAAGATTCAGTTCTCCTTGGAAAGACCAGAGAGGAAATGGAAAAGACTCTTCTTCACAGTAAAGATCAGGGACCTTAGCCCGGAGGGCTATGTGTCCACAACTCAATAGTGAAAACCATGACCACCCTAGACCCTTTTCCAATTCACAGAAGTAGCCTAAGACGAGAATCTCCAGCATTGTCCACCGAACATCTCCGGAGCTGATGTGTCAGTAGCCCAGAGCACCAGAGCATAAAGGAAGGACCTCAAAACTGAAGGCGGTCTTGCTACACAGACCACCATCTCTGGGCAGTCTACTGGAACTGATCTTGAATGGCAGTCATCTTTGTGGGGGTGTTTTGCTTCTGAGAAGGTGGCTGAAGGAGTGGCCATCACCCAGAATTCCTTCTCAGATCCCAATTACACATCTCAAAAATATCACTTCTTAAGAACCAAACACTTTGTTTTCTGGTTGCAACCCTTTGAGCAGGTTACCATGGATTTATGCTGGCATAATGGGCTTGTGTGATGTATGTTCCCTGTCAGGGCTGAAACAACAGTCAGTACGTCTGAGCAGGCCCACCTGCCAAGCAATATGTTCTCAATCCCTCAGGCAGAGCGGTGCACGGCTAAGAAAACGTCCCCCCACTGAGCAAATGGCAGGGCCATAGAACATAGGCAATTGTGCGCGCAGGCGCACACCGGCTCACAGGCACGGCAGGAGGGACGAGGGGAGGGACACTGAGGACGTTCCTGTCAAGCTTCACTTCACAGTGACAAGCAAACAACCTCATGGCCTTTCTTTATCTTTTTTTTTTTTTTTTTAATGAACTAGCATAGACTGCTAATCACATACATCATTAACGCAAGTGGCTGGAAGCTGGCTGGGGGGGATGACTGTAGTCCGGATCCTGAAGCCAAAACTGGGGACAGGACAGGAATAATTCTCAGAGCAATGCAGGAGTGGCATGTCTCAGAGTGGTTGGATGTAATCTGATAGAGGCCCCCACTTGGCAGTGGGAGAAAGCCATCAACAAGCTATCGAAAGCGCTTCTTCATGTTTCACTGCATTGGCTGATGTGAGAGCTCACCACCAACCACCCTGCTTTTGCCAGAGAGGCAATGTTCCCTCCTGCCATGGCAAAGCACACGTTTGTCAAGCAGAGGCACCGGGCCTTCTGGCTGGGAATGCTGTAGCTAATTAGTGCTAGCATGAGTCTGTACTACGAAGACACCCTCAGAGGGGAAGACCAGATTCCGCTTTGAACGACTCCTCAGATGGAGCTGTGATGAATACACTGATTTCTAAGCAAATGCGCTCTCTGCAGATTATGTAACAAGGAACAATGCATGGCTTTCTTATAGGCATTGGAGGCACAAGGCTGTTCAAAGCAGTGATTCAAAAAACAAAAAGGCTGATAGTTTTACTCTGGGACTTTAGGTCAGTCCTCCCAAATCTCTTCTTAAGGATCCCCAACCATTTCTTCTGAGTCCCAGACTACATAGCATTTTGTCACATGAACCTAGTTCCTGCCAAGGCCCACCAGACACTGCTTGCATTTCTCTTGCTGAGAGGTGAGGAGGATCATCCCCGCCCCCTGAACCTGATCATCAAGGGAGGGAGGCACGATACAAAAAGATGACAATGGTTCAATGACGTATTTGTGACCTGGGAGAGCCAAATGACGAAACAGGTATCTTGCAACCATTGCAAATTATGTTACAGTTCTCTGTTGATTAACATGAAAAGAGGCACTAGGATATACTGGCCAAAAACAGAAAAGACAAAAGAAAGGCAGAATTTGATCTCATGTATGTAAAAACGTATAGATACCATACATCAATGTTCATACACACACAGAAAGATCTGAAGGAAGGTTCAACAACAGATATCTCTGAATGGGGACATTTGGGGCGGGGAGGGAGTTACTTTCATTGCTTTTCTGGATTGCTGCTTACTTGACTCCAACTCAAAATGAAACTTTGTGTGTCAGAATAGAACAATACTCCAGAGTGTTATTGATGGCCAGCGTGTGGAAGTAGATCGACACACCTTTTATCTGCGGTATCTCTTGGTGGACTCGAACTTGCAACCTTTGGGTTAGCAGATGAGCTTTTCGCATTTAGATGCTGGCGACGAATATTAAATATATCATGAGCTTGCCGAAGACTGAAAAAGTTTGTCTTGGAGGAAGTACAACCAGAATGTCCCTTAGGAATGAAGAAGGTAAGAGTATGCCCTGCTTAATTTTGACACATTATCAGTGAACCAGTCCCTGGAGAAGGTCATCGTGCTCTGCACAGAATCAGTGAATGTGTAACCCAGAAATCAGTATCTGTGCTCAGTGTGCACTGTCACTGGGAAAGAGCAAGCTCTTGGGGCAAAAGAGTACCAGTCGATTTTGTTCAGCCTCACTCCAGTGTCACTAAAAATCAGTACTTGACAAACGGTGGTTGTTGTTGTTAAGTGCCATATAGAGCCCTGGTGTGGTGCTGTGGGTTAATGCGTTAGACTGCAAAGCCGTTTGAACTGCAAGGTCGGCAGTTCAAGCTCACTAGCTGATTCGTGGAATCCCTATACAGGGTTGCTATGGGTCGGAACCGACTCAACGGCACTTAACATCAACAACAGTCAGTTCATAGCAACTCTATATAGGGCTCCTGAAAAGTGGATGGTGAGCTTGAACCACCAACCTTGTGGTTCAAACTGACCTTGCAGTCCAGGAGCATTAACCCACAACACCAAACCAGGACTCACAAAATATGGATTGAAAAAGGAAATGTTAACACTAAAGTTAGGAATCAGTGAGACTGCCACAGAAAGGAAAAGCCAGAGAACTGAAACCATACCATTGGGGGCCAGATACTTAGCAGGAAGAGGTCAAATCGAGAAAGGGGAAAGGTAGAGCTTTGAGCTTAAGAGTGTTAAAATCTGGCCAAATTCTTTCTGTCTCTTCTTTTCTTTGGACAGTTTTCTTAAATTCTCTGAGCTTCATTTTTCTCACCCTTCAAACAGAAGATCAGATGACCTCACAGTGCCCAGCCAGGTCCTGAAGCTTACTCATTGTTGATTTGCAGGAAATTAACTGTAGTTAATGAGAAGGCCTTACACTTTTATCTAAGGTGATATGATGATCTGTAGATTTCTGAAGCCTAGGCCATTTCTCTCCCCAGATTGCTTAAATACTGTAACGGTTTCACAATTTGCTGCGCAATGCTGCATTGATTAGATTTTTTCCCTTTCTTATCCTGAAATATAATTTGCACACAGTGAAATGTATAGACTGTAAGTGTACAGTTTCCTGAGTTTGGATCAATACATATATTGTATAACCTGGCTTCTTATCAAGATAGGACACAATTCCAAGCGATGTTATTTTTAAAGGGTTTTACTAAATTTTACTTTTATCTTTTCAAAATCTTTCATTTTCATGTATGGTATTGTTTAGTGCCATTGAGTCGGTTCTGAACCATAGTGACCCTGTATAGGGTTTCCAAGGAACAGTTGATGATTTTGAACTGCTGACCTTGAGGTTCAAACTGACCTTGCAGTCCAGCATATTAACCCACAATGCCATACCAGGACTCATATATGTATGTATGTATGTATGTATATATATATATTATATATGGACTAAGGTGCACCTGACCCAAGCTGCGGAATGGCTGGTGGGTTTGAACCGCCAACCTTATGGTTGGCAGTCCAATGCTTATCCTACTGTACCACACCAGGAGTGTGTGTATATATACATTTACATATATATTTATATAGACAGTCCAGGGTTAGTGACTGGACTACTAACTGCAAGGTCTGCAGTTGGAATCTACCAGTAACTTGTCAGAAGATGAAGCTTTCTGTTCCTGTAAAGACATTGTTGTTGTTTGTCACTAAGAGCCACTGAGTTGGTTTCAACTCACAGAAACCCTGTATAGGGAAACAATTGGTGAGTGGGAACCGCTGACCTTGAGGTTCAAACTGACCTCGATGAGATTGGATGCTTGCCCTGTGGTATGACACCAGGACTTGGAAATTCTATACAAGGTCGTTATGAGTCAGAACCGACTTGACAATATACTACCACACACATACACACATAATAATACATATTACACATTAACTTTAAAAAAAAAAAATTAAGGCTTTTATTGTGGGTTGACTGAAAGTTTATACGGTAGCTCATCAGTTTTACATTCAACAAACCATACACCTTGTTTAATTACAATGATTATAATCCCCTCCATGAACCATCAGTAACAGTATTTCTCTCTGTTCACTTTAGCTTTAAAAAAAAAAAGAAAAAAAACCCAAAAAACCCTCAGGTATATATAATAATTTACACCACCAAAAGGCACATTCTGCAAGTCTGCCTCCTGGCCACTGGCTCTTAGTCCCTCTCTTCCCATGAATCTAGAGTCCTCAGTCGCTCCCTCTCTCCATGTCCCCATCTCTACCTCCGTCTCTGACATCACTGCTTTTCTGGATAAAGTCCTGCATTCTGCTTGTGCTCTTCTCCCTTGATGGTCCTAGGGTCCTCCATTTCTGGACTGAAAGATTAACCACTCCCCCGCTTTTGTTACAAAACTTCTACTTTTACAATTGTGACAGTTGCAATTAGTCATGATAACAATTATTCACTATTGAATCATACGAATCTTATCCCCATCTCTTTTCACCAGACCCATCTTTATCTCCGCAGTTCTGTCAGGTGTCCGTGTCTGCTCTGATTCTTTTTCCCCGCTTGTTCTCACCCAAGATGGCGGCTCCGGGAGCAGCTGAGCATATTGAATTAGAAAGCAATGGATTCTTGCTTCTACTACAAATTCCCCTAGCTGTAAGCCTTCCAACCTTCTAAATATTCCTGTATATGTGGTTCAGTGTTCCAGCACCATCCCCTGAGCCTACTTAGTCCTACATTCTGTGTTGTTGCTGCGGAGCTCCTCCCTGCACTTCTATTCAATCTGCCATCTTGTTTGTTCTCCTATATATTTACTTGAGAATTGGGTAAAGGTTTACATTTATGGGCAAATCCATTTTCCATTTGATAATTCATACACATTTTGTTTCATCTCATTGAATGCAATCCTCACAATGTAACATCACTCCTCCTACTTCCTCCCTGGGTGTCCTGTTTCTAGTCCTTCTTTTCTAACTCTTCTGAAGTTTGTCCTGGGGAAAATGCTACCCCTTTGATCTCAAGTAGTAGATTATTATACGGTGTGACCTACCTCCCTAGAGTAACTGTACTCCTCATGGGTCTATTGTTTGGCTGAACATTAAGCTTGTGGGTGATTCAGTTCCAGACCTGAAGGGTGACTAAGGGTCATAGTCTTATTATTATATATATTGGGGACCCACCGGAGCCAACCTTATTTCTGTTATTTTATCAATGTTGTTGTTGTGAAACAAAGTCAAGTCAGTTTCAACCCATAGCTACCCTGTACAGGGTTTCCAATGAGCAGCTGGTAGGTTTGAACAGCCGACTTTGTGAATAGCAGTCCAGTGCTTATTGCACAGTACCACACCAGGACTCAATACCTTACTTTTAATAAAGTAAGTGGATAATCTGTCATTTTCAGATAATTCTTTCTGAATTTTTTTTTTTTTTTTTTTGCATTACTTTTTCTTCCTATTTTGTCCCTTTTTCCCCCAGTGTCTGCCAAGAAGTCTGGTCCTCTGGGGCCAAACCAAAAATTAACAATGCAGTATCACTGCCCGGTTTCTGACTCAAAAGCGAAATCATGAACTGACCTCCTGGAAAGAGGCATGCACCCTGTACTGTTCTACATTAAGGAGTAGTTAGTCATTTTTTTAAGAGAAAAAGACTTAATTCACTTTTTTAGCCAGAGATAAATGTGTTTGATAGCATGCTTTTAAAAACATGTAGTTTTATCTCAGGCTAGCTTTGAATAGTTCTTTGGTTGGGTGATTGTGACTGCGGCTTTTGAGTCATCTGGGCCCAAACACCGCTCAGCTGACTTTGGCTCCTCGGAGTGGGTAAGAGGAGCCCCGCTTCTCCTGGTTTTAATCAGATACAATTTGATATTTACTCATTTCTGACACCTGGCTCTGAAACAGCCCATGGGTGCCAGTTCTGCCTGGGCCGCGTCCCTGGCCTTGATGGGTCTTTTGGATCCGACAGTTCCCCCACGTTGAAATTCTGTGGGGTCACACTGACTCTGTTCTTGTTGTCTTCGAAGAGGCCCGTTTCCCAGACAGAAACCCTAAGTCGTGGGCTAGAGGCCTCCCCTGAGATCACAGCCACCGATGTGGTTCTGGCTTCAGCAGACGAAAGGGCACTGCCTTTGCGGTTACCGTCAGACGTCAATGCTGGGGGCAGATTTCCAGGCCTAGTCTCCATCACTCAATGTCTCCCCAGATGAAATCAGAACCAACACATACAACTGAAGCTACTCAAGTCTGTCCTCAGAGTTGAACAAACAAGTCTACCTGCACTGAATTTTAAATACTTTGGGTCTCCATACGAGCAAATATTCCAGTATTTGCATTTGGCTTTGGTCAACCCCAGAGCCACATTAATGAAAAATAAAAATAAAAAAGAGGAAAGAATGTTGCTTGTGCCAAACACCTCAGTCCTCACTGAAGTCAAATGTTATACTGGGACAGGGTGTGTTTTCCAGTGCTGGACACAGAAGAGTTTCAAGAAGGCTATGAATGGAAATCAACAAATCAAAGAATTCATCCAGATCTACTGGCCACTTCAGATACTTCCTTTGCTTAATGTCAGTCCTGCGCTATACAGGGTCTAATCAGGTCCTGGAGAACCCGAGTCTAAAAAGTTGACCTTCTCTCCTGACTATGTTATTGACCTAGTATAAATATTTTCTACTTAAAAGCCACTCAGACCCAGCACCAATGAATGCACTGACTTCTAACTAAAAGGTTGGAGGCTCCAGTTTACCCAGAGGTGCTGCGGAAGAAAAGCCTGGTATTCTACGCCCCTAAAAATCAGCCATTGAAAAACCCCATGGCAGCAGTACTACTGGTACACATGGGGTCACCGTGAGTTGGAACCAACTCCATGGCAACTGGTTTTACACCCTATACACACAGAATGGCCTCCATGCTGTCTTCTGAAAGGATACAAGCCTACTAGCTGTTCCACATAGCCATGCTTTACCTGTTTGGCATGGACACTTAGGTTAGGATTCTTACAGTAGGGATTTCCAAGATGGCTGACGGCATAATCCTATCTTGAGACACAGGTGGTGTATGGAAATATTATTTGGAAATCTGGCTTATTTCCAGTTTCTTATGTGAAAATAGTCATGAAAATCAAGGCAGCATTTCCAATCTTAACAAAAATTAGAGTGGGCTGAACAAAAGAATCTATGAAACAGGGTTCCAATAAAAACACAAAGGTAGGCTTCTAGCATGTGTGGATAATGATTAGACCACAGTTTAAAATTCTAGGTGGTTTTTGCTCCAGGTATTTAGAGCTTTTGAAGATTTGTCCATCACTAGATTGGACTGTTGACACGGTGGCAGCAACAATGGGCTCAAACATAACAACGATGGCAGAGGACCGGGCAGAGGACCGGGCACAGGGTTACTATGAGTTGGAACCAACTCCATGGCACCTGACAACAACAAATTTCATCTTAATACTTTACATTCCTATAGTACTTTCCCCCACTAGTGTGTCATACTGTGGTGGCTTTTGAGTTTCTGTGATTCTGGAAGATATGCCATGGGTATTTTAAATACCAGCAGGATCATCCATGGTGGACAAGTTTCATCTGAGCTTCTAGACTAAGTCCGACTAGGAAGAAGAAGAGGTGGACCACTTCTGAAGGCTTCGTCTGTAAAAACCTTATGAATAGCTACAGAACACTGTCAGATAGAGTGCTGGAAGATGAGACTCACCCAGGCTGGAAGGCACTCAAAATAACAACAGGGGAGGAGCTGTCTCCTCATAATAGAGTAGATTTTAATAACATGCTTAGAGGTAAGCTTTTGGGACCTTTATTTGCTGATGGGGCATAACTCAGAATGAGAAGAAGCAGCTACAAATATCCATTGGAACATGGGATGTATGAAGTATGAATACAGGAAAATTGGAAGTTGTCAAAAAATAAAATGGATGATAAGACTTCAACTCTTATACTATGGACTTATTATCAGGAGGGACCAGTCCCTGGAGAAGGACGTCATGCTTGGAAAAATGGAGGCTCAGTGAAAAAGAGGAAGACCCTCAACAAGATGGACTGATCCAGTGGCAGCAGCAAGGGACTCAAACCTAACAACACCTGTGAGGATGGTATAAGACCAGGCATTATTTCTGTCTATTGTGTATTGGGTTACTATGCATCAGAATTGACTCGAAGCAATTAACAAGGAAAAGAACAGTATTTTATAACTTTATAAAAATTTTCTGTGTTACTCATATAATTGGATTTTGACATTTAAAAGTAGCATCATACAATGGAAAGTGATGAGTCTCCCACTAACCTAATGACGGGAGTGGTGGCTCTCTAAGATAAATGATACACTGCAAACCACGAAGTAGGTGGCTCGAGTCTACCAAGTCATTCCATTTCAGAAAGATGAGACTTTCTGTTTCTGCAAAGACTTAAAAGCCTCAGAAATCCCATACAGAGGGTTGCTCTGAGTCAGAACTGACTCTACGGTATTTAACAACAACAACAACCATGTGGAGAAGAGAATGAGTTTTATAAATGTAGTACATTCCTCCGAATGAATTTACGGTATTTATAAGTGGAGGCTTTGAAGTAAAATCCCATCTTACCACACACTAGCTGTATAACATTGGGTACGTTTCTTAACTTCTCAAAGACTTGTTTTTTTCTGTATAATGCAGAAAACAGACTGGGGGCCTTAAATCAATTAATTCACATGAAGAGCTAAGTCCAGTGACTTGAATATATGGTTATCAGTCTTTTTTATGTGTCATAGTTAAAGAGCATTAATTGATTTATTATAAAATTTATCTTATTTGGGATGAATGCCATAGAAAACAACCGTGCCCTTAAATGGAAATGGTCACTTTGACAGTCTCTAAAGACAGTACAATGATATTCCAACAGATCTGAGGCTTCAAACAAGTGTAAGACACACACTTGGACTAGAGATGCTTAACATTTAATTAGGATGAGAAAATGCGTACTAGAAAGACCAAAACATTCCAAAGTACCCCATTAGAGGTAACAAAGAACGCATACCTACTCCTCGCTTACTGATGGGGTTAGGTTCCAAAGAGCAGGCTGTTATGTGAAAATCATAGAATCAAGGAGGACTGCATCATTACTTAACTACCAAACCACTAAGAATCACGGCCCAGCCAAGCTGATAGTCACCACATTAAAGACTCTGTTTCTGGATATAACTGGCATCACTCTCTCTGTGGAAACCTCACAGCCCTTTCCTAGAGAAAGCAAAGCCTCTTTTCAAACTTACAATGCCTGACAGAGGTAAGAACACTTTTGCATGGATTTCAATGTGAAACTGTTCACTACAGATTAGTAAGTAATCATAAATAAGCACTGCTTACTTTGGCTATTAGGCACTCCATTCCTGCTGACCCATAACCTTAACCATTACAGCCAGAGTTACTCTTGCCTCGCACCTCAGTGTTTGTTACTGTCAGACTTAGTTCGTTTAGATGAAATGTCAGAAAAGACTCCATTAGTAGAGTAGGGTAAATATCAACGAAGCCGTAATTGATCAATGGCATTAGCTGTAATTTACATATGCCGGATGACATGGGTCAGAGTTGTGGCCAAAGACTGTGACCTGAGATTTCACTCCACAACCTTGTGCTCACAGAGCATGATGATTAAATGCCACAAATCCAGAGGCATCCAGTTGGTGACAGACAGCTTTATCTCCTCAAGGACTTCTTCATGCAAACAGAGAATCTTCATGCAAACAGAGCCACTTCCCTTCCCCTTCCCTGGGCGAGCTGAGGTCAAGATAAAGGATAATGGCGCAAAATAACCAGTAGATTGCTCTTTTCTTGTTGTTGTTGTTTTTAAGTGCTGTCGAGTCAGTTCTGACTCTTAGTAACTCTGTACAGGGTTTCTGAGAAGCAACTGGTGGGTTTGAAGTGCTGACCTTTTGGTTAACAGTCTAGTGCTTATCCTACAGCATCACACCCGGGTTGCTGTGGTTGTTGTTAGGTGCCATCGAGTCAGTACCAACTCATAGTGACCCCATGCATAATAGAACAAAACCCTGCCCGGTGCTGGGCAACCTCACAACTGCAACTACACTTGAACACACTGATGCTGCCATCAAGTCGGTTCCAATTCACAGTGACCTTATGTACAACAGAACTTCACCACTGCACAATCCTCACAATTGTTGCTATATTTGAGCCCATTTTTGTAGTCACTGTGCCAATTCATCGATTTGAGGATCTTCTTGTCTTTCCCTAACCTTCTACTTTCGTGAACATGATGTCCGTCTCCAGCGACCGGTCCTTTCTGATGACATGTCCAAAGGACTTGAGACAAAGTCTCACCATCCCTGTTTCTAAGGAAGATTATGGCTGTACATCTTCCAATAGTGATATGTTCATTATTCTAGCAGTTCATGGTATATTCTTTGAACACCCCAGAATTCAAAGGCATCAGCTTCTTCTCCCTTCTTCCCTACAGGTTAATTAGAGCTAACATTTACTCCCACGGCCCTCCACTGAGACACCATTTCACATCATCACATCACACAGGAGAGCAAAGCTCCAGTGTCCAGCCTCGGAGACAGCTAGTGGCCAGCAGAGAACAATGGGAGCAGAGGAAACAAAACACCTAGGACCCCTCTAGACTTCTCTAGGATGTAAGCTGACAAGTTATAATCCACGAGACAAATCTCATCCATAGTCAAGTTTTTGCACCTCCTCTGAGCTAAAGAATATCTATTTTAGATTCTTTAAATGTTTCAAAAAGCAAATCAGACTAAAAGAGAATACACAGAAAGACCTGTTTCTTGCAATGCTTAAAAATACTGACTCTCTGACCCTTTACAAAAGGTGTTTGCTGATTCCTTTTGTTGTTGTGAGTATTTTGCAATTCTATGGGACAAAGTAGATGTGTTCCCTAGAAGGGACCCTGAACAGGGTTCCCGAGGCTGTAAATCTTTACGGGAGCAGAAAGCCTCATCTTTCTCCCACGGAGCAGCTGGTAGTTTCGAACTGCTGACCTTGTGGTTCGCAGCCCGATTTGTAACCACTATACTACCAGAGCTCCTTCTCTGGGTTACTACAGTGGTCAAAACACTCTCCTGTTAATAGAAAGGCCAGCAGCGGTTTGAACCTAGCAGTCACTCCATGGGACAAAGATGTGGCAATTGGCTTCTATAAAGGTTCCAGTCTTGGAAACCCTATGGGGAAGTTCTACTCTGTCCTATAGGGTTACTATAGGGCTGCTATGAGTCCGAATTGACTCTCCAGGGCAACAGATTTGTTGGTTTGTTTGTTTTCCAGTTAATCTTTAAGGAAGCAGGCTGCCATGTATTTCTCTCATGGAGTGGCTGGTGGGTTCCAACCTCCAACCTTTTGGTTAGCAGCCAGGCACTTAACCATCAGACCACTAAAGCTCCGAAACCCCTGTTCTAGGGGACAGGAAGCAAGCAATGTGTTTAATGGCAGAGAGAAGGAAGGTTCACACGAAGACGTTTAAAAACTCCAGCCCTGCGCCACTATTGGTGGTGGTGGTGATGTGCCATGGAGTCGGTTCCAACTCATAGTGACCATGTACAGGGTTTCTGAGGCTGTTAATCTTTATAGGAGCAGAAAGCCTCTTCTTTCTCCCACGGGACAGCTGGTAGTTTTGAACTGCTGACCTTGGGGTTCGCAGCCCGACTTGTAACCATTACGCTACCAGAGCTCCTTATGCCACTGTTATCAGCCAGCAAACATCTTAACTTGATATAAGGTTTCCTTTCAAGTCACGCCTCTGCTGAGCAACTATGCTCTCTCTTTGGCCAACTAGGAAAAAAGATGCTTTAGACTTTGCTTATTTGAAAGGCCTCACAGAAGAAAGGTAACCTACCTCACTGAAGATACATGGGTTCTGCCTGTAGCTCAGAACACATCATGAATTCAGCTGCTGGTTTTCCGTCCTGAATAACAAATAATTTTTTCAACTGAAATGCAGGATCGTTACAAAGAAAAGTATGGTTGACTGTGTGTCAGTGGATGATGTATTCGCTTTGCTTCCTTGGAGGGCCATAAGAGAACTGACTATAATTTTGACCTTCTCTTCCATACAGCCTAGGTAGGCACGAAACTGTCACTGAAAATAAAGAAATTCTTGTTGATGATATGATGACTAGCCAGTGCCAAGAGTGAAAGCTACCAGAACATCAGAAGGAATGGGTTCACTCTGGCCAGGTCTACATATTTTAATGTGGTTATCAGCACAAGAAGAAGTTTCCTTGCTCTAGAGTTGGGAATGGGGGTTCTAGGGTTCAATAATCTCTAAGGGAGCCTCCAAGCAGTCACTTGTGTGTCTAATACCACTGGGTTCTCATATCCTTATGGTTTAGAGATAGAAAATGTTTCAGAAACATTTCAACACTTGCAAAAGTAAATCAATTATCATGTGCCTTGTGTTGACCCTCCCTCTGGAAAAGTTGAGCATGACAAGAGTCCGGATGGCAGTCTTAGTGTCCAGAGAATGTGTATTCCTGCCCTGGATTCTCAAGGAAGATTTTGAAACAGGTGCTGTGCCTTGGGGCACTCCTAGGAAGGAGCTAACGGGACTGACCCAGGATAGCTGTTCCCAAGGGCTGCATGTGGGCATGTCTTCCTGCATCTACAGACAACTGTTTTAAGGAGTGTCTGCTTCATCTATTTACAGAATGCATGCATACTTATGAGTGCACACACACACACACACACACACACACAGATGACCTTGAAGCCAGTCCTGATCCTAGGAGTAAATGAAAGCCTTTTTCAGGTTCCACTGATTCAGTGGAAAATCTCTCAAACTCCCAGAAGACCTTAAGATCTTATGTCTTTCAGTCACGGTGGCCAGGTACCCTCTAGTTCTTCTGGTCTCATGGCAAAGGAGGTGGTAGTTCACAGGGGGAGGGAATTAGCCACATATTCTATATGCTCCTCCTATTCCTGACTCTCCTTTAATTCCAGGAGGATAAAGATCAGTTATTGTGCCCTGGATGGCTGCCTGAAAGCTTTTAAGACCCCAGAGACTAGATAATGAGCTAGGAGATAGAAAAGAAGTACTAAACACATTATTAGACCAGTTCGCTGGGGTATCTCATGAAACCTTGACCCTAAACCTTCAAACCAAGGAACCACAACACCCAAGAAGTGTTTGGTTATACATAAACAGGCTCAGTAACTACGCTTTTTAAATTTTTTGTCATTGTTAGAAATAAATCACACAAATTGTGTCAATTCAAGTTTTTACCAGTGTACAGCTTACTGACAGCAGCTGCAATAATTGGTTGTGCATTTCTACCCTCCTTTAATGTGATTTTACCATTACTGAACATTTTGATAAAAAATTCCACCCAAGAATCCTGATAAAAGGGAGCAAAACAGAAAAGTATCTCAAGTTCTCATGAATCTGGACTTTCTGGAGCCATGGAGGTGGCTGGGGATGCTAGCTCTCTCAAATGTCCTCATTCGGTCAAGAATCAAGTGACTACTCTCAGCTCATCCTGAAACCTTAAACACAAGATACCCCCTGAAGTCATAGTAAAACCACACAGTGTTTAGCTTGCCTAGTTCAAAACAAATTCTGCCTTGAGCATGATGCTCTTTTAAGAACCCTCCTCTGTTGCTGTTAAGCGCCATCCTCGAATCAGTTCTGACTCAAAGAGACCCTGTATAAGGTTTCCAAGAAGCAGGTGGTGGGTTTGAACTACCGACCTGTGGTTAGTAATCTAGTGCTGATCCTACAGCACCACACTGGGACTCTGTGTTGTTGTCATTATGCATCATTAAGTGTTGTCGAGTCAATTCCAACTCGTAGTGACCTTGTATAGAGTTTCCAAGGAGCAGCTGGTGGGTCTGAACCACCGACCTTGTGGTTCACAGTCCAACGCGGATCCTAAAGTAACACATGGCAACTGGAAAGACTATATAGAACTGTAAAGGGCAGTAAGTTTACGTTAAGGTGGAAAGAGCAGCTCAGTAGAGAGGGTGAAAATGGCTGCTTAAGTCCAGAAATAAACCAATGACACTAAATGGTAGATGTACAAACTGTTGGCCTGGTATATGTTTTGTTGTGGATATTGTCAAGAACAAGAAAATAAATAAAATTTAGAAGTGGGAAAAAAATAAAGACCTTAAGTCTTTCACATTCTTTCTGAAATATGAAACAATTTTTAAAGAGAAGACATGGTGCCTACCGACAGGGCACTCATTTTAGCCCCAATATGATTATTCTCCTGGCACTGTTATAAAACGTTAGTCTTGCCTGCACAATGATTTCTCCTGCCCTTTGACTCCACATCAAACTAAACATTATTTACAAGTAATTGACTGTAAGTTGGTTTAACAGCAAGACATTCCTTTAATTAACTGCCTCGTTTTCTACTGGAGTTGACAGGCCATACATTTGCAGCATCTCAACTGAATACAGGAAGTCATAGGTAGTTTATATGCCAATTGGTAGAGAAAAAAGAGCCAACACTAATCCTGACAGATAGGTTTTGTGGTTAAGAAACACCACAATTTGGAAAAAAAAAATCAACTGAATGATCTGAAAGAACCCTGGAGCATTGTCATTATTGTTTTGTAAAAAATTAGATGCGATTATAAATTTCAGCATGAAAATAATCTAGTTGTAACCCCAGTTTCAGAGTCCTAGCGTGGCACCATATGATAAACACTAGACTGCAAGGCCGTTTTGAACCTCAAGGTTAGTGGTTCAAATCCACCAGCCACTCAATATAAACTCTAGATTGGGTTGCTATGAATCAAAACTGACTCGACGACACTTAACAACACAAAATCTCATTTTATTAAAAAAATTTTTTTTATTGTGAATTGAGTGAAGGTTTACAGAGCAGGTCATCAGTTTTACATTCAGCTAATCATCCACTCTGCTTCATTAGATGGTTGCAATCCCCTCCATGCACCAACAGTTAACAGCATTGACCTCTATTCACTCTGACCACTGCATTCCCCCCCTGTGTCTCACGCCACCCCCATCTTCCTCTGCCAACCTCCTTCCGGTTGTTCATGACCTGCCCCGTAACCCATGTCAACGCGTGTCTATCCCATCGTGTATGTATCATTTCTGCCTCCCCCCAGAACCCTCATAAGATTGTATAAAACTCCATTTTCAAGATAAAATTCTGTTGAGTATTTGCTGGCCTTTTCCTCAGGTTCTCTTTGCTTTGTGTAGAAATTTTACTCTTTGGAATTTCATGAAAGAAATAATCAAGATTGTACCCTAAGATTTAACTGAAAATATATTTATCGCTTCCCTGCTGAAAAGGGATAAACATAAACAAAACTTCATTTTAATAGCGGAGACAAACTTGATAGATAGAGCATAGTCAATTCATGTAAAATACGCACGCATGCAAATTATGCAAGCATTAAAACGGCACCGTTGATTATTTCCTTACATGGGAAAACATTCATGAACTAGGTGCTTAGTAAATAAAAAAAAAAAAAAGAATTCTAATCAGTAAGTACGTTTGGATGATGTTCACTATAGAGGAATAAAAAAGTCTAAAGGATATAAGAAATACTCCAACTGCTCTCTATGGAGTGGGGGAGGGGTTATGGGTGATTTTCATTTGTTGTCGACTCTCCAAATGTATGTAATTTTGTCTTTGAGAAGGAAGAAAAAGTCGATCTTAGTAAAGGGAGCAGATTCTCCCACAGGTACCAAGTGATGCTCTCAACTCAGACCTGTACAGCAAACCACTGCCCACAGCAGTCAGGTTGTGCCCAGTTAGCTCAGAAGATGCCCACAGACACTAGACACTAGATCCATCGTTTCTAGATCACTGTGGGAGCAGAAACGAGAATGTCCCCTTGGGAAATAGACCTACACCTGCATTTATAAACCAGTGAATCCTCAGCTGGAGAGAGAATCATGAAGACCAATCCAAAGGAAAAAAAAAAAAAAACCACCAACCCACCCACCCTTGTTATCCAATACTCACATCGAAGAGGTTTTATATCCACACATTTTAAGAAACCAAGAGGGAGTCATAAACCCTATTCAATTTAATTGGGTGCTCTCCTGACAGAATTGTTATTAATAAGATTGTAGTGTACAAACCTCCCTGAAATCCCAAGTGCCACTGACTACACCAGCAGAAACATTTAACATCCAACACACAACAGGCACTTGTTTCTGCTCTCCATCCTGGCCCCTGCCACAGACCTCACCATCCTTCTTCTCCAGCCTCCCCCGCCCGCCCCCATGGATTCTCAAATCAGAGGAAAAGCTTGTCTTAAGCACCCTCCATAAATTATTCACGTGTTGGTACCGTGCATGTCAGCAGTCTTGCAGTGTTTAAAAAACTTAACTACAAGCCAATTAAAATGTAAACCGAGAAAGATGGATGGCGCTGAGGTGCTCTGGTGTAAACTTGAGCAGCTCATAACAATACGCACTACAACTTCCGGACCCGCTAATTTGACAGCGACTTTCATCAGCAGAGCCTCGCCCTGCCCCCACAACTTCTTCCTCTTCTTTTTAATGGAGTGCTTCTCGCAGTACTGATGGTTCCACATCCTTCCATATCCAGCAGATTAGTCCCTGGGGCCTTACAACCAGCCTAAGCACTCAAAGTGGAAGTTATTAACAGGGTTCCTTTCTTTTCCTTTTTGTTTTTAAAGATGCATAATATACTCTGGGTTTGTTTTTGTTGGTTTTCTTTTTTGGATTGCAGTTTATAAGCAAAATGACTTTATTAAGTTAAAAAGACAAAGAATAGGAAAGAAAGAGCAAGCAAAGATGAGCGTAGGCTGGGAAATTAGAAAGTTAGCCAAGAGACATAACCAAGTCCCAAACAAATTTTCTCGGTTGGTTTCTACTGCTGTGTCCTCTGGCCTGTCCGTGGTGCCAATGGGCCCACATGTCTGCCGTGGTTGGAGGCTGTTGCGTAGGTTTCAACTCACAATGACCCGATGACCAACAGAATGCAACGCGGACCTGTCCTGTGTCATCACCACAACCTTCCTCACGTTGAGTCCTATTGATGCAGCCACTATGTCACTGCGTCTTGTTGAGGCTTTTCCTTTGTCACCGACCGTGGACTTTATTAAAGCATGATGTCTTTCTCCAGGGACTGATCCCTCCTGATAACATGCCCAAAGTATGTGAGACCATATATGTTTCTAAGGAGGATTCTTGGCTGTACTTCTTCCAAGACAGATTCGTTCATTCTTCAGGAAGTTCATGGCATACTCAGTATAATTCTTACATGCCATTGTTGTTGTGGTTATGTGTCATGTAGTTGGTTCCGACTCTTAGCGACCCTGTACAGGGTTTCTGAGGCTGTAAATCTTTACGGTGGGAACAGAAAGTCTCATCTTTCTCCTGAGAAACAGTTGGTAGTTTCGAACTGCTGACCGTGTGATTAGCAGCCCGATTCCTAACCACTACGCTACCAGAGCTCCTACATGCCATACTTCCACTTAATTTAAACAGAACTAACATGGTTGGTAAAGGAGCTCTGGTAGCGTAGTGGTTACGAATCGGGCTGTGAACCGCAAGGTCAGCAGTTTTGAACAAAACTACCAGCTGCTCCGCGGGAGAAAGATGAGGCTTTCTGCTCCCATAAAGATTTACACCCTCGGAAACTATGTACAGGGTCTCTATGGGTCGGAACCAACTCGACGGCACTTAACAACAACAACATGGTTGGTGGTTCAAATTCACCAGGTGATCCTCAGAAACCTTATACAGGGTTACTATGAGTCAGAATCGACTCAACGGCACTTAACAACAAAAAACAACAACCTGGTGTGGTTTTGTAGGATACAGCTGGCAATTCAGACCTACCAGGCGCTCCCTTGGAAACCCTATGCAGGGGTCACCATGAATAGGAATTAACTCAACAACACTTAGCGACAACAACAACAACCTTATAACAGAATGGCCTGCTTCTGAGAGGAACAGGAGGTCTGACAATTGGATAGACACTCAGCAGTTCTATTAAAACTAACCTATGCACTGGACTGAAAACCACAAGTTTGGCAGTTCAAACCCACCAGTTGCTGCTCGGAAATCCCATATAGGGTTACTGCGAGTCGGAACCAACTTGACGGCACTTAAGAACAAGGGGAACCGGTTCCTTTAGCACCTCTTTCTTTTCTCTCCCTCAACTTGATCTCCCATTGATTTCCCTCATCTTTCAATCTGGTGTTAGGAATCTCAGTCTGCAATGCAACCATACCAGTACTGACCTGGCCGCCTTTACAACATGTGTCAGGTCATTAACCTATCTGAACCGACTACCTCTTCTTTCTGAAATATGGGAGATTGTCATTTTGTCCATAAGTTGTTCTCGAGCCGTAGCTACATGCACTCAGTTAGTCATTCAGAAAACTTTTCATTTTCAGAAACTAAGAAGCTCAAAGTCTAGTCAGTAGGAATCTGAGACTTCGAAAGAATGGCCGAAACAAAGACAATTTATACTTTCAGCATTAGAAACTTGGTACCAATTTAATGGAATGGTATCCTAGACTTATTGTCAGGAGGGAGCGAGCAGTCGCCGGAGAAGGATATCATGTTTGGTAAGGTGGAGGGTCAGAGAAAAAGAGGAAGACCCCCAACGAGATGGATTGGCCAAGTGGCAGCATCGATGGACTCAAGCGTGGCAACAGTAGTGAGGTTGGCCCAGGATTTGGCAGTGTTTCGTTCTGCTGTGCATAAATTTGCTATGGGTTGGTACCGACTCGATGGCACCTAACAACAACAACATTAGACTGGTTCTTATCTTAACAGAAATAAACATGCCCTACACCTAGATGGGTGGACACAGTGGCCACAAGGATGGGTTCAAACACAGTAACAATTGTGCGGAGGGCGAACAGGTGAACAGTGTTTCATAAGGTTGCTATGATTTGGAAAGGGATTAAACGAAGCTAACAACACCAGTCTTCTAGAAGCAACTGACCTTTTGGTAAGGGAACATCACCTTGATCGATTTACTCCCTGTCATCTGGTGCATCAGGCCAATAAGAAAGGTCAAGGTTCGCATAAAAATGGCATCTGTTAAAACGAATGCAACCACAAGCTATGTTTGCATCTATGAGCCAACTATTGGGAAATCCATCAGTGATCAATTACATCAAATTAATGCTGTATAACAGGGAAACTAATCAATGAAATAATTCATTACCTTGCAAAGCATCGCTGTATGCTCAATTCAAAGAGACGGAAACAACTAGAAACACATGAGTGCCCAATGGGCAGCCTATGTAAATGGGAGGAAACGGAGGAACTCCATTCTCTGATGGAATGTTTTCATTGGGGATTTATTTGGGAGAAGCCGTTTATCAGCCTGTGTGCTGTGTGCTGAGTTTTCGCTCTGCTGCTATACTGTGTGGACTATGCTCTCTGCACTCATGGTTCAACGTTTCT
The DNA here is from genome assembly GCF_000296735.1 of Chrysochloris asiatica. NCBI lineage: Eukaryota > Metazoa > Chordata > Mammalia > Afrosoricida > Chrysochloridae > Chrysochloris > Chrysochloris asiatica. The sequence continues at coordinate 8,794,546 of NW_006408552.1, read as the reverse complement.
GGTGACATCCAGTCAGGGTGAGGTCTCAGAAAAAGCTTACAGGTCAAAATAAACATGAGCAGTTATCAGAACAGAATTCATAATCAATATATTCATTCTATTATTTAAGCCCGCGGAACTGTTCGCAGCGCTGGCTTTCAATTCTCACCATGCACCTGAATCATGTGAGGGGGTTTAAAACATACAGGCACCAGAATTACAGCCCCAGAAATTCTCATTCCCTTAGCCAGGGACGGCCCATGGCAGCCAAGTTGATTCCAACACAGTAGCACCAAGTAGAGCGGCCCCATTCATTGGGTTTCCAAAGCTGGAATCTTTACAGACAGAAACTGTCAACATCTTTCTCCTGCAGAGTGACTGGTGGGTTGAACTGTCGGTCTTTCAGTTAGCAGCAGAACACTTAATCACTGCACCACCAGAATCTGAGTGTTAGTACCTTAAAAGTTTTCTAAATGACTAACCCAGTTTAGCTAAGGCTTGAGAACAGCTAATGGACAAAATGACAATCTCCTGTTATTTCTTACATGGGAACGTGGCCATGCCAAAGACTTGTTGTTCAGTGCCGTTGAGTTGATTCTGACCCACAGTGACCCTGTATAGGCTTTCCAAGGAGCAGCTGGCGAGCTTGAACCGCCAACCTTGCAGTTCAAACGACTTTGCAGTCTGATGCATTAGCCCACAGTGCCACACCAGGACTCCTATGCCAAGGACTGGACCGACCCTAATATCTCCCATTGCCCCTCAGCCTTTAACTGCCAGAAACTCCCCTTATATTCACACCGGTTTCCTGACGGCTCTTTCTCAGCAATTCTGCTCAAGTCTCCAAACTGCTCCTGATCAGAGAAATGCACATCAAATCGGTTCCTGCTTCAGTGCTTCACTTTGATGTCACTGAGCCCATTCTAAACGATGGTGACCCCATGTGACAAACCAGAAATGCCCAACACGGTTTCCTAGCCTGAAATTTTTATGGGAGCATATTGCCAGGATACTGCGGACCTGCATATATGTTCAATCGACTAGCCTTTCAGATAGCAGTCTTTCACTGTGGCCACCAGGGTTCCTTACTACACACCCACTAGGATAGCTATAGGGGAGTGTGGTGGCACTGTAGGATAAACACTGGACTGAGGACCATAAGGTTAGCAGTTCGAGCCCACCAGCTGCTCTGTAGGAGAAAGAGGAGGCTTTTTGCTCCTGCAATGATTTATAGCCTTGGAAAGCCTACACAGGGTTGCTATGAGTTACGACCGATTCAACAACAATTAACAACAAAAACAGGATAGCTATTATACCAAAAAAAAAAAAAAAAAAAAAAGAAAGGTACCAACAAGGATTGATATGGATGTAAGAAATTAAAACTCTCTTACACTACTGGTGGGAGAGTGAAATGATGCAGGTGCTTTGGCAGATAGTCTGGAAATTACTCAAACAGTTCAACACAGAGTTACTACTGTTATTGTTGTAAGTGCCACTGAGTTGATTCCACCTCATAGTAACCTTGTATATGGTTTCCAAGGAGTGGCTGGGAGCTTTGAACCACTCACCTTGTGGTCAGCAGCCCAGTGCCTACCCTACAGTGCTACACCAGGGCCCCAGAGTTACCATGTTGTTGGTATTAGGTTCTGACTCACATTGACCCTGTGTAGGGTTTCTGAGGCCATAAATCTTTGCAGGAGCAGAAACACACATCTTTCACCTATAGAGGGGCTGATGGGCTCAGACGGCCGCCGACCTTGTGGTTTGCCACCTAGTGCTTATCTTACAGACCCACCGAGCTCCCAGAGTTACGACTGTTCTTGTGTAGTGCCGTGGAATCGATTCTGACTCATAGCGACCCTGTGTAAGGTTCTGAGGAGCAGCTGGTGGGTTTGAACCTCTGAGGTTGTGGTTTGCAGTCCATTTCTTATCCTACAGCACCACACCAGGAGTTATCATGTGATGTAGCAATTCAACTCATAGGTATAGTCTCGTTGCTGTAAGCCCAATTCTGACCTATTGTGACCCTGTATGATGGAGCAGAAATGCCTCACAGGGTTTTTAAGGCTGCAGTCTATATAGAAATAGACAGCCACACCTTTCTTCCACAGAACATGTAACAAGTTTGAACCACCAACCTTTGAAGTGGCAGTCAACCACTTAACCTCTGTTCTACCAAGGTATGTATACCCTAGAGAAATGAAAACGTGTGCCCATGTAAAAACATGTACATGAATGTCCACATCAGTCATTTATTATAGGTAAAAGGTGAAACAAACCAATTGTACATCAACTGATAAATGAAATATGCCAAATGTGGCCTAGCCACGCAGTGGACGATTGTTGCTGTTACGTGCTGCGGACTTGCTTCTGACTCACAGTGAACCTGTGTAGGGTTTCCAAGTAGTGGCTAATGGGTTTGAACCACCGACCTCACGGTTAGCAGTTCGGTGCTTATCCTATAAAGTCACACCAGGACTCCTATAAGTGGGGTCTTAGCAAAACTTACAGGTCAGCAGTATAAAGAAGTGAAGTACTGATCTAAGCTATATGTCACCAGTGTGGAGCAGAACAGGTAAACTTAGAAAGATCACTGATTAATGGTTGCAGGGGGTATGGAAGATCAGGGCTAAGGATGGCAATTTCTTTTGTAACTAACAAAAATTATGTCAAACAGACTGGGGTGATGGCTACACATGTCTATAAACCACTGAAGTGTACATTCTGGGTACACTGTGTAGCATCATGAATTATATCTAAATTAAGCTGTAAAAAGAAATTAAGAAAGAAAAGGAAATCGGGTTTCTGCTTTGAGGTACTCCAGTCTGCCACTTGGGTTGGGGTTCTGTATGGCTGCGTCTCAGACCCCACTAGGTACTGAGCTAAACTCCTGAAGCTCACAATAACAAAACCCCAAACCATGCGTGGGTCAGGGTAGAACTGTGCCCCCACCCCCCACCTCCCAGGGTTTTCAGTGGCTGTTTTGTTTTTTATTTTAAGTCTATTTCCAGGTTTTTCTTTCGGGATGTCTCTGGGGTGAACTTGAACCATTTTGGTTAGCAGGGAGCACGTAAATGATTTCTCTCACCCAGTGAGGGAGCCGTGGTTCTATGGAATCTAACAGGACCTCAGGCGTCTGCTTCCTGGTATCTCAGACTGGTTTTACTCATCCTAAGGAGCTTCTGGACCCCCAGTTGTCCCTTCAAAGTTGGCAAGTCCAAGTGAGACTGAAGACGGGGACTTCATTTGGTCGGTAACAGAAAGGCATCACCATCTTACAGAAATAGTACCACTTCTTCTGCAACAATTTCAATAACCCATCCTTCCATCCACATTACAGTATATCAACCCCCTGTAATCAAGCTTCACATTGTCAATTCAACCTGATGCCCACAACTCCTTGATCTAATCTCCTCTTTCTGGTCATTCTCCTTCCTGTGTCCGTACACCAACCATTTCCTTTCCCACCCTGAGGCCTGCTCATGGCTGCCTTGCTGCTCTTTTCCATCCTTCGACATCCCTCAAGTCAAACCTGCTTTTCCAGGTCTTGTTTTAATCCCATCTCTCCCATGAAATCCCAAATTATACGAATCAAGTCATTAAATAACATATGCAAAACAATTAAGCCCTCAAACTCATTTCTTGGGCTTTGGCCCTTTGACTGAGCTCTTCCTTCTTTGGAAAGCAAGAACAATGCCTAGCTCCGCTCTTGGTTCCACATACTGCAGATGCAAGGCTAGCAGATGTATGGACAGACTGAGGGTATTTCCAGGGATAGAAGAACAGCCACTCTCCCTGCCATATGCATTCTCTGCTGTGTTTTTCCTCCCGTTTCCTGTCTATCCAGGTCTGTGCTGCTACAGTAGAACTCACTCCCTCGGGGAAATTATTGATGGGCAGCTTCTAATTTTAAGCTACAGCTGAACTAAGTAACAGAATTGCAGATGTATTTCCATTTCATTCTGTAAGGAGCCCTAATGATAAATATTTAACCAGAACAACTTCCTATTTCTTTGCTGCTATGTTCCCGTTTAATTATTTTAACAAACAGTTGTTCCAAAAATTTACTGCTCTTGTCAAACCCCTAACTCGACTCCTGGCAGATCACGTGTTTTGCTGCCTCCTTTACCACATTCGTCTCTAATCATCAACTCTGCTCACCAATTCTTTCCTGTCCTCCCTCCACATCTTGGTCCCCTTAGTTGTCGGTGCTCATGTGTCTTGCCTTGTGATGACTATCAGAGCCAATACAGAGATGGAGCACCGATCTTCCCGAGTCCTTGAGTGGCTCGAGTGAGCAGCGCATCCATCTTAACAGATGTTGGATGAGTACACGTGTGAGAAATACCTTCTTGCCACACTAAAAGTCTTCTAGCTGAGGCCGTTGTTGCAGAAGCCCATTAATTATCCTGGCCAACCCCTCATTGTAACTCTGTCTTTCTATTTTATTTGACTTCATTGCTCTGTCCCTCCTCACTGTGAAAGGAAGCCCCCTGCCTTGGTTCTACATCCCATTCTGTTTCCTTTCTCTGAGGGCACATTTCATCTCCTTCCATCTTTAATCTTCCATCTTTAATCTCTCTTCTCCTTACTTGGAAAACCATACCAAATCAAACAATTACTTCATGAGGGTCTTTCTGGAGTTGCAGAGGCTTTTCATGTAATTCCATTTCATGCTTAGAAAACTCCAAGAGATATCTGGTATTCATCTCATTTTAGAAAAGAAAATATGAAAGCTCATAGAAAACTTATTTGAGGTTATTTTTTAAGAAATGGTAGGCCTGGATTTGATCCTTGTTGCTATTGTTAAGTGCTGTGGAGTCAGTTCCAAATCATAGAGACCCTGTATCCGATTTCTGAGGACAGGCTGCAGGTGAGCTTGAACTGCTGACCTTGTGGTTCAAACCAACCTTGCAGTCCAATGTATTAACCTAAAGCACCACACCAGGGCTCCTAGTCAGTTTGATTTCAAAGCCCTAACTATCCCAATGACATCTAGGTGTCCCGGCCTACAAATATATTCAACTAGTCCCCATACACACACACTTTCCACCGAGTTTCTCCTTTAAACCATTGCCTCCTCTCCACCCTATCACTCAGAGAACCACACACTCATTTCTTTACCCAATGTTTCATTCTCTTCTCAAACTGTTCTGACCCAGCCTCCATTCTCATCATGACATTCAAAAGTCTCTTGTTGAGACCAGTGGCCTTCTAGCTGTCAAACACAATGGTCTTCAAAAGATCCACATATTTCTACCCTTACTGGAAACTATTAATTCCTCATTCTGAAAACTCCCTCTTCCTTTGCAAAACCACTCTTTCCTGGACACCAAGCAATGCTTTAGGCTGCTTCCTTTGCTGGATATTACTTTTCCAATCACCACCAGTGAACCTCCCAAGCTGGTGATTTCAATGAACAATGTCTACATTAGTATTTTACCTTCAGTTGTCTGGTATATATAGCTCTCTACCTGAATGTCCCATCACTTAGAAGCTGCTGTCAAACTGACTTATGATGATCCCATGTGTGTCAGACAGAACTGGGTTCTACAGAGTTTTCAATGGCTGATTTGATTTTTAAAAAGTAGATTTCTAGGGCTGCCTTGTAAGGTGCCTTTGGGGGAACTCAAACCTCCAACCCAACAGTTAACAGCTAAATGCAGTAACTGTTTGCACCACTAAGAGGTTCAACACAACACCTGCAAACTGAGCTGACTCCCTCTTAATTCTCACAGTCACCTCAGTCCTCCCCTGTATGGTACATCACCTACCTAGGCGGTCCTCATAGGCGCAGGTCTCAGAGTTACCCTTTCCTCCTCCTCCTCATTCCCAGATCTATCAGTGATCCCCTCTTAAATCTCTCTGGAATGTTCCCTCCTCTCAACTATCAGTACTACTACCCTAAGTGACGAGTTCTGGTGTGGCGCTGTTGGATAAACCCTGGTCAGTTTGAACCACCAGGTCGGTAGTTCAAACTCCCCAGTCGCTCCTCAAAAACTCTATACAGGGTTGCTATCAGTCAGAACTGACTTGATGGCACTTAATAACCACCCAAGGTGAAGGTTCATCAGATCTTTCTCAGAGGTTGTCATGTTATTTCACTAAAATCCAAATCTGACTATGTTACTCCTCAGTTGAAAATCTTCACTGCAAGGGCTTATGGGAGTTTGTGGCTCATCTACTTTCTTGGGTTCCTATTCTCGACCAATACACGACAGCCTTCCCATGTTCTGTCTTCAACACTTTCAGTTCTTATTCTGTCTCTTGAAATAGTTGAATGTCGACCACTTCTTTTTGGTATAGTGACTATATATTCCTTCCCTCTTCATTTGATGCTTCCTGTCTTATTCGACATTTAGCACATAGAATCCTTCAGTGGCTTGAGGCTTGAATTTCTTTTCTTTAGTTCTTTCTGTTTGAGAAGTCCCAGGCATCTTCTTCTCCTCTGGTTTACTAACTCCTGGTGTTTTCACAGTTGTGCATAATACTTCACCTTGTCTTCTCAAGCTGCCCTTTGAAACCTTCTGTTCAATTCTTTAACGTCATCATTCTTTCATCCATGTTAATTGGCTACTCTACAGTTAAGAGCAAGCTTCAGAGTCTCTCCTGAAATCCCTCTTGGTCTTTTCTTTCTTGCTTACCTTTTTAAAATGACCTTTTGTTTCCTTCATGTATGATGCCATCCCATAAGCCATCTGGTCTTTGATCAGTAAGTAGTATCCAAAGCATCACATCTCTTGTTGAGAAGGTCTCTAAATTCTTGTGGGATACATTCAAGGTTGTACTTTGGTTCTCATGGAATTGCTTTATTTATTTTTTTCTAGACTTTCAAAGGCTTTTGTTGTAAAGATCTAACAGATGAACCAAAGTTGGAAACCGTTTTATTGGTACAGAAGTTCCTCTAAGGCAGGTACTAGCCATGCATCTACTTATCTCAGAGCCCTGGACTCTAGCACGATAATGTCACATGGGAGGTACCCTGAATGAATGCAGAAAAGTCTCACCAACGCTGATTTCCCCTATGCTGTTCCATTTGAGTTGCTATCCTCAGGGAATTCTGTAATTTAGTAATCCCATTCTAGGTTGCCCTGGGAGTCCACAGACACTGCAAAACACATGCAGTTATTAAAACTCTGATGGTGGCCATCAAATCTGTTTTGCTTTAGAAGCATCTAGAAGACAAAGTTTCTTAGCAGCTTTGGTTCATTACCAAAATAAACCTTATCTTAAAATTGATCTTATCTGAAGGTTAAACACACTTAGGTCCTTGTCAGAACACTTAACTCTCCAATATGGTCAATTACCAGAGAATGGCGTCTACTTTCTCATGTCTTACTATTTAAATGGTCCAATCAATAAATAAATACACACCTCATTATTAAGAGCTTGCTGATGTCAGACATGAATGGAAGCAGTCTATGAACTTCTAGAATTTAAAAAATGTCATTAACGTCCCCTATTGATTGCATAGGCTTTGGAAATCCCTGTTGCATTCGCGGCACTAAAGTATCATTTTCTTTGAACGTTTGATGTACACTAGATTTAATGTCACATACCAAGAAATGGATTACTTTTCCCATTTGTTTAGCTTGAGTTGCATTTCATGTCTATTACTGAAGAAAGGAATGCATTGGCTCATCATCGAACCAGAAAATATTTTAAAGCATAAAAATAAATACAGTTTGGAATCTTGTGATCTGAAGGGAAGTGAGAATATTTATGTCCTGCTTGGTAATGGAACAGTATCCTCTCTTCCTTAAAGTGGAAGAATCAGGGGAAATCTGAGCTAGTTACTCTGTCACTAAATAAGTCTTTCCTCATCCATGGTGTTGTAGAAAAGAGAGGGAAAAAAAAAATTAATGCTTATCAGTCCTCCTTTGTAATAAGACTTTCTCATAATTTCCTGTTTACACCCAGGGTGTTTACATACTGAGCTGCTAAATCTGCAGAATGAAGGGAGGTAGCATCGTTACCTTAAGGAGAGCTGGTGGTGTGCTGGGCTGCTTAACACAAAATCCATAGTTCAAACCCACCAGTGCAACAAAGGAGAAAGATGAAGCTCTCCACCCCCTTATAGATGTATACTCCTAGAGACACTAAGGAGCAGACCTACTCTCTCCTCTGGGGTCACTATGAGTCCGAATTGATGGTAGTGGGTTTCGGTGTTTTGTTTTGTTTCCACTCTAAGCTTTTTTTTTTACCTACACATTCGCACCATCACTGGAGAGAAATGTGTGCAGATTAAGCACACCAATGTATTTTTAGTATTTATGATCAAGAACTATCCAAACCATTCCAAGCAGATTGTATTTACTTACAATGAGGTCAGCCATTTTATCTAATGTCTCTATAAAAACGCAATGACCAGTATTATGAAACATTCTTCGTCCAGAGAGAGCCAAGTGTGAATGAATCTTGGTATACCTTTCCCATACACGGAAATGAAGAGAAACAGACGAGACGACCTTCCAGAGGTCCCAGTAAAAGGTAGAGAACAGTCGTAGACAAATAGCTCTAGTAACTGAATACCTTTTATTGTGCCCCTGTATAGGGCTCATGAGGAGGAAAACCTTACAAATGGCCGACTAGTGCTTATCCTACAGCACCATACCAGGACTCCAACTAAATGCCTATTTGTTGTTGCTAAGTGTCGTCGCCAAATCAAAACCACTGCCATCAAGTTAATTCTGACCCATAGTGACCCCATAGGAGAGAATAGAACTGCGCCTTAGGGTTTCCAGGGCTGAAAATCTTTATGGGAACAGACAGCCTCATCTTTCTCCTGTAGGGTGACATTTGAACCATCAACTTTAAGGTTAACAGCCCAGTGCTTAACTTACAGGACCATCAGGGTTCTCAACTGTTTAAAAACTGAAGGCATGTCTCCTTTATACTAATAACCACAATGCTTTTGTTTTCACTGACCTCTAGTTCCCTTCCTTCCAGATCAGAGTGTAACAGACATGGTCTTTGACAACGGTCAGCATGATATAGCTGAAGGCCTGGGATTATCATGAACTTGGCCATGGCCCACCTTGAACCCTGCTGAATGAAGTAAAAACATAACTGATTGATTACGCATTAAAATATATTGCTTTTCTATTATGTCTCTGGCTCATGGAAGTTTACAACCTACTAAACGGAAGCAGGATTCTAATCATAAAATGATAACTTATAAGGCAGGTAGGTAGTCAAATGAGATACGCAAGCTAAAGGAAGGCTAAGAAGGAGGGGAGAAAAGAAGCAGGGGGATATTGCAGGGGTTTCAAGATTCAAAACTTCAGAGACACACAAAAGAATAGAAGGAATATGGGGGTCAGTAAGGAGCTCTGGTAGCACAGTGGTTACGAATCAGCCTGCTAACTCCAACGTTAACAGTCTGAAACTACCAGCCATCCCACAGAAGAATGATGAGGTTTTCTGTTTCCATAAGGATTTACACCCTTGGAAACCCTATTCAGGGTCACTATGAGTCGGAACCAACTCCACAGTGCATAACCAACCAACCAACCAACCAACCAACCAACCAACCAACCAACCAACGGGTGTCAATATATGTGGAAGATAGGAATGAAAACAGTTTGAAAAGTAAGTGTATTTAATTACGTAAGTAAACAATGAGTTATAGAATAATAAATAGTACACTTTAACACCTGGATATTTGCTCTACATAAGTATCTCCACTGAAATAACAAAATATAATTTTCTAAAAATGTAATTCTCGTTTTAGCATAATTAAAGAATTAGACAACCAAGAGTTTCTGCATTTTTGATAGAGCAATTCTATGTCCAGGAATATGTTCCATGGAAATCCAGAATATTATTCCATGGGAATCCAGAACTCTTGAATGAACATAAACTCTTGAATGAACACAAACCCTACATGTCCAGCTACCAAGAATCGTTACCAACAGGATTGTGAATGCATAGGATAAACCAGATGCAGAACAGTATTAAATAGAATGCAAAAGTATACTTGTTCATGACACTATCAGGTTAAAATAGACTGTGTCCCATTAGCTCACCATCTGTATATTAAACAACAACAAAAAGATACAAGACAAGAGTGAGAGCATATCTAGTTAAAGGCCTCCTTGGAAACAAATTTGCTACACACAGACTCTTTTATTCATGTAACAATAAGAAGTAATGGTTGGCAATGGGTGATCCAGGTGGAGGGGCCACTACCAGTTTTCTTGGGAGATGATGGCTTCTGTGCGTGGGATCATTTTGGAAAGTAAACTCACTGCGAATCCAGAGAACCACGCTGATTGCTCCAGAAAAGAGCAGCTCAGGGCCTCTGGGTAGAATTGTGCCAAGGAACCTTCACAAACACAGCTCGAGGCACAGCCTTGAGGGAGTGGGAAGGCTCCACACAGCAGCGTACTTGTCCTGTCCCAGCTCCCTCGTTTATCTCACTAGTGAGCTTGCCAGGGAAGAGAGTTAACAGTGGAAGACAAGGAAGTAACAAAGCCATCCCTAAGCTTCAGAATTGGGCACAGTTAGTTCCCATGCCCAATTTTCTTTGAGAAAGTGGAGTGGGGAAGGCAACGAAGACAGAACCCCCAGAGGGCCAGGTGTTCTATATGCGCTCATTCGTTACCTCCTAACAACCCGACTTACAGGGACTGAGCCTGAAAACTGGTCTTCCTGATGCTCTCATTTATCTAGATAATGGGAAAAGCAGACTGACAAAAGCCCATTGCAAGTACTTGCTTAATTTTCATCTTTCCCTTTCAACGCCTATGTTAGTATGTTTCCCCAAAGAGTTTGCTTTTGGATGACAAAGAGTCTGTCTCATTTACACAGTAAACAATCAATTATATGAAGATGACAGACGGATTGGAATACATATATGTGTAGGTTTGAACCACAAGGTCGGCAGTTCAAGCTCACCAGCCACATCTTGAAAACCCCTATACAGGGTCGCTATGAGTCAGAACCAATTCACCAGCATTTAACAACAACAACAACAATATATACGTTTAAGGTAAACATCAGGGTCATTAAACAACCAATAAAATAAATACTAGTGGAAACCTGAGATGATGATCTTGGTCACCCTTCAGGCCTAGAGCTAAACACACGCCCATGGCTCAATTTTTAGCCAAGCAATAGGTTAAGTGTATGGATGGGGACTAACAACACTAGTAAGGTACGCATGTACACCATAGAATGCTCACCTGTTGGGGATCAAAAGGGGAGCATTTACTTAAGGACAATATTCAGAAGGATGGGGAAAAAAGAAGGGATGGAAACAAAAAACACAGGGAGGAAGTGGGATAGGTGATATTACACTGAGGAAATACAATCATTAAGATGAAATGAAGTGTATGGTTTGCATAATGCAAAGCTGATGATCTGTTCTGTTAGCCTTCTCTTAATTCACAGCAATAAGTTAAAAAGTTAGGAAATTCACCTCATTGCATTTCCTAGAAATAAAAGATACTACTACATGGAAAATCAAACAAAACAAAAGCAAATACTTTTAGGTGATCACTTCCACACCCAAACCGGATTTTCCAACCTTATATCCAGTTAATGTAGTAGAGAAATAGTTGGAGTTTGGGTCCAGTTGTGAAGTTTGGGTAGAGTTGACCTTAATATAGAATCCCATGTACTATATTTAAATTTGAGGGAAGGAAAGTTTCAGCACTATTGTTGTCGTTGTGTGCCATTGAGTCGGTTCCGACCCATAATGACCCTGTACAGGGTTTCTGAGGAGTAACTGGTGAGCTTGAACTGCCAACACTGCGGTTCAAACAGACTCTGCAGTTCAGCACATTAACCCCCAGTGCCACACCATAACAATTCATTTATCCTTATTGTTTTCAGTTGAACAAAAATGTGTTAAAAAATGTTAGTGAGCAGGCAGTCATTCAAGGTACTAGTCTGTATACACCTAGAAAAACAGGAAGAGAAGAAAGAGTCAGGAAAAGGAGAAGGACACAGATTATGTATTTTAAATACCCATGGCATAGCTTCCAGAATCACAGCAACATGCAAGGCAACACAATATGGCGGCCATGATATTTTCAACAACATTATATATGCATGTGACAATGACAAAGTTGGACAATGAATAAAAAAGACGATAAAAGAATTGATGCATTTGAGTTATGGTGCTGGGGGAGAATATTAAAACTACCACGGACCACCAAAAGAACAAACAGATCTGTGTTGGAAGAAGTACAGCCAGAATGCTCCATAGAAACCAGGAAGGCCAGACTTCGGTCTCTTGTACTTCAGACACATTATCAGCAGAGACCATTCCCTGGAGAAGGACATCATTCTTTGTAAAGTGGAGGGTCACAGAAAAAGAGGAAGACCTCCAAATGATGGGCAGGCATTGAGCCAGCAGCAATGGGCTCAAGTGTGACAATGACTGTGAGGTTGGCGTATGACCGGGCAGTGTTTCGTTCTGTTGAGCATAACGTTGCTATCTATGAGTTGATATTGACTCGACAGCACCTAACAACAACAACAACAACAGATTGTGTGGCTGGTTGTCTCCATGAACAATAGTCTCCTTTGTCATAAGACCGGAAGAAATGTATGATGCTTGACTATCATTACTGAACATTTTGATCAAAGATCCTATAGAATAATCCTGACCCAAAAAGACAGGGGGATGAAGAGGGTGCAGAAGAGAATTACAAATTCTCACAGACTCTAGACTTTCTGGAGCAATGGAGGGTGTATTAACCCCTGCAATGATTGCGCTGAGATCATTTTTTAAACTTTAAACCAAATGTATCCCCTAAAATCGTCTTAAAAGCCAAACAAAAGCTTAGCTTTATAGGTAAAAAGGACTGTTGTGTGCACTATGCTCTTTTATCTGGGATGACATTAACACAAACAACTCAAAAGATCAGAAAGGAACCACAGGGGGCAGTGAGTTTATGTTAATGAGAGAGGAACAACTCAGAAGGGGGCGGGGATGGTTGGTCAATTCCAAAACCGTCATTCATGTCAATGAACTGTGTTGGATTGGTGTACGTTTTGCTGTGTACATTCTAACAGCAAAATAAATACACTTTAAAGAGAAAAGAAATGCTAGCAAGCTTCAAACTGCTTTGCTTTTTTTGAATCTTGGCAATGTTTGTAATGCTTGGTTTCTTCCTTGTTGTTGTTGTTATGTGCCAAGGAGTCGGTTGTGACTCCTAGTGACCCTGCATAGGGTTTCTGAGGCTGTAAATCTTTACAGGAGCAGAAAGCCTCATCTTTCTCCTGTGGAGCAGCTGGTAGTTTTGAACTGCTGACCCTGAGGTTAGCAGCCTGATTCGTAACCATTACGCTACCAGAGCTTGGACTTCTTACAACTGAAAACATTCCTATTTTGGTATTTCATCTTCACTTTCCCCTTACATGGTCCCTACATTGTATGGAAGGCATTTCTTGTGTCTGGAAAACAGTAAGCTATACTTTAAATCAAACAGGAAAAAAACAGACTTCATAGACAAATATGTCATAGAACATCTTTTAAATTGGCTTCGTCTTACCACTGTATCTTCTGCTCAAAAAACTTGTTGGCAATGTATACACATGCCCTCCATACAACACGAAACTCCTAGTACTGGCTTCCTTCCTTCTCTTATCACCTGTAATATAGGCGTTAAATTACAGAGACTCCCCAGCTCAGCTCTATGCGACAGAGCTATCTCCATAACTTCACACTGACTTTCTAAAGCATCAACCTACAGGATCCCTTCCATACTTAAAGAAGTCATGACTTAAAAAAAAAAAAAAAGCACATAGGTCCTCACTGAGCTTCTGATGGCTTGAAGAGAAGGGTTGAGCGAATGAGTGAATGTACCTCTTCCAAAGGGAAGACAAGGGCAGTTGCCAAGGAGGGAGATGCCAGACAGATAGGAGACAGGCTGTTCTTGTATAGTTAGACTTAAGGAGCTCTGCTGATGAGGAAAGAATAATGATAAAGAAGGAAAGGATGGAATCTTGCTGTGGCACTGTGGGATAAATACTGTGAGAAATGCAAAGTTGATTTGAAAGGTCAGCAGTTCAAACTCACAAGCCACTCCTCGGAAACCCTATACAAGGTTGCTATGAGTCGGAACTGACTTGATGGCACTTAACAACAACAACAAAGGCTGGAAAGATTGAAGTCTACAAGACCCACAAAGATGGTTATCACTGTGCGTTTTACAAGACTGTCTTGGGCCAGAACACGTGACAGACTTTCTAATAAGGATGGTGGTTTTCAGTGACGTTGGGACTTAGCGTCGTGGGAATGGAAGGCGTGAGGGTCTTGAGAAGGCAATGAAAGAGGCTACCCAGGGGAAAAGAATGCTAATCTGTGGACCACAAAATTTGGGAGTTTAAAGCATTTTCTACCTAGCAGTCTGGTCTCACCTACTCCGTTGTCACCCAAGTGTTCTTTACCAATGTGTTGGTCAAATTTACCTCCCACTACAAATCCTGGCCAACGCTCCCCACTCAGATACCATATACTTGGATTCCCCTCTGTTCTACCCAGTGTCCTAGCAAACTGTCCTCCACCCTACAATGCAGCCCCTTCGTTTTTTTTTTGTTTTTTTTTTAAATGCACTCCAGGGAAAACTGGGGGCAATTTTCTGGAATTTATCTAGCATTCCTTCACAGGTCATTTTGAAGCAACAGGAAAACCTTCATGATTTTTTATGAAGGAACTGGGACGGGTCCAATTTTCCTTCACAGATTTTTACTAGATGGAAATCCAGAAGTTTGAGCTACTTCTATCTATCATAAAAACGCCCTTTGTTTAAACAAAGTCTCCACTGATGCATTTCCCAGCATATAAGGTAATTTCTAGCGTGGTACAAAACTCACTAGGGTCCTTTAAAACCAAGGGCTGGGGGTGGCGGGGGCAGGGAGAGAAAGGGGCAAAGGACAAAGTACCTACATAGCAGAAGCCTTTATGATCTATCACAGAGTACATACTGCATTTGCAAGAATACCACACTGAACTGCCTGCTGGGGCTGTAATACAGTAACCCCCTCACAGCACTGACCAGCCCACAAACAGAACCACAAAAACCTGGCAAGGAACTCTAGCTGCAATAACAAGGCCGCTTTGCAGTCAAAGCAGGTTGTACAAGGGCCAATTATCCTCCCCATCTGATTGGGTTCCATCTAGTTTTGCTGACAAGCAAGTTATGCCACAGTTTAATAGGCAATAAAATGTATTATTAAATAATTAGTAGCTAAGAAACAGAAATTAGAGGCTACTTCCCTTCATGGGCATTCCCTAGCACCCCAGTCAATTGATGATAAAGTAACCTGATCCTCCAAGGAGGACAGGCTGAAACCTGATGCGGTAGCAGTTTCCTGAGAGACAATTAGGAGGGGAAGGAATGGTCACAGAGACAGGAGCAGGAAAGGAATCTAGAAAATTCCACCTAGCTCCCGCTCTGTCTGATCGGCAGCAGTGTCCTGGAGGAGCCAAAATTTCTTCTAAGCGCTCCTTGTTCTGAGCACATTAATTACCGTGTTAAAGGTACCGGAGTACTGATGTCTTCCCATCTCCCCACTTCTCCCCCGCAGGTAGTGTCTAGTACTTGTTCAGCCCTAAAGGTACAGTTGAACTAACTGAAAAAAGCCCCACTAAGACCAATTAAGGTCTTTACTAAGAGGCTGAAAAGAAGACAAATGAAGGCAGAAAGTCCGATTACAAGGAACCTTTGTACAGATGTAAAGCAATTAGAGTGGTCCCGGGGGGAAGGCAGCATGGCTTCAGAAGCACGCAGTTTTACAGCCTGTCTAAACTGGGAACAATCTATCTTTTTTTAGGTTGGGAATAAAAGTGAACCCTATATTAGTGTCATATATCAGCTGCTAGTGCCCGCGATTGGTCCCCTCTTGCTGGCTAGAGCCATAAAGCTTTGCTGAGATCCCTGGTGAGGCTAACACCATTATCCACTCTCACAGCCTGCCCCTGTCAGAACTGCTTACCAGAGGGTAGTGGGGCTGTCCAGGAAGGAGACAGAGAGGTGGATGGGAAAGTGACAAGCAGGGGACAAGGAGGACAGGCCCAGGGAGGCTGGGGACACCGAACTGGGAAAGGCTCTCGGGAAGACATTGAATGGGATCGCCTTAAGGAGAACAAAAAGTGGGCCAGGGTGATTCTCTGGAGGACATTTAAAAGCAGGCCCATTTCTGTCATTAGCCTTCCTTTTGATCTCCTTAATTCATAACATGTTCGTGTTTTATCTTTCCATACTTGATAAGCGCCAACAGATGGGTTCTGAGTAGAAACTCAGATGTCCGGATTTGTGCATTGTGCTGGGTCTCAGGAAGTGAAAGGGTCAGAGAGGAGAGGAAAAGATTCCTTTCCAACAGAAATACAACATGGGCAACAGAGAATACAGAGCAGTTTCTAGCTGTCCCATTAAAAAGATACAAAGAAACAGATGAAACTGACTGTAGCAATAGACTTTACATAACCCAGGAGATGCAAAGTGCTCTCAATTTCAACATGCAAACATTGCGAATGAGACATTTCACGTCCTTTTTTAATGCTGAGTTCAGAGGGAGGCCCAAGATGACTTAACTTGCTCAGCTTGTAACAGATAGATTGGTGTTTGAGTCTCCCCAGAGGCACCTTGGAAGAAAGGCCTGGTGATACACTGATCATCGATCATAGTCACTGAAAACTCCACGGAGCAGCAGACCTATTGGGACACACGGTGGTGCGGCTATGAGACCAGCTTGAACTGACGGGAAGTGGTTAGGTTTTTTTTAAGTCCTGTGAGTTTTGTGCAAATTTTATACTCAGAAACATCTCCATTTGGATGAGCCCCATTACACATGCACAATCACCACCTAAGACTCTAAGACTCAACTCCATGAATCTGGGCAGTGGGGAATCAAGAGTCCAAATCTGCAATGCTTCCTTGGGGCTGGGATTCTGCCCCCCCACCCTCACCCCACCCCCCACAGCCAAAGCAACTACTCAGCTTTTTACTGCCTCAAATGACTCATCTTCCAATTGGGAGTAGCAATAATACCATATCTCACAGGGTTGTTAAAAGAGGATGAAATGAGATAATATACAAGAAAAGTTAGCAGCACTCTATAAACATCAGCTACAATTTTTACTATTATTTTTTAAAACTATTCATTCTCTATAAGCAGCTAAAATAATCTCAAACAAAGAGTTGCTGGGTCCTACTAGGACACATGTTTGATAAAAACTTTGAGGAACAACAGGCGTTGTACATGCTGGAAGGCGCCAGCTGACTTTTACCAGTGGCTTGAGATGTGAGCAAGATGAGTCTGGAAGACTTAACCTAAAAGGCATGCACTAGGATTACAATATCTGTTCTAGGAAAGGAAAGCTACCAGGGTTTAGGAATCCATTGTGTCGTAAATGCTCATCCTGGAGAAAATCTATGTTTATCAGACACCAACAAATGCTATCCCACTTAGAAGAGTGAGTAGCAAGAACACGGGTTTGAGGTAAAGAGCCAATAATTGCACAGATCATTTTGATTTTTGATAACTAATAATTCACACTGAGGCACAGCCTTAAAACCTGGTGGCATTTAACATTCAACGGAGAAATAATTAACTTTTAAAGTTAACCAGTAAAAGAAAATGCCACAGCAGAATGGTGAGGCAGCGCTGACAACAAGAGGGGATACAACGGGACATTAATTAGGTACAAGCAAACATCTTCCCTAATAGCTCATGTTCTCATTCCCAAAATGTCAACAATAGATATTAACACCAGATGCCAGCATACATTTCCCCTGACAGCGAGTCCGGGCCATGTGTGTGCTCAGAGAATAGGCTCATGTGATTCAGGGGAAATTCCGATGGGACAAAGGCTATGTTTCCTTCCTTCTTCAATAATTTACAGACCCTTTATGAATGGTGGGGCAATGGGGGATTTCAAGGACCTCAACTAAAACATGGGGAAGAGAAAGATGGGATCCAGTCCGGCACCAGACAGGTGTAGACCCCTCTGTTGGGCGTTCAGTTCCCATGGACCTTCCTTTGGTTCTCAAAGCAGAGTCACAGGTTCCCCCAGGCAGCCAAGAACAAGCCTCTTCTGTATGATCTTTGTAAGCTAGCCTCCACTGAATGTTGTTGTTGTTAAGTGCCTTTGAATAGATTCCAAATCATAGCAACCCCGTATAGGGTTCCCAGGGAGCAAATGGTTTTGAACTGCCGACCTTGTGGTTCAAACCAATCTTGTGGTCTAGTGATTAACCTACAGTGCCACACCAGGACTTCCCATTGAATGTAGTGGCGGGGGGGGGGGATATAAAAGAATTAACCACAACCTTCAGCAAGTTTTGGGGAAAAAAACTATACTGACCAGTAAGAAAAAAAAAAAAAATTGCTTGTAGGCATTAAAAAAAAATTTTTTTCTCCATGTTTGTGGTCAGTGATGAAGCAGATCTATCACATAGAAGGGACTTGACATTTTGCTAATATTGCATCCTACACAAGCAAGGCTTATCCCATGTTGTTGTGTACCCTTGAGTTGATTCTGTCTCATAGTGACCCTCTAGGACAAAGTAGAACAGTCCCACAGGGTTTCCTAGGATGTAATCTTTACGACAGCTCTTTTCTCGTGCTGAGTTACTGGTGGGGTCAAACTAACTTTTAATTAGTAGCCAAGCAATGAGGCTGTGATGGACAAATATACCCCATACCCTGACAGCTGAGGTTGAACTTCTCTGCCTCTGATGCGGACCATTTCTAGAACACGTCATTAAAGACTCAGAATATTGAGTGCTGAGTTGGGGCTTGCAGATCTACTGTAAAAGACCTCTTTAAAGTGTTAAAATGTAAAAATATCACTTTGAAGACTAAGGTGTGCCTGACCCAACCCTTGATCTTTTCAATCACCTCATATGCATGTGAAATCTGGACAACAAATAAGGAAGATGGAAGAACTGTGAACTATGGTGTTATCAAAGAATATGAAATGTACCATGGGCTGCCAGAACAAACAAGGCTGTGTTGGAAGAACTCCAGCCAGAATGTTCCTTAAAAATGAGACTGGTGAGACTTTGTCACCCATGCTTTGGACATGTTTTCAGGAGGGACCAGCGCCTGGCGGACATCATGCTTGGCAAAATAGTGTTTACTTCATTTCTTTGCTTATATCGTAAGCTCTGAAAGGGTCAGGAGAACATCCATCTGATTACTTCTGCGTGGAGTCTTGGTGTGGCACTGCGCGTTAATGCGCTGAACTGCACAGTTGGTTTGAACCATGGGGTTGGCGATTCAAGTTCACCAGCTGCTCCCTCAGAAGTTCTACACAGGGTCTCTAAGAGTTGGAACCGACTCGATGGCACTTAACAACAACAACTTCTGCATGTTTAGCTGTGGGCACTAGCAGACACTCAACATATTTCTACAACTGTTGAGCTCTCTACTGCCCCCTGTTGTTGCTGACTGAATCACTGGGTGAAGGAACAAGGATGAAGATCTCAGTGGCCAAAGAAATAATGTAGGTAAGGAGCTCTGGTAGCGTAGTGGTTACGAATCGGGCTGCGAACCTTAAGGTCAGCGGTTCGAAACTACCAGCCGCTCTGTGGGAGAAAGATGAGGCTTTCTACTCCCGTAAAGATTTACACCCTCGGAAACCCTGTACAGGGTCGCTATGGGTCGGAACCGACTCCACGGCACTTAACAACAACAACAACAAGAAGACTCCTGGTGTGGCGCTGTCCAACCAGCAATGGACTTTGAGCCATAGGACAATGGTTCAAGCCCACTAGCTGCTCCGCAGGAGGAAGATGAAGCTTTTGGTTCCCACAAAGATTTAAAGTTTCAGAAACACTACACAGGGTCGCTATGCGTCAGAACTGACTCGACACCACTTAACAACAGAGGATAGGAGTCGTGATCTGGTGCTGTAGGATAAGCATTGGCCTGCTAACCACAAGGTCAGCAGTCCAAACTCACCAGCTGCTTCTCAGAAACCCTAAAAAGATCTCAATGGGTCCAAATTGACTTGATGGCATTTAACAACAACAACACATGTCTGTGTGGCACTGTAGGATAAGCATTACACTGCCAACTGCAAGGCTGGCAGTTCAAACCTACCAGCTGCTCCTTGGAGACCCTGTACAAGGTTGCTATGAGTCAGAATTAACTTGGTGGCACTTAACAACACCAACAAAGCGACAAAGAGGAGCCCTAGTGACACAGTGGTTAAAGTGCTCAGTTACAAACTGAAAGGTCAGCAGTTTGAATCCATCCGTCGCTCCTTAGTTAGAAGATGTGGCAGCTTGCATCCATAAAGATTTATATCCCTGGAACCCCTTTTTGGGGCAGTTCTACTATGCCCTGTGGGGTCACCCACTATGAGTGGAAGTCGAACTGAACAGAAATGGGTTTAGTTTGGGTAAAGCAATATATGGAGAGCCCTGGTGGCACAATGATTAAGTGCTCAGCCACTAATTGTACCAGCAGTTCACACCCACCAGAAGCTCCATGACCGAAAGCTTTAGCTATCTGCTTGTATAACGATTGGTCTTGTTGTTAAGCGCCAATGAGTCAGTTCTGACTCACAGTGATCCCGTATAGTGTTTCCAGGGAGTGGGTGGTAGCTTTGAACTGTCGACCTTGTGGTTAGTGATTATCCTACAGCACCACATCAAGACTTCATAGGAAACCTATGGGACAGTTCTTTGACTTATGGGGTCAATGTATGAATCAACCTGAGGGCACACAATAACAACAGAGCAATATAAAATTATTTCTGTGTGTCCATCCATCTCAGAGTATCTGTTACGTATAACGAGAGATACTAGGCACCAAGGGAGTCAAAAACCCATAAAACAAGATCTGCAGCTTCAAAGAGTGATGATGGTACAGTGTAACCAAACTCAGATGTACTCTGCCAAAGGCAGAACTAACCTCTGATTTTCGGAGAATCAATTACATTCTGGTTTTGAACACAGAGATTTTAAGCATCCAGTGCCAATGACTTAAGCCACAAAAAAAAAAAAAAAGGCCTTGAAGTAGCACTGGTAAATAATCCATCTTTGTAATGGTTTTCAAATTTCACTTTAATCAAATCCAGTAAGACGTTCCAAATATCATTTATCCTTTAACAATCAACTCCCGATCTCTAAATCCTGGCTTTTACTTTAATCACTCATGAAAATTCTATTATTCACGGGGCTGATGATAGCCTGTCTTGCTGTCCACCACGCACAGCCGTCACCTGGTCCGCAGGCTGCTCGCTCTGGTGCTCCACCAACCACCCCGAGGCTGGGGAAGCGGGGAGATGCACGATCTTGGGTCAGGGCTCCGGGTTACACAACTGGGTCAAGTTCAGGGTCTGCTCTGACAAGCCACTTAACCTTCCCCAGGAGCATTTTGTTCATGTGTAAAGTGAAGGGTGAAATTTTCAGAAAAGCATTTATCTCACTTGGGAAAGGAGCCCAGGTGGTGCTGTGGGTTAAGTGTTGAGCTGTTAACTGTAAAGTTTGTGGTTCAAACCCACCAGCCGCTCCTCAGGAGAAAGACACGGGTTTTATTCCTTAAAGATTAATATTCTCAGAAGCCCTTGGGAGCAGTTTGTTCTCTAGAGTCAGAATCAACTTGATGACAGTAGATTCTTATTTTGGGGGGGCTGGGGGTCTTGCCTGATCTCACATGGCACATAAAATGGTTAGGGGGAGATGAAATGAGTCACATTTGCTTTGTGATGCTGTAGGATAAACATTGGATCATGAGAAAGGTTGGTGGTTCAAACTCAAGGTTGTTTGAACCACAAGGTCAGTAGTTCAAACTCACCAGCCGCTCTTTGGAAACTCTATACACAATCTCTTTAAGTTGTAACTGACTCAACTGCATTTAACAAAAAGTTGCTTAACTTTAGTGTTGTTGTTGTTGTTATGTGCCGTGGAGTCGGTTCTGACTCATAGAGACCCTATACAGGGTTTCTGAGGCTGTAAATCTTTAAGGGAGCAGAATGCCTCATCTTTCTCCCACAGTACAGCTGGTAGTTTCGAACTGCTGACCTCGCGGTTCACAGCCCGATTTGCAACCACTATGCTACCAGAGCTCCTTAAGTAGGTTAGCTGTTTTTGTTACCCAGAAAATAGTTCTTCATCAAGAACCATTGTGTTCTCTCTCTTACCAATAACTAACTGGCTGACACCAGACTGACCCTCGCTCATGGTGTGCCCCAAATGCCTGCGTAGAATTGTGCTCTATAAGATTTTCAACGCCACCTTGGTTTTTCTCTGAGCACACTTGAACTTTTACAATAGAAGCCAAGAATGTTAGCCATCCGCACGAACTGGAATGGTATTTTCTGTACGCCTCACTATTGTTTTGGAGATAGGCACAAACTCAGAGCATAGAAACGGGTTTAAGCAGCCATGCAATGAAATCCCCTTAATTCACTGTCATTAGCCAGAATTCTTAACTGCAATTGCCTGATGAACAATGAATTCTGAGAAACTGGTATACAGGGGTCGGTGTGGGGGAGGGGGAGGTTGGTAGCCAGTGGGAAAAGCGAGATGATCTCAAGGAGACCGTTGCTGTTGTTAAGTGCCATTGAGTTATTCCAACTCAAAATAACTCTGTATAAGGTTCCCAAAGAGCAGCAGGTAGGTTTGAACCTCCAGCCTCATGGTTAGCTTATCCCACAGTCCCAGGGAAACACAGAAATCGAAAGTTTATCTCAAGGAGATTAAAAGGTACTTAAGGAGACACATATCAGACTACCTGTTTAGTGGCTTCTTTTCGATGGGGGAAGCCATTGAACAGACCTGTCTGTATTTGCATGCTGCTTTGTCAATTGCTCTGCTTTGTAGATCGCCCTGTTTTGTCGATTGCTAACTCTAAGTGTATTGGAAAAAGTACAGCCATAATACTCCTTAGAAGAGAGTACAGAGCCTCATTTGGGGATGATGGAACCTGGTGTAGAACTGGCCATCCAGCTAGTGTGCTCTAAAACCAAGGTTCAAACCCACTGCCATTGAGCTGATGGTGACTCATAGAGACCCAGTGAGACAAGATACCTGCCCCAGAGGGTCTCCTAAGCTATAAATCCTTATGGAAGCAGACGACCCCATCTTGTGCCAACGGAGCAGCTGGTAGCTTCCATCAGGACTCCCTGAACAAAGGTTATTGTTAACGCCATCAAGTCAGTTCTGACTCATAGCGATCCTGTAGAGGGTTTCCAAGGAGTGCTGGTGTGTTTGAACTGCTGACTTTATGGTTCACAGTCCAGTGCTGATCCTACGGTGCCATACCAGGAGTTCCTGAACAAAGGTTTGGGAGTCACACAATAAGAGATGTGGGAGGTAAACTGTTTGTTGTGAGGACAATGCCAACCCCAAGGATTGGGATTTCTAGACCATGTCTTGTTGTTAAGTGTCTTCAAGTCAGTTCTGACTCATAGCAACTATGTGTAGGGTTTCTGATGTCTAAGGTCATAAAATAATGCAGACGTTCCCTGAGGTAGATCTTGAAGACGGGAAGAAATGCACTGACTTGCCTGAGGAGGTGACCTGACCTGATTTAGAAAGTTCGACAGTGAATTAGGAGGAAAGGAGAGAAAATATACAACTTAAGAGAGAGAGAGAGACTACCACAGTGAAGGTAGCAGGTAGGGTATATGGAACCCAGTGGCCCGTACATGAAAGATGGAGTGCTGGAAGGCAGGCTTGTGACCTCAGATCAAAGCAGTGTGACAGCTCAGGTCAAACAATCACATCCAAGGCCCTCAGCAACACCATATGCTTCCCTCAGATGAACTAAGGAAGTAGAGACTTCTACAGATATGGTCAAAATAATCTCCTGGTGTCACCCACGCTCATGGGATTGTATTTAAATTTGAAAGGGAGATCATGGGAAGTATTTAAGGATAATTTGTTGGTGGGATGAAAGGTAGACTGCTGTAAGTCAAAATCTGTACATTTTCACTGCTTACCAGTGTAGTTCTACAACCAAACATAATGCCAGACACATAACAATAACTGAATAAATCTTTGGGGGAAAAGTTACATAGATTTGCACAGAAATTCATGAACGTGAGAGATGAATAGCAGTGGCAAGTACCTGGGTAAGCAGAAAAGGGGTATCCTTGTGAGAGTAAACCGGATGCTAGCAGGGTAAACAGAATGCATGGTGGATCCCTGATACCCATAGATCCCAAAACCACACTGGGGCGGGGCACTGGGACCTTAACTATCTGGACATTAACTGATGGTTTAGCTAATAGCAGAGCGCTTGGCCCAGAGGTTATTGGGTGTGAAGCAGGTATCAGCTCCAGCATAGCAGAGGAAGTAGCCAATCCAGATGGAAGGAAGAATGACTTCTTAGACAGAAGTGAAGGTAAAGTAAAGGCGTGAGAGTTCATGAGAGCCACAGAGGGGAGCTCTGAAGACCTAACATGTAAAAATCATTTACAGGAAGTAAATGGAGGCTCCCTTTCATAGCAGAAGGTCTTGGAAGGGACAGCGGTACAAAGGACTGAGGAGCTTAGAGACCCAAACCATGACAACTGCAGCTGCTTATTATAAGTAAGAAGGAAGAGTAGAGGTAATGGTGGAACCAACAGGGCGTGTTTTTGGATAAACTGACTTTCAAAGGCTTTCTGTATAAAAAATTGAACAGTGGGACACTCTAGCATAGACATGAACCCTGAAGAGAAGAACGAACCTTGACAGATAGTGAAAAGTGAAGGCTAACTCATGGGCATCACAGAGGTTTGATGAGATTCCAGGAAAAAGGCAGTGAGCATTTGTCAAGGGAAGATACAACCCTGGGGCCATTTTGGATAGAAGCTGAATTGGAGCGTTTCCAGACGGAAGCTGGACTAGATGACCTTCCAATACTTTCCAAACCCTCAGTTTTTGTTATTCTAGGCCAATAAAGAGTCCTGGTGTGGTGCTGTCGGATAATTACTGGGCTGTTAATGGCAAGGCCCGTGGTTCAAACCCACCAGCTGCTTCTCAGAAACCCTACACAACAGGTTCTCTATGAGTCAGAATCGATTTGACAGCACACAATAACGACAAGCCTAGTGAACACTGGCTGAGTACGTTATGCTGCCGTAACCTTCCACACAGACTGCTATGCCATGAATTCACAACCCAGAATTCTTCCAGAGGCAGGAAACAGAGCAGAGGCTGGATGAGAAGATGGCACAAAACACCGAGACGCTCGCTGTACAGAATGCTTTGTTTCCAAACTTCTCTTGAGTCAAAAGGCACATTAGACTCTGGTTTGCAAACAGCCACCTGTCTACTTATCTGCAACTCAGAATAGCATATGCTGAAGAGTACAGCAGGCGGCCTGAGGAGCCAAGATGTCTTTTCTTGCATGTTTTCCCAATTAGCTATATTCTTGGACTCCTTTGGATTAAAAAAAAAAATAAGGGTCCCTCCTGAAAGCAACCCAGAGTTTGGAGAGAGGAAGGAGTTTCTAGCCTATTAGTAATTCTCAACTTGTCAAAGGGAAAAGCTTCGTTCCCAAACAAATGGTTTTGGGGAGTGGGAGAGGGGGTGAGAACATACTGCTATCCAAATGTCATCTTTGCTTATTCTTGATAAACTTGCTAAAATGTCTCCTAATCCTCAAAAGGTTCTCAGTCATGTTGATCATCTTTTAAAATAAGGTCACTGAATTTAGAGAACCGAGAGATTCCATTCCCTGTGTTCACACCGCCAGGAAAGCAGAGTCAGACCCTTTTTTTCAAAACTCCAGCTCTTGTGGCCTTCACCGGCAACGTGGTCTTGTGCAGAGGATTAGAAGATCACAAGAGCTGGACTTGAATTGGGCATGACCCATGTAATAGGGCAGAGATGGAGGAACTTGAGAAATTAGGGAAAACCCAGTATCAGGCAATAGGAAAATCCCCTAGAATCCAGTGGCATGACAATAAAGTACTTCTTCCTGATGCCTCAGGTTTTTTTTTCTGATATTAGGTCTCTCTGACTGTCTCAAAAGTATATTTCATTTATTTCTACTCAGCTGTCTACCCAATTGCCCTGGCTCAAATCTCATCTACTTCTTCAAGTCCATTCTCTGAAATAAAAAAAAGAGAGGCCTACGTGAGGGCTGGAATTAGGGAGAGGCATTTAGGTAGAGATAAAAAGAAAAAGAAAAGATTGCTGTTTCAGTGAAAATTTATTAATAAAGTAAATTAATTTTGCATTCACCAACCGATATGCCGTTTTTTCCCATTACGTATGTTGAAATTCCTTCAATGTAACATTACTCATCCTGCTTCCATCCGGGTTCTCCGTTTCCATTTCTCCTTCTATCATGTCCCTCACTGCCTTCTGAGCTTTGTTTTAGGGCAATATTGACCTTTTGGTCTCATATCATTGATTGCACTGATATACCATAGACCGCTATTGTTCACTTTAGGGGCCTGTTTGGCTGCAAGGTGATCCCTGGGGGTGGGTTCAGTTCCAGGTTTGAAGGTGTCTTGGGGACTCCACCAATGTCTATGAGACCAGTTGGTCTGGTTACATTATGATATTGAATGGTGTGCTACATTTTTCTCCCACTCTGTCAAGGACTTTCTATTGTGATTCCAATCAGATCAGTTAGTAGTGATTAGTCGGGCACCATCTAGTTCTTCTGGTCTCAGGGTACTGGAGGCTGTGGTTCACATGGTCCATTAGTCCTTTGTATTAATCATCTCTGGAATCTGTGATTTTTTTTTCCCTTTTATTTTCTCTGGATGAGGAGAAACCAATACTTGCATCTTAGAGGGCTGCTTTCTAGCTCGTAGGTCCCCAGTCTCTACTTAACACAGTAGGATGTAAAACATTGTCTTTATGGACTATGTTATGCCAACTGACTTAGCTGTCCCTCAAGACTTTGGTCCTAAGTTAGAGGACCTTTCTTGTTGTTGTAAGTGATTTCGAGGCAGTTCCGATTCATAGTGACTCTGTATAGAGTTTCCAAGAAGCGACTGGTGGATTTGAACCATCGACCTTGTGGTTCAAGCTGACCTTTCAGTCTCGTGCTTATCCTACAGTGCCATACCATAACTTTAGTAAAACCTTTTGTTGTTGTTGTTAAGTGTTGTCGAGTTGATTCTGCCCCATAGCAACCCTGTATAGGGTTTTTGAGGAGAGCTGGTAAGCTTGACCCACCAACCTTGCAGTTCAAACGGCTTTACAGTCTGGCGCATTAACCCACAGTGCCACACCAGAACTCCCAGTTGTTGTTGTTGTTATGTGCCGTGGAGTCGGTTCTGACTCATAGCAACCCTGTACAAGGTTTCTGAGGCTGTAAATATTTATGGGAGCAGAAAGCCTCATCTTTCTCCCTCGAACAGCTGGTAGTTTCGAACTGCTGACCCTGAGGTTTGCAGCCGGATTTGTAACCATTACACTACCAGAGCTCCCAGTAGGATCCTATAAATGCTGTTCCTCAACTTGTATGACCTTCAAAGTCAATGCCTTAAAATTTGCACTGTAATTACCTTTCTTGGCTCACACTAATCCTGGCCTTGCTTTGCTTCTCAGACTCAGCACGTAACTCTGCTGTTTCCCAAGTCTCACACCATATATGCCCTCCATATTCACACCCCAGCATGCAAAAGTTCCCTGTTTTATCATACACATAAAAACATAGTTGTTAAATGCCTTCAAGTTGGTTCCGATTCATAGCAACTCTGCATGGAGTTTCTGAAACTGTTTTAAAATCTTCCTAGAAGCAGAAAGCCTCATTTTCCTCCCACAGAGCAGCTGGCGGGCTCTAACTGCAGACTTTGTGGTTTGTAGCCCAGTGCTTATCCTATGGGGCCACTGCACTCCTATATGCATACAATGCCGGTGACAGTTAAGGTTCTGGGTTAATGCTGGGACTAGCTTCACTGGGCTGGGATTCTCCGTGGTTTGGAAGTTAAGATGGCATTATCTAATACCATGCAATCATTCCCATGATGGGATTGGATGTGATCAGTTCTGATCTGATGTAATTATCCTTGATCCTGTGTTGTGAATCCTCACTTTCATGATGTTAATGAGGCCAGATGCCATCTACAGCATTAGGCTGTATCTTGAGTCCATCTCTTTTGAGATATCAAAGGAGAGAGGAGTGAGCAGCCCTCAGAGGGTCACACTGCCACCAAGAAAGCAGAGCCAGGACTGGAGTGTGTCCTTTGGACCTGGAGTTCCTGCACTGTGATGCTCCCAGATCCAGGGGAAGTTTGATGCCAAGACACACGGAGATCTCCAAGGAATGCTGGAACTACTGATGCTGAAAGGAGACAGGACTATTCTCCAGAGCTAGTGCTCTGAATTTGGACTTCTAGCCTCCCAAACCCTAGAATACATTTCTATTTGTTAAAAACGCCCACTTGTGGTGTTTCTGTTATAACATGACCAGATATCTACGACAATGCATTTTGCATGTTTCTCTCTTGGAAAATTTCCCTAAAACCTCCACTTTGTTTTCCCCCTCTATGCGCTCCCGTGTGAGGTGACGTGGCTTTAATGTGTTGGACTGCAAAGTTGGTTTGAACCACAAGGTTGTTGGTTGAAGCTCACCAGCTGCTCCTCAGAAAGCCTATATAACAGGGTCACTATGGATCAGAACCTACTCAATAGCACTTCACAACAACACATGCTCTCCACACATCTCGCATATATATTCTGTACTATGACACATATCATATTAAATTAGCTTTAACCATCTATGTGTCAGTTGCTTAAGGTTACAACCTAATAGGGGAAGATATTGGTTTTCCATTTTCTATAAATTCCCAGAGACCACCACTATTCCTTATACAAAGTGACTGCTAACTGACATCAAATCACCCACATGTTACAGAACAGAGGTGTTCAATAGCAGGTTTTTGGTTTTCTTTTTTTTTTTTCTTTTTCTTCCTCCTACAGGAGTCCTGGTGTAACACTGTGGGTTAAAGCGTCAGACTGCAAAGTCGTTTGAACTGCAAGGGTGGTTGTTCAAGCTCACCCTTGTTCCTTGAAAACCCTATACAGGGTTGTTATGGGTCGGAATTGACTGGACGGCACATAACAACAACAGTCTTCATGGAAGCAGACTGCCTTTCTCTGAGGAGTTCTGGGTAAGTTTGAACTGCCAACCTTTAGGCTGGCAGTTGAGAACAAACTGTGTGCATCACACAGGCTCTTTAAAACATAGTTGTTAAGGGGTATTGATTTGGTTCTGACTCATAGTGACCCTGTATAGGGTTTCTTAGGAGTGGCCGGTATTTGAACTAACCACTGACCTTGCAGTCAGCAGTCAAGTGCTTATCCTACAGCACTACACCAGGGCTCCTTAAGGCATAGTATTGGTGGTGATGGTGGTTGTGCACTGGGTTGATCAGTGGCAGCCCCATTAAACCGCCTCTGAATATAATCAGTTTAACCCAGATGCTCTCCTTCCTCCTGAAAGTACCCTAGGAATGTGATAATTAAGAACAATGTAGCATTTTAGATACAGATAAATGAAGCCCAGTGCCTGAGATCTTGCTCACAAACAAAAGTTTACAAAGTGTACAGAGACAGCTTGGCTCCTTTCAGGACCCTTGCTTTATGTTAAGTATCCTTAAGAAACCTCTGGTCGCTGCTCTAGATCATTTAAGCCTAAAAGTTAATATATAACAGCTTGATTGAACTTTTTTTTTTTCTGTAAAAATAAAAAAGATTGATAAGAAAAAACTATGAAAATATCTTAAAAGTTGTTCCCGTGAATCATTATGTCCTGTTTTGAATGATTAATCACATTTCACTTCCGCATCCTGTCTTAATTAAATCCTCCCTTTGTGAATTAGGTCCTTCCTTTGTAACAAATCCCTCCCTAAAAAAGAGAATAAAAGACTGAGGTAGAGTTAGATATGTGTGCAATACGCAATGCGGTGCAATGCTAGGCAATATGTTTGCAGATCTGTCTACCTGCCAGCTTGCATCATATCTATGTGTCTGTCTTTTTTGTATATATTTTGTCTCTCTCTTTCTCTATCCCTTTCGCCACCAAATCTCCCTTCTTCATGACACCCACACTTCCTGTCGAGGCTGGAACCCAACATAGGACCTCGACAGTTGTGTGCCACTGAGTCGGTTCTGACTCATAGTGACCCTGTATAGGGTTTCTGAGACTGTACATCTTTATAGAAGCAGAAAGCCTCATCTTTTTACCAGAGGAGAATGTGGGAGATTTGAACTGCTGACCTTGCAGTTAGCAGCCCAGCTCACAATCCACTATAGTACCAGGGCTTCATTAAGGCACAGTTGTTGTTGTTATTATGTGCCACTGAGTCAGTTCCGAACAATGGCAATACTGTATAGGGTTTCCGAGGAGTGGCTGGTGAGCTTCAACCACTGAACTTGTGGTTCAAGCTAACGTTGCAGTCCAGCGCATTAACCCATAGTGCCATACCAGGACTGCACCAATATATACTGGAGAAATGAATGTGTGCTTTATTGAATACACAAACAGAATGTCTTCCTTGTGTCCTTTGTATAGAAGCAGTTCTGGGGTTTAAGCATAAAATTAAGTTTCCAACCATGCTGGTGAGAACCACACTGCCGTGGCACAGAGGGAGAGTGGGCCCATTTGTCCAGCTTGCTAACTAACTTGACCCTTTTATTGTGAACTGAAGATTCCCACAGCAGCACATATGACTATTATGAGCAAAGTTAACACTTTTGCTAAATGTCATTAATAAATGTGAATAAGCATCTGTCTTTAGCTCCTTTAATTAAGTGTAATTAACATGTCATAGGGAGTCAGCTGCAGCCACTTGCATATACTTGATCTTAGTGTTCATTGTTGTTTGTTGTGAAGTGCTGTCGAGTCGGTTCCAACCCATAGCGACCTTGTAAAGGGTTTCCGAGGAGCAGCTAGTGAGCTTGAGCCACCAACCTTGCAGTTCAAATGGCTTTGCAGTCTGGCGCATTAACCTACAAGGTCACACCAGGACTCTTTAGGTGTTCATAAAGATGTTCAATCACAGAGCTGTTCAATACTGTCCCACCTTTGGGATTTGGCAAGTTCCGTAAAGGGCTTATGCTATTGACTCCACCTACTTTTCTGCCCAGAAATAAACCAGGATTTTGGCTATTTTTAAATCAACAAGGTCTTTTCTGACTTTTGAGGCAAACACTGGCTCAGAATGAGCTCCACATAGCACAAGCTAAGACAATGCCTTATAGTGCTGGATACATCGGGACTGGTTTGCACGCAAGGCCGAGGAGAACAGAGAGCATGAGGGCACAAAGGGAACATCTTGTGTTGGTCAAGCGTCTGAGTTCTCTAATGCTGCCATAACAGATATACCACACATGGATGGCTTCACAGACAGATTGATTCTATCACAGGTTAGGAGGCTAGCAGTCTGAACTCACAGCTCTGACTCTAAGGAAGGTTTCTCTCTTTGTTGGTTCTCAGAGAAGGTCCTTGTCTCCTTTGAGCATCTGTGGATGAGGCGTTCCAGGGAGAGGGCCATGTGTCTTGGCATCAATCTTTTCCTGGGTCTAGGAGATTCCCAGCACAGGGACCCTGGGCCCAAAGGATGTGGTCTCCTCCTGGTTTTTCTTTCTGGATGGTAACAGATTCCTCTGGTATCTGCTAGCCTATTCAATCTCCTTTATATCTCAACAGGGAGCAGGATGGCTCTATACTATCAGGAACCACAAGGTCTGAGGTGCTATGTGGGAGAAAGATGAGAATTTCTGCTCCCACCAAGATTTAAAGCCTTGAAAGCCATATACAGGGTCATTATGAGTCAGAACTGACTTGACGACACTTAACAACAACATATCTCAACAGGGGTCTTGGTGTGGTGTTGTAGGATGAGCACTGGATTGGCAGTTCAAACCCACCATCCGGTCCTTGTAAACCTCATACAAGTTCACTACCAGCCCGAAATGGCTCAATGGAACTTAAAAACAACACCAACAACAAATCTCAATACACTTTGAATCAAGACAGAGCCTGCTCCTATAGCGTGCACCCTGCCCCACTCACAGGGCTGTCTCGAATCCTGCCTCGTTAACATCATGGTGGAGGAGGAGGTGGTGTGCCAATGAGTAGGTTCCATCTCATAATGGCCCTGTCTAGGGTTTCTGAAACTGCAAATCTTTACAGGAGCAGAAAGTCTCATCTTTCTCCCGCAGAGCAGCTGGTAGATTTGAACTGCTGACCTTGTGGTAAGCAACCCTGTTAATAATGCAGAAAAATCCACTACACTACCATAGCTCCTTTCATTAACATCGTTTTGTTGTTGTTAAGTGCCGTCGAGTTCTTTCCAACCCATAGCGACCCTGTATAGGGTTTCCAAGGAGCAGCTGGTGAGCTTGAATCATTGACCTGTGTGGTTCAAATGACTTTGCAGCCGAGCGCATTAGCTCACAGCGCCACACATTAACATCATATAGGTAAGAATGTACAACACAGGATAATTACAAAATACTGAGATTCAGGGCCCAGCCAAGCTGAGACATATTAGGGTGGTAGGCAACAGGGGGCACACACAATTATTCCATAACAATAAGCATGCAGGGTGTATAGGAGGCAGGAGGTCTAGACCTGTACTTTCCAAAATGGTGATCATTAGCCATCCAGCCGGCTGAAAGAGGCAAATGAGTTCACTGAAAGAGACAAATGAGTTCCTCAACATCCACATGTGGCTAGTGGCTGCAGGACTGGACAGTATAGGTCTAGAACATCCCCATCATCACAGGACCTTCTGTTGGGTGGTACGGCAGAGAAGACAATGAAATCTCACATATCCTTAGCCCCTACAGCCTGCTGAGCAAGGATGCTGATGTGTTCCCCTAATTCATAATAAACCTGAACACAACTGCATTTTCTCATCCATCTTTTTGGAAATGCGTGGCTCTTTAAAAAAGAGGCAGCTGCTTAGAAGCTATAGGATTGGGTGGATGCTTGTGATTCGTTTCCTTTCCAGTTAGAAACGGACACTGTCAACAGAGGCATCCAGGGTTGGCTCACTTAAATGAGAAGTGATGGGTAGTTCGGGAAATGTGAGAAGGGTTCAGAAATGAATGTGGGAGGAGGGACAAAGCACTGAGTGTACAGATCAGCAAGAACGCATGGGCAATCTGGGCATTGTGAATGCTGAGAAGGCAGCTAAGCAGTCCAGGACTCCAAATGCATTTGATTCTAATGTGCTGTGTTGTCTCCTGCTCTTGGGAGGGGCAGCCATGCAAAACCGCTGCTGTTCCCAGGCCAAGTCTCCCGTTTCTAAATGGAAGAACTCACAGAAAACAGATTCTTAACTTGAAGTGATAAATTGACAACTACCGATTAATGAATATTTCTAACACTTTCTCCAGCGATAGTTACACCGTACATCAACAACCTGTCCATCCCTTGCCACCTCTGAAGAGCTGAGTGTTATGTTTGAAATAACCATTCACTAACAGATTCCGTTCTTTAAGATGGCACATTGAAAATCCTAAGATCCAACCTGAAAACGAAGCCAAGGGCATTCTTTTTCAAGCATTAGATTGGTTTCACATGAGGTGATTAGACTCTTGCGTGCTAATTGCACTAGAAAGAACTAATTAGAAAAATCTACCATTCAGCTAATGAGAGCTGGGCCCTAACTATCTTAGCACTAACTTCTCAGTTTGTAAGCTATCACTTTTTTTTTTTTTTTTCTCCCATGCCCCTTCTGAGAAAGCTGTCACCGTGTTAAATTCCAGAAGTCAGGCTGGGCATTAAATAATTCAGGCACCGTTTTTTAAAGGCCTACACAGGTTCCAGGTCACCGTTGGTCCACCCAGGATTCTGTACTATGTTTCAGAGCAGCACATATGACAGATCCGAGACTGTTAACTAGCAGTATATTGAACTAGTAACTCTCCCATTTTTCAGTACCTTTGTGCCTTCCATTCGGGGACCTGTTAATAATGTAGGAAAAGGAATTCCACACGTAGTGTTCTTACCACGGGAGGAAGAGTCCATTAAAAAGCAATGCGTTCACCTGACTGAGACTCACATCCCTACCAAGGGTTGTAGCATTTATCGGGAGGCTGATGGAATGAGAATAATGAGGAGCTAATAAATCAGAGTCCATTATTATACAACATACAGAGAACATTCTAAGGTACAAGTAAACATTGGAAAATAGGAAATCAGCCGTATTATTAGGATGGGACTGTGAAAAAAAAGCTTTCTTACAAGTTCAGAGGAGGGCTTTGTGTTTCCTATGATTTACATGGTAAGTCCAGCTGGACATTTAAAGAATCATAAAGAAATATGTATTTGCAGCTGAATACCCTTTACACCCTCAAAGTGCTTTTTCAGTACGAGTTTGCAGTTCTCTTGGCCAGGGTCCAGATACTGCATGCTACAAGATGATGTGTGAAATTAGCAGAAACATAAATGTCAGAACTTCTGTCTTTGGAATTAAGTCCAAGAGATTCTCTCTGCACTTATGGTCACTCTCTTGCTGTGGCAATGCCAGATAATCAATGAACTGCTAACCACAAAGTTGGCGGTTCAAAACTACCAGCCACAACTCGGAAACCCTATACAGGGTCACTGTGAGTCAGAAGTGACTTGAAGGCACTTAACAATAACAACAGCAGCATTATCTATCTCAAGGTCAAAAGTCTTCAAGACAAAACTCACACATTCCAGTATACTGAGGATGCTGATCTTAACTCCTGCATTTTCAAAGAGGATCAAGAATGATAAGTGAGCATCCCTTTCCTCGGAATTTCCAGAAAGCAATGATGCAAGCCACCATGTAGGTATGTTCATTCCTTACTTAAAGACCTAGTTAGGTCATTATGCAAAACCCAGTGTTACGTGAAAATGGAAGACCACATCAGATCACAAGATGGCGGATGACTATCTCTTCACATATCTGCCAAACCCCTGAGAATCACGGCCCAGCCAACTTGACACATTATCTCTAGCCTTGCACTCAGATGTTTGTTACTACTAACAGCATGTCATTAGTACACAAAACAGTCAAACAATAAAAATTGCATATTTCCATAAAGGTGAAATGTTAGATAATGAGATAGTAGATAAATGAGGAGTTGTTGTTGTTAAGTGCCATCGAGTCAGTTCCGACCCATAGCGCCCCTGTATAGGGTTTCCGAGGAGCAGCTGGTGAGCTTGAACTGCTGACCTTGCAGTTCAAATGGCTTTGCAGCCTGGCGCATTAACCCACACTGCCAAAGCAGGACTCCTAAATAGGAGTAGGTGTATATTTTATAGTCTATTCTGTTGGTGTACTGGTGGTTACAGATTGGGCTGCTAACCACAAGGTCAGCAGTTCAAAACTACCAGCTGTTCCGCAGAAGAAAGATGAGGTTTTCTGCTTCCGTGAAGACTTACAGCCTCAGAAGCCCTGTACAGGGTTGCTATGAGTCAGAACTGACTCCACAGCACATCACCACGACCACCATCACCATCACCATTCTTAAATACTCATAGCTTGACTCAATGGCATTTGAATTAGGGACCATTTTGGGCTTATTGTGATGTTCATTAACAAAGAGTACTGAAGCAGTGAGTCTGAAATGAGTGAGATTCTCATCCATCAATTCTGTTCTTCGTTAACAGTTTCAGACAAGAATTGTTAGGACAAGGAACTACAAGAAATGATTAAAACGAGGTTTGGGAAAAATTGGGAGATTTCTGTTTCTAGATACACCTCATCCCTTATGAGTATTTTTCTTTTGACATATTCACTGCATGGCTAAAAACTTTAGACTGGTATTTTTGTGCAAATCACTAACCCCCCCCCCCCCCCCCCCCCCCCCCCCCCCCCCCCCCCCCCCCGCCCCCCCCCCCCCCCCCCCCCCCCCCCCCCCCCCCCCCCCCGAATTGGTTCCCAAAGGCTCTTCAGTGATTATGTGTTATGTACACACACACACGTGTGTGAGTCTCCTTATGCAATGACACACAGGAGAGAACAAACAACAGCACGGTATCTTGGTATGTTTTGTTATCCCCATTTTACAGATGAGACATTGGAGGCTCATAGTGACACTATGGCTACTTAGTGTGCTTGAGATTGTACAGTGAAGAGACAGGGAATATCAACCCTGGGCTGGCTCTATTTACAA
Organism: Chrysochloris asiatica; assembly: GCF_000296735.1. Lineage (NCBI taxonomy): Eukaryota > Metazoa > Chordata > Mammalia > Afrosoricida > Chrysochloridae > Chrysochloris > Chrysochloris asiatica. Next base: position 8,758,541 of record NW_006408552.1, on the reverse strand, counting down.
CATCAAATTGCTTCTCTTTTCAGTGTTTCTCCGGCACCCTTAAATGCTCTTTAGTGGAGATTATCAGCAACATTATGCTTTTAACTTCACCAGAAGGCTTAATTTGCCCAATATATTTCTAAAGGCGGCCATCATAAATTAATCAGCATCTCTTTGTAAGGAAGCAGCAGGAGTAAACAGGGGACCAAGTCCAATTTTCACTGATGTAATACAGAAGTGAATCTGGGTTTGAACTGGATAGCTTTTCCTGTGATCGTCTCAAGTCCTGTACTTATCTGATGTCAAGGTTTTGATCTTGACTTTTTCATTAAACAAAACCCAGGCCTCATCTCTCTCCTCCACCTGCAACAGTAGAAAACCTAAGGGAGGTGAGTTTGCTCAGTATCCTAGCAAGCTACCAAGTGAACCATGAAGAAAACCTCAAAGGCTCACCTCCACAAACCATTTTTAATAATTCAGGAGTTTTGTTCTTTTCACACAGTGAAGAACCAGGGTTTAACATTGGTATTCAGCAAAAGTGGTTTTCATTAATGCATAAGCCTATGAATATAATAGATGACTTAGTGCGAAAGGATGATAGCAATTCTAAAGAGTACAGTCAACATCACATGGCCTATATAGAAAGAAGCTACTGTATGAGAGAATATGTTCTCAAGTTCTATGTTGACTAAATCAACATTTTGCTTTTGAAAACAGAATTGAGAGCAATGCCCAACATTCTAGTCAAATTTATAAAGATAAAGAAGTAGTAATTATTATACTGGCACAACTGCGTGATGAGAAGAAGAAGAAGAAAAAACAGTAGTTTTTAAAATACCTTTAAGGTGACTAAGATCAGTTGTTCTCTTAATCCAGTCAACATTCACAACATTGTTGTTTCTATTTTTAAAAATTAAAAGACTAAGAAACAAAGAGAAGGCAGAGGAAGTGGGTTGGGAGGGGCACGTAGTGGAGAGCGATTGAAGAAACACGGAGGATGTTGGCAGACTCTCACTGATGGGTGTGCATTTCTGAGACCACAGGTCCTTCTGCAGATCCAGCGCAGACACAGTAGAAGATACAGAACCTAGGAGGAGCTCACTCCTGATTCGGAATCATCGTTCACATTGCCCTCTGTTGCTTATCATCGAATCTCTTCTGGGCAATCATTAAGAAGACTCAAAGACCCTCTTGCATGGCAGGCCTTGGGGATCACATATGGAAGACTCAATTACACCATGTAAGTAAGCATCATTTGCACAAACTTTCCCAATGACTTCACAACCTTCCATGAGAAATCTTGCTGCTTTTTGTCAAAAGATCCTCTCCATGCCCAACTCGGTGGTCTGTGATATCGGCTGTGTCTACACACTAAATGCAACCATGATACCTTTTAATAGTTAATCCTCCAACATGTAATTAGGCATTCACATGACAATCAAAACCATGACTACATTTCATGTTTGCCTTCCCTTTCAAGCCCTCTACTAGAGGGGCACTTACTCTGTCAAATCTGCTATAGTAATCAAAACATTGAAATTACTTCTTTCCACACTGGAACTGGTTGTTTGATTAAATGTAGAGCAGAGAGTGCAATTTGCTAAATTACAAGTATTCTGAACATGTAAATATAGTTTAATTACTGCAATTAAAGAAGATTACTGGAGATTGGCAGATGGGAATGTAATGCTGTTTTAATTAGAGTTTTTAATGCACTGTAACATAAGCATAATATTAACCCTTTATCCTAGAAGAGGAAGCTGGTCTTTGAAAAATTAGTATCTAAAAATGTATTCAAAGCCAGTGTTTCATAACAAGACCTAGGTTGACTGGCACTGCTCTGGTAACTCATTCTGGTAGGGGACCGGTGCTTCCAAGAACAGTGAACTGATCAGAGAGGGGCCAGGGAATGACCTTCATGGTACCGTCATACAGTTCATCAGTTGATGTCTCAACTGTGAGCCCACACTCCAGCGTGCATGAGTTCAAGTGTACACCCAGAGCCACACAAGCCATGGCCTGCTCTGCATCAAAGGAGCTTACTGCCACAATGCCAAGACCGAAGGGGCTTCCATGGCGTGGCATGTTTCAGGGAGCTCACAGTTAGCAGACACAGAGAGAGAAAGTGCTGCTAAAATGCATAGATTCATGGTTGAGAAAACCACAGCAAAGATGCAACAGCCAGCCTACGGCGAGAGGCCAGCCTAGTATTACCATTCATCCTCCAGAGCACGGTCCGCTACATAAAGTAATATTGCAGAAGGTAAGATGCAATCTTTGTCATCTTGAAAGCTATCACTTGCAACATTTGATCCATTTAAGTCAATAGCCTATTAGAAATTCTAATTGAAAGTTCAATAGTCAGATTGGAGCCTTACAATAGAGGTTGCCTTTTGGAAAGCCATTTAAAGTCTTAATCTCTTTATCATTTGGTATTTTGAAGCCTAACTTTGTTCTTGTTAGGCAGATCAATGGCATTAATTTACAAAATGGGGGAAAATGTCACCCTTCATCCTTTAAGTCTCAGCTCGCTGAAGAGCCGCGTAAGCGAATCTGATCACTGCTTTCCCATATTAGCAGCAAACGGTGCCAGGGGAGGCTTGACCTACAAATTTTAATTACTGCATGAAAAATTCAGTTCCTGCAGATGAAGGGAGAGTTGGGTAAAAAGGCGGGAGTCCACCTTGGGCATATTGGCTGAGTTTTTAAGTCTTCAAGGGACTGGGTTTCTGAATCGGTAGGCAATACCACAGACTGGGAAAGAGGTTTTCTACATCAAGTAACAAGCCCCAGAATGAAAAACAAAGCAAGACCCATACAGACAAACCCAAGATGCTGAGGATGATAAGCTAAGTTTCAGAAGGAAAGACTGTGGAAGAGAATAGGATACGATGTACTGGGTACATGCATATCATCTTAGAGGGACAAGTAAGAATTACTCTTTTGTCTTGATGTTTGGTACACATGCCTGCTGATTAAATTTAAAAAATAATATATATATTATATATATATATATGTTGTTGTTGGTAAGTGACATCGAGTCGATACCGACTCACAGCGACCCTGTATAAGGTTTCCAAGGACTGGCTGGTGAGCTTGAACCACTGACCTTGCAGTTCAAAGCAACTTTGCAGTCCAGTGCATTAACCCACAACGCCATACCAGAACTCTTTATATATGTGCTGGTGGTTATATGCTGTGGAGTCAGTTCCGATTCATAGTGACCCAATACAGGGTTTCCAAGGCTATATAGCTTTATAGGAGCAGAAAAACTCATCTTTCTCTCGCGGAACAACTAGCAGTTTTGAACTGCTGACCTTGAGGTTAGCAGCCCAATTCGTAACCACTAAGCTCCCAGAGCATCTTCCATATATGTATGTGTGTGTAAGTACACATATATATATTTAAGTACACATATATACAAGTACACATACTTGGATACCTACATTGAATCAAATGCTATTTAGTGTTCCAACTACAAACAAGAGTTTGCGATGGAACCAAAAGCAACCTTGGCTCTGGGTGATCACATCTCTGTCTCTGTTGACAGTATTCTTAGCCAAATGGACAACTCTGTTGGAAAGGGATTGTTTTCATCATCATCAAAAAAAGAAGGATCCTTGACTATGTAGAGCTGATGCTAATGGGTGGCAGCCGAAGAACCAGTAAAGGGAAGTCTCCTAAAATGGAAAGCCAAAAGTAGCTCACTGCTATAAGGAGAATAGTGGATGGGGGACTGGGGGAGAGGGGAGGCATCAGCTTTTGTATTCTAGATGCTAAGGAAGCACACCTAAACAGCTATCACCTTGTTGTGTTGTTGTTGTTACGTGCCATCGAGTCGGTACTGACCCATAGAGACCTTATGCACAGCAGAATGAAACACTGCCTGATCCTGGGCCAACCTCACTACTGTTGCCACGCTTGAGTCCATCAATTGGCCACTTGGCCAATTCACCTCGTTGGGGGGGTCTTCCTCTTTTTTTCGGATCCTCCACCTTACCAAACATGGTATCCTTTTCCAGCGACTGGTGCCTCCTGACACTATGTCCAAAGTATGAGAGACCAAGTTTGGCCATCTTGGCTTCCAAGGAGCACTCCGGCTGCATTTCTCCCAAAATGGATCTATTGGTTCTTTTGGCAGCCCATGGCACTTTCAATATTCTTCTCCAACAGTAGGCAATATCAATGACAGGAAACGTATGGGTTTAATTGGCACAAGTTTTGGAATAGTCATCTGACATGTGCATATGTATGAGGGGAAATCACGTTGCTTGTGGGAAAATGGAAGGAGAAGATAATGGAATTTTTCCATGAACTTTCAGAAGCACCCCCTCATCCATACATATGTTGGTATCAGGAGGTGACACAGAGGTGGGTCTTGGATAAGAAGGATGTGGCCATCTGTTGCGATCAGAAATGAAAAGATGAATAGGATTCAATCATCAATAAGCCATTTGTTTCTACGTGTTACCTGGGAAACTTACACGAATTGTTACACAGAGAAATGTTAACATGATAATCCTGTGGGTGCAAGATGGAGTGGGGGTATGGTTTTTGCTTTTTAGCTTGGATACTTTTTCTTTCTTCTTCTTTTAAAAATTTCCAATTTGTTAGTCTTCCGGATTTTTTTAAGAGGAAAAAAACCCAAAGTCTATATTTGAATTCCAGCATCAAGAACTGTGGATTTTTATAGAAAACAAGATTCATTTTGGGAACATGATAGGCCACTATTTGCTATCAAATGTAAACTTTTCCAGTCCTAGGTGTTGGTTTTTTTTCCAGTTAGACTCAATTATTTTACTTCAGCTGCTTGTTGCAATGAAAGAACTGAGTTATCCGGCAAGTCTTTCTCATCACTTTACACAACCACAGCCCTGGAAGTGCTTTCACATTAACTGCATACAAGGACTGACACAATTGGTTCCTTCGTTACTCCGGCTTGAAGATAAGGAAGTGTGTGGCCTTCCAACAACGGACTTGTGCAGTTTCTATGCAGCCACATCTGTTGCTGGAAAACACTCAGAAACAAATAGCTTGCTGATGATTGACTCCTATTCATCTTTTCATTTCTGATCTCAGTAGATGGCCACATCCTTCTTATCCAAGACCTGCCTCTGTGTTACCTCCTGACACGGACAGCTGGAAATCCGTGATGAAGTACTCTAATGAAAAAGCCATTAGCATGTGCACCAGATGCTCTGGGGCGTCTCTCCCCTCCACTTAGGTTAACTGCATCCTGGGAAGTCTCTAGGAAAGACAGAGACTCCCCAGTTAAAAAGTTCAAGAGCCCCCGGCTAGTGATGTAGGCGGGAGTAGGATCCTGTAAGATGGTTTCTTTGGGAACTGGGCAGGAGAGTGGGCAATAAGGCAGACGGCAGACAGGGGGTAGGCTGGTTTGGATACACCTGATAGAGGTGGGCTTCCAGCAGTGGTCAGGGTCCACCTTTGTGGAGACCCTAGGAAAGGACTTGAGCAACACACACAACAAAACAAATGCCATATCAAGGGAAGAAGAACTCATGTTGGGCAGACTATGTCTGAGAGGCAGAAATTTAGCTTCCCTGAAATGTGGCATTTTCAAAGCCCACACATCCTAACAGCTTTGAATTCAGAAACGCCTAAACAGGAAGCCTATGAGGTTCCATCTGCTTCCCTGATGAAGACAGCTGAGGAGCCATGCTTCAGTCTAGAGGAGGGCTGGCAAGACCCTCAGGGACCTCTGCCCAGGAGCCAGGAAAGAGCAGTTCAGTCCTCTTCTCCTATTTTTTGTGTTTATATTATCCTGTTGCATTGACAACGCCGACTGTAGCTGTTGGTGTGTTACCAGGTCTGTCCCTGTGCAGAAGAAGAAAAGCACCACCAGAAGAGAGTTGGCTTGTGTTTCAATTTTGGTGTGATTCTGACATTTTACAAAGGGTAAGATCCATCACATGAATACTATGGAAGAAATCAAACCTTTCCTTTGTGTGCATGGCTCTCTAAAACCAAGAAGGAAAGAGTGTTGTGATAGAAATAAAGATTTATAGAAAAGGAGAACTAGAAATCCACAAGGAGAGAACGATGCGCTGCAAGTTTTTATGGGTTCTGGAACAGTAAGAGGTTCCAGTTGTTGATGAGGTTATCATTTTGGTGCATTCAAAATCCTCCTCCCCAGGAGGGACTCAGACCCGCCCTTGGAAGCACAGTCCCAGTGACTTTTTAAAAAAGTTTTACTGTGAATTGACTGATAGTTTTTACATGGGAGAACATCAATTTTACACTCATCGTTTTCATTGCAATGATTACACTCTCCTCCGTGCATCACCACTCAACAGTATTTGTTTCAGTTCCCTCTGTTTCTTATTTTATTTTATTTTTTTTGTGGGGGAGAAGATGTACACAAACACTCGGGAATATAAAATCATTTCAACAACCAAAGTGCACATTCTACAAGCCTGCCTCCTGGCTGCCAGCACACAACCTTTCTCTTTCCATGAGTCTAGAGTCCTTAGCTGCTCCTTTTCTCCATGTCTCCATCTCTGGCATCACTGCTTCTCTGGATAAGGGTCCTGCATTCCGCTTATGCTCTTATCCCTTGATGGTTCCAGGGTCCTCTGTTCCTGGACTGTAAGATGAACTACTCTCCTCTTTTGGTTACAAAACTTCTATCTTTACAATTGTGGCAATTACAATTAGTCATGATAACAATTGCTCACTACTGAATCATATCCTCATCTCCTTTCACCAGACCCATCTAGATAAGATGGAAACTATTTAGTGGGGACTCTACCTTCCCCCACACTTTGAAAATTAAACTCCCTCTTGGAAACTTGTAAGCCAGTCACTTTGTGCCTCTATTGCCCCCTCAACTTTAGGTAGCCAATGTGTAAGTTGCTCATTCCTATCAGCCCTGTGTACACAAGCGACAGGATTTCTCCCAGTGACTGACCATCACTTCTCCCTGCACACTTGCCAATGAATTCGAACTGCTTACTTCTCCAGCCTCTACATTTCTCCTGATCTCAATCAAGCCTATTTTTTTTCTTTTTGATTCTAGCCACAACTACCTTCCTGTAGAAGTTCTTGGATGATCTCCACAGCCAGAAGTAATTTCTCTTCCATTCTCTGTGGTTTAAACTCATTCTTTACTGCTGATGTGGTTACATTTATTTATACCTTATCTGCTCTCTTACACAGAAAATTCCTCAAGGCAGAGCCTGTAACTTGGCTTTTTCTTCAGTCTTTGGGCATCTGGCCCATAGGCTTATCCCTAAAACCAAACAGACAAAAACCAGTCCCACTTTTGTTGATTCTAACTCCTGATGATCCCACATGTGTCAGAATAAGAACTATGCTCTGAAGGGTTTTCCAATGGCCAATTTTTGAGAAGTAGATCACCAGGCCTTTCTTCCCAGGCCCTCCTAGGGGGATGTGAACCTCCAACTTTGACAGGATTATGTGTACCACCCAGGGACACCTGACAACTAACAGGCACCTGCACTTCCTCTATGCACTGAGTTGGATCCCACTGGAAAAGCAGTAATATATGAGGCAGTGTGGAGAAGGCCCAGAAGAATTGTTGTGGTGGTAGTGGTGTGTGTGTGTATGCATGTATGTATGAAGAGAAGAAACTCTGGGAGTGAGGTTGTGGAAGAACCCAGGTGTTAGGGAAGAGTAGAAAAGGCCAATCAGGCCTTTAGGAGGCAGGGTAGGGCTGTGTGAGCCACACAGACAGGCCCCAGGGAGGGCAGAGGAGCTGAGAAGCAATCACATGCCTCCAGGGAGGGTGGAGGCCATCAGAAAACCTGGGGAACAGAGAGCAGAGCACCTGGGGCGCCCCTGAAAGGGCCCCTTTAGGGACAAAGGAACTTTCTGGATGTGACTGCCTGTCCAAGGTCACCCAATGTGTTGGTCTTGAGGCAGTCTCATCACAGGGAATGAGAGAGAGGAGCTGGAGACTTGGGACTAAACCAATCAAACACAAACCAGGTTTCATGTCTGGATCCACTTGGAGGCTGCAGAGGGAGGCCCACAGAGCACGGAGCTGCAGGCAGATGGCTGATGCTGGCTAGACTCCGAGGTGGGATGTCTTCCTGCCACCTGAGTGCATTTTCTCAGCAGCAGCTTGACAAGGCTTGAGACCATTTCCTGCTTCCTTCCTCAGGTGAGGCTGATGGTTCTCTGAACTTGTCTACATGCAGAGTGTAAGGTCAAACAGCCATTTCCCCACAGGGCTGGTACCAGGGCCCAAGACTCATTTCTCAGACAAATGTTTTTCAGAATCTAAATGGAGCCCTGATGTGGCACTGTAGGATAAGCACTGGACTGCTTAACTGCAAGGTTGGCAGTTCAAAATCACCAGCCGCTCCTGGAAACCCTATATAGGGTTGCTATGAGTTGGAATCAACTTAACGACACACAGCCATTGGAGGTATGGTGGGGTAACCATATTCTTCACTCTAGACTAAAAATACTTTCTCATTCTGCCCTGAGTAGATTTTCCCCAAGAAGATTTGGTCAAGCTTTATTTATAGTCCTTTAAACTACAAAGCAGTAGAAACTGACTCAACAGCGCTTAACAATAACAACAACAAAGGTATTTGTTGTTGTTGGTAAGTCCTGTCGAGTGGATACTGAAGTCCATATCAAAGACCCTTGGACAGGAATGAAGAACACAAGTTATAGACTACAATAGCCAAAACGTGTCTTGTTGTTAAGTGCTGTCGAGTCGATTCAAACCCATAGTGACCCTGTATAGGGTTTCTGAGGAGCAGCTGGTGAGCTTGAACCGCCGACCTTGAAGTTCAAATGGTTTTGCAGTCTGATGCATTAACTCACAGCGCCACACTAGGGCTCTAAAATGTGTCTTAGAGGAAGACTATGTATTACCCACAATAAGGGAGAACAGTAGAGTTGTACTAGGCATAGTATGAATACTTTGTTATTTGTAGACATTTAAAAAAAAAATACAAAAGGTAGGTCTCTTGTGATACAATAGTGAATAATTGTTAACAGGACTGCTTGGAGGGTTGGAAATGTATAAAGGTAGACGTTTTATAGCAAGGAAGGGAGTGATTGACTTTGCAGTCTAGGAGTGGAGGTCCCTGGGACCATCAAGGGAGAAGAGCGGAGAGCGGGACCCTACCCAGAGAAACAGTGATGCCAGAGATGGAGGCAGAGACGATGACGTGGAAAGATGGAGCAGCTGGGGACTTTAGACCCAGAAAGGGAGAGGGGCTGTGTGCTGAGAAATGGGGGGCAGGCTTGTAGTGTATACCCTTTGGTTGGTTGATGATGCATGGAGAGGACTGTAACCATGGCAATGAAATGATATATGATAGGATGAATGTAAAACTAATGTTCTCCCATGTAAACTATCACATAATTTGCAATAAAACATTAAAAAAAAACACACAAAAGTTATCAAGCTTTAAAAATATCTTTACTCACGCATTGCTATCGAGTCGGTTCTGTATAGGGTCTGTTGTTGTTAAGTGCTAATGAGTGTGTTCTGACTCACAATGACCCTGCACAGAGTTTTTGAGTTTATAATCCTATGAGGGGGCAGAATCTCATCTTTCTCCCATGGAACAGTGGTAGGTGTGGATTGCCGACACTATGGTACACAGTCAAGTGCTTATCTCAAGTGCCATCATTTCTCCCTAAAACATCTTGGTGATGGTTTACATAATATCTGTTAAGACCCTGAGAAGGCAGGCTAACACTGAAATGCGGGGAAACCACCTCAAATTCAGTATGCAAACCTTCAAAAGAGAAAGGAAAGTGACAGAGAAAAGGGGATTTAAAAAAGAAAAAGTTACCAGCAATTCAATTCTGACTCATGGAAATCTCGTGTGTAAAGAAGGCTTTTCAGTGGCTGATCTTTGGAAGTACATTACCAGGTCTTTCTCCCCAAGCATGGCAGGATGAACTGGAACCTTGAGTATTTTCCACGTTGCTGTCGTTAAGTGCCTCTGAGTCACTTCTGACTCATAGCGACCCTGAATAGGGTTTCTGAGGAGTGACTAGTGATTTGAATTGCAGACCTTGTAGCGAGCAATCCAGTACTTAACCTACAGTGTCACACCAGGATTATAGAAGGATGTTTTAAATAAACTATACAATGAGACTCCACTACGAAAGACAGATAAAAGTGATTCTGGCTGATTTTATCTGACAGATAGATAAAAGCCCTGGCTGAGCGGCTGTGGGCTAGAGAACCCTTTCTTTCTATGTTCACAACTAACCCTCCTGTACCCTCTCCTCCTACCATCAACTCCCCAGCACTCAAATGGGCTGATGTCCAGTAGTAGGGGATGAGAGCACTAGAGCATGAGCTGTATGGGCTTTTCCTCCGGGTATTACTGTCCTCATCTGCCAGGTAAGAACATGGGTGACCTTTTGGGGCTTTACGTCGCCCTGTAGGAGGGGAGAATTATTGCAAGGCTTTACTAAAGGAAGAAGATAACAAAGAAAAAGAACACACACAGCAAGTGCATCCTTTAACTTCCTCCATATAGCAAGACACCCTTTCCCACATTTCATCATGTGAAGACTTTCCCACACTATTTCTAGTGACTGGCTGAAAGAGGCCAATGCCCAGAGTATGACCTTTTCCTAGGACCACACCAAACTAGGTACATTTCTCAGGTACACAGGGTTCGTCAGACATGGAGAAGCCTGTGGTTAATTAAAAAAACAAACAAAAAAACATATAAAAACATTTTCAGTGATAACTTCTTCCAATGTTTATTCTCCTACACTGATTGGGCCAGCATATTTACGCAGCATCAATTAAAACCATTTGTAAAACTCAAGATGCTCATCTGCCCAGAGCCAACCCAACTGTTTCTACCATAACATAATGGTGTGGTGCAAGGAAAAGAGTCATGTCACTCGGCAGCCAATAGTTAACAACATCCTTCAAACTCTACTGCTGGTGAGTGTCGCTGAGCTGACTCTGCTTATGGAGACCTCATATCACAGGAGCATGGCCACACAGAGGCCCTAGTTGCTTATCTGTATGGGAGCAGCACACAAGGTCTTCTTTCCATGGAGCCACTAGGTGGGTTCAAACTGCCAGCCTTTTAGTTCAAGCACTTAACTATTGTGCCACCAGGGCTCCTGCTCAAAATGTACTAATTAGAACAATGTTCACTTCTACTCTGATCGTATGCAAGGCCTGGATCGAACCTAGGTATTGGCTAATAACACCTCTCCTGTCCAGACCAGGAGGAGAAAGTCCACCTTTATAGCCTGTGTACCTGAAATACACACTACAACTGTATCATTTCCCCACTCTGGAACACATTTTCTCCTTATGCTTTAAATTAGAAATGGTGCCAGGGAACTAGATACTGTGTTCATTTTACTGAATCACCTATATTTAATTGGGAAAATGGGTTGTTGTAACTCTGTCAACAGGACGTGTTCAATTACATCATGTAACCATTTTTCTTCAGAAGGCATTACCATCTGGTCCAAGCAGTTAAATAAGCACAGCTACGTGCGATTATAGCTAATGAAATTAAATGTGGCACAAATATATACAAGGCACACAGACTTTACATTTATCTCTTTAAAAGGGTTTTTCCTTGTTGAAAAATAAGATCCGTGGGCTGCAAGATTAGTATGGTGGCATGGTTGACTGGTTTTACTGCCTTTCAAACAACCAGTGTGATTATTCACTCCACATCGAGGTTAAACAGGAGAATTTCATCTTTAGAATACCATACGGCCTCCTTTTCAACCTGCCTGCAAGCCCTTCGACCTTTCACCAGCCCGTACTCCTCTCTAACAGGGCTGTTTCCCCAGCTTGCCCGGGGGGTTATTCAATGCACCAAGATCCTAGATGTATCTTCATTCTCATCCTAACCCCACAGAGTCAGTTCAAACTCATAAAGACCTTATAGCACAGAGCAAAAGTTCTTAGGATTTGTGAGATGGTAAATCTTTATAGATTGTCTCATCTTTCTCCTGGAGAGCCACTGGAGGGTTTGAACTGCTAAACTCTTGTTAGCAGCCCAATGCTTAACTCAGGGCACTATTAGGACCCCCTGCAGCACAGACCAGACACCCAATAAAGACTAGCTTCTTCCCACCATCTATCTTCCTTCCAATGGCTCAGACTTTCATCTGAGTGGAACTGCACATCCACCTTTCCTGAAAACCAAGGTCTGCTCAGTTCTGAGGTGCTGTCAGCTGAGGATCCAGGCTACCTCAGTTGCACCCTGCCTGTCATAAGCACCGACATCTGCTCTATTTGCCATCTTGTCCTTTCGATCTTCCCTTTGTGAACGATCCCTGCGTCCAGTATCCATTGTAGTAGGATTAACATCAATGCAAGTTCCAGAATGGGCGCTGACTGGTTTGAGCCACCAAGGAGAGGAGGAGATGTTGCTGGGAGCTCTCTAGGTGGCACCTAAACCACAAAGATGTGAACTCCTGGACACATCTGGAACCAGAGTTCAGCATTATGCACCTCTATATAATACCTTCTCCCGTGGAGACTTACTATGAGAAGTATCTTGTATAGGCATGTGCCTGATAGCAGTTCCCACCAGAGCTCATTAGATCCTCTGAAGCTCGGGTTGGACCAATGTCCACAGTAATGTTCTTACTTGGGGATGAACAGCCTGCCTGTATGAACTCATTCCGTCATCACTCCTGCTGATACTGGTACTTACAGGGCGCCCACACATGTTGGGGTGCATCCTGTGCTCCAAAGATATTGCCTGGAGACACTGACTTTGGGATCCTAGGAATATAAATAATAACCAGCATCTATTGTGCACTGGGCAAGGGGAAGCTACCATGTAAAGTGTTTTACATTCACTTCCTCCCTCTCCTCTATTAATGCTCTTAATAATTCTATGATTTAGATGCTAATATTAGGGATAAAAAACACTGAGGCACTAAGAGGTTATGCAACCTTCCAACTAGACCAGTGGTTAAATTCACATCCAGACCGTCTACGCCTACAGTGAACATCCATGGACCGCAATGCTAGAATGCCTCTCAGCAAGATGGTCTTTGCCTTAATCCTTTAAAAATGATCTGACATACTTTCACATGGTTTGTTTGTTCTTGTTTAATTTAAAGAGCTACTCCTTCATTGAAAGAGAAGGCAGAAAATTAAAACAAGTACAACAGGAACAAAACAAAACAGTTGTTTTCGGTTGGCATTAGGTTCTGTAGAGTACGTTCTGATTCATAGTGCCCCTCTGAACAAGAAAATGAAACCATGTCCGCTGCCTGCACCATCTTGACAGTTACGTCTTCTAGAGAGCACTTAACTAGCATCACCCAAGTCATTTTCTGGTGGCTGCTCTCTGTCTAGGTGAGAAGATTATTTCAGGTACAAGATTGCCTTTCTTGGTGCCCCCAGGAAGAAAGCTGGGACTTTAGCATACAGAGTTACATACAGAATTCAACAGCTTTGCAGATATATGTCCGATATCCCCTAAAGGCCCTCTTAGATCGACTAGCCTTGTTCTTCCACCTCATCCACTTAACTGCCATCCCAATACAGCTGGACAAGATTATTGGCCATTCAAAATACTTTCCCTTCAATTCATTTTATCTAGAGTCTGATAAGTCTCGCCTACATGAGTATGTTGTTCGTTATTGTTAAGTGCTGTCAAGCTGGTTCTAGTCCATAGTGACCCGGTATAGGGTTTCCTAGGAGCAACCGGTGAGCTTGAACCACCGACCTTGTGATTCAAACCAACTTTGCAGGACATCGCATTAACCTGCAGCGCCACACCAGGACTCCTACATAAGTATAGTTTGTTGTTGTTAGGTGTCATCGAGTTGGTACCGACTCATAGTGACCTTATGCACAGCAGAACGGAACACTGCCCGATCCTGGGCCAACCTCACTATTGTCACGCTTGAGTCCATCAATGCTCCACTTGGCCAATCCATGTCGTTGGGGGTCTTCCTCTTTTTCTCTGACCCTCCACAATGTATATAAAATGACTCCTAAAGGGTTTATTTTTTTCCTTTAAACACCCCAAACTCGTGTATAGTTTATACAATTAAAAGAAAGATACTTTTATTGGTCTGAAAAGTCTTGAAGAGACAAAATGTAAAAATCAGGCAATTAAAATTAGATCGAAAGATAAATTCAGTCTCTAAGTAACCCCTGAATTCACTACAGTTGTTGAATGTCCTTTCAAATTTGAGGATCGAAATGCTAAATGAAAAATAATTCAACTACCCCCACCCCGCCCTCCATCTCCATCCCTACTTGGACAGACCAAACATGTTTCCCAAGGGCACATGGGAGCATTCCATTTTTGCAAACTGGCTGAACTTAATTCATTTCATTACGGAGATGCTTCGTAAATATGAGAGCAACAATCTTGGGAAGCAAAGACATCACAATCAATCCTCTTGAGCACAATCCGTTTTGGTGACATGCTTGTATGTTTACTGGATGTGCATCAGGAAATCAGTGTTTCACTAGAGACATGTCCCAACTGTCTGGATATTTATTTGATCACAGATATATATTCTTTCTACCTGATGAATGTTCCCAACATGGAAAGTGCCCGATTTAGCCACCGTGCTTGGAAATGTTGCTTCTTTGGTGGCCAAGAGTACACCCAAAGATGCTCCAAATGATTACATCAATTTTGTGGGTAGCAAGCAGAATTTTTTTTCAAAAGAAAGTGAATAGACTATAAAAAGATCAGCATGCTTATACTCCTTCCTTCCTATCCACAGTATTCTAAAGAACACTTCCATGAGCCAGAACAATGTTTACATGCAGTCAGAAGGATGCTGCCAAACTGATGGAAAAGGAAATGATCAGGGAAAAACTGACATTACACAAAGTTACTTTTACATGAAATTGAGCTGTGGGGTGGAGCCAGGCAGTTGAAGGACTTCCTGTATGAAAGGAGGCACTCCTGTCCAGTGGTTAAGGGCCAAAGTGCTGAAGTTGAACAATTGTTGACTTGTATCCCCACAGCACATGTGAGTTTCAGACCTCAAGGTCCTGACCTGCTAAGTGGGAATGATACCACCTTTCTCACAAAGTTGTGAAGATCAGACAAGCATCTACTCATTCCAAAGGTAAATCTCATCACTGTAATTAACGTAACACACTGGTTAGGACCCATATATAAGGCAGCTACTGCAATGTGTGGCATCCTGGTATGGCGCTGTAGCATGAGTACTGTACTGCTAACTGCAATGAAGGTTGTTCAAACCTACCAGGTGCTCCTTGGAAACCCTATACCGGGTTTTCTATGAGCTGATTTGATGGCATGTAATTAATAAAAACAACAACTGTAACGTATAAGGAACCTTTGTGGCTCTGTGAGATCAGCGTTGGACTGCTACTCACAAGGGGAGAAAGATGAGGCTGTCTGCTCCCAGAAAGATTGACACTCTCAGAAACCTTAGGCCTACTGTGTCCTATAGGGTGGCTAGGAGTCAGAATTGCCTTGATGATGGTGGATTTGGTACTCTGTTTTGCATTTATTATAAGATGTATACACCTCCTTTCTTCACTCAAATGGTGTTGCGGAATCCTGGGGTCATTTTCCCCCCATTCTTGGGGTCACATAAGATGGAGGAGGAGAGCCTGGCTGAAAGTGAGAACTCATCTTCTTCCTCCTCCCACCCTGGGAATGACCAAATCATGGCCTCTCCCTGCTCCTGAAATGGGATTTCAGATTGGTCCCCACTTCTACTGTTACCACTCCCAGGGCAATCTGGGGTCTTCCGGGTGCCAACCTTAGTCCACACCTCCTCTTCTCTTTCCACTCTCAGACCTCTGCTAGTCCATCACTTGACAATTCAGTTAGCTGTTTCCTGCTGGGTTTAAATGCTAGACTCCCTCTGTGTGGAAGACAGGTTCTGGGCCTTCATGTAACTCCTCAACAGTGCACTGCATACACTAGGAGCTCTATAACTGTTTGCTAAATGAATTCAACGAATCTCAGTTCACCCAAGCTGACCCGGCGGTCTCCGTAAATGTGATCTACACCGAGACAGATTTGACCCAGTTGGGAAGTATGAGTATGGCTCTTGTGCAAATTTGATGATTTTTCTCTCACAGAGTCTATTTATCATCATTATGAAAGGGGCTTGCAGTTATAAGCACTTAGAACTAACACGTTGCTGTCCTCTATACAAATGTTAAGGGGACCAAGATGAGATTGGGGACGAATAAGGAATGATCTTTGCTGAACCAGTGACTTCTTAAAGATGGTATAGGGATACTTCCACGGCTCGGGTTGCTTGGGACTCTCTACAACAAAAGATCTAACAGGCTGGACATTCTAACTAATTGTTATAAATGTTGAGGGTGTGGGGGAAGAACAGACTGCATTCCAAACGCATGTCAAATCTCTATTTCAACTAAAGCAATATGAAAGTTTAATAATTAATAAACAATGAAAGTGCTGTAAAAAGTCTAGCTAAGCGAGAGTTAATGAGTGAGTTTAGGATAATGTGGTCTATGGATTGAACGAGGAATCATTTTCTTTTATTCATTTCTTAACTTGTCCTTTTGTTGGCCTCCTCTAGTAAAATACAAGCTCTAGAAGAACAATTTTCAAGGGACCAGTTATCCAACTATCATAGTGGCACTTGATATAATTTATCAAGGTTCTTTGTGTCATTTTCCCAAAGCCTCCTGCCAACACCATTTAGTCAAACAGCATTTGGGTCCCCCAAAATCCATGCCAGCTGGCCGGGTCATGAATTCTGTAATGGTGTGGCAGTTATGTACCGATGTCATGTGTTGACCCTTCAAGATATGACCTGATGTGATAACCCACTAAGAGGATTATGGGTGCTGTGAAAAGCCTTGATTTGATGGAAGGGGAGTTTCCCTGGGCTGTGGCTACAACACCTTTTACTTATAAGACACAAAAGGAGACAAGTGAACCAAGAGAGGTGGGACCTGTTACCACCCAGAAAGAAGAGCTGGGAGTAGAGTCCTTTGGGCTTGGGGTCTTTGCACTATGGAGCTCCTGTTGTTGTTGTTAAGTGCTATCAAGTCAATTCTGACTCATAGTCATCCTGTATAGGGTTTTTCCTAAGAGCAGCTGGTGAATTTGAACCGCTGACCCTGCAGTTAGCAGTCAAGCGCTTACCCTACAACAGGTCTCCTACATCCAGGGAAAGGCTGATGCCAAGACACACAGCGATCTCTGAGGAATGCTGCTGGACCTCCGGATGGTGAGAGAAACAAGGATCTTTCTCCAGAGCTGGGGCTCTGAATTTGGACTTCTAGCCTCCAAGACCGTGGGGGAATGCATTTCCCTTGGTATTTCTGTTACAGTGGCACTACAGAACTAAGACAGGTGGTTTGGATCCTGGAAACTGGATACAGCGTGAAGAATGACTACAAACCGCAGAGCACATACACCTTCTGAGCTTGGCAGAGACTCGATTTGGTTTTCTCAGAAATCTCCATGGCACTATACACACGGGAGGGTCCGTAACCCCCACCTCATGGTATGCTCTAAAGTACTGAAAAAACATCATCAATGAAGCTGGTTGGAGCAAGGAAAGGAATCCTGGCAGTGCAATGAGGTATTAACATGAGGCTGCTGTCTGCAAGGTTGGTGGTTCAAACCCACTTGCCACTCCATGCGAGAAAGATGAGGCTCCTTGCTCTCTTTAAAACTTACAGTCTCAGGAACCTGAGGTAGCAGTTCTATTCTGTCCCATAAGGTCTCTAGGAGTCAGAAGGGACTCGGCAACGGTGGGCTGGGTGGCAGAGTGTCAAGTGTTCAACTGCTAACCAAAAGGTTGGCTGTTCGAACCCACTCAACAGCTCTGCAGGAGAAAAGACTTGGCGATCTTCTCCCGAAGAGAATGCAGCCTAGGAAATCCTAGGGAGCAGATATACTCTACCCTAAAGGGTCACTAGGAGTCAGGATTGACCAGAGATGGTGGCAAGTTTCTCCAGTTTCAGGAAAGAAAGGCACGCTCGGTCTATTAACATCCCTGTTCTACACCCTCACCTGTCTCCGTCCATCACAACAGAGACGCAGGTGCAATGGGACCATAATCTCCGATGGATACCCTTCACAGTGTCCCCCAGTGCACAGATTCTCAGCTTATTTAAATAGCCCAGAGCGTGAAGACTAAAGCATCTTCTGCCCAGACAGCACTGAGGGATGTGGTCACGCAGGCCTCATCGTTCCTTTCAGCAGGGCTTCGCTCGATGCTGCACCTCTATTTTGTTTTATTTTTTCACCACTTCTTATATCCCACCAGGCATGATGTTTTGAAATCCCAGACTCCCTTGCTGACATGGTAAGGCAGAAACAGAAATGTTTTTGAAAACTTAAGTGAATTTACAAGTGGACACTTGTTCTAGCCATCTTTAAAGTGCAACGCGGTTCCCTGGAAGCTGGTTTTACAAGGCCCTCCCATTTTGTATGGTGACAGATAGCATATAAAACCCCTACTGTCTGCCCCAGCAGGGAGTTCAAGTCCAACATGAGGTGCCTACCGCAGTGGTGTTGCTGAGAGATGGATGATAGCAGGGGATCTTGTAATGACACGTGGAGATCATGTCTCACTGTGTATCCAAGCTCTTCCTGGCACGTACAGAGCCCTAATCTGTCTAGTCCACAGCAAGCAGCCTGCTGCGAGCATCTGTCTCCCTGACTCACTCAGTCTCAGCACCCAGAATGCCACAGGGATCTCATGGCCCAAATGCCTTGAGAAGTAACAACAGAGAGGTCCCTATCGAAACTTAGAACCCCAAACTAAAGACCAAACTCTCTGCTGTGGGGTCCATTTCAACTCACGGTGCCCCATGTGTGTCAGAGTAGAGCTGTGTTCCATAGTGTTTTCAGGCGCTGGATTTTGGGAAGTCAATCAGCAGACCTTTCTTCCGAGGTATATATGGGTAAACTCAAGCCACAAAATTTAGTAGCTACCTAGGGTTTCAATTTAAACGCAGGGTACCTGAGACAAGAGCATATAAGTCTCACCCTCAGAGTCACAGGCTCATTGTTTTTAGGTTCTCAGAGATAAGCACTGGACTGCTAGCCACAAGGTCAGTTATTCAACCCCCCCTCCCCCAGTCATTCCTCAGAAACCCTTTACAGGGTCACTGAGTTGGAACTGACTCGACGGCACTTAACGATGAGGTCATCAATGGGTTTGTATTATCTGAAAATTCTCTGAGCCCTGTTTCATTCCCATACCTCTTGCGCTGGCTCATTTGTCCTCCTGAGTGCGTGTCCTTGAGCCACCTCTCTCTGTCCTATGTTTTCCAGACAAATCATCCACAGTCGTCTTCAGTCTTCCTCTACAATCCCAACCCTTTCCCCCTCAACATTATACTACATTGAATACAGTTCATCTGGTGACTGTCCATGTAAACCTCTCTGTGACAGGTATAAGAGATGTCTAAATCCTACAGATGTCTGGGAGCCCCATCCAGCACTTTCAGAGAGCTTCCAAATGACCACAGTTCTGGAGGGCAGTGATCCAGCCAGCACCTCCCCACAAGCTGTGAGGACAATGCCAGGAAACAAGTGAGGGCTAGTACATTTTAGAAATCCCAAATTCTGTTTCAACTTTGACAACTCAGAAGCTACATCAATTCAACTCAGTCAAGTGGGCCGAGTACCTTCCACGTGCCTGACATTGTGCTCAGTGAAGGAGACGCATTCACAAGCAAGGCAGTCTCGGTATAAGTATGAGACTACTTAGTAGACCCTTAGTGTTCCATAAGGAGCCATGGTGACACAGGGGGTGAAGCATTGGGCTGCTAACCCACCAGCCACCCCACAGGAGAAAGATGAGGCTGTCTGCACTCATAAGGATTTAGCCTCAGAAATGCACTGGGGCAGTTCTCACTATGTCCTAAAGGGCTGCTATAAGTTGGAATTGACTCGATGGTAGAAGCTTTGGGTGTAGTGTTCCATGGAGTCCCTGAGTGGCACAGTGGGTTAAGTACTCAGCTACTAAACAAAAGGTTGGTGCTTTGAATCCACCCAGAAGTACCTGGGAGGAAAGGTCTGGTGGTTTCCTTCCATCAACTCAACCACTGAAAATCCGATAGCACGCTGTTCTACATGCATGGGGTCACCATAAGTCAGAACAGATTGGACAGCAACCTTGATATGGGTTGCACCACTCATTATTTCCAGGGCTTTCCCACAACAGGATGTGCACAGCTGGCACGCGAGACCCTGCCTGGGTTGGAGTCTCAGCTTGCTCACTAAATATGAAATGTACACAGAGTGTTTCAGGATCTGCAATTGACAAATGGGAAAACCAGAAGCAATGGATTCTGCTGAGAACTGAATGGATTCATATATAAAGAGCAATTAAAAGGGCGGCCAACCTGGTGGCACTGTGGCTTAGGAGCTGGGCTGCTAACCATAAGATTAGCAGTTCAAACCCACCAGCTGCTCCCGTAGAGATTTATAGTCTCAGAAACCCTTCATAGGGTTGATGTGAGTCACCATCAACTCGAGGGTGTGGGCTAACACATAGTGAGTGCTCCTAATATTGGTTCTCACTTTCTACTCAATTTTCCTTTGATATTGTTAGAATGAGGATGTGTTTCTCCACTGTTTGAACAAGCATCTCTCGCCTACAGCAAATGACAACTTCATTAAGATTCACGTTCAGCATCCAAAGGTCACTGCCCTGCTCTGCAGTGACAAAAAGGACAAAAGGAAATTGACAAATGCTCCTGCAGATATACACATACACAGGAAAAGAGCATGCAGTCAAGGAAAAAAAAAAAAAAAGGCTTCCAAAAAACAAAGTAAGCAAGGATGAAAGCCATGCCCAGAAGAGACCATTCCCCATGCAACCTGGACTGTCCAGCTTCAACTCGATCAGAACAAATGCTCCCCAGTGGCATCTCAGGGAATCTGTTGCTCACACATCAACTCCCTCACCTACTGGCCTCTTTGAATACACAACATTCAGGACCATCATGGTTTTCCTGCATTGGAGTGTTGGGGGCCAGGTGTTGGGGAAAACGTGAGAGAAGGAAAAAGAAAGCAAACACAGAGACATCGGCAAGTACACATTCTTGGGTTCACAAAAGTATTATGCTTTCTCAGGGAGCCATCCGATTTCAAGTTTGTAATGATTACTTCCTTAAGATCAAAGCACTCCAGAGACAAGGAGACCTGGCCTTTTACATGGGCTGAGAAAACTGCAGCAGAGGGTTCATTAGCTAGGTGAGGGTGGGAGACAGCGCGTGGCGGCCCTTACTCGCTTGTCCAATCCTCTTCCCACTTGACAAGGGAAGAGTGTGGATCAAGTTCACGATCCTTTATTGACAACTAATTTGGCTGGAGATATCAATGAGGAGTTAGCTTTTGCTTAATGTGACCACTGATCACCACAGCAGTTAGTTCTTGCCACATTCCAGGTTGCCACACTATCCCCTTTGCTTATTTTTCACTAAACTCATTCAGCATTTAATGAGATCTGACGCTATGCAGGGCATCAACTGTCTGTCTCATTCTAACTCTGAGCCACAAAATGACAATTAACCTTCAAGTTACAAGTTCACAGACAGGGAATTGGAAAGCAACCCAGAGAAAAACTGAAGAGGACAAATGGTGTGATCAGAAATAGAAGGTTTAGGTACAATGTTCACAATTGAATAGGAGGGAGGACCACTTTAGAAGCACTTTAGAGGCCCAAACATTCATCGCCCAAAGTAAAACCAAATCCACTGCCATCGAGTTAATGCCAACTCAGATTGTTATTGCTGATAAGTGCCCTCGAGTTGGTTCCACCTCACAGTGACCCTGTATAGCGTTTCCGAGTAGCTGCTGGTTGGTTTGAACCACCAACCTTGCAGTTAGCAGTTCAATCCTTGTCCCACAGTGCTATACCATGACTTCAAGTAACCCTATGGAGGGTTTCCAAAGCTGTAAACCTTTATGGAAGCAGCAGGCCTATCTTTCTCCCATGGAGCAGCTAGTGGGTTTGAACTGCCAACTTTGAGGTTCGCAGTCCAATGACTAAGCCATAGCACCACTGAGGTTTCCTTAACAATCATCTAAGATGGAGGTAAAAAGAGCCTTAGGTGAGATATGACTATCAGAATCACAAGAAAGGCCAGCCCTAAAGTGCGGGGGCTGGAATAGACCAGCTTGCTGACTGGCCATATGAGGCAAAGAGAGAGGGAGCCATGACACAAACACCGGGACTTCCACCCAGAGAGAGACAGTGGGCACACTGAACCAGGGAAGGAGGAAGACTTCCTTTGGGAGAAAAGAACACTAAATTCCATTTTGGACAGGTCTTAATAGGTTGAATTTTGTCTCCCTTCCCCACAAAAAGATATTCTGAAGTTCCTAACATCTGTGAATGTGACCTTATTTGAAAATAGGATCTTTGCAGAGATACATACAAAGAGCCTTCAAAAAGTTCGTGGACAAATGTACTTAAAAGATAATGACACTTTTCCATGAAGTTTTTGAAGCCCCTCTAATATTAGGACACATAAGCTCATAATGGAATAGCCCCAAACAAACTCAACGAAAAACCAAACCCATTGCTGTCAAGGTAATCTGACCCCATAGGGCAGAAGAACTGTCCTGTTGTGTTTGAAAGATTGTAAATATTGATGGAAGCAGAAGGCCTCATCTTTTTCCCCTTGCAGCTGGTGGGTTCAAATGGCTGATCTTTTGATGAGCAGTGAGGGACTTACTGTCCACCAGCGCTCCTTCTGATTAGCATATTTGTTATTGTTAGGTGCCATCGAGTCAGTACTGACTCATAGCAACCTTATACACAGCAGAACAAAACACTGCCTGATCCTGGGCCAACCTCACTATTGTTGCCACGCTTGAGTCCATCGATGCTGCCACTTGGCCAGTCCATCTTGTTGGGGATCTTCCTCTTTTTCTCTGACCCTCCACCTTACCAAACATGATATCCTTCTCCAGTGACTGGTTCCTCCTGACAATATGTCCAAAGTATGAGAGACGAAGTCTGGCCCTCCTGGCCTCCAAGGGACACTCTGGCTGCACTTCTTCTAACACAGATCTGTTGGTTCTTTTGGCAGCCAATGGCACTTTCAATATTTCCTCCAACATCATAACTCAAAAGCATCTATTCTTCTATTATATTGATTAGCATACAGGATATAAAAAAAATTGGTTCGGGATTATGAAGAAAGAATAAATGCAGGTATAGTTGCTTGACTGCAAAGGGAAGAGAAAAACACTCAATATGAAGGGAAGGTCTTCTGTTTGGTTTTGAGAAGATGGGAAGAAACCTGTTCAAGTAACAAACAGGGAAGGAAGCGGTGATGGAGAGAGGTGGTCTAAGACACAGGAAAAGGAATGATTGATGGAGCCGAGCCATGGAGGAGACAGGAAGGTTGGCAGAGAGCACAGCGTTGACCTTGGAAATGAGAAAGGACGCATTGTGTTCGGACAACCGAAGGAGAGATGTAAGCATGAGTAATGAGTCTGACAACATGAGTTAGACAGAGGAGACGTCTTATCGGATCCCGCTGATGTTCTTGGTGAATCGATCTATACAAAATGAGGTGTGATGGGACACCTGGGCTGCAGGGTGGCAGGGGACAGGAATCAGCCTGTGGCAGCCACAGTTCAGGGCTGTAACAGTGCGTGAATACTTGGCACCAGGGCCCAGCCACTGGTAGGCAGGTGTGTCTGATGCAACTGGTGTACGAAGGTTCTATAGTCTACCATATCAACTTATACATGCAGTCACTTGGGTTGACAAGAAAGTATGAGTGGAAACGTCTACTCAGGTACCTGCCATGAACTAAGACAGCAATCTGAAGTAGTATGTATGTTGTTGTCGAGTCGGTTCCGACTCACAGCAACCCTGTATAGGGTTACTGAGGAGCAGCTGGGGGGATGTGAACTGCTGACCTTGTGGTTCAAAATCCAGTGCTGAACCTACAGCACCACACCAGGATAAGAAGGGCCCAATGCCAACTTACAAATAGGAGAGTCTATTGTTTCCTGGAAGGAGCCTAGTGGTGCTGTGGGTTCGATAATGGGCTACTAGCTACAAGTTTGGTGGTTCAAGCCCAGCAGTCACTTCATGGGAGAAAGATGAGGCCGTCTGTTTTCACAAAGATTTATAGTGTCGGAAACTCTGTATAGAATTGCTATGAGTTGGAATCGTCTTTATGGAAGTGTTTGGTTTTTTTCAAACATGATTATCATTATTATTTGTGGAGTCCCTGGGTAGTCCAAATAGTGAATGTGCTCAGGTATTAACAAGACAGCTTGGAGGTTCAAATCCACCCAGATGCACCTCAGAAGAAAGGCCTGGTGATTGACTTCTGAAAAACTAACCATTGAAAACCCTGTGAAACAGACCTACTCTGGTACACTTATAGGACTGCCATGAGCCAGAATCAACTCACTAGAAACTGACTTAAGAGTTCTCTGTTTGTAGTTTTTATTGTTACATAGGAGTCGATCATAAATCAAGTGAATGTATGTCTACTCAAGAGGCAGGGATGAACCAGCAGGACAAGAAAGTGCCCTGGGCCACTGGGGCTGAAAGGTTATGTCCTAATGCGAGTGTTCCACACTCATCACTCCAACAAGAGAAGGGACAAGGAAATGTTCTCCTGCTTGAAAAGAGAAGAGGCCCATCATCACAATAACCTCAGGGCTGACGTTTCTGAGCCGTCAAAGCTCGGTGCTAACGTGTGCAGCTAATGAGTTCTGTGGGTGGGGGCTTGATGAGCACGTTAGCTCCACTGCTGGGTGGCTGAGTTTTACATTCACAGTCCCGACATTCCCACGTCTCCATAGGAGGATAAGCAGGGCCAATGAATTCCGTGCCATGTCCTGGTTCAAGATGCTGGTAGAGAAATTCTTTGCAATTTAAGACCACTGCTGTGACATTCTCCACAGGGCTCCTTTTCCATGAATCCATTACAGGCAGGCCCTGGGTACAGGAGGACATCTCTTCCTAGCTATGTCTTCCAGAATTTGTGGCTAAGTCGGAGCATATGCAAACGGTTCTTATTCAGTCTCACTTGAATGCAAGAAAAGGCTCGAAGCCTTTTCACCGCTTTCAAAGCTGCACAGGCAGCGAGGAAAGGCGATTGTGATGAAGAATTTGTGAGGAGCAGGGGTTGGTTCAAAGAGTTCTGGTATCACAGTGGGTTGCAAGTTGGGCTGCTAACCGGAAGGTCAGCAGTTTGAATCCACCAACTGCTTGGTGGCAGAAAGATTTATAGTCTTGGAAACCCCATAGAGGGTTGCTAGGAGTTGGCGTCAGCAAGAGTAGGGTTTGATTCAATTGTTTCAAAGTGAGGACAAATTTATTTAACATGAAAGGGTGACTAGGCATTGTCCTGAAGTCAGGCACCTGTCACCTAAGACCAACCTGTAAATTCAACTGGAAGACTTAATTGATGCTCCAAGCATCTCACCAACGAGAGTCTCTACAATGGCTGAACATTTGCATACCATCAGGAATTTCAGAGGGGGTTAAGTCCTGGTGTGACGCTGTAGGTTAATGCACCAGACTGCAAAGCTGTTTGAACTACAAGGTCGGTGGTTCAAGCTCACCAGCTGCTCCTTGGAAACCCTATGCAGGGTCGCTATGGGTCAGAACCGACACGATGGCACTTGACATAGTGCCAGTGTCAGGTAGTGTGGTGGTTACTTGTTGGACTGGGACTGCTATCTGCAAGGTTACCAGCTACTCCTTGACAGAAAGATGAGGTTTTTTGCTCTGGTAAAGATTAACTGCCTTAGAAACCCTACACAGGGTCACTGGTGTGGTGCTGTGGGTTAATGTGCTGGGCTGCAAAGCTGGCTTGAAGCGCAAAGTCGGTGGTTCAAGCTCACCAGCTGCTCCTCATAAACTTAACGACCACAAGTTTTGATCTGTAGGTCCGAACTAACTCGACGGCACTTAACAACGACAACAACATGAGTTGGAATAACATGGATGGCACACCACCCCCGCCACCAGTGCCAGTGTAAGTTTCTTCTACAGGGGAAATATGGACAAAGGTAACATCAGTGACCGAAATGAATGGCCAGGGTCACCTCTACCATCCTCATGGAGGGAGGTGGAGCGGCACAATTCTGGGCTTGAGTTCAGGGTCCTTAAAGAGACATGTTCAGTTTGTTTTTTAGAGCAAGTCATCTTAAAGGCAACCCCAAGGACCCGAGGCTCTTTCAATTGCTGTCTTTAACCTAATAATTGTTGTTGTTAGGTGCCATTGGGTCGGTTCTGACTCATAGCAACCCTACATAGGGTTTTCTGAGGAGTGGCTGGTGAGTTTGAACCGCTGACCTTGCAGCTGAAACCGACCTTGAGATTGAGTGCTTATCCTATGGCACCAAACCAGGACTGTCCTACCAGGTCACTGTGAGTCAGAACTGCCTTGATGGCAGTGGGCTTGGGGAACGTCCATCTATTTAAGACACCTGATTGTAATTGTATACGGCTATAATGCTGAGGATAATGTGCTGGACTGCAAGTTTACATTGAACCACAAAGTTGGTGGTTCATACTCACCAGTCTCTCCTCGGAAACCCTATACAAGGTCGCTATGAGTCAGAACCAACTCCACAGCAGTTAACAGCATAATTATAAGAAAGATTTTTTTGTTTGATTCTGAGCCTCTGTATGCTGGTATGCAATTTTCCTCATTTTATTTTATTTTTAAAATTTTCCTCAGGGAGGGCTGTAGTTCCACACCAATAAGCAATAGACTATGAAGCACAAAGTCCATGGTTCGAGGCCACCAGCCTTATCAACTTAACGACAGCATTAACAGTTTTCCTCACATGATCTCCATCTTTTTTTTTTTTTCTTCACTTTTTTCTTTGTAACAAGAAAGGATAAACCTAATTCTCTTAGAGAGGATAGCCCTTTTCACATTTTAGTTCTAAAGCAACCATCTACAACTGTACCCATCGTAGGCTGTTTGACAATTGTTTGCTATGTGGAATGTCAAATGTTAGTTTGTCCTAGTCTTGCATTGTGCAAGGCATTTGTCACATGTGACTATTTTAACTCGAATGCAGTGAAATTAACAATTCCTTTCCTAGTTAAACTAGCTGTGTGCAGCCCATGTGATTACGGGCTTCCACACTGGACCAGGGGCAGCTTACTTCTATACTCTTAAGCTGCTTCCATCGAAATTCCTGGCCTATATTTTGGTCTTGGTGTAAGCAGCCAACCTTTCCCATCACCGATTTTCAGGCCCACCTTTACAAAGAGAGTGTCTATTTGATTTGATTTCTTTTTTGTCGTGAAGGGTGTTGGTGGAGAAATGAAAAAGAACTCCACCCCACATTCTGTCAGCTTAGAAATACTTAATTGGCTTGTGGGCTGGCTGACAAGCTTTAATATTCTCATCTTTTCACATGTAAACGCAGCTTGAGGCCAAATCACTGCCTGTATTAAATACACAAAAATTCTATTATTAAAATGGAAGCACAAGTTCTTTTTACTTAAACTGACAAAAGGCAGAAGACAGACTTCATATCTTAATTCTTTTACTTCTGGGGAGACAGGGCACAGGGCAGGGAAAAAAAAAGTCACAATACTGAGAGTTGGAAATTCTGAAAGGGCCTCTAACTGACGCTGCCTAATCTTGACTTCAGTAGCTTACCCAGTTGCTTTTAAAACTTATACAGCTTGAAATTTTGGACACTAAAACTGAAGACACAGTTTCAAAAAATATAACAAAATAGCACATTAGGGCATCAAGAGACCTTTGAGATTGTCTAACCCACCATTCCCACACAATAAACAGAGCCTCAGAGATACCTGGCATTTTGTTTCAGAGCCTGCTACAAATTCAGGGTTCTCCAATCCATTGATACTCATACATTGTTGTTGTTAAGTAACACTGGGTTGGTTACAACTCATAGTGACCCTGTATGGTTTCCGAGGCTTTAAATCTTCTCAGAAGTAGAAAGCCTCATCTTTTACTGGACTGGGGGTCGGGAAGGGAGAGGTGCACTTGGAGAAGATTTGTTGTTGTTATGTGCCATGGAGTCAGTTCCAACTCATAGGGACCCTGTACTGATGAAAGGATATAATTAAAGGCACTGCAGAGAGTCAATTAGTCTTGGTGTGGCACTGCAGGTTAATGCTCTGGACTGCAAAGATGGTTTGAACCACTAGGTTGGAGGTTCAAGCTCACCAGCCGCTCCTTGGAAACCCTATACTGGGTGGCTATGAATCTGAACCGACTTGACCGCACTTAACAACATATGACGCCATGTGATAAGCACTGGACTGTGAACCACAAGGTCTGCGGTTTGAGCTCACTAGTCACTCTTGTAAACCACCCAGTTCAGTTTTGAGTATAGCTGGGTTGGAGCAGAACTTCTAGAAATAGAATGCAAGGCTCAAAGCAGGCTGGGAAGGGGCTGAATTTATTTTAAAAAAGAAAACAAAAAAAAGCTGTTAAGACAAAAATCTAAGCTGAATGATCCTCAGCTTTAAAACAAGCATTCAAAGAGCCAAACTAAGAGGAGCTTGTCATTTT
This sequence comes from Chrysochloris asiatica, assembly GCF_000296735.1. Taxonomy (NCBI): domain Eukaryota; kingdom Metazoa; phylum Chordata; class Mammalia; order Afrosoricida; family Chrysochloridae; genus Chrysochloris; species Chrysochloris asiatica. The sequence continues at coordinate 8,730,097 of NW_006408552.1, read as the reverse complement.
ATTTTCAAATGTATCTTATTTTACTTGTATAACATTTTTAAACTTGTGCTAAACAAAATCATCTTGGCATGACAAGTATTCTAAAGGAAACACAAAATGATGTCTTGTAGTGTGTGCCAGGAGCCAGTACCATGAAAAGGCAGCTGTGTTCTGTGTGATATTTCACTGAGGTCCCTGCAATTTCTTTTCTGCACAGACCTGGAGCGAAGGAAGAGGTCAGAGGGCAACAAGAGTATTGAGGTTCGTCACCCAGCCCCCCGCGACGTCTATCACCTGGAATAGGCCTTATTGATATTTTCTTGATTTCAAGATTTACCATTAAGCTACACAGATTACTAGCTTGATTTCATTAACGTCTTAATTGTTGACTTAATTGCCCATTGTATGACTTCATTTTTCCAGGAATTCATATTCCTTTATGCCAAAGAGTACAAAGACAAGATAAACTCACAGATCAGTGGACAGAATAGAGAATCCCACAGTGGTGATGAGGCAGTTAAAGACAAGGTATAAGGTGGTCCCCAACTTATGACGTAGTCTAGTTGCGACGAACCACAATTATGAATGACCTTTTCTAAACAGATTATTGTTAGTCAAATGTACTATAGACAAAGAATATAAGCTCCTGGTGTTATAGTTCTCAAGTCCATTCCCAGATGTTCAATGCTCTGTTTTTAAAAGATATTAGTAATAAAAGAAAGGAACAGTGAAAACAATAGAAATTAGATATTTGACTTACATCAGAACTGACTTATCAGATGGAGTCATTGAAATGGAACCCTAAGTTAAGAAACTATCTGTACACTAAACATGGGGAAGCAGGAACTTGTGTAAGGTGGAAACCTGTCAGACAAAGAAAACCCATATAATTTCCACCAAAAAGGAATTAAAGAAAAGTAGTATCTTGCTAAAGGCCAAAAAATCGCAAGACCCGGAAACACATGGCGGCCACAATGAAAGTTCCGACGCTCACAGGTTTCACTGTATTTCTAACCTTGTGTTCCCATATCCAGGTGGGAGCAAACGAAGAAGGGCAGTGATTACACACCAATCACAAACACTAACAAGAAATGGATGATCAAACGCTTGGGTCGATTCTTTATCAGTTCCATATAGAGTGACTCCTTCAACTCAATACATTCACAGCAAGTTCAATTCCAACAGTCTACCCCAGGAAACCACCTGACTGTCCATCACCTGGTAAATGGAAGCAAACGGGTGGTCTATTAACACAATGGATGAAAGGCAGGAAGAGAAACGGAATTCCTGATTCACACAGGAGTCTTGTTTTTTGTCATGAGCAGAGCACCCAGAGTGACTCATAGTGACCCCGTGTAGGGCTTCCAAAGGGCAGCTGGTGGGCTTGAACCGCTGACCTTGTGGTTAGCAGTCCAGTGCTTATCCCACAGTGCTCCAGCAGGACTCCCAATGCCGCATAATTACTAGTGCAGGAGAACCTAGCGTCTCTCAGTGTCTGGACACAAATTCATCACTAAGACATTGCTCATCCACCGGTGTGTGTTTTTAACATGACACGCCCACAAGCAGGGTGCTTGCCTTTTTTCTGAATAATTCTGCAAGGAGAAATGTATTCTAAAGAGATAATTACAGAAAAAATCACTTCATTTATAAGAATAATATATCGGGGGAAAAAACCGCACAAATCTAAAAACCATTTTTTTTGCTGTTAAATGCTATCGAGTTGGTTCTGACTCATAGTCACTCAGTTTCCGAGGTGCAGCTAGTGGCTTTGAACTACCAATCTTGTTAGTAGTCCAGTGTTTATGGAATGAAGCATTGCCAGGCATGACTCATCCTCACAATTGCTACCATGTTAGAGTCTACTGCAGTACCTACGGTGCCAATTCATCTCTCACTTTTGATAACGCTCTATCCAGTATGATGTCCTGCTCTAAAGACTGGTTCTTCTGTTCATATGCCCAGTGAAAAGAAGATGAAGTCTAATCCTCCTCACTTCTTAGGGGCATTCTAACTGAACATCATCCAACTCAGATTTGCTGGTTCTTCTGGCACTAAGTGGTATACTAATATTCTTCACTAATACCCTAATTCAAAGGGTATCAATTTCAAGTACTCAGATACTGTGTGGTTATTAAAATGCACGTTAAGGAAGAAATATTTAGTGCCCTATGGCATGACCCTGTGCCTCCTTCCTCTTGTTTCCACCTACTCAAATATCAATGCTTGCTCAAATCTATACTTTCAGTTACACATAAGCAAATTTAACATAATATAGAGACACTTCAGGACATGTGTGAAAACAGGTGGGTATAGATCTACTTGTGCAATGGTACACCAGTGAAGAACTACTAGTTTTAAGAATAACTAGTATTTATGGACTACTGGCCAGCTGAATGGCAAGGTCAGTTTGAAACTCTAGGTTCGCAGTTCAAACTCACCAGATGCTCCTTGAAAACCCTACACAGCATCACTGTGAGTTGGAACTGACTTGGCGGCACTTCGCAACAATAACAACAATAAGTATTAATGGTGAGGGGATACACACAAGACCCAAAATCCATGGCTTGATAATCAGAACTCAACTACAGGAAAATAAAAACCAAAAAAAAAAAAAAACATTTTTTGATAAAGGAAACACTGGTAAATTGCTACAATTTGATGAACTTGACCTATACTTATGGAGGTAGTACCTCAAAATACCAATAGAGAGGGAATGAGTCTGCACATCAAGTATCAATGCTATGCCCTCTGTACACAGGGCAGATAGGGACGGGCAACTTAGACATTGGCTACCTAAAATAAGGGGGCAATAAAGGCATGAAGTGACTGGCTTATAAGTTTTCAAGAGGGAGTTTAGTTTAAGAGTGTGTGTGGGAAGATAGAGTCCCTACTGAATAGTTTTCATCTTGTCTAGATGGGTCTGGTAAAAGGAGATGGGGATAAGACTCTTAGGATTCAACAGTGAGTACCTGGTATCATGACTAATTGAGACTGTCATAATTTTAAAGGTAGAAGTTTTGTAACAAAAACAAGGGAGTAGTTAATCTTACAGTCCAGAAACAGAAGACCCTAGGACCATCAAGGGAGAAGAGCACAAGCGGAATGTGGGGGCCCTATTCAGAGACGCAGCAACACCAAAGATAGAGGCAGAGATGTGGACATGAAGAGAGGGGGCAGCTGAGGACTCTAGATTCGTGGGAAGAGAGGGACTCAGAGCTGGCTGTCAGGAGGCAGGCTTGCAGAATGTGCCCTTTGGGGGTTTAAATTATTATATAGGCCTGAGTGTTTAAAAAAACAAACAAAAAAAGAGCTAAAATGAACAGAGAGAAATACTGTTAACTGATGGTACACGGAGGGGATTATAATCATTGTAATGAAACAAAGTATATGATTTGTTGAATGTAAAACTGATGATCTGCCCTGTAAACTTTCAGTCAATTAACAATAAAAACTTAAACAACAACAACAAAAAAGTATTAATGGAACACTTACTATGTGGTAAACTCTGTTCTAAGCACTTTGAATATTTTAATTAAGACTGAATTCTTTTCTTAATAAGAGCCATGGAGACAATATTTGGTAAAATTTATTAACAATCCTTACATTATGGAGAACTGTATGCATAACCCTAATTAAACCAATTGCTTTATTGTTTAAAAATAAACGTTTTTCATCTGATCTCCTGTCTAAGCAACAGACAACTTAAGATGGGTCACTCAGTTCTTAAAATACTCTAGACCCCTTCTCCACTGAGACTCTGGAGGCTAGATTTTCTTATGTTCTCCATGAATTCCTAGTTGTTATTGTTGTTAAGTGCCGTTGAGTCAATTCTGACTCACAGCAACCCTGTTTGTGATGAGGGGCTGGTGGGTTTGAAGAGCCAATTTTGCAGTTAACAGTCTAGTGATTATCCTACAGAGCCACACCAGGACTCCAAATTCCTAGTACATTCCCCAAAATACTGATGGGAGATAGGATAAGGGTATCCTGGAAAACAATTTCTAAAAACTCCTGGGCGTCAGGGTTCCCAACTGTGGGGTAGTTAATCATTTAATGTGTCTCTTCCAGCCTTAGTCTTTGTAACTCCCACCAAATGGCTCTTCTCCTGCTGGGTCTGGGTAAGAAAAGGTGGGGAGAAGATGATATGATTCAGCTGTGGAGGTCAGCAGAGTTCACTGCAATAGTACAAACTTGAAACTCTGGCTTGGTTTTGAAATGAACCATCTCAGAAGCAAGAAAGGGGATATCTCACGATCATCAAAGAGGGAGATCCAGACGTGGAGCGTGTTTAGATCCCAAGATCTCTATGCACTAAACTTCCTCAGCTCAGGAGCAGAAAGCCATGATACCCGTGGAGTGGTAAATAAGCAGCAACACCAGAACCAAGAACCAGAAGACGAGACACAGCCGTGGGCATCCCAGCCCATCAAACAAATGAAGCTGAGTACCTTTGGGCAGGAGGCTTGCTTGCAAAGGGTACTGCCTCCAGGCACTTCGTGTGTTGGGTGGATATGTTTGCTGACCCATGGAGCTAGAGCCAAGTGCCTTTAGACGGAGGCTTATGGTTAAGTGGTGTGTCCTGTGGGCACTTATCAGCATCCTTGAAGAAGCTCTGTAACATTGGGAGGTGAGAAGCTTGCCTGTGGACTTGACTGACAAGAGGCTGTCTTGACGGCAACTACTGTGCCCTGCGCATTCCTGAACCTGCTTTGTAACCTTTAAACTTCCCCTTTAAACAAACCCATCACTGTGAGAATGGTGCCTGAGTTGTGTGTGGCCACTGCAATGGGTTATTGAATCCAGCTTAGTAAACAGGGCGGTGGGAGGTGCACTAACAATCATTCCCTTGTCTCTTTCTTCCTCCTTCAGAACAAAGAAAGTCTGATAACCGATAACCGGGGCCTTGTTGTTGTTTGTAGTTATTGTTGAGTTGGATTTTGACTCAAAGCGACCCCTGGTACCATGAAGTGAAATGCTACCCAGTCCTGTCTGTCCCCCAAATCGATCATGGATCAGACAGTTGTGATCCACACGATTTTCACTGGCCTTTCTAGCCTGTCTTAGTCTGGAAGCTCCATGAAACCTATTCAGCATCAGAGCAACATGCAAACTTCCACTGGTAGATGGCAGTGGGGCGTCAGGGGCTCTGCCCAGGGCTGTGGCACGGAAGCTGAGAGCCACGACTGGCCTCCTTAACCTGGCTGTCTAATCCTTGACTGAAAGCCTCAAAGCCAACATGGTCTGAGAGAAAATTAAGCTAAAATCTCACCACAACCAATACATATCTAAGAAACGACTCCAAATAAAGTCCATTTTAGATCATTTCAGAAGGAAATGGTTTTAAAGTGGTTACTCCTGGTGTAGCGCTGTAGGATCAGCACTGTCCTGCCAAACCATAAGGTTGATGGTTCAACCCCACTAGCTGCTTCTCAGATACTCTATACAGGGTAGCTATGAGTGGGAACTGACTCGATGGCACTTAACAACAAAAACAAGTATTAGGGACAAAAATAACCAGGGCCTGGAAATATATGCCAAGGCTTTATTTACAGGTGTAAGGTTTTCATTCCCTGGGTTGTAGACAACAGAACACAAGGCACTCAGTACTAGACTAGGGACCTTAGGTAAAGCGTATCATTTAAAATGCTCACAAATTCTACGCCAAAGCAAACAAATAAATGTTTAGCAGCATTCAGGAAGTTGTTAAAAATTATAGCTAGTATAGTCTTTTCCTGTGCCCAAGCACCATGCTATGTGGTCTTTAGAGTCTTCTGTTTAGAGAGGACTGAACGACTTATTCAACAGGTCCTTTTGCTTACTTGGCCAGAACTCACTTGGTGACTCATTCAGATGCATTTATGCTCTAAGATAAACAACATTAAATTTTTTTTTTTTTTAAGTTGGTAGCTGTTGCCCTAAACGTTTTCAAGTCTGGAGTTTTCCATTCCTGGAGAACTCAAAGGGATTCTTGTGGAAGCATTACATGCACACCCACAGCTGCCGACTGACCGTGGGGAGAGGTGGGAGGCTCTGTGGCAGCGTTGGCCAGGTGCCTCAGTTTCCCCACCTGTGAAATGCAGATCACCATGCCCTCTACCTTGCAAGGCTGTTGTGAGGGTTACAGACGTGGCACTGTGTCAAAGACAAAGGAAGGATTCCACTGGACACGCTGGTTCTCATTCTTTTACAACAGCTTGCAGCCATTGCCGTAGGCCATCAGGAGCAGAGGACACAAGTCTTATAGTAAAGTGTCAGATTTGCCAGTATCATGTTTGGTACAGTGGAGCTAAAAAGAGGAAGATCCTCAACAATCTGGGTTGACACTGTAGCCTCAACAATGGGCTGAAGGTAACAATTGTGAGGACAGCGCAGGACCGGGCCGGGCTTCATTCTGCTATACGTCAGGTTGTTATGAGTTGGGACTTTCTTGATGATACCTCACTACAACAACAACAAAATGGAGCCAAGAAAACCTTGCTCAGGTATGGTTTTCACATTGATTCACCCTGTAGCACCCCTGGGAATCAGGTGTTGTACTGCACTAGTAATGGGATCCCACGTTAGAGTCCTGGTGTGGCACTCTAGGTTAAGCACTTGACTGCTAACCACAAGGTGGGAAGTTCAAACCAACCAGCAGCTCCTTGGAAACCCTATACGGGATCATTATGAATCAGAACGGACTCAATGGCACTTAACCAATTACGCCGGCATTCTTCTGTGCTAGTAATGGAACCCCATTAGGTACTGACAGATTTCATTTTGGATGTGAAATGGGAATAATTTACTTGTAAAATGTGACAGGACTATAAAAAATCTGTGGGAAAATCCCATTATCTTTTATCATTTTCCAATGAACTTCCTGAAGCCCCCTGATACAGGGCTATGTTATATAAATGCACAAAGAATAGGGGTTCCCCCCATACACAAACAGGCTGTTGAATGAAGTGTACGCTAAGGCAAAGGTCGGCATATATATATATGGATTAGAAAAAAAAAACAAAACAAGACAATTTGGCCTATTAAATTACTTTCTTTTTTTTAATCTTTCAGTGGAAAGAAAGACCAGCTTACAGGAAACCTGGGTTTTGAAAGAAGTAAGTTTGAAAATCAGTGGTCTCAGGGTCATGGGGAAGATTTCCCAAGCTCCATCTCACATCTAATTAACTCTCCGGAGACTTAGAGACTGCCTTTCTAGTGACTCTCAGAAATGCCCCGAAGAGCCACAGTGTAGCATCATGTCTACAGTTCACAGTTAGAGTAGGCAAACATCTTCTTTCTCTCTCTTTCTGACTTGCCTGTACAGGGTACTGAAAAATCCCATGTATCATTCTGTCCGAAGCCTGTAATTTCAATCATCTCTTTCCAATTTCTCCTCTGTGTTTGGGGCGGGAAGTTTGTGCAGCGGAGTCAGTTCCAACCCACACTGACCATGTGTAAGGTTTCCGAGGCTGTAAATCTTCGCCAGTGGATTCAAATTACTGACTTTGCAGGTAACAGTCCTGTTTGGAATCCACTAAGTTACCTGCGTTCCTTTTCTCGACATGTGGTGGCAGGGAAAACCTTCTCTTTTCAGATGAGCTTTTATGGTTTATTTCAATAGAGAAAAAAACAAAAATTGTAAAAGGGATAGAAAAAAAAATTCCATTTTTACACAGAGTGCAGGAAACTCAACTTTTGTGTCCATTTGTTTTATTCAATGGCAACAGGTCACCTGTGCCTGGAACAACAGCCATGCATTTTCCAAATGGTACCTTACATGGTTAGGGTTCCAGGGTTTCCTATGTGAGTCTTTTAGAAGAAATGGTCTCAAATTGGAGAACTTACACTTAAGGGATGTACACATGTATTCCTCTACTTCTATGTCCATATCGTTGACTACAGCTATGAATTGTGGGAAATTAGCAACTTGCTGTAGGTAGGTAGGTAGGTAGGTAGGTAGGTAGGTAGAGAGATTTCAAGACTTCATCCTATACCTAGATGGTCATGTCCAGCAAAATTAGTCCAAGTTGAGCATGTTTGATTTTTTAACCACAACCGTGGCAAATGCAGGGCTTTACCAATAATTTAAGCAATTCGTTCTGTGTTAGTTGTCTTGAATTTAAGACTCAGGGTATGTGTCTCTACTTAATACATTTCTAAGTAGAATTTCTTACAGAACTTAGACCTTTCTACTAAAAGGGAATTCAGAGGGAATCCAAATTCAATGTGTTTATGATCTCAAATATCTGACCCTGCATTATTACAAATCATACGCATAGGAGTGATTTTTATATATGGTAAAATGTACTTTTTTTAAAAAAAGGAAACCACGGAGGTATAAAGTGTTTCTCAATGGGCATCCTCAATCTATCCTGTATCTCTGGCAGCAGTATCGACTGCTGTTACAAGCACAATGTGACTACATACGACGCATTTTGAAAAAGGGCTTCATTTCTTTGTATTAAATAGTTTCCAGAAGAAATATACTCCAAAGAAGTACTGAGTGAGATACAACATTATTTATAATGATTATGAAGTGGAAAAAAACAACAGATACCTAAAATTTGTTGTTTGTTGGTAAGTGTTGTTGAGCTGGTTCTGACTCATACTGACCCTGTATAGGGTTTCTGAGTTGCAGCTGGTAGGTTTGAACTGCCTACCTTGCAGTTAGCAGTCCAGTGCTTATCTTACAGCACCACACTAGGCCTCCATAAACTATGATGATGGTGGTGTGCTGTGGGGTTGGTTCTGACTCATAGTGACCCTGCATAGGGTTTCCGAGGCTGTAAATCTTTATAAGAGCAGAAAGCCTCATCTTTTTCCAGAACAGCTGGTAGTTTCAAACTGCTGACCTTGAGGTTCACAGGCCGACTTGTAACGACTATGCTATCATGGCTATACTATAGTTCATAGATATTACAGAGTGAAGGAAATGTGCATGTTTTATGGTAGCAAATGATCACATGAGCATATTTCAAAGAGGGACTTAAAAGTTCTCAGTTACTTTAGAGGTGACAATTACATAGCCACGAAATACCAGTTATTTTCTGTGTTTGAAAATGGACTGTGATTCATTTAAAAAGAGAAGCCCCATGCTCACAGACCTCTAGTAAAGCTATGACTTAAAGCCGAGACTTATCTAAAAATATCATCAACAAGTATCAAAAATGAGGTCAGGTAAGTCATGACATTATCACTACGCAGTCCTGAAGGACTGAGCTACGGAAATGACAGAGCTCAAAGTTTATGTGAGCAACAGAAAGAGAAGACCAACTGGAAACCTTTACCACCAAGTACTGAGGGATCACATTCGATCCCACTGTGCACAGGGGTTAGGAATGAATGCCAACAAACACAGCGATGCATAGTTCCAAGCTGGCTAAATCTGAAGAGGCCATCAGCACTATCACTAAGGCTTCCCTGGCCTCAGTTTCTTCGCATGTACATTGGAATCTTTAGATTTGCAAGCACATTAGACTTTGACCTTCCTATCATGTGTCAGGTATTCCTGATTCTGGTCTAAGGACCAAAGACGTGTTGTTCTGCCCCTTGTTTGATTTGTAGGAAGTCCCTTGTTTGGGTAGGGAAAAGGCAGCAGATGTCACAATGCCATGCCCTGAGATTTTAGGAGGTGACACACTGTGGTGGGGAACAGACATGATAAGGTCTAGTGAAGGGATATGTCACAGCTATCAGAGCCAAAGAAAAGGTAAGTTGTGTCTAGAGGAGCAGATGGAAAACAGAGATCCAGGCTGGGTGTTCCTGCTGTGGGGAGGGGTAGCAAGGTAAGGAGAAGGTGTCAGGGTACCATGAAGAAATCCTTCTGGGGACCAGGACACATGGACCATACAGTTTGGGAGACTCATTTCTTAGGAAGGAAATGGGGGCCAAAAGGTGGCTTTTATAACCCTCTGAATAGCATAGGATGGCATTCTCTGGGCTATCTTCCACCTAAAGCTACTGTAACCCCCCCCAAAAGATGAGCATGCTGAGAATCTCCTCTGAGCCGTTGAAAACGATACAGACAAGTACAAGACGACCCTCAACCCCTCACTGGTAAGATTTTGGTGTTCTCAACCCAGGCCCCTAGTTCAACCACATTTAAAGTGAAGCTTTGAACTAGTTCTTCCCAGTTCACACTTTGCTGATGAAGTAAAACCAGAATGGATACAAATTTGTCAAGTGTGGGTGAAATGGTATGGTAAACAGAACATGACAAATTAGGGATTGATGCCCTGCTAGAAACCTAATCTCCCTCAGTAGACAACAAGGGTCGCATGTGCGTTGCCTAGTAACCATACTTCTTGATCAGCAGAATCAGCAACTACAGTGCCCGGCTCAAAGAAGACCGACATCTGTGCTGTTCTCCACCATCCTGGTAACAGCCCAGACTCCTGCACTGGGCTCCTACTATAAAGAGGTCACTTCACTTCCTCTGAGGCTTCCATTCTTTGGCCTGTAATTGTTCCTGTTCCAGACACTGTTCCGACAAACCCAAATTGTGCAATTTTGAGTCTGTCCCAGTTTTACTTTCTCTGTTATGACTGAACCAGTTCCAAGCCCGGCTATAAAGTAACTAATGCATTAAGACACCTGGCGGTTTTATTACTGGAATCATTCTAGTTAATGATGGACTAATGACCAGAAGGATATAAGCAAGAGAAGAAAAAAGAAAAAAAAAAATCAAGACTAGTTCTAGGGGACAGGGAGAAGAGACAAAGGATGCTTTAAATTAGTTCAAGAACATAGTCATCCACTGTTGTAATTATTAAGTACTGTGGAGTCAGTTCCAACTCATAGTGACCTTGTATAAGCTGTCAGAGGAGTGGCTGATGACTTTGAACCACTGACCTTGTAGTTCAAACCAACCTTGTGGTCCAGTGCGCATCCTACAGTTCCATGTCAGGACTCTGCTGGCAGGTATATATACATTTGAAGATAATGGAGCTCTTCAATGACTAAAATCATTAAATCAAGTTACAGTATTCAATCCAATTTCATCAAACTGTGGCTTACTGTAGTTTGTGTAAATCTAATCAATGCTTTTGATTGTCAGGGCATTGTACAAACACTGGAATTCTGTAACTAAATATTAGAAATGTCTATCAATCTTTGGTTTTAGGATTTGGCATGACAGGCTGTTTGCTTTTCCCTTATGTACATTTCAATCTAAATATTATCATCCATAATGAAGTTTTTAAAAATGTAAGCCTCAATGTTATCTACACTGACTTAAATAAAAAGGTAGCAAGGAGGTAGGATCCAAGCAGTGGAAGATGACAACAGAAATATGCACTATAGGGTTTCTTGTTGTTGTTAAGAGCCGTTGAGTCGGTTCCAACCCATAGCGACCCTGTATAGGGTTTCTAAGGAGCAGCTGATGAGCAGGACTGTGAATCTTTACAGGAGCAGACAGTCTTATCTTTCTTCTGAGGAGCGAACTGCTGACCTTGCAGTTCACAGCCCAGTATGTAACCCACTATGTTAGCTTGTGGTCTAGTGCTTATCCTACAGCACCACACCAGGACTCCTTGCTGTTGTTAAGTGCCGTCAAATCGATTTCGACCCATAGTGACCCTGTGTAGGGTTTCCAAGGAGTAGCTGGTGAGCTTGAACCACTGACCTTGCAATTCAAACGACTTTGTAGTCTGATGCATTAGCCCACAGCGCCACACCAGGACTCCTCCAGGACTCCTTGTTGTTAAGTGACATCGAGTCAGTTCTGACCCATAGTGACCCTATATAGGGTTTCCAAGGAGGGACTGGTAAGCTTTAACCATCAACTCTGCAGTTCAAATGACTTTGCAGTCTGACGCATTAGCCCACAGCGCCATACCAGGACTCCTTAGACCCTCACAAATACCTCATGTTCCTTAAGGCCCAACTTTATGATCATTAAATTAACTTCTCAAGTAAAAGCAGGTTGAGTGAATTCAGCTTTTAAGACTTTTTTTTTTTTTTTTTTAAACCTATTTTAAGAAGCCCTGGTGGCTCTCTTAGTTAGGAATTGGGCTACTAACTGTAAAGTTGGCAGTTCAAACCCCACCAGCTGCTTGCTTCACAGGAGAAAGATGAGGCTATCTGCTCCCATAAAGATTTATAGTCTCTGCAACCCTATATAAGATCACCATGAGTCAGAAAGCATTCAATGGCAGTAGGTTTGGTTACCTATTTTATTTTAATTAAGACCATAATGCTACAAGAAAGAGCAGCATGTACTGAAATAGTTAATACCTCCAGGGGCTGTAAAATGAAATGACAGATGTGCTCAGTCTGAAATTTTAAGCTTACTTATAAAAAAAAACAAAAAACAAAAAAAACTTTTATGGACTGACCAACAGTAGTTTTCAATACACTATCCCCTCATCCAAACATTCACTGTGAAGTTATTATAAACAGAAACCCAATTAATACATTTTCTGATTTTTCCACACACTAATACTATGATGGAGTCCTGGTGTGGCGCTGTGGGTTAATGCTCGAGACTGCAAAGCCATTTGAACCACAAGGTCGGCAGTTCAAGTTCACCAGCTGTTCCTCGGAAACCCTATACAGGGTCGCTATGGGTTGGAACCTACTCGATGGCACTTCACAACAATCCATATGATAACATATATAACTGCACACAAATAAAATGCAATTTCAACCAACTTATGGGAAAGTAGAAGTCTTGGTGTGGTGCTGTGGGTTTAATGCGCCAGACTGCAAAGCCGTCTGAACTGTAAAGGTGGCTGGTTCAAATGTGTGTGCATATTGAAAACCCTATTCAGGGTCGCTAAGAACCGACACCACGGCACTTAACAAGAAACAACAACAATGGGAAATTAAGGCCTAAACACTCATGAAAGAGTTTTCTAAAAAACACACAAAAACTTACCCTAGAGCCCACAAAGTAATCCTAATGATCCTTTCTCTTACAGGGTAAGTTTAGGGAAGACACAATCCCTACCATCTATATAAGTACAGAGTCTTAGGAGCTTGAAAAGCTGTGATTTTAAGGGGCCGTTAGAAGCAGCGGACAAAACCTCCTCTACAAGCTTCTTTGCCTTGGCGTTTATTTCTTGAGCAAATCAATGATGTTTCACAGTATTGTTGAAGAAATGTGTGTACATATTTGCCAAATGTCCACTTTTAAAAGAGAATGAGACTGAAAGTAAGAAAAAAACATTATTATGCTTTTGTTATTGTATAGATATCCATGAGGTCTATTCCTCTATACACTTAATGATTTTGTTTTACAAAAGGGTTTCAGAATGGTATGTATCTAAAACAGGTACCGGGCAATGTTAGAATGGAGTCCTGGTGTGGCACTGTGTAATGCACTGGATGCCAAAGGCGTTTTGAACCACCAAGGTTCAAGCTCACCAGTTGTTCCTCAGAAACCCTACACAGGGTCGCTATGGGTTGGAACTAACTCAATAGCACTTAACAACGTTAGAATGGAGTCCTGGTACAGAGATGTAGGGTAAAGATCTTGGTATAGAGATATCGAAGAAAGATAAAGCACTAGACTACAAGGTTGTTTTGAACCACAAGGTTAGTAGTTCAAACCCAGCAGCCGCTCTTTGGAAACGCTATACAGGGACGCTATGAGTTGGAACTGACTTGACAATGCTTAACAACAGCGTTAGAATAAGAAACCCTGAGTCACGATGGTTAAATGTTCATGTGATAATCAAAAAAGGTTGGTGGAACAAACACATTTGCTTATCCACCAGAGGAAGGGCCTGGTGATTGGCTCTCATAAAGATTATTGTCCGTGAAAGCCTGTGAGGCCGTTCTTCCCTGCCCTATAGGGTTCCTGTGAGTCAGAATCAACCCTATGGCAAACAGCAATGCTATAATTCTGACCAACATATGGTGAAGCCTGAATAATCTCTGCTTAACAATGTAAACTTTCTTAATTTAAGTCACTCACCAGCGGACCAATAAATAACATCAAGATAATGGAGAAAAGACTGAAGTTGTCAAAGACCTCATTTTGCTAGGCTCAACCATCAACATTTATGGAAGTAGCAGTCAAGAAATCAAATGACGTATTACGTTAGACAAACCTACTGCACAAGATCTCTTCAGTGTGTTCAAGAACAAAGATGTCAGTTTGAAGACTAAGGTGCACCTGACTCAAGCCATGGTATTTCATACACATGTGAAAGTTGAACAGTGCATATGGTAAAGTGTAGAAAAATCGATGCATTTGAGTTGTGGTATTGGAGGAGAATATTAAAACTACCATGGATTGCCAAAAGAAAAAACTGATCTGTGTTGGAAGAAGTACAGCCAGAATGCTCATTAGAAAGCAACATGGCAACTTCATCTCTCATACTTTGTATATTATCAGGAGGGACCAGTCCCTGGAGAAGGACATCATGCTTGGTAAAGTGGAGGGTTAGCAAAAATGAGGAAGACCCCAATGGGACGGACTGGCACAGTGGCAGTAGCAGTGGGTTCAAGCGAAACAATGATTGTGAGGTTGGCCCAGGACCAGGCAGTGTTTCGTTCTGTTGTGCACAGGTTTGCTATGAGCCGGTACTGACTCAACAGCATTTAACAACAATAGCAACCATTTTCAGGCACATCTTTTTCTTTATGAGCAAAGCCATCATGCCACTCTTGTGACCCAAGAGCTCTCTGTATCATTGACAGATCATGTGACAGACTATACATGCTATGATCTCTGGTTTAGAAACAACATGGCACCTAAACATGGACTCATTTTACACAAACAATGCACATGCTATATGTTTTTGGTTTTGTTTGCCAACTGTGCCCTTCTCCCCCATATTTTTGTTAGTGCACTATGCTAAGTTTTAAACATTTAAGGTAAAAAAAATTAGTATGATATGCTTATTTAAAAAACAACAACAAAAAACCCTGTTTGTGGGGAGGGCATTGTTTGACAAAAAAATTAGCAAACAAATAACAAAAACCCTTACAGACGTATACATTATTTGCATAAAAATATGAGGGAGCTTCAAAAAGTTCACGGAAAGATGGAATTGAACGGCAATGTAATTTTTGAAGCCTGCTGGAATGTACATTATATTTTATGGAGACTATTGGGCTGATCACTACCACCAAGTGCACACACTGAAAGCCAACAACAAATGTTCCCAAACCAACCCCTGAAAATCCTGAATGAGTGGTTCTAACAGCGCCCTGTGGAGGATCCAGCAGGCTGAAAAATGCTGAGCTGGTGCACAGAGACTCGAGGGCTGAAAGAAGGAGCCACAGGCTGCAACTGGCTCATCAGTGCCAGACACCACAGGAGGGATGCGGGTGGGGGGTGGGACTTGCTCGCCCTCATCTATTTCAAGTGATCATCTCTTTTGCAAAGCTCGTGAGAGTGGAGCCCATCAGTGCAGGGAACGGTGCAGTGAGAAATAATGCAGCTATACACAGGCCGATGGCCAATAAACACAGCCATGGCCGATCACTGCAGAATGCTCTAAGCATGTGCTCTGAACACAAGGTCTGAGAAGGTGTTTAGTTCAGGGGTCCTCAGGGAATTCACAGAGTTTGCCCTGAGGGGCAGAAAGGAGGAGAAAGCTACCACAATAGTAGTGAGGTACTGCCACAAAGTGGGTCATCACAAGATGAACAGAGGTTTTTCCAAGGTTATAAAATGAAGAACAAAAACTGAAACAAAGAAACAAAATCTCGTCTCCATCTGTGTCTCTGTGAGACTTAACATTGTAATCTTTATTTTGGGGAAAACGTTAATGAAGATGACAGAACATGAAATAACTTTTCATCAACTTCTTTCTCAAAAAGAAGCCTTTGCATTTGCATTTGCATTGAACTGATCAAATGTTATCTAAGAACTACTTAATTGCCTTAATGGTTTAATTCTATTTGCTGCCAATCTGATTAGCGAAGTGTGTGTCTGTGTGTGAACCCATGTGGGCTGCAGCTAAGCGGGTGGGTAAGACCCATTACTGAAAAAACAGCCACGTGGAGCAGGCTGGCTTTGGGTAATTGAGAAAGCATGAGTGGGGTGAGAAGGTCACCCTATCATTTATTTTAATTTTCTCCTCTCTTGTCTTCCTAGTCACTTGTTCACCTCAGGAATTTGCCTTTGACTTGAGACCGCTACGAGCAGGTGTTAATTTGGGTTAAGGGGAAGGTGAGTCCAGATATTATCACCAGTGCAGTGACTTAATAGGAACCTGGATTTAATTTAATACCTCCTTCAAGTCTCGGTTGGACTTGGGTAATAAGGATTTGGGTAATATCTTATAGAAGTTAATACATACATTCATCTCTCAGGACTTTGTAACAATGCATAACCTAACAGAGTAAAGATTGTGTCTTTCAACCTGCACAGGAAGGTCAAGTATAGACCACTGGGGCATGTCAAGACACAGGACCACTCTTTGTGAGCAAGTTCTGACCGTTTGGGATGTCACGTCATGCCTCTGAGTCTCAATGTCCTCAACTGGAATGACTGGTCTTCAGTTTGTTTCTTAAAGAGGCCTTCGGTTTCAAAGATCTATCTCAGGACCTGTATCAGAGACACCTCAATCCTCCTTGGATTCAAGTTTAACAACAACAACACACCACTGCCTTCACGTCAATTCCAACCATTAATGATCCCAAAGGACAGAACAGAGCTGCTCCCAAGGATTTCTGGGACTATAAATTCCTATCAAGCCCAAAGTCAAACACCTTCAGACACGTTTTTGAGGGAAACCATCAAGTGCAAGGACTTCTGGTGTGGTGCTGTGGATCAGCATTGGACTGTGAACCCCACGGTTGGCAGTTCAATCCCACCAGCTCCTCCTCAGAAACCCTATACTAAGAGTCGGAACCGACTCAATTGCACTTCACACCAATGACAATCAAGTGTCAAGGCCTTATGGTAATGTCAGATTTCACAAGCAAAGACCAGGGCTGACATCAAAGGTCATTACCTATGAGAGAGGAGTGAAAGCCAGACTTGGAACTGAGATCAGTTGAGTTGGAGACCAGGCCAATCCAATAAAGTCCTGATGACCAAAGCCACGAAAACCAAGACTTAACTGAACTATGCAACATGGAACGTTTTTCATGGACAAATCAGAGATTCACATTCAAACACACCAAAAAGCAAAACCTTTACAGAGCATCTGGTATGAAATAAGAATCGTAAGCTAAAACTGTAGTTTATAAAATACCCATGAGGAGAAAAAATCAACATTCTAAGACAACAGATTGCAATCACCTAAATAACACTTTAAGATGGTGACCTTCAAAGATCTAAGGCTCAAAGGATTGAGCCAGCCCATCTTACTCATGCAAGCTGACTTTGACCAGAGTAAGATACTAATGTCTTGGAGACCACAGAGTGCCACTTGATAGATGACAAATGGCAGCCCATTTAAAAGGATCCTTCCTTACAACCAGGGCTTCAATAAAAATTTAAAGCTGATAATCACATGAACTCCAATTGTAGTTTATGAGCAGGGAGCAGAGAAGTAGCAAACGCACTTCTGCCCTTCATCTTCTAGTTAGGGGAACTTTTCTACTAGAGAATGCCACCAGCTAAGACTGCTCTCTCTTGCAGTGATCCTGTTTCGGACAGCGTGGCCCACTACATTCGGAGGAGTTAGCTCGTCTTGCATATGTTTTCAAGACCTATAATGGAAGATAAATCCGTTAGCCTGGCCACAGTGACGTAATGATTCTAACTGCTACAGTTCTGCGGAGCAAACATACATTTATTTGGAACACACAAAATCATTCTAGACATGTTTCTTATTTCATGGAGAAAGCTAAAGATACTGGACTCACTGTGCCCAGCGCACTGCCTGTCACAGACCAGTGGCCACCCAAAATGGAAGTAAGACCTCATCTGATACCACTGTTGGCTCTCCAAGTCTTCGGGATTACAGATGCACAGCTCTGTCTGTGCAAACCATCCTGGACTGAATGGTACTGAGCAAAAAGCAAAGGAAAAGCTGTCAGGGCAGGAACATCAGGGCATTTTGGATGCAACGCAGAAGCTTATCTTTTTTACTATTGCTGCTCCAGAGAAAATCAATTTTGACACAGAACTGCCACTTTACAAGCAAATAACTATACTTTCCAATAACCTAATCTGTGCAAAGCCTACTGAAAATTCCCTAAAGAACCCGTAGTTAAAAACCTCCATTAAATCAAAGGGTTTAATATGGGAAGGGAAGAGAGGATGCAGTTTGACTTGGGAATGTAATGGACTCAGTGGGAAAATAAATATGTTGTTTTATGTGTACAGTTACAGAATATGAGAACACGGCATTCATTTCAAAGGGAATTCTCGTGCTGTGCAACTTATTCCTAAACAGATGTGATTTTTGCTTATTCAAAAACATTTAGGTAACAATTACAGCATAATAAATTATAATTGCCATCATCTTCCAGCCATGCCATACTTTCTATGCAAACACAAAGACAAGGCAATTACATAAAACAGCAAAGCCCGTTTTCAGGTAGGTTCTGCAGTCCAGATTCAAATCACCTCCGTTATTCCCACATAAACATTCACATGCTGTGGCTCATATATGTAACCTTCTATGCCGGATGGCAACCACCTAGCAAACGACCAAGGTTTGTTCATCACTGGTTGGTATGGCCCCCGGTGGTGTAGTCTTAATGGTGTTAGGAACACCTGGTAGCTCAGGCCTCCACAGTAGTAGTCTTCATCTAACTACTACATCTCCACAATACCGTTTCAGTCCATTGAGGACAGGGGTGGTCTTTAAAAAACAAATACTTCAAAGCAAAGCAGGCAAAATCCCTTACAGTAAAAACAGTTTCAAGTTTTCAAAAGGCCAACACACCAACAGCAGGGCAAAAGACACAAGCAAGATGCTCTGATGGCAGGGCACGCCCATAACTTAAGGAAAATGGATAGGTATCTGTGTGTGCCTTTCATGTATTCTTTGCTACCATTCTTTCACGAAGTCCACCCACCCCCATCACGTGCTTCTTTAGTGAGACGTTTACACTAACACCCGGATCCTTTTTATAAAATATATGACTTTGGCGAAACAACTTATCACTTTACCCATGAGTGGGTAAGCCATCTAAGAGCATGGGAGAGAATGAGGATGCCTTAAAACTTTGGGATCACCTTTGACACCTGAAACAATAAGAGGCTAGAAGAAACTTAAAGTCCCACTGATGAGGGATGTTCCATGGCTGGGGCCCCAACTTCCTGTAGGCATACTGGCTGGGAGTGTGTAATAAGAGAAAACCCATAATATCTACTGTCTGTGTGGGGAACCACCAATGACTGCATTTGACCAGAAAACGCATGGCCGCAAGGACAACCTGACTTCTGTATTTCCAAAATCTAGACTGGTGGTATTATGGTTAAGTATTTGGCTGCTAATTGGAAGTTGGTGGTTTGAATCTCTCCAGCTGCTCAGTGAGAGGAAGACTTGATGATCTGATCCCAAAGTGACAGCAGCGTGGAAAAGCCCAGGGGGCAATTCTCAATTTCACATGGAATTGCTATGAGTTTAAAGTCCAACTCAAGGGCTCCTCTCATCAACAGACACACCGCTGGGCATGAGAGGAACTTTGGCTACATAGTTCCTAAGAAGTGATGGTTCCCTTTGTGCTATCCAAAGACCACCACTATGTCCATGGATCCAATTCCATATAGGAGTCAGAAAAAGGAAAGGGGAATGCAGAAACTCGAAACCAATTCAAAACAAACAAGCAGTGTTCAATCCTGTGCAGGTGGTCACCCTGAAGCAGTCCCTTTCCAGTGTGAATGTCAGTTCTGTCTGTGTGTCTCCCTCTGGAGTCTCCCTCTGGAGAGTGGGTGGCTTTCCATCTGAATCAGAAAGTTCACCATGCTCCTTAGTTTTCATAAAAGAAACTCTCTCACCAGCAGATCATTTGATTTCTTACGCTTACTAATCTATTCTTGATCATGGGGACAGAATATGATCTTTAATCAAAGGTCAGAATTAAAACCAAAACCATGAATTCAATGTCTGAATTTTCTGGGATTCTATGTTTGAGGCCATTGACTGTTATATCCTCCAATGACCCCTAAAACACATCATCTCTAAGAATTTATAACAAGGCCAACTATATTGCCTTTTTCCCTCACCCTACACCTACCAACAAAATAAGGAGCTAGTTCTGCTTTCTGAAAACAAGATTCACCACATTCCTTCATTGCCTTGGCTGCCAGGAACCTCTGTGAAAATTTTACAAACTGTCTTAGCAACTATGGTGGTGGTAGTAATGGGTTATGGAGTCAGTTCTGACTCTGTATAGGGTTTCTGAGGCTGTAAATCTTGACGGGAGCAGAATGCCTCATCTTTCTCCTGTGGAACAGCTGGCAGTTTTGAACTGCTGGCCTTAAGGTTAGCAGCTGGAATCGTAACTACTATGTTACCAGAGCTGATTTCTCAGCAACTATAAGAGTTTGCAAGTTTGTCTCAACTGCCCCCCCATCTGATTATCACTTTTATTCCTTTTTTGTTAAATGTTTCCAATAGTTTCAAATGTGTTTTTTGAGAGCTATGAAGTAAATAACAACTATAAAATAAGACAAAAAGAGGTTTACTTATTTAGAAAAATCTCTAGCTTATTCACGTAATATTTATTCTTCTGTTTGTCAGTTCAAAGATAGGAACAACAAAAGTTGACACAGGACATGCCTAGTACATTTGTGTGCTTTCCAGCAAACAAGAGTGAGGACTGACAAAGATGGTGGGATATTACCATTGTTCTAAACCTAATTTCCTAATAAATAAAAGCTCAACTTTATTCCACAAACACTTAGACACATAAATACATATATGAGCTACTACTTAATGATTTTAGAACCTGTAGATGGTATGGTTATTTCAAATTTATTTTAATTGCCTATTATGTTTGGTCAAGGAGATTTTTATAGCAATACATTGAAAATACACACACTGTGTAATATATACACTTTGCTTCTTGGCAGCCAGCACTCTTTTTAAAGTCTAACTTATTAGAAGAAATGCTACACTCACAGTTTAATGCCAAACAATCCCAGATGGCCAGGTTAGCAGTTGTTAAAGGGTCTGATACCTGAATGGGGAGGTGAGGAGTAGAGAGAAGAGAGACACAGGAAGCTTAAAATAAAACAGACTGCAAATGTGGAGTGAAGCATTTAATTTCTCTTTGGAGCTAGAGCTATGCTGCCAGCGGTCAGCAGAATTCCTATCCAAAGTATCAGAAGTCAAGTGTGAGTGGTCAATTCAAACTGAAGAATCTAAAGGAAAAAAAAAATTAGAATCCTCTAAGAAGTACTGGTGTGGCACTTTAGGATCACCAATGAGCTGCTAGCCACAAGGTCAGCAGTTCTAACCCAGCAACTGCTGCTTGCAACTCTATACAGTTTTGTCATGAGTCGGAACTGACTTGAAGGAGCTTAACAACAAAGCAAGTTGAGGCCACACAAGAGGCAGTCCTTATTGCTGGCACAGGGTGAGCTTGTTGGTGTCCCTTCCATAGCATTGCAGATCAACACCACAATACCTACTGTAGGGCCTATGTTCCCTGTTCTAAAAGGGGAAACATGACCATACCCTCTGATTCACACACACATTGAGTGCACTTGGACATGAAGCCACCTTGTACAAAATAGTTGCCGTTTTATGAATTTTATTTATTTTGTTGTTGAAAATATATGCAGTAAAACCTTCACCAATCCAACAATGTCTATATGTATAATGTCTATATGTATAATGTAGTAAAAATGTTTATATACTTCAAGTTGAACGGTCATTCTCATCCTCTTCTCCGAGTTATTCCTCCCTAAAAACTCACTGATCCCTGAGCTGCTGTTGTCAATTTGATCCCATACACATAGACCTTAAAAGAGCATGATGCTCACAGAAAACCTTCTTGACTTGTTAAGCTAAACCACTGTTGTATTTTAGGATGACTGCAGGGGATATTTTAGGTTTATCAGGGCAAGAGTTTCAAAGGGTCATTCATCCTCCATGGTTCTAGAAAGTCTAGAATTCATGATAATTTGGAAATTCTGTTCAACATTCTCCCCCCTTTCATCAGAATTACTCTGTGGAATCTTGTGATCAAAATGTTCACTAATGGCAGTTGGGCACCCATGAGTTTTTTGGTCTCCCGGCAAAGGAGACAGACAGTTGTTGATGGAGGTAATACCTTCCATACCCTCCTCCTATTCAGGCTCTCCTTCTTCATTTGTAGCTTCAGGAATAGAGCCTAATTGCTGTTGCTTGGATGACCTCTTGCAAGCTTTTAAGATCTTAGGAACGATGAAACAAATTAGGAGGTAGAACAGAAGCACAAACCACAAAGTATGATGCAACCATGGCTCTAAACCTCCAAACCAAGTGACCAAATCCCATGAAGTGTTTGACTGCATATAAGCAGCCTCACCTCGATAGCTATTTTTCAGGTTGTTTTTTTTTTTTTTTGTATATTTGTCTTTTCTTTTCATCTAAGTGAGGTCATACACTATTTGTCCTTTTGTGATCTGGCTTACTTTGCCTAGCGTAATGTTTTAAGTTCCATCTATACTATAGCACTGGACCAATAAACAACATTCTTATCAACGGAGAAAAGATTGAAGTTGTCAAGGACTTCATTCTTCTTGGATCAACTATCAACACTCACAGAAGCAGCAGCCAAGAGATCAAACGACGTATTGCATTAAGCAAATCTGCTACACAGGACTTTTTTAGAGTGTTGAAGAGCAAAGATGTCAGCTTGAGGACTAAGGTGTGCCTGACCCAAGCCATGGTGTTTTCAATAACCTCATGTGCATGTGAAAGCTGGACAGTGAATACGGAAGACTGTAGAAGAATTGATGCCTTTGAGTTGTGGTGTTGGAGGAGAATACTGAAGTAGATCCATTTTGGAAGAAATGCAGCCAGAGTGCCCCTTAGAGGCCAAGATGGCCAAATTTCGTCTCTCATACTTCCGACATGTTGTCAGGAGGGGCCAGTCACTGGAGAAGGATATCATGTTTGGTAAGGTGGAGGGTCAGAGAAAAAGAGGAAGACCCCCAACAAGATGGATTGGCCAAGTGGCAGCATCGATGGACTCAAACGTGGCAAGAATAGTGAGGTTGGACCAGGATCGGGCAGTGTTTCGTTCTGCTGTGCATAAGGTCGCTATGAGTCAGTACCGACTCAATGGCACCTAACAACAACAACAACAACAGCAACAGCATGTATAAAAACTTCGTATTTCCTACTACATAGTATTTAATATTTTCTTCTAAATACAGTGGAATTGCTGAGTCACTTACTGTAGTCCTATTTTTTGAGTCCTGGTGTAGTACTGTGGAGTAGTTAATGCGCTTGACTGCAAGGTCTGCCTGAACTGCCAGATTGGCGCTTCAAGTTCACCAGAAATCTTAAACAGGATCGCTAAGCGTCCGAACACACTTGACAGCACTTAACAATTTAACATTTTTTGAAGTGTTTTCAGCAACTGCCACATTGTTTTCCACAATGGCTGTACCATTTTGCATTTCCATCAGCAAAAGATAAAGGCTCCAACTGCCCCACCTCCTCACTAACATTTGATATTTTCTGTTGTGTTGTTTAAATCTTCTAATGAGACAGAAATGGTATCACACAGTGGTTTCCGGTCTCATCTTTCTGATGGCAAATGACACTAACCACATTCACGTCTTTAGTGGCCATTTGAATGTCCTCTATGATGAAATGTCTAATCAAGTTCCTTTGCCCATTTTATTATTACTCTGTCGTTAAGTGTGGCCTGCTTCCAATATATTAGACAGTCAAGCAAAGCATGCTTGCTAATTCTGATGGGTCTAGAGCTTACATCTGGCCTGTCCTCTGACCTCTGATTCTTTGGACTTGAGGCAGTGGCCTGCTGTACTATCTGCCAATCCTGGAGCCATCAGCAACCTACCTTCTTATCTGCCAGGCTTGCCCTGCCTGACAGACCTGCCTCCTGCCATCTGACCTGTCGATCTTGGTTCTTCTAACCTGGACTTGGGACTCTCCAGCCTCCACAACTGTGTGAGCCATTTCCTTATTAAAAACTTATCTATATATATTGTTATTAAGTGCCACTGAGTAGGTTCTGACACATAGCAACCCTGTACATGGTTTACGATGAAAGGCTGGTGAGCTGGAACCACCGACTTTGCAGTTCACACCAATCTTGCAGTCCAATGCACTGACACACATAGCCACACCAGGACTC
>NW_006408552.1:8687181-8705856 GCF_000296735.1 Chrysochloris asiatica | reverse complement strand
ACACACATACATCAATTTCACTGGTTTTGCTTCTCTAGAGTGTTGTGCTTCTGTTAAGACACTCTATTTCCTCGTGAGTCAGTTTGCTTCAGTTGTGTGTTTCTAAGAATTTATCCATCTCATACAGGTTAGCCAGTGTGTTGCCATACATCTGTCCATCATATCCTCTCATAATTCTCTTTATTTCTATCAGGGCAGTTGTAATGTCCCTTCTTATTTGCATATTTTCTCTTTTTTTCCTTTGTCAATTTTATTGATTTCTGACAGCCAACTTCTAGTTTTACAGAGTCTCTTAATTGTTTTTGTTTTGAATTTTATTTTGCTCTTCTTTTATTTGTTTTTTCTTGCATTCGAGCCAGGACTAGGCTTCTGTTCACTCTTCTCTTTCTAGGTTCTACAATTGTCAAGTTACATCATTCATTTCAGAGCTTTTTAATGTAGGTCTTTATTGCTGTCAGTCTGCCTATGAGTACTGCCTTCACTTCACCTAATACATTTTGGTATATTGTGCTTTCATCTAGACTTGACTCCAAGAAATTTGTGATTTCTTATTTTTTGAGTGTGTGATTTCTACTGTGACCCACTATTTGTTTAATAGTGTACTAAAATATTTATCCATTTTTCTGATTAAATTTTCTTTCCTATAACTCATTCCTAGCTTTACTCCATTGTGGTCAATAAAACTACTTTGTAAAAATACTCAAACAGAGTCAATCTTTTAACATTCACCAGGACTTGCTGTCTGTCCTGAATGTCGTCTGTTCTGGAGAATGATCCACATGCACTGGAGCAGAACATAAGCAGTATTGTTTGGGGAGAATGATCTAGATATGTCAGTTCTGTCTAGGTGGCTTATAGTGTTAAACATCCTCTCTTTCCTTGCTGTTCTTCAGTCGAGATGTTATCTTCCACGTTCAAAGTGGTGTGTTACCATCTCCAATTATTATTGTGGTACTATTTATTTCTCCCTTCACTTCTTTGTGTTTGCTTTATATATCTAGTAGTCTTACTATTGTATGCACACATATTTATGATCGTTAAATTTTTTTGAATAGACGCTTTTATCAGCATGTAACGTCTATCTTTTCTAACAGATTTTGCCCTAAAGTCTACTCTATCTGATAATAAGATGGCCACCCACCTCTCTTTTTCTTATTATTTGCAGGGAACTTTTTTTTTTTTTTTTTTTAATTCTTTGCATTTTAATCTATGTTCTTGGGTTTAAGGTGTGTCTCTTATAAATAGCATATAGTTGGATCATGTTTTGTTTTTAGTTTTTTTAATCCATTCTGCCACTCTTTGCCTTTTGATTCCAGTATTTAGTTCATTTACATTTAATGTTATACTGCTAAGAAGCAACAAACTTCTTCCATTTTTTCACCATTCTATGTGTCCTAAGCCTTCTATGTCTTTGTAATTTAGTACTAGTGGTGCTGTGTTTTGTTGGTTTATTATAATAAGCATTATTGGTTATCTTCTTTTTGTGTTTTTTTTTACATATTTTCTTCTTGTTGTTAGATGCCATCAAGTCAGTAACCTACTCACAGCAACCTTATGCAGAACAAAAGGAAACACTGGCTGGTCCTGTATCAACCTCACAATTGTTGCTATGCTTGAGTCCATTGCGGCTGCCACTGTGTCAATCCATCTCGTTGAGGGTCTTCCTCTTTTTCGCTGACCTTCCACTTTACTAAGCACGATGTCATTCTCCAGGGACTGGTTCCTCCTGATAACATGTATGAAGTACGAGAGACAAAGTCTGGCCATCCTGTCTTCTAAGGAGCATTCTCACTATACTTCTTCCAACACAGACTGGTTTGTACTTTTGGCAGTCCATGGTAGTTTTAATATTCTCCTCCAACACCGTAACTCAAATGCATCAATTTTTCTATTCTATGGTCTCAATATGGTCTCCGTGGTAGCCACCAAAAATGTTTTCACTTAACATCACTAGTAATTTGTTTTATGGATTTGGAAAATTATTTGTTTACATAGAAAACCAAACCTTTGATCATACATATGAGAGAATTTTCAAACTGGTACCTGTTCCCATCTGATCAAGACACTTCATGTTTAAGATCTGTTCCACCATCCTATAATGTTGCCTTGGTTCAGTTCCTGTGTTGTATGTTGTAAGACTTGTCATTTGCCCACCAACAACTAGTTTACCAGCATATTGCAAAGATGCAGCCCTTTCAAACTATGTCTGGTTTCCAATTTTTATACTGAATGGTATTGGAGAAGAGGGGATATTTACTTATTTGCTTGCCTTATAACAGAAGTGTTTACATACTTCTTTTCCTATAACTGCTACTATTCTCATCTCCAACCTTTAAAGGCTGAAGACTGTATATCTAACTTCTTTCATGAAGACGTAACATGAGCAGGTTGTTGTTGGTAAGTGCCGTGGAGTCGGTTCAACTCCTAGTAACCTTGTATAGGATTTCTGAGGAGCAGTTGGTGGGCTTGAACCTCTGACCTAGTGGTTCTAATAATGACCTAGAAGAGAAGCCTATCCTTACCTTACCTGCTGCTATTGAGTTGATTCCACCTCAGAGAAGTTTATAACCAACTAACCCTCAGTACTCAATCCACCTCTGGACAGTGACCAAGACACTTGACCTTTCTGAGCTTGCATTTTCTGATTTAAAAAATAACACCAAACATGGAATTCTAAAAGCTAAACTAAGTCTTTTTTCTCTAATCCAAATGTTCACTTTCTCCTTTCTCTTCTGCAATAACTAGCCAAGAATATTGATGACAGGGCTTAAAGAATGTAATCTACAACTGTTCAAACACTCACTGAATGAATGACAGAATGCACGCATGACCTAAGGAAATAGGAACACAGAGACCAGACTTTCCCCCCATGGTTTCAGAATACTCTTAAATATCTTCCAACAGCACTTATTCTTACAAGATTACAGCCCATGTAAGGCCCAAACATTCCTTTGATCATACGTTCGGTGACTCATTTTTACTTTGATTTCAATTTATGGCAGCTGAACATGTTAACCTATTCAAATGTAGACTTTGAAACACTTCTTAAATATTGTGGGATTGTGGGAAGGAGTTTGGAATACACGGAGCTTCTTCAGGATCCATAAATCACAAAGTAAGTTTCTGAGTCTCGTTAACTTTCACATTGCTCCGGATCTGTCTCATTAATGCTTTTAGAAGGAGGAGACACACCCAGTGTTCTGATCCTCTGCCTTTTTAACCTTGAAGTGACAGCATTCTCTATTGGGTCTTTGGCAGATTAAAAGGTATGCCCTGCGGGTTACAGTATCTCTAAATCATCCATGATGTATTATGCTTAGTTTAAATGAGTAAGTCCCATTTGCACAATTGCCCTATTAATTTACTCATCGCTGATTTACACCACTTTTACTGGAAAGCTTCCACCAGATCCCGATTTTACATGCATCCACATGAGCTCAGTTTCAGTATATAACTCCCTTTCAGGCTGCCCTGTCTCATCACTCTTCTATTTGTCTTCATTTATTCATCTTTTATCTCCATCCTCCCCTGCTCCTCCCTGGGTCGCCTGCTTTCCGCTGCTTGTTTCTCTTCCATTTTCTTTCTCCTTTGGCCTTCCTCCTCTTTTATTTAAGAGCCGCTCATAAATCTCCAATTAGAGTTTGGCAATCAAGAGAGAAAAGAAGCTAAAGGCTGAGACATACAGGCAGACCAAAGTCAGGGGGAAGAGCGCATGGCTGAGAGATAGAGAAAAGTGTCTGAAATCCAATATGTAGATCTCACATAATAAATCCTTAACAAAGAAGCAACCTTTGGCAAGGGTCTATTGGTAAAGATCCTTCTACCATATTAACTAGCTTAGCATTTAGTTCAGCATTTTTCACCCTACCTCATTCCAATTTTGGTTTCTTGGACGATTCATGGAGCTAAGAAGGGCTTCCTTTCTTCTAGGTATCCAGAACCATATTCACACTCAGGAATACTCAAGAGGTAAACACCTCATGGAAAAACCTAAGTTCTGGAATGTGAGCATTTGCACTATGATTTCTTTAGATAGGATTTTATAATTTACATGACAGAATGTTTTACTGGTCAGACCAAAATCAATCAATCCTTTTTTGGGGGATGACATCATGAAGTTACCTCTGTGGGCTTCTTATCTTTCTTCTCGTTAAAAACTTACTTCATTTATAGAAACAAAACCTAGAAGTTATACTATGTAAAAACATAAATGCACAATTAAAATAAGTGATTCTTTCTCCCTCTTATGAGGTTGTAGCCTCTCACCATACTTATTATCGTATAACTGGATTATATGAAGAACTTGGTATCACGATTGGAAACAGACTCATTAACATCTATGATCTGCAGATGACTCAACCTTGATTACTGAAAGCGAAGGACTTGAAGCACCTGCTAATGATAGCAGAGAACATAGCGTTCAGTATCAATTAAAACTCAATGCAGAAGAAACAAAACTCATCACAACTGGACCAGTAACAACACGATGATATAGGAAGGAGATATTGACACTGTCAAGGATTTTATTTTAATCGGATTCACAATCGATGCTCACAGAAGCAGCAGTAAAGGCATCAAACTACTTATTGCATTGGTCACTTCGTGGGCTAAGTTGTGCCTGACCCAAGTCATGATATCTTCAATCATTTCATATGCATGTGAAAACTGGACAGTGTATAAAGAAGCCTGGTGAAGAACTGATAACTTGAATTATGGTGTTGATGAAGAGTACTGAAATGACCATGGACTGCCAGAAGTATAAACAAATCTGTCTTGGAATTAGTACAGTCGGAATGTTCCTTGGAAGTGAGGATGGTAAGATGTCATCTCTTGTAGTTTGGACACGTTATCAGGAAGGACCAATCCCTGGAAAAAGATATTACACTCGATAAAGTGGAGTCCTGGTGTGGCGCTGTGGGTTAATGTGCTGGACTGCAAAGGTGGTTTAAACAGCAAGGTTGGTGGTTCAAGTTCCTTGGAAACCCTATACAAGGTCACTAAGGGTCGGAACTGACTCAATGACACTTAACAACAACAGCAACACTTGGCAAAGTAGTGGATCAGCAGAAAAAGAGAAAGACCCCTTTAAGGAGATGAACTGACACACAGACTGCAACAAAGAGCTCAAATAAAACAATTGTGAGGTTAGTACAAGACCAAAAATCATGCTGTGCGTAGGGTGACGAGGACTTAGAACCTAGTTGAGGGCACCTAACACAGACATCATGTCTTATGAATGAGAATGCTACTTTAATTTTACTTCGGAGCTTGTCATTTTAATATCTGGAAGAACAAGAAGATGATCACCAAAAGACTTACTGATGGGAAGAGGTATGAACACACCTCCTTACTGAAGTATCTATCAGGCAACACACAGTTGAGTATTATCTGAGGTATCTTACCTAGCATTTTCACAGGACGTCCTCTATTTCTGATTCTCCTAAAGCACATCAAGATGGTATGGAAAAAATAGCTAATCCCGAGCACAAGCCTTTGGTGTCACTGTGGGCTAGGAATCGGGTGCTAACTTCAGGCTCAGAGGTTCCAACCCATTAGTTACTCGGTGGGAGAAAGATGAGGTTGTCTGCTCCCATAAACACTGGCAGTCTCGGCAACCGACTTGCTGGCAATGGGATTTTGGTATGAGTCTCTGAGGACAAGGGCCACAAGCCACGCATCTCTGTAGCTCCCATGCCTAGTACCAAAGACGAAGAAGGTGGGGCTGTCGCCAGGAACCACAGCAGTTCCTCACTCTTCTCATGGTTCCTTTCTTTCTGAACCAATACATGACACTCACCCTGGCTCATAGGATACAAAGAGAGAGCCAACAAATCTCATAGGAGTAAAAATGTACAGCTGGGATCAAAAGAAGAAGAAGAAGAAGAAGAAAAAAAAAAAAGCAAGGCAGACAACATTAATAGTAAATCAAGGGACGGTTCTGTCTAGTTGAAGGAATACGAAATCATCTTGTATTTTGCGTTCAGCGATTAATATAAAAATCTTGATCTTATCGAGGAACAAAGTGATACTGGGAGTTTTCACCATGTTCTTGGTGGAACATGCCAGAGAGCCCCTTGTCTCCCCTCCCACTCTCAGATGATGAAAGCTCTGTTCAGAGTATTCTTAGCAAATGGGTAGGTCAGGTGGACAAGTTTGACATTCCTTTCTTGATCTGTAAAACACTGAGAGTGAACTATACAAACCCTATGATCATCTCCACTAAAATTCTAAGAAAATTTAGATTCTGCCTAAGTGCCATCACAGTGGTATCCTGCGGCAAATTATTAATTCACTAAGTATACCAGCGCTGAATCTGGAGTTAGGAGATCAGGGTTCGATCCTTTGTTCAAATATTCAGTGTATGACTCAGTTTGACTTCAGGTTCAAAGAATTCTAGGATCAACAAAGATTTTGGAATATTACACTGTGGCCTGCCAGTCTTCATTTGCAGGCAGTGGTATATCTGAAGCATTTGAATATTTTCACTATATAATGACAAGTATCATATTCTCTTTAAACACAGTCTTAACTATTTTTAAAAGATTCTAAAAGCTCTCCTTAAAAATACATCTTGGAGTGGTCTGGAAAATAAAATTATGCCCACAGTCATAGTATCTGAGAACTGAAGGAATCATTCCAAATGTGGTTTTCATTTTGTTTTCTTTCTAAGACTTTATTGGCAGGGGTAAGAGGGTAAGATAGTGTGCAGACAAGACCCTGGACTTCAAACTCAAGCTTAAGGAAGAGTCACTTCAGATGGACCCACATATCTGTGTCCTTGTGCAAAGGTAGGTAAGCCTTCAACCCTTCAGTGTCTTCCTATTGCTCTTGGGCCAAAGACTAGAATCCTACACGTGGCCTATGGGATCCTGTACAAGCTGGTAACCACCTGTGTCTCCTGCCTTAGCCCACACCACTCTGCCAATGCCCTCAGCTCCATTCTCCCAAAACTCTTTGCTCATGTTCTATCATGACCCGGCAACAGGTTTTGCCTGTTTCAAAGTTGTTGGGTATAGGTTCCCTCTGCCTGAAGAAACATTCCCCTCAACTTTATCCATGGAACTCCTTCTCAGCCAACAGATACCTGTTCTATGCCTTCCCTGAGCTGGTCTACACTTACAGCCCTGATGACATCATTCCTAGTAGTCTCCATGACTTTTATTTAATTATTCAATGTTGGTTTCATATAGGCTATGAGTTGGGACCGACTTGACAGCAATTAACAACAACAATATGAATACAAAGAAGTACACAACGTCAAGAGAAAATTACCACTATGAAGCATCAGCTCAGTGTCAAGGTGTGACCCCATTCAAGACTCTTCAAGGGCCTCAGCAGAGAGACTCATTATGTAGAAGCAGTCAGAGATTTCAGGGGAAGGTGAAGAAGGCAAAACCAGTATTTGCCAAGGCTGATACACAGTGCTAACCGATTTGTATGATTTACCTCCTTTAGTGAATCATCCCAACGATTACACTGTTCCTAGTTTCCGGGAGAAAGTACACTAGTAAACAAATGGCAGCTCGGAAGTCCGCTTTATTTCTGGTCTGAATCTAAATATTCAGTGTTTTCTCGTGGATAATGAGGTTTCGTTTACTATGAAACACACACTGCCCAACAGAGGAGCCAGCATTTGGGCTGAGCCTTGAGGGACAGAGATGGTGGGGTTCTTGGAGCCAGTGCAATCTGTAATTACTAAGGGGATATATACGCTGTCATTACAAGACAGACATTATGGTTTCTGAAAATTACATGGCACAGACATACTGAATGAGAATTTACAAATTTATTCCAAATATAATGCCCATGTTGATTGAAATGTGAAGAGCTCTGACAACAGAGAGTCTCAGAGAAATCTCCCCTTTTGCCTACTTTAAAAAAAAAAAAAAAATCAACATGGCTCGTATGATGCAATTTGTTGTTGTTGTAAACTACTGCCTAATAGCTGTGGCTCTGTAGGATAAGCACTGGATAGCTAACCACAAGGTCACCAGTTCAGGCCCACCAGTCACTATGAGGGAGAAAGATGAGGCTTTCTACTCCCCTAGAGATTTACAGCATCAGAAACTCTACGCAGGGTTGCTATGAGTGGGAGTCGGAACCCGGGTAACAGCACTTTACAACAACATTACCCAAACAGTTTCTGGTTATCCCATAAACACAAGTAAAGAAGAAAACATTTCACCATAACCAAAAGGAAACGCTATTATAGAAATGCAGCGCATTGTTCCCAACAAGATTTCTAGCCTGGGGAACCTTGTGTCCAGTTGGGTTCTTATTGCTACTGTTGGGACCGACAGAGCAACAGTGGGCAGGAGAGAAAGGAGCCCTCTTTTGCCCTGGCCTTCAAACCCTTGCATCCCAGAATGCAGCTGAGCATCTAACATTTTTCTCACCAACACTGTGGATTTTCAAAGCAAGGAGAGGGCCTGTTGATTCTTTGGCTACCAACGAGCTGTCCTGTCCAGTTTGCAGATGCTGCAACAGGACAGGATGAGTGAGTCCCCACCTCCACATTACACCTATTCTTTTTAAAATCAGTTTTCTCTTTCTTAAGGAACTTGGGAAAGCAGCCTCAAACATCACCAGCATCTATGAAACAGTGTGGACGTCTTTTCTTTTGACCTTCATGCTTTTTTTCAATGTTAAGATCTGCTCTGTAAAGGCCGAACCATAGGGGAAGCGATGTTCCACACCAATGATCCATTTTGAAACGCTAATACAAATACAAAAAGAAATGTTTGAAGCAAGCAGGTGGACAAAGGTGGAGTGGAAACTCTCCTGTATTGGGGAGTGCTGGTGTGGCACTGTGGGTTAAAGCACCGGACTGCAAACTGACTGTAAAGTCGGTCTAAACTGCAATGTTTGTTGGTGGTTCAAGTTCACCAGCCGCTCCTTGGAAACCCTAAAGAGGGTCGCTATGGGTCGGAACTGACTCGATGGCACTTAACACAACAACAATCCTGTACTGATGGATATGTAACAGACGGGGCTCACTTCTATGTGGACCAATGCTGATACACACCAGGTCTTTGATGCAATGATCAGCCTCCTGGGAAAGGATCTTAGGGTGGTGACAAGACAAAGGTGGTAAAAAGAAAGAACAAGGACATTTATGGCAGCAGTACTATTAAAGTGAAATGCCACCTAAATGTCTCTCAACAGAGAAATGGCTTAACAATAAAAACATTTTTATCACAAAAAAATCACTATGAGATATTTGTTGATGTGGGAGAGTCCACAATTTACTGAGCACTTAATACATAACAGGTATTATTACTGTTGTATGTACTATGCTTTGTTTTTATATAATGAGCTTATAGTACATTTTACAATCAAACCCACACATGATTTCGTTGGGGGACATTGACCTTTGAGAGGCATATTCCAGAGAAATGATAATCAGCTAGACGGCTCATTCTGTGTTAGTCACACACGAGCCATTGATCTGATGATTTATCATTTATTTACTTACTATTTGCTTTCATCTTAGGAAATTTGGACAGTAGCTTGCCAACTCCTAATTAAAACAAGATGGCTCCACACGATAAGCACTGGACTGAGAATCACAAGGTCTGTGGTTCGAGCCCGCCAGCCACTCCACAGGGGAAAGATAAGGCTTTCTGCTCCGGCAAAGATATAAAAAGCCTCCGAAACTCTATACAGGGTGTCACTTCCACATTGCTTTCTGAAATTTTTTTTTTTTTTTTCCTAAGAAAAAGTGTTCTTACTTTCTGTCAATCTGTCTTCTTGCTCCTGAGATTTTTCTTTTCACTTTGAAAACTTGCAAATCCAGGGCTTTTAAACCATTGTGCTAAGTGGACATCGTAAATTCATGCTATGTTCAGTTAATTGTGTCAAACAAATGTGAATAGCAAATTTAAAGGATATATTGAATCCAGTTTGGTACGAATGATTTAAAATACTACCAAATTTAACCAAACAGAGGTATACCTGGCACATTCAGATATACACAGGGGCTTCAAAAAGTTCGTGAAAAAATTCCATTTTCCATGAATTTGTTGAAGCCCTCTCGTATACTGTTGTTAAGTGTCGACAAATTGGTTTCCACACAGTGCGACCCGTATAGGATTTCTGAGAAGTGACTAGTGGGTTTGAACCATAGACCTTGTGGTTAGCTGTCCATTGCTGGATCTTGTGGCACCTGACACCAGGACCTCCCCTCATATATACCACAAGAGAATGACATACTCCATTACATCAATTCAAAGAGGCTCATTTTTATATATTTAAACTTCTTTGAAATTGAATGCATCTTGAAATCAATGGCATGTCAGTTGAATTGTTACTGTGTTTTCTTAGTGGTGCATAAAATGATGGAGCATTTGCGAGTGGTGGCCCCTTCAATTAGACGAAATATGGCTTTATCATTACCACAGTTCAGCCTTTTGATGAGGAGAGGAAGAGCAGATAAATCAAGTATTAAGTGCTATCAGTTCATTTGACAAAACACAAACAAAAGGAAACCATTACTATTTTTTCTGGGATAACAATTCCTCCCACCCCCACCCCACCCCCACCTCAGCAAGTCAATTTGAAAAGAAATCTATCTACTGAAGACACAGCCGTATTCATACTCGGATTAAAAGCAGCTGATATTCTGAACAGTGCCAAAACAGCCTTTTCAGATTCCAAATCCATCTTCTGCCCATACTATACAGTACATAAATAACATAAACTTCTCGTCAACAGCATAAAAAATTCATGTTGCCTATATAGCAGATGCTGTGTGAGGTTTATGTCAACGACTGGTCTGATTTTTTAATAGCATAAATGTTTAAAGAGGTAGCAATTCCTGTAATAGATGTGTGGAGATACTCAAAGTCAACATATGCTAGAAAAGGGTGTGTCCTGAGGAAGAAGCAATTCTCCATATCGCATTCTTCTCGGTCCGCCATTTTTTCCCTTCCTCAGAATTCCTTGTCATGATGATACATTGCATGCTATTTCCTTCAGCTGGAAGTGGAGAAGGTGGCGGTCTTGCTCCTGTTTTTGTAAAATCTGACGCATGGTGGGCAACCCTGTTTGTCACAGAGGGGAATGGACCAGAGAGTGCTCTAGGCTGCATCCTGATGGAAGCCAATCATCATCTCTTTCTCCAGTAGTTGCCCCATTGGGAGGTCTGCAACTGCCAATCTTTCCATTAGCAACTAAGCCCTTAACTGTTACTCCACCGGAGTTACAGCCTTGTTCCTGTTGTTGTTTTTAAGTGCTGTTGAGCCAAGGAGCGGCTGCTGAGTTTGAACTTCTGAGCTTGCAGTCCAGTGCTTATCCTCTAGGGCCACACCAGGAGCCCTTTCTTCACAGTGGGGTCACATACACACAGTGGCAGGCCCAAGTGTTTGAGGAAATGAACTAATGCACCAGACTGCAAAGTCATTTGCACTGCAAGGTCAGTTGTTCAAGTTCACCAGCTGCTCCTTGGAAACCCTACACAGGGTTGCTATGGGTCGGAATCAACTCAATGGCACTTCACAACAACATGAAACTTGATGAGCTCTAAGACTTTCTCCAGGTCTATAAATGGAGTCCTGGTGTGGCGCTGTGCGTTAAAGCACCAGACTGCAAAGCCGTTTGAACTTCAAGGTCAGAGGTTCAAGCTAACTAGCTGCTCCTCGGAAACCCTATACAGGGTCGCTATGGGTTGGAACTGACTCGATGGCACTTCACAACATCTTTTTCACCTGGGGCCCACACTCTCCACCAGGCAAGTCTCACTAGATCAACAGGCCCAGAGAAGATTTGGGAACCCATGTGAATCTCTTACACACACACTTTCTCTCTTTCATTCATCTGTGTACACACACACACTCATACAGATAGTCATCTGGCCCTGCAGGACAAGCACTGGACTGCGAACCATAAAGTCAGCGGTTCAGAACCACCTGCCACTCCTCGGAAACCCTATACAGGGTCACTATGAGTCTGAAGCAGATGGTGGGTTCAAACTGCTGACCTTGCAGTTAGCAGTCAAATATGTAACCCTTTACCATAACAAATACCATAGCTATGTAATGGTATTTGCTGTTGGTAAAGGTGGATGTTTCAGGGGGGTATATCTACGGAACCCTGGCAGCACTGTGGTTGGTAGTGTTGGCCTGCTAACCCCTAGGTCAGTGGTTCAGCCCCACCAGTCACTCTACAGGAGACAGATGAGGCTCTCTGCTCCTGTAACGATTTCTAGTCTCCAAAACCCTACAGGATTGCTTTGAGTTGGCATTAACTACATGGCAGTGGGCTAAGTCCCTTCTGGAGAGCGTCATGACTTGTATACATTTCCAGAATGGATTTCTTGAACCTGGATAAATCAAAGTGCCATCACTTCTTAAAGGTAGCAGTTTCCTCATCTTCATTGTATCCCTGGGAAGCCCTATACCACAGAATCACCAGAAACAAAGAAATTTTGATAATAATCACTGTTTACTATCACACAGAATGTGGATTCCTTTTTAGGCAACACTCATTGGAGCCTGATTAAAGCGCTGTGGTGAAGTTTGGAGTTGAGACTGCCCTTGAGCCAAACCATCTATCTGATCTTTAATTCCATGACCCACTTGCTTCCTGTCCGCCTCACAATTCTTAAGCCCCTGGAGAGCCCTCATCAGGTTCTGCGTCAATATGTCCAGGGCTGAATTCATTTCTGCAGGGAGTAAATATATTTGAACTTTCCAAAATCATTTGGCCCCCATTACTGGTAACCACTGCTCTTAAATAGGTTGTAACTCCCACTAATAGGTCCCATAATCATAGGCAAATCGAACAAAAGAGTCTAGAAGAGCGAGCCATCGGTCATTTTTATTTTCCTCAAATAAGCTGCAAAAGGCAGAAACTTTCCGATGTCACACTCACCTGCTCTCAACTTGAGCATCAAGGCGTTTTAGAGGGGTAGAGGGGGGTAAGAAAAGGCCACCCAAAGGTCTGCAAGATCATGAGACATAGGTTAAAACAAGGTTTTCTTGTAAATATGATTCAGGAAGACAAAAACTAAATTTAACTACAATAGTGGTTATGAATCAGGCTGCGAACCTCAGGGTCAGCAGTTCCACAGGAGAAAGATGAGGCTTTCTGCTCCCGTAAAGATTTACAGCCTCGGAACCCCTATACAGGGGCTTGCTATGAGTCGGAACCAACTCCATGGCACATAACAACAACAAGAAGCCTACTATAATGAAATGATACTGAGTTTTCACAAAAGTTCACTGAAAACTGCTCAAGGCAGAACACTTAACAAGAATCTTTCTCCCAAAGATGAACCTGGTGATTTATACAACAACCCAGGAAAGTTGTGTATGTTGGTAGATTTGCATTCTTTTTTTTAATCAATATATAAGCAGTCAGTGTGATTCATAAAATTCCCAAGCTCCCACCCCTGATTTTCGGTACTCCAAAAGGTATCCCTGAGTTTTCCTCTAATGACAAATCTAATTTTTAGATTGAATTATAAACATGATTGGGAATTTTGGGTATTTAAGCATCAATGATTTTTGAAACCAATCTTCACTTTAAGAACTATTTGCCTCCAGATGCATATTACTAGATACAAATATTTACACTATTGTGCTGTGCTTAGCTAACATCAAGCTAGTCTAATGTTGAGAAAAGCAATTGTGCATTCTTGCCTTGAAGATGCCAAGGAGTAAAATAAAGGTACCGACACATCTGTAATATATACAAGTACTTCCTGGCCAAGAACCGTTCCAACAATTTGTGGAAATACTCCATTATCTTTTAATTCCATTTTTCCAAGAACTTTTTGAAGCCCCCCTCACATAATCAAAAGCAAAGAGTGATTTATGTCAATGATTGATTGCAACTTCTTCAAATGCCCACTAAGTATTTCTAGTACAGCACTGCTAGATAAAACTCAAAGGAAAAAAAAAGGCAAATCATGAAATCCAACTCTTCTCACCAAAATGGATAGTATATGCTTGACAGTTGCCAGCACTCTCTTTAATAGATATTGAAGTTTCCAATGAGACTCTTTATAGTGATACTTTCATTCCATCATTTACATAGCCTGGGCTCTGACCCACAATAAAAAACAACAACCCAGAAGTCTGGAATCTGTCCTACAGTGTCTGTCTTCTTTCCCAAGATCTTCAATACCATCCCCAACACACATACAAACCTCTTTAATGACTCCTTTAAGAAAGAAAACTAAAGATGAATCCATTTGTTTCTGTCTCAAAGCTCCCTCTAGACTCTCTTCAATAAGCACTTTCTCATGCCTTAGTTAATGAGGTGCCCAGGGGATGGGAAAGTGAGAGGAAGACCCATTCAAATCAATTACCCATGTTTCTGAAGGACTCTAAAGTAGATCTGCTGGATACTGAGTCAAGATCAAAATTCAAGAATTTCCCTTCACTTCTATTCTATTCAATCCTCCTTAATTCTACTTTTATGTCATTTAATACTCCTGACTACTTCCCTCCAAGCTTCTTCTGAAAGCCCCTCCTTTCTCTAACACTCTCTCCTTTACCCTCCCTGGGAGCTCCTTTATTGCACCGAGACCCTATTCCCAAGAAGAGTGAAAGAAAGGACAAAGACGTTCCACCCTGCTCTCTGCCTTCAACGTCTTCTTCATCCACAAGCTTCAATGAATTCTCAGTGAGGTAAGCTCCAAAGTTACAACTCGAAGTCTGCTCTACTTTACCTCTGGACAGATCCATCCTAAGCACCTCAAATACTGTCTACGAAGTATACAGACTCCTCAGTATGTCCCTAAAGTTCTCAGTCATGGGTCCCAACACACCACTTAAGCCTTAATGCCCACTACAGGGGGTGTGCACATCACAACTTAGACCAGCGGAAGATTAGCTATTCCAAGAACTCCCTCTTGTCCTCCTATCTTGCTATCCACGCTTCATCCTTTTCCTTACATCTTGCTCGGTTGCAAGCTTACTTTTTAAAGGTCAGTTGCCAAAGTTCTTACTCCCACAGTCTAATAAAAGCCATCTTTTCTTTTCAGTGAAATCCAAGCCTGTTACTTACCTTCCTTTCTGGCACTTACATTAATCTATCTCTTATCACAGACATATTTGTGGAGTTGTCTCGGCCAACTTTCAAAACAAGTAGCACCTGCCAACCTATATCCTACAGGTGGCTTTAGTAGGGAAGTGCTTACCAGAGTCAAAAAAAGTCAGCTTAGAAAAAAAATCCTTAAGATGGCTTAAATTGGCCCACAATAATTTGATGTAAGGCCAGCAGTTCGAATCCACCAGCTGCTTCATGGGAGAAAGATGAGGCTTTCTGCTCTTGTAAAGATTCATAGTGTCAAAAACCCTATAAAGGATTTTTAGGGTTGGACCCAAACTGACAGCACCCAACCACTCCCCACCATACAAATATGTTGTTGTTGTGAAGTGCTGTCGAGTCAGTTCCGACCCATAGCGACCCTGCATGGGGTTTCCAAGGAGTGACTGGTGAGCCTGAACCACCAACTTGCAGTTCAAACAGCTTTGCAGTCTGGCACATTAACCCACAATGCATATGGGGTATTCTTATTCCATTTCTTCCACAATTAATACTTTCTGGAAATTCTTTTGAACATTTTATATGCATATTCCTAAAAAGAGTTCTTGGAAAATCCCTCTTTGATACTGAGCTATTGATGACCTCCCGCGACTATCACAGAGCAGGTACTGAAGATATCAGAAAAAACAAAGGTGAAATGAGGAAGGGTAGAGTGTTAGCATTTGAAAACAGCAGGGGAGCAAGTTTACAACTCACTGTTGGAGGAGAAAGGTCCAGATGTTAATTATGGAGATGGGAGTACAGACAGACACCCTCTCTCATCTCCCCAATATGCTTAGTGAATGAAAAAGCTCATGCTTGTTCTTTGGGAACCTTGCCCTCTTAAGGCCTCAGTGGAGACCCCTTTGCAATGGGGAATGCACATGGACCCCTTCCATTTCTACCATTCTGACTCCCCAAATCAGAACCGCAGGCCCATCACAGACCTAAAGCCTACAAAAATCCACTTGCCTGATCTCTTAACAAAAAGGGGAAATCCAAAAAACAAAGCCTCTAGAGGACTTTCCTCCCATTTAAGGGAGCAAAAGAAGGCAAGGAAGTGAGGAGAAAAGGAAGGAAAGATGAAGAAGACAGAGGACAGACCGAGGAATGGATTACAAGAGAGGTGATGTGATATTTGGAACTCACCAGAAATCCTGGGGCCTGGTGTGGAAAACACACCAGTTTAAAGACCTCAGGAGAGCCCATTAAGAAGCAGGGCAACTGGGGTTCAAGGAGAAGGTGTCCCTATTATCATGCATGTCTTCATTTTACAACGGGATAAAGTAATGGCGTCATTTTTATTCTTTTTTCAGGTTCTAAAATCCCCACAGATTGCTCTACATTTGACTCAGGTAGACAAATGAAACAGCTCTTTTTATCTTCTTTTTAAACATCTTTCCTTACAAATAGCTGCTAGAAATAATTTAATTTTAAACCTGCTACATATCACCCCATCACCAGTGATTACTGTTGACTTTGACCTCTAGCTTTTTGTTTTTCTCTTTTTTTTTCTACCCTTATGTTTATTGAAATGTACAGAATTTAGGAGGTACTAGAACTCAAAGCTACTACATGTAATCTGAAGTGAAAAATAATGAAAACTATGGGTCTCTGGGAGGAGTCCTAGCATACATGTAGGTAACTACAGGGTTGGTGGTTCGAATCCACCAATCGCTCCATGGGAGAACACTTGTTTCCTTAGGATTTACAGCCTTGGAAACCCTACACAGGGTCAGTCACTATGAGTGGGAACCAAGTCGATAGCACGTAACAGCAACACCATGGGTCTCTGTATAGTAAAATGCTATCCCCCTTGTTTGTCAATTTTACTTTGGGCCCAAATTACAACACATCACAAAGAAAAACATCTTAGACTCGGTCGTATGTTGCACTGTAAATCATAATCAAAGCACAGATGTTTACAATTCCTTTCTGAGATCATCAGAAATAACAAGAGTGTAGAAATCACCTCAGATTCAAAAAGCAAAACCCAGCAAGCAAGAGATGCACCTCACCGGCCTTCTTTCCTGCCTTTAAGAACCCACTGTCCTGAGAGAAACATTTTCTTTACCTGTGGAGAGTCCCACTCACTGTCTACGAACCTCAATCTACTCCAAGAATGAAAAACAACAGCCACCATTTGTCTAAGTCCTGCAGCTACTGTCAGAAAGCTGAGACCCGTTCAGGTACTCTCTGCTTCCTGGAGTCAAAAAACTCACCCGGTGTGTAAAACAAAAAAAAACAAAAAAAACAAAAAAAAAATTAAGACATCAAAACCAGAGTCCAGAGAGTTCAATACCACTTTGGGTTTTATCATTTGTAACTTCTAAGAGATTAAATGGTAGGCTAATGGCACGTAGGAGAGAGATGCATTTTCCAAAAGGTGTCTAAGGAAATAAAAAAGGGATGGGACTTCAAGGACCCAGTATGACAAGTCCCCCATTAGGAACTGTCCAATCCCTTGGATCTTTCCACCACTGTGTTTATTAAACACGCTCCCGCCTTTCATCCACATTATTGTGATTAATTCATGAATAGTTTTCAAGAAGTACAGAAGAGAAATCTAAGGTGATAGATAGTGCATTTAAAACAGTCATGATATTGCAGGATGAAAACATTTTTTTTTTT
Organism: Chrysochloris asiatica; assembly: GCF_000296735.1. Classification (NCBI taxonomy): domain Eukaryota; kingdom Metazoa; phylum Chordata; class Mammalia; order Afrosoricida; family Chrysochloridae; genus Chrysochloris; species Chrysochloris asiatica. Next base: position 8,688,192 of record NW_006408552.1, on the reverse strand, counting down.
TTTTAATTTAACTGCATCACATACGTCCTTTGGCTTTCGTTTTGAAGTAATGATATAAAATTCATTTTATCTCTTCTTCAAGCCTGGCTCTCTCATACATAACATCAGACTTGTCATATCTGAGGAATTATTAAAATAAGACGGACGGAGCCTGCTCTTTCTGAGCCGAAAAGCCTCTTTGAGCAGGCGTCCTCGGGAGAGACGTGGGCTCAATCTCATTAGTTAGTGCTGAGACGCGTCCTAGTATTCAAGTTCAAGGTGATGAAAGATTAGGGCGTTGGGCCTTGTCTCATTTGGTATGCAGCACGCATCTCTCCCTGCCCGTGAACACGAAATTACATTGAACCAGGGGAGTCTAACTCCATTAATTTTAAATGGAAGATTAATTTAACAATATGCGGCAGATATTTGTTACAGACCTATCATGTAAAAGTGACGGTTGGCAATAAATTGTGGTGGCTCATACTGGCCAGTGGCCCTGGCTCCAATAAATCAGGAGGCATTTACACATAATTGCTGTTTTTAAAGACAGGGATATGGGTGATGTGTTTCTTTGATGAAAGATTGGGCAACCCCATTCAAAGAAACAGCCGCTGGTATTAAAGCCACAAGCGCTGTTCTGGAGGGAAATGCTTTTGATTAATATTTCTGGACTCATCGTTTACGGACAGCACACACTGCACTGATGCACACTCATCTCTTTTTTCTTTTTAGTTTTTTGGGTTTTTTTTTTTAAGCCTTTGTCATAATTCTGAGGCATAAAATTGTCGTGGTATTTTTTATCAATTTCCTTAAAGTAATTACAATAATGATCCCCCTCAGAAATAACAATTTGCAAGACATGAAGAGAGGATAAAAAGGGAGGGAAAGGTAAAATTGCTGATAAGGACAAGCAATTCTATTGATTTTCTTTGAGTAATTACAATGATATACATAAATAATAATTTTCAAGATGTGGAGAAGAAGAATAAGGGGCCAAGGGCAGCTGAAGAGATGCATTCTGAAGGAAAT
>NW_006408552.1:8677273-8686432 GCF_000296735.1 Chrysochloris asiatica | reverse complement strand
CCTCTTCTTTCTTCTTCTAGTTGAGCTCTGATCATCCAGTCATTGAAGCCAGGTCAAGTGGGTATTATCTGCAAGTATGGGTGTTCTTGTGCATATGCCCTCTCTTCTTATCAGCTGGATGCTTCACACTCCACTCTAGTCCTCTGTGGTTATGTCACTGACTCTGGGTCCAACAGTCCCCAGGTCTTGCCACACTGTTGGCCAACCAGACGTCTACCTGGGTTTACAGGAGTCTATTGAACGTTGTAGGGCTTAACTCGCAGCTTCATTGCTGTTTTTCCCTCACTTCCCCTTATCGGTGATGAATGTCGTCACCAATCAGAGCGCATGTCTGTAGAGCTTTCTTGATACATTTTTAAAGGCAAATTCTCATCTTTCTTAAGCCACTGAGGGGATAGATGACCCAGAATTCTCTGAGTGTTTAGCTGCTACTGAGGGTAAGAACCATAGAAGGGAAGTTGAGGAGATGGGATGCTTCCAGAACCCCTGAAGAGAGTACGTGCCTCCAGAAAGGCATTGTGAGGGCCTGCTGTCCCCTCACTGCCCAGATATGGTGTGACTCTAATCTCTCCTCCTCAAGCACGAGCCTGCTGACACTCAGGGGAAGGACCCTCAAGGACTTCAGTCTCCAGTCAAGCCCAAAGTGAGAGACACTGAGTTCCCGCCTCTTAGCAAAGATTAAGGTGGGACATGGGCAGAGAAAGGCTTATCTGTTTCCTTCCAGGAGACCTCTCAGTGTCCTCAAGGAACTGCAGGGCAGTCAATTCAAACCCCAAACCTCTACCTCACCCCATCTGGCCCCTCGCTATTGAGCAATACGAGAGGGAGGAGGGGATGGTTGGCACCTGAAACACTGCTGGAGGTGCCCCAAGACATGAGTCTGGAACCCCTCTTCCCAAGACAGCACCAGGAAACCAGGTCAGATGGCTGCTTCCCTGCTGCCAAGCTCCTCAGCACAACACACAGGGTCTTCAAGCCAGTGCCCGGTCTCCTTCTGCAGCACAAACGAGAATCTATCCACACACTGTGATGCTATGCTACATTTACCACAGGCCATTGTCTCCTTGTTTCTACCCGATGATCTTAATGCTGTTCGTCTGGTCAACTCTTATTCATCATCTAAAACCCTAGTCCAATATCCCAACTTTGCTTGGCTCATCTAACGACCTTAATTTTGGTTTGTTTTATTTTTGCTACTTAGGGGAGGGAATTGCCCCATTCATCTTTCAACCCTCAGCACCAACCCACTGAAATGTCACAGCAGACATTTAACTCATTTTTGTATAATTAATAATGAAACGCTTGCCTTGAAGATACTTCCTGAGGCTGGCCAAGACAGGTAGTCAAGTCAGTAGAGGAGATAAAAAAAAGAAAGGACATTTGATATATTCCAGAGCTTTTCTGACATCATAGTCATCAATCCTCTGTTGATCTGCAATTTCACACACTGCTGCCACGGAGCAAAAAGGACACTATGGAGAATAGTAGGGCTCAGACCCTAGGATCCATCAGTTCACAGGTGTGGTTTGCAGTTGTGAGTTGAGAGAGAGCAAAGAAAGAAAATGGAGAACCACAGTACTAGACAGTACTAGAAGTAAAAGCAGCAAAAACTGACATTTATTAAATTTCTTCGGCGTAACCTGCAAACGGAGCTCTGGTAGCTGCGACAATAACTCAAACAGCAAAGGCTGTGAGCATGGTGAAGGGCTGGGCAGAGTTTCATTCTATTGTCAATCGGGCTGCTGTGAGTTGGAACCACGTGAAGGACACCTAACAATAGCACCTTATGACCTGCATTTCTCTAAGTCCTTTACTTGAATTCGTTCATATAATCTACTCTCACTATACTAATGAGATGCGCACGATTATCACCTCTCGATTTTATTTAAAACACACACATACACACACACACACACACACACACACACACACACACACACGGAGCCATTTGCTTACAGTCATACAGATAGCAGCTGGCAGAACTGGAATTTCAACCCAGACCCGACCCAGACCTTGGAGCTTTAGACTTGGAGAAATCTACCAGGTGTCTGCCAGTGGCAAGTTCAGATCCCACCTCCTAGAAGGGAGGTCCCCAAACAAGACATCATGGATTGATCGAATCAGCTCTGCAGATCCTGGGAAAGCCAGTCAAGAAAACAAGGGGACCAGGAAAGGCTGTGACTGCAGCAGGATTGTCCCTTGCGCCTGAGTGAAGGGCATAGCTCCAAGAGGCTCCACCCACTGTGAGAAGCAGAGAGATTATACAAACCTGAACATCAGGCAGAGTCGGGCAGGTATCAAGATGCTAGAGAGAGTCAAAGGCATTCTGCCTTCAAGGCAAGAATGGGTCAGAAATGACTTACTGCTATTGAAGAGAAGTTGCCCAGATTCAAGTTCTTGGATAAACACGCAGCTTTCTCAATAGCCACTGGAAACAAACCAGTTAAGGCTTCCAAGCAGAATTGCTGGTTGGGAGTGGGTCTTCTCATAGGCGACTAAGTCAACACTCCTAGATGTTAAGGGGACCAAGTTTTATCAAATGTTTGTTCCTTATGTTTATACACAATACACCCTCTCCTACTGGACACTCCGACTTTAAAGCTAAAGTTTACTTCATCAAACACACATCTTCCAGTAGCCCATGTAAAGGCATACTGGTCCTATGTAGTAGCAATAATGAAGACAATAAGAGCAAAAATAATTAACTAACCCCAAAGGTCATTTCTTATCCTTCTATTGTAACTTTTCTCAAAGGATTTGTAAGTTATTAAGAGACACTAATTAAATGATACCATTTTCCCAAAGGGGTGGTTACAATGATTTTTTTTAGGGGGGTACAGATGGTTAACTGAGAAAAAGCTGAAGGGTAAAAGGTCCAGTATCCCTTCAACTGTGGCCAAACCTAAGACCTTCTCTCCCTTTTCTAAAAATGCAACTGGAACATGGATGATCGAAACTACTTCACTGTTTAGAAACATACTATGGTTCCTATCTAAAAAGACAAAAAGTCTGCGCTAGGAAGAAATTGATTGGCATTCCCTTAAAACGAGTAACAATGTGTGTAATTCTTCAATGGAGAATAGCAGGGTACTAGCTTGACAGCACACAGCACCAACAGGAAAGTCATGGACTTCTAAGACCCAGAGAGGTGCTGATTCTTGGAGTATTTAAATACAAACTATTCACCTCCTCCCTTCTATAGGTACCTGGTTACATGTGAGGCAGAGAACATAGTTTATTGACTACTACCAAGAAACCTGTGAATGCTACCAAAAATACTGGGGGTATTTTGTAAGGATCGCAGGGTCGTTTTGAGTTGGAACTGATTCAATGCCACCGAGCAACAACATATAAGGATCTCATCCTTAAGGATAAAGAAAAAAGACCTTGTGACCTAGTCTTCAATGAGTCATAGGTAGGGTGCAAGAAAGTCAATACAGAAATAACGTCTTATATTTACCACTGATTCGGAGGTTGCCAGCTATGGATGCCTCTGACTAGTTCATTTTTGTGCTTTAATGTTAAATTTCTTATGGGAGCACATCACCTAATTAGAGGAATTGATAACTGCACTGTTCCATAATGAGGCCAATACATTTCAAAGTCATTAAAGATAACCAAGGCAATAAGTCTGGGTTTAAGCGGCGTTTCCTCAGATTTCACAGTCTGCGTACTGCAAGTGTAGGGGGGAGGATAGCAATCCCTGCCTAGTCAACTGTAAATGCTGGGTTATTGGAATCTTTAAAACAGGCAGCAAGGAGAAAATTACATGGCCAAATCTCCTTTTTCCAGTTAATGAAGAATTAAGACTTCCATTTACCATATTAGGAGGTTCATCAGAGGTCTCCTGCTCTCCATAGCTGGTGTTTGACAGCGGTGTCAGGTTATCTGCGGCTGAACGCCTAAGTGCGTGACAGAGGATCATTCATAACTGTCACATCGACTTATCTCTCTCATTGTCACACAGCTAAGGAAATTCAGCCTATGGAGCTGTCTGCCTCTGTCCCTCTCTCATCCCAGCTTAACGAAAACTGGTACCCCAAAGCCCATTCATATCCTATTATCAGGGCAGTACAGTGGGAAGCTACAGCTTCCTGGAATCGCTCGTCCTGGGGAGAAAACAAGATATCCCTGGGACTAATGTCCACGCGGAGTCCTGGTGTGGCGCCATAGGATAAGCACTCAACCACAAGGTCGGTCTGAACTACAAGGTCGGTGGTTCAAACTCACCAGTCATTCCTCAAAAACCCTATACAGGGTCGCTATGAGTCAGAATCGACACGATGGCACTTCACAACAACAATATTCATGGGAAGACATGGTGGCATAGTGGGTTACACAGTGAGCTGCTCACCTTAAAGTCAACAGTTTGGCTCCAGCCCACCAGACGCTCCGTGGCTCTGCCCTGTAAAGAATGACAGCCTCGGAAACCCATACAGGGTCAGAACCAACCCCACAGCATACCACCATTACCAACCACCACTATGCATGCAGACAGCTTCTGATGCCAGCCTTCAGAAAACAACAACAGTAACAATAAACAGCTCAGAGAAATACAGTGGTAAAGAAAAGATTCTAGATTATTCCATGCTTCAGGAAACAAAAACACAAACAAATCACACCTCTAGTTTATCTTTAACAGGTAATGAGGAACTACCATCCCCGTGAATCAAATTGCAACAAGGGAGAGAGGAGTTTGTAATGCAGTTTGCTACAGCGTACCGACATTCAAAGGAGCTCTGGTTGCATAGTGGTTATGTGTTGGGCTACTTACCCCAAGGTCAGCAGTTCAAAACTACCAGCTGTTCCACGGGAGAAAGATGAGGCTTTCTGCTTCTGTAAAGATTTATAGCCTTGGAAACGCTATGCAGGGTTGCTATGAGTCAGAATCAACTCCACAGCACACCACTGCCACCACCACCACCGATATTTAAACTCAAAGAGAAAAGAGAGAAGTGTACTGTATATGGTTATCTGTAACCAATCCAATCAGGAGAATAATCTGGCCACCAAAGTGGCTTAGCTCTAGGACGGAAGTATTTCAGTTACTGAAGTGTCACCAACACCACACTTCAGAGTGAAGACACGTGCCCAATAGGAGACAGCCAAGCATCCGCACAGGGATTGTGCGCAACGGCAGGTCATTCAATAGGCAAGTGTTGATGTCCTTTTGCATCTCCAATGCCTAATTCAACCTCAAAACACACATCAATGAAGAAAGAACCTTCCCAAAGTTCTGTCTGGTAAATCCACACGTGAAGTGCACACCTTCACTAGTTCTGACTTTCAGAAAATGGCCCTGGTTTCAGTATAATTTCTTAAACAACGCTGGGAGGTGGTGGTGGTACTCCCGTTGTTGGGAGCCCTGGTGTGGCACAGGAGGATAAGCACCAGGCGGCTAACCACAAGGTTGGCAGTTCAAACCCACCCTTCACTCTCTGAAGCCCTATACTGAGTGGCTGTGAGTCGGAACAGCCTTATTGAGGCATAGTTTGTGTGCTATAAATTCACCCTATTTAAGTCTGCATTTGATGGCTTTTTACAAATGTATATGACTGTGCAGCCAGGACCAGAATCTAGTGTTAAATATTTCCATCTCTCCAGGAAGTCTCCTCATGCCCATTTACAATGGATGCCCACTGCATGAACTTTGTACAATTTCTTTCTATATGGATTTAAAAAAAATTTGAGCTAAAATCCGCTTGACACAAATGTCACCATTTTAACCGTTACACAGTGTAAAGCTGCAGTGCCTATAAGTATGTTCACAATGCGGTAGAAACACTCACCATGCTCTTGTTCCAGAACACTTTCATTAACCCCCAAAGAAACCCTATGACAGACTTTCACATTGCAGCTCTACCTCCCTGCCTGACCACCACAACATGAACCTGTCCATTGTAGACAGTTTATACACAGGGTATCATATGAGGTCTTCTGTGTCAAGCTTCTCTCCAACAACATAATGAAGTACGCCATGCCATGGCAGGTATCAGAAGGGCCCCTTTTTGAGGGGTGACTAACATTCCATTGGATGGCCATAGTACCGTTTGTTTGTCCATTCACCAGCTGATGGACACGGGGGCTATTCCCACTGATGGCCGGCATTGTGAGCACTGTGGTAATGAATGCTCATGCCCAAGTTTTCCTAGAAATTTGCATTCAATACTCTTGAACCTCCCTAGCAGCAGAATCGCCTGGTTGCCTCATACAAGTTTGCAGAATGCCTACTGTACAACCACACAGCACTCACAAACCACATGCCCCACACAACAGCCTGTGCTTACTTGGACCAGACTTTTGAAACAATTGCTTCTGTTTACTTCTAAGGTTAGAGTTAATTGGCACAGTAACTTTGAATGACCTTTGATGACAGTTGCTCCCAAATGTATTGCGTTTAATAAAACTTCTGTTACCAAGTGCTGTTAAGTCAGTTCCGACTCATAGGGACCCTGTGTAGGGTTTATGAGGAGCGCTGACGCTACAGCGCTACACCACACTTTTAAAAAACATGACTGATTCGTTGTCAGGCATAAAAAAGATCTGGTGTGGCACTGTAGGATAAGCACTGGACTGCTAGCCACAAGGATGGTGGTTCAAACATACCGACAGCCACAGCTGGCACATGGGAACTCTGGGGGTACTGATGTTGTGACTACAATACTTAGATGAGAGTGGAGTCCTGGTGTGGCACTGTAGGATGAGCACTGACTGCAAACCGCACCCACCAACTGCTCCCTGGAAACCCTATATGAAGTTGCTTTCAGTCAGAACCAACTCGACGTACCACACACATCACGATACCAGATCCACTGCCAGTGAGTCAATTTCAACTCAGGGCAACCCCCTGGCTCTCCCTTTGCGCCACAGGGCTTTTCTTGGCTGTAATATTTACCTAACTATACCTCAGCAAAGGAGCTCTGGTAGCATAGTGGTTATGAATTGGGTTGTGAGATGCAAGGTCAGCAGTTCAAAACTACCAGCTGTTCCACGGGAGAAAGATGAGGCTTTCTGCTTCCGTAAAGATTTACAGCAGGGTTGCTGTGAGTCAGAACTGACTCCACAGCACATAACAACAACAACATACCTCACCAGGCCTCCCCGCTTCCCAGTATCACACACCCTAGTCTCCCCAATTTTCTTACCATTTTGAAAGGAAAAAAATAGTAGTAAGGCTAATTGTAAACTTCTGTTGAACTCATGAGCTTTTAGGAATGAAGACTAGAACCCATTGTTGTTTTCAGATGAAAGCAAAAACTAATATTAAAAACACACACAGAGTTATAATCCAAATGAGCAAGATAAATTCAAGGAGCAAGAATTAATCTAAGTTGGATTAACCTGACCTGCTGAGTTTGGTATGATTCCAGAGGCCATACCTTCTCTGAGTATAAAGACAACTTAGGAATCAACTTATTGTCACTTCTAAAAGTATGGGATAAAACTGAACAGAAATTATAGTGTTAAACAACGTCTACCTTTTCTACAAGGTTTTGTGTGTTTTATGTGTTTAAACAGATTTCTCTTCTTTTTCCTGTTTGGATATGTGTAATCCAGAGACTGAGAAGGAATGATACTTGATCCATCTGTGTTTCCCCCATTCTCCTATACCCACACACATTCCCCACAAACCACAAATTCTTCAAGGAAAAGAATAAGTTCTCTGACAAAGTTCACAACACTTCAATGTAGACCCTTCTCTGCTGGTGGATTTGAACTGCTAACCTTGCATTTTGAAGTCCAACACTTATCCTACAGCACCACACTAGGATTCTTCTTCTATGATGAGACTAAGAAATTAGTTTGATAGTATAAAGAAAAAGATTGGAAAACAAGGTCATCTTCGTGTAAAGGACAAACAACACTGTAGTTATGAAAAGCCCTTCTGCACAGTCCACCATCTTGGCCATTAGCTTGCTAAAGAATGCGTACATTCACAAGTGGCCAAAGGTTCAAGACATAAATTGGAAACATATCTAAAAAGTTATTTTTTTTTTCAAAGTATTTTATGATGTCTCAACTCTTCCAATATAATAGCAACAGGCAGATGAGAAGGCAGCATTGCCAATCGGATGAAATTACTATTGGAACAATGCAAGTGAATGCGTTTTCAGTTCTACCCAGTTTGGAAAACTTCAAGAACAAAAATGAATTGCATGACCCCCTGGCAACTTCCACTAGAACTTATAGGAACAAATTGTTTGCCTCAAGCTGGGAGGAATATACATTCAAATGCAGGCTCTTGAAGGAAATTATTAAGTAGAGTCATATTAGCTTTTTCTGAAGCATACTCGTTTTCAGTATTGCCACTGTATAGACCAATTAGGATACCTTTCCATGCTGACAAATGATTGCTCTGCTAACACAGACCTGGTAAGACTCAAAAGTACTACATTTTTACATTTTTAACCTTGGGGGACTTTTGTTATTGTTGCTCCTTTGCCAGTTCCTTCAAATGGAAAACATCTTCCATTAATCTAAATGCAAAATTTGTTTCGCCTCTCCAAAGTTCCTTGAAAAATGTGAAGCACAAAGCAATAAAGTTTTTATGCTCTTAAGACCACTAATGCTTTGAGCTTCATATTCATTTTGGGGAAATGAACATTTTATGGTCCACAGAGGAATAGCTACATGAATAATATCTGAGATTATAATGCATCTAGCAGAAAAAAAGATTAAGTTTATGTAAACTATTTAATCAGACGTGAAATTTTCTCTAGAGGATAAAAATTCTGACCTTATTTAAAAATACCAATATCATTTTTCCATCAAGGGAACCCACTGGTTTGCCCACCTATGTAATATAAATGCTCATCAGGAGGAAAACCTAACAGAAGATACACTATACTGACCCACGGATATTTGATGGGGGTCCTCACATGAAACGGGTTAGATGAGACCAACACCTGGCTGCTATTGCTTGTTATTGTTAAGTGCTGGCGAGAAGGTTCCGACTCATGGGGATCCTGTATAGGGTTTCCAAGGAGCAGTGCCAACCTTGTGGTTCATAATTCAATGCTGATCCTACAGCTTCACACCAGCCATCCCAAATTCTCGGTCATCAACTTCTATCTGATGATTGAGTGTGCCCTGCTGTTGTTGTTGTTGTCAGGTGCCATCGAGTCGGAACCGACTCATAGTGACCCCATGCACAGCAGA
>NW_006408552.1:8658017-8675303 GCF_000296735.1 Chrysochloris asiatica | reverse complement strand
CCTGGTCTTGTCTTCACTGATGATATGGAGCTTTTCCATCTTCTCTTTCCACAGATGTAGTCTGTTTGATTTCTATGTGTTCCATCTGCTAAAACCCTTCTATTTTCATTAAATATATTTCCTAAGAGATAACATTTATGTAAATATTTAGGGCTAAAATTGCACTGATAACATTTTCTGTAATTAATTTCTTTGAAAGTTTCCCAACTTAATGCATATCATCAACGGCTTCTGATTATGCCTCATGTTCACAAAAATAAATATCACAGTGGGGTCCCAGGGATTCCATATCTAACCCTAAGCGGTCCCGAACTGCCCTCCTGATACATGTTGTTGTTAAATGTCATCGAGTGGGTTTCAACTTATAGCAACCTTTTATAGGGCTTCCAAGGAGCAGCTGGTGGGTTAAAACTGCCAACCTTGTGGCCCGAAGTCCACTGCTGATCTTACAGCACCACACTAGGAGTCTGTCCCATGATACCTGATACAGACTGCTATTGTTGTTAAGTGACGTGGAGTTGGTTCTGACTCACGGCGACCCTGTAGAGGGTTTCCAAGGAGCAGCTGGTGGGTTTGAACTGCCACCTTGTGGTCCAAACTGACCTTTGGTCAATGCTTATCCTACAGCACCACACCAGGACTCCATGATACAAGTTGCTGTTGTTAACTGTCATCACGTCAGTTCCAACTAACAGTAACCCTGTATAGGGTTTCTAAGGAGCAGCTGGTGAGTTTGGACTGCCGACCTTATGGTTCAAAGTGATCTTGCGGTTCAGTGCCTTATCCCACATGTAGGCCCTAACATTATAGCCCTTCTGTGGTTGGTTAATGAGGGGCCAGCTAATAATCACTTTTTTTTTTTTTAATTAAATGTGGACTGATAGTTTACATGGGAGAACATAGACTTTAAACCATCATTTCATTACAATGATTACAATCTCCTCTGTGCATCATCATTCAACAGTATTTGCTTCTATTCCCTCTGTTTTTTTGGTGCACACAAAAACACTCAGGGACATATAATAATTTAAACAACCAAAGGACACATTCTCCAAGCCTGCCTCTTGGCCACCAATACTCAGTCCCTCTCTTTCTATGAGTCTAGAGTTCTCAGCCGCTTCCCCTCTCCATGCCCCCATCTCGGTCTCCATCTCTGGTGTTGCTGCTTCTCTGGATAAGGTCCCACATTCTGCTTGTGCTCTTCTCCCTTGATGGTCCTAGGGTCCTCTGTTTCTGGACTGTAAGATTAACTACTCCCCCTGTTTTTGTTACAAATCCTCTACCTCCTTTACCATTGTGACAGGTGCATTTAGTCATGATAACAATTATTCACTATTGAATCATAAGAATCTTATCCCCATTTCTTTTCACCAGACCTGTCTGGACAAGATGAAAACTATTCAGTGGGGAATCTACTTTCCCCCACACACTCTTAAACTAAACTCCCTCTTGAAAACTTGTGAGCCAGTCACTTCGTGCCTTTATTGACCCCTCATTTTAGGTAGCCAATGTCTAAGTTGCCTGTCCCTAACTACCCTGCATACAGAGGGGATAGGATAATAATCACATTTATATTCACTTCAATAAGGAAACAACAGCTCACACATTAATTATTTTTCTTTTTTCAATTGATATTCAACCAAGAGATTTCAGATGTGATGGTTATAAATTTTACTGCTACCATGGAAAACATACAAATCCAAAAAAATGGTTTCTATGCCCTTGATAATCTGTTGAAGGTACAGCCACACTTCAAATAAGGTTACATGAGAGTGAAACAAGAAATCCCATTTTATAATGTAAAGTCAAACTTAAAAAAAAAAAACAAACAAAAAAAAAAACAGTAAATGTTTTAAACCAATAACTAAAGACATTTACTATTTAAAACATTAAACACAGAATTCTAACGCCTGCAATTTAGAGAGTGTATCGTATTAAATACAATAGGTGTTCAAAATGTATCATTACTTATGTTTTTAATCAAGAATCTTCTGTGCTTTTAACTATGCCTGTTGAACTCTTAATAGCACAAAATTAGGAAAATAATATTTTGTCTTTTACTGGAAAAAGATGTGATATTCAAAATGGTAACAGAAGAAACTATCAGTCAGACAGACAATAAAAAGTAACAAATCCTACCAAACATTATTTAGAGAATGAAATGAAAGTCATAACCATTCATGTGCAAAAGAATGCTGATTTCCTGTCAAGTTGCCCATGAAATATCCTCTGAATCCAAAATTCCCTTATTCATCGGGTTTTGGTGCCAGTGATGATCACAAGTGTCAGGGGGAGAAAGAAGGGACACACTGGATCCAGTGTTGCACTGGTTCCATTTATCTGGAGTGTGTTGAGTCTGTTGATTTCAATATGGCAACATAAATGTGTACACACATTTGCAAAGTACAGAAAAAGAATTGCAACTCTTTTCTCTGGTACCTATTTAAAAAGCAGGAGTGGGCTAAGAATAAACATTAAAAAAAAAATCAGCTTTATTAAACCTGAATTATAATATAAACCCAACACAATACATCCATTTGTGTGTGTGTATTGTATATAGGTGCGATGTTTGATTAATTTTGACAAATAGGTACTATAATATTTGACACCTACCTGGGTGACACACACGGTTAGGCACTCGATCCTGACTGAAAGGTTGCTGGTTAGAACCCACACAAGTGAAGCCACGGAAGGAAGGCGTGCTGATTTGTGTCTGTGTAGATTACAGACAATAAAACCCTATGGAGAGTGCTCCTCGGGAATACATGGGGTGGTCAAGAGTCAGAATAGACTCAACAGCAATGTGGTTTTATAACGTAACCACCACACCAATCATGAGTCAGCATTTCAATCACCCAAATAGTCCCCACAACCCTAGCCCCAAGTAAACACTGATTACTTTCTATCATCATGGGTCAGTTTAGCGTATTCCAGAATTTCATCTAAATGTGATCACAAAGCACTCATTTTTGTTTTTGTTTTTGCGCCTGACTTTTTTTTGCTCCGCACATTATTTCTGAGACTCATCCATGTTATTCTGAATATCAGTATTTTCTTTATTGTAATTAGTAATAACTACTGTATTGATACGCCATCATATTTGTACCCAATTCATTTACTGATGGACATTGGTTGCTTCCAGTTTGGGGCTATTCTGAAAACAGCTACTATGCACGTAAGTGTTCCAGTCTTTTTGTGGGCATATGTTTTTATTTCTCTTCAGTAAATACCTGGGAGTGGAAATTACAGGGTTATATGGTAAATATATGTTTAACTTTACAGGAAAATGTCAAACTAGAATGAAACCTTTTGATTCGCAGTTTTAACCATGATTTTAACTGTGATCTTGAACCCCCTCCTTCCCCACTAGCCACTCTCAAAAGATAACCCAACGAAGTGAGCTTCACTCAAGCGAGTTGGCACCTCTTTTCTCCATGGAGCAAACACACAAATGAGTGAACAGCTTTGCAATACCCTGGCACAAGAGCGCTCCAAATGAGGTGATTCAACACTGAACACTCGAAAAAAGGTCCTTGAAAAGCTGTTGGCTTTTCTGAGCTCACCCCTGGTAGGAAGGGGTCAACAACATGAAAACATCTGCTGGGGTAACTGACATCGGGTTTGATGCATTAATCTTTAAGGTTTTGTCATGGGCCTCAACAGGCAAGGAATCTGTAAGACCACCAGTAGGGGAAGAGAGGAAGCAGGAGGACAAAATGCACACAGTTCTCTTCTCAATGAGCATGCCAGGTCCCTGACACAATCCTGGGCTACGTCCAAGGCCACTCATGGACTGCCAACTCAACTGCACTCTATGGTCAACCACAGGAACTGAACAGACCCTCTGTCTCCTTTTTCAAACAGAGCCTGATTTAATGCCAGGGCTCTCTTGTGTCTGAGATGAAAGGAGAGGGTCGAGGATATGCCAGAAGGTACATCTCTGAGGTAGAAAGGAGGGTCTGTTTGGCAACTGCAAGGTGCAGGCAAAGTTAGAAATGGTTCTGGATTTTCTCCTTCAGAATTAAACACTGCCTCCCGTGTTGTCCGAGGGACGCCGATACCTAAAAAATGTCTGTACTGAGAGTTCAAACAGTTCTCCACAGAGCTTAAAAGTATGGAGTCAGAAACGACGGTGAGCTGTTGGAAGCAGCACGGAGTGGGTGAGGCAGCTGAGACCCCTGGCCTCCAGAGGAACTTGACTACAAGGAGGCTAAGGGAAGGGGAAAGAGCTGTCCTGCCAAAACACAGTGCCAGTCTCAAGGATTCCCGGATGAAGACCAGCTGCCATATCAAACCTAGTCAACAGACCTGAAACAGTCACCAAGCTCTGTAGGGTCCTCTACCTGGACCCCACAGGGGTTTCTAGTCACTTAAGAAGTTTACCTTCATTACTAGCCTCAAACACACACAATGAGGTTTCAAAAAGATGGGTGGGAAAATTTCACTATCTTTTAATCTCTGTCTTTCCACAAACTTTTTGAAGCATTTTTGTGTGTGTCTCATGCTTGACTAGGTCCTAAGAGTCTCCTAGGGCCAAGAACCCAAATTCCATTTTCATAGCCCCCTTTTCATAGAACTTGAGGTCAGGGACAGGAAAAACAAGACATCTTGGTGGTGCAGTGGGTTCATCACTGGGCAGCTAACCATAAGGCTGGCAGTTTAAACTGCTCCAAGGGAGAACTATGAGGCTGTGGACTCCTGTAAAAAGAAGTGCAGTCTTGGGAACCCTATGGGGCAGTTTCTCCTCTGTCCTACAGTGATGGTGGTTGTCTGCCACTGAATTGGTTTCTACTCATAGCCACCCTATAGAGGGTTTCTAAGGCTGCAAATCTTATGACAGCAGAAAGCCTCATCTTTCTCCCATGGAGCAACTAGTATCTTTGAACGGCTAACCTTGCAGTTAACAGCCCAACTTGTAATCCACTACACTACCAGGGTCACTGACAGTGGATGCTTACTCAATGGGGACCCCTTGCCTGGTAATTGCTCATTTAGATAAATGTCCTCCAACGGATTCCTCAAGCAGGTGGCCCAGTGACATCTCTGTCTCGCACATGCACAGGAGTCGAGTGCATTCTCATCAGACTTGAGAAGTTTCTGGAAGTGAAAATGATAGCCAGCGTCACATGACGCTCAACTCAGAAATGTTTCCCTGCTCCCGAGCAGCAGCTGAATCAACACTGCCTCCAAAAAACACACCAAATGATGACAACGAGGCACTCTGATGACATCTGCTAGGGCCCTACTTAGCATTCCTTTTCCGTCTCTCCCCTACGAACATGGCTTCTCTTTGATGCCCTTTCTCGACCTCTACAGTTGTTGCCTAACGTTACTATAATCTCAACATCGTCAAACTGTTTCACAGTGACTCTGTGTCTCAGGAAATGTTAGGCCATTGCCAACAAGTAGCGAGTAACCTGTGCTGACAACACATTCCAGCCCTGCCATAAACAATCACTGTCTCGCTGAAGCAAAATGGCAGTCAAATTAGAGCAGAGTATGTAACAACATGCATAGCAAATTGGCATAGCAGCTTGCTGAACAAAACCGGGGCAGCAGAAGCATATGAGATGCAAAGCAACTGCCATGCCACTGTGACCATGCTCACGTTGGCCGGAAGTAATGCCCCCTGGGAAGATGACTGGGAGACCTCTGCCCCCTTTCGTGTTTTCAGCTCACCTCAATTCCTACTCTCTCTCTCTCTGATGGGGGTATGGGAAAACGAAGACAAATCTTTGGATTCATTCCTATGGAAGAGTGGTATTACTCGAAACAAAACAGGATAGGCAGGCAGGGTGAAGGTCCAACCACATAAATGTAGCAGGGAGCATGCCCAGGCCCACCACGTCAGGTTCCTGCCCAAGTACAAGAAGGAGCTCTAAGATGAGTCAAAATTAAAGGTGAAAGATGAGTGACCATCAGAGAAGGTGAAAGACTTCAACAGGGAAAAGGGAGCACTATCCGGTGGGGCCAATCCCTAGGGAAGGGACATCAGACCTGGGAAAGTAGAGGGTTAGTGAAAAAGTCAAAGATTCTCAATGGAATGGGTTGACACAGTAGCTGCAGCAATAGGTTCTAACACAAGAATGAAACACAGGACTGGGCAGTGTTTCATTCTGTTGTATGCAAGGTTGCTATGGATCAGAACTGACTGCAAAGCACCCAACAAAACAACAGGAACAGGAAGAATCCCTGGAAATGTAGCATACATCTGGAGGTTTCACACACAGGGAGCAGGATGCCCATGACAGGCTAGAGTCTGGTAGGGTGAGGTCTCCAAGGAAGACAGGACTAGAAAGGTGGCTGGAAACTAACAGAGACCACAACAGATGACAGACATCTATGATCCTCACACTAGGGCAGAACGCACATGACATGTGCTGAGATTCCCTGAACAAAACACGAGCTCAGGGACCACGTGTGAATTGACCTCACTTGAAGGCCAATCTCTCCGTTCACTCTCCACCACATTAAGAGCCAGTGGGGGTTAAAGACTTTCAAGCACTTCCCACATCTATCCATGCGGGGTCTGCAAGTCTAATATCGAGAACACAGCTCAGTGCACAGGGGAGGGGAGACAGAACCAGTGGGGAGAAAGTGAGTGTAGAAGGCAGAAAAGGAACAACTTAAATCTCTATAAATGTAAAGGTATGGTCAACCATGGGGACAAGTTTCATACATGCCAACAGGTGTAGTACCAGGCTCAAGGAACCTAAAGAAGTCTTGACAAGCCACACTCATATTTCATCCTGAGACTTGCTCCTTGTACAGCGTAGACACAACAGTCTGACAAGTCTTTGCCAGCTGGGAAACCATTTATAGATTATGGACATGGAAAGAAAATAATCTCTCAGCCCTATAGCCTTGACCTTTCAAGGACGGACCCGGCGGGTGGAGCCCAGGTACCATTCAGGTATCATCCTGTCTTCTTCCCTGAGTTCACCATGTCACATCTACACACATCCCTTCAGAGGAAGCTGAAGAAGTGAGAGCCCTAGTTTATTAACCCAACACCCTGCAAATTGAATTAAAAGTCAGATATACAATGCTCTCATCAAAATCCAAATGTTCTTTGCAGCAACATCAAGGAGGAAAGGAGTAGAGTAGGAAAGCACCATGAAGGTAGTGGGAATTCATCTTCAGGGACTCGCACCCGATGATGTGCACCTCATTACCACGGCTCTGTGTAGTGTACCTAGAGACCGCATCATTAGCGTCCGCCCAGACGGTCATTATGCCAGAAATGGAAATGACATAACAAAGCAGTCCTGGTAATCAGGGCAAGGTGAGATTTCTGTCCCTCATTCTGTGCACCTACACCTGCAAAATGTTCTGCAAAATGCAGTTAAACATGGAGAAACATTATGAGCTGGTTCTCGCCGCAGGAAATCATCATCTAATAAGGAATAAAATGGGGCCATTATTTTTAGTATCCAAAACCCAACCCGCTACCAGCAAGCTGATTTCCACCCAGAGTGACCCTATATAGGGTTTTGGAGCTTGCAAATCTATATGTAAATCTTTATGGGAGCAGATAAGCCTCAGCTTTCTCCAACAGAGTGGCTGGTGGGTTTGAGCTACTGACCTTGCATTAGCAGCCCACTACTTACTCTTAAGATCCTTTGAAAATAGTGTATGCTCACATTTTTGCTTTTAGTTTTGAGAACACAAAGTAAGTGGACGTTTTAGTAAACATGATTTAGTATGCAACAAAGACAATGACCACATCAGCAGTACACAAGTCCTATATCTTTCTGTAAGCCAGTTAAAATGAATAATAAAGCCCCCCAAAAGCAGAGCTAATAAAACAATAAAGAGGAAGAAGTTAAATTACACACCACGAGCTTTTGGAAGGATATTACCATGAAACCACCTCTGGAAAATTCTTCACACATCAGCTAAAGTTATAAAATACATCTTCCTGTCACAGTGCCTGGCTGGCCAAAGGAATGAAATCATTCAGCTCATCTGAAGGGCTTGGAATGCAAATGCCAAAGGGAGCACCACAAGAAGAAGAGGAAAAAAAGGAAAAGATCATTTATTTTGTTGTTAAATAAAAAAAAAAAAAGTTCCTCCCACCTTTTGTTTCTCAAAGGCCAGGTAGGTGGTTTCTTGGTGGAGGGTCCCCAGCGTGGAGTTCAAAGGCAGGTGGAGGGAATATGGTCCCAATGAACCCTATTCAACCATTCTGCCTTCTGAATTACTGTTGTTGTTAAGTGCCCTAGAATCAGTTCCAACTCATAGCGCCCTGTGCAAGGGTTCCAAGAAGCAGCTGGTAAGCTTTAACTGCTGACTTTGCTGTTCAGGCCAACCTTGTGGTCCAGTGCATTATCCTACAGCACCATACCAGGATACCTTCTGAATTAGATCAAAGAAATGTGATGAGGATTCTTATGCCATACCAAGAGGGGAAGGGCCAAAACCCTTCAACTGAAATAGCAAGAACCAGTTAAACTGAATTTTAAAAATGCATGATGAGCTGGTTCCGTACGCAGAACTATAATTCTCCCACCAAGCTGCTCTCTGCCCATTTCATTCAACATAAATACCAGAACCATCTACTCTGATCTGTCAGGACGTTCGCTGCGTAAGTTATTACAGAAATGACCACATGGGTGGAAATTGATCTTAGTAATAAAGTCAAAAGAGAAAAATAAAGGAAAGTTTTAGGGAAACTTGATGCATGTGGCAAACACATAGATGCTGACAGTGGAGCAGATACACAGGATAGACGGAGGAGTGTATGGACCAGCATAGGAGGAAAGTTCTGGACACTTAGGAGGAACATGAGTTGGTTATATTTGGTTGCATCAGCAGTTTTCAAACTTGATCAGGTTACAAAGCACCTAGACTTCATGATGCCCTCTACAAAACAAAAAGCTATTTGTAGAGCTTTATGGAATAATAAAATATTAATCCCACTTAGGAAGGAAGAATAATTCTACTAACAGAAATGACCACTATGTTTGAAAACATGTAGGCAAGCACTGGAATGAAAGGGACCACTGAAATTACATGAATGTTTACATGTTTCCTTTTATAGGGAAAAGGCCAGAAGTCCTTGATTTTCACAGGGCAATGCTTTGGTCCAGGTTGCAGAGCACGGGTGTTTGGCACAAGCATATCTACTGCTGCACACTGTGGCAAAGAAGATACCAAGACTGACTGACTCTTCCCACTGAAAACAATTTAAAAATGAAATAGATTGAAGGTGAAAAGATCCTTCTAAACTACACCCACAAGCTGACTAGACAGAAAACAATGATCTGGCCAAAGAGGAAGTAAAGAGAAAAAAACAATGGTTTTGACTTTTTGCTTCTGCCTACAGAATGCTTTCCAGTGAGGATGAACTTGGGGCACAATGCTTCCAAGTCTTTGTAAATCCAGTGATCAAGAGCAAAACACAGCACTCACCTAAGGTGAGAAATCTAACAGGTTTCCCAATAGTGTTGGGTCACAAGGATTTAAGATAGCCAGTGACAAAACCACCAGCCAAACCCTCTGGTGTCAAAGTGATTCAAACTCATAGAAATTCATTCTAATACTTCACGGGAGCAGGCTGTCTTCAGCTTTTTCTCCTAGTGCAGCTGGTGGGTTTAAACAGCCCAACACTTAACCCACTGTGCCACCAGGGCTTTCTCAGTCAGTGTCTGACCAACTAGAAATAAGTTGGCCTACCTCTCAAGTGAACACTAAGGAAAATATCTCATCTCAACTATTTTAGCTAGGATAAAAACTTCTGGTCATTTAGAATGATCACAGACCCACATACACCTTTCAAAGCCTTAATGTGCAAGGGGTGATATGCAAATACTCAAACTGAGACATTAGAATGTCTAATATTAGTAGTCTCCAAAGGTATATGAGGAGACCTGGTATAGTGCTGGGTTAATGTGCTGAACTGTAGAGTCAGTTACATATGCAAGGTCAGCTGTTCAAGCTCACCAACCACTCCTTGGAAACCCTATACAGGGTTGCGATGGCTAGGAGCTGAATTCCCTGGTGTGACACCATAGGATACACACTTAAACTCAAGGTTGGTTTGAACTGCCATGTTGGCAGTTCAAACTCATCAGCCACTCCTCGGAAATCTCATACAAGGTCGCTATGGGTCTGAACTGACTAGACCGCACTTTACGACAAAAACAGCAATGGGCCAAGTCTGGGGCAATATGAACTACACAGTATTTAGAACAGTAATAAACTAAGCTAGAAAACCCCCCAGGAATTTATAAATTCATACTAACTGACTGACTGAGAGAAGGGCAGAGCTTTGACTTAAAGTATAATGTGGAACTCTGGTAGCGTAGTGGTTACGAATCGGGCTGCGAACCACAAGGTCAGCAGTTCAAAACTACCAGCTGTTCCGTGGGAGAAAGATGAGGCTTTCTGCTCCCATAAAGATTTACAGCCTTGGAAACCCTGTACAGGGTCGCTTTGAGTCGGAACCAACTCCACAGCACACCACCAACCACCATAAAGCCGGAGGCTGCTTAAATGTGGAGAGAGCGCTGGAATTGTATTTTAAAAATTCACTTGTAACCATAATGGTAAAAACTGGATCAGGCCAGGATCAGCAATGATAAACATGGGAAATGTTTTTTAAGACCAGCAAGCAATTTACATGGTCTTACAGTACCTCCCCCTGAGACTGCTTTAACAATCCAAAAAGGTAAAAAACCAGTCATCATATCATAGAGACACCGGCATTATCTTGAACAGGTGCTCAAAATATAACCACTAATGCAGAAATCTGTACACATCCAGATCTGATACCCGAGAGGAAATGTCACTAAGGGAGCACTCTGCCTGTAAATTCACAACCTAGAATAAAATGAGGACGCATCAGATAAACCCAAAATGAGGACCATCTGCTTAAAGCAAACGATTGTGTGGGGAAGAAGACACTGTATTCTTCAGCAACGTCAATAGTACAGAGGAGAAAGACGGGCTAGGAAATGTTCCAGACTAAAGCTGGTTAAAGAGACATGGCAGTGGATGTAATCCCTGATCCTAGAATGAGGGTATTCTACTGGATGGTTAAGATGCTACAAAGAATACTACTAGGTCAACTGGAAAATTCTGAGTATCGAGGGTGGGTCTGATAAAAACATATCAACGTTATGCTTACTGAAGTTGAAAATTATACTGAGTATATGAAGAAAACATTCCTATTTTTAGGAAATAAAAATGCAATTATTTAGAAAAAGTTAGGATGTATGTAATTTAACCTCAAATGGCTCAAGGGTTTGTAAATAAGAGGGAAAGAGCAAATGAAAAAGAAAGCAGGGTAAAATGAAAATGTTACGAATCCAGATAAATGACATACTGGTAACATTAGTATTATTCTTGTTCTTATAATATTTTTATTGTTTCCTAATAAAAATGCTTAATAAAAACTTCTAGCGATAAAAATATGCTCATCAAAGCTTTTAATCTCAGTAATCAGATATAAGAACATAGTAGATGAAATTAGAAAACAGTGTTGTTGTTGTGAAGTGCTGTTGAGTTGATTCTGACCCACAGCGACCGTGTATAGGGTTTCTGAGGAGCCGCTGATGAGTTTGAACCGCGGACCGACCTTGCAGTTCAAATGGCTTTACAGTCTGGCGCATTAACCCAAAGCACCACATCAAGACTCCTGACAATTCTGGAAGATACATGAAATGAATTTTCTGAAGTGCTACAGAAAAAGAAAGAAAATAAAAGAGTCATGGAGAAGAAAGTAGATCTGGCAAATATCTAATCTTACTTCTAAGAGGTGAGGAGAAGGAGAATGGTAAACAGGCAACATCTGAATAGAATTCAAACAAAAATTTTTTTTCCTAAATTGATGAAAAGCACCAATTGAAAGATGTATGAAGCCAACAAAGAAATCCTAAATAGAACATGCAAAAAGAAAGCTATACTGAAAAGCAAACCAGTTAAAATGCAAAACACCAAAGACAAAAGGAAGGTTTAAACTTAAACAGAGAAAGACAACCACATTCAAAGGAGCAACAATTAAAGAATGAAGGACATCTTATCATCTACAGTACAGAACTTTAAGGGTACCACAACATACAAAGATTCTTTATCAAATGTGTATCTAGGTTTGTGGGTCTACTCCTGCTCTCCCTACCACCCCCATTAAGCCTGAATGTTTATCCATGTATCTACCCATGTTGTTGTTGTTGTTTAATGCTGTCAAGTCGGTTCCAATGCATTCCAAGGAATGGCTGGTGAACTGAACTGCCAACCTTGTGGTTCAAACCAACCTTGCAGCCCTGCACATTAATGTCCTCAGTACCACACCAGGAATTCAGGACTTCATATTCAATAGTCACCTCTGCTGCCTTTAACCCTTGCATTCCTCCCCCTGTCTTCACTTGCTGCCACCTTTTTTTTTTTTTTTTGGCCAACCTCCCCCCTTACTGTATATTGCCTTCCCTTCACTCAAGTTAACACATTAGAAGGTCCTGGATAGAGGGGGAGTAAAATGTGGAACAAAATCCAACATCGTAAACAAAGGCCAGGCTTAAAGGTCAGTTGTTGTTGCTGTTAAGTGCCGTCGAGTCGGTTCCGACCCATAGCGACCCTGTACAGGGTTTCCGAGGGTGTAAATCTTTACGAGAGTAGAAAGCCTCATCTTTCTCCCACGGAGCGGCTGGTAGTTTCAAACCGCTGACCTTAAGGTCAGTTAGAGATTGACATATTGGTGGAATTCTCAAGACGGTGGCCCGTAGTCCCCCTTCAGGTCTGGAAATGAACTTGTCCTTTGACTCAATTTCCAGCTAAACAACAGATCTATAAGAGGAAAAGTAACACTAGTGAGGTTTGCAAAACAGAGAGGAATCAAGCATTTGTGATCAAACGGGCAGCATTTTCCCAAGGTCAAAGTTCAGAAGAGTCAGGAAAGTGGGAGGAATGGAGACAAGGAAGATGAGTAACAGGATTACAAGCAGAGAGATGCATAAGGATTGTTGAATGCAAAACGGATAATCTGCTATGTAAACCTTCACCCAATTCACAGAATGGTAAAGGGACATTAGAATGTCATCCTCAGTGTGTTCAGAGAAAACTATCAACCTAAACTTTGCTACAATCAAAAATATTTTTCAAGAATTAGAGAAAAATCAAGGCATATTATTAAACAAAGTGTAAGAATGTACCCCATTCAGATCCTCACTAAAGATATATCTAAAGGATGACATTTACATAGATTACAAGTGGTCCAAGGTGAAGGTTTAAGATGGAAAAAAGAAAAAAAGAAGAGAAGAGAAAAACATGGGGAAATGTACAGAAAAAAATCTAAGCCAATTATAGCTATGCCAAATTGTACGGGTGATAATGACAATAATTATATTACCATCTCCTTGGGGTTAAAAATAGAATGAAAATATACCATAATAAATACAAAAGAAGGTGATGGAATTTCAAGCATTATAAGGCTCCCTTTACTAATTAGCATCTTTCCTCTCCTCCTAAATAACTTTCAAATTTAACAAGTTAACACAAAATCTCTAAAGTAACCACCAAAAGAAGTTAAGTGAACGTGTTCTTATTTTCTAAAATAAATGAGAAAAAAATCAAATGAGGCAGAAAAACTCAATCAAATAAAAGGAAATCAAGAAATTAGAGGTTTTTTTCCTTTTTTTAAAAAAAAAAAAGACATATAGGAAAGGAAGAAATCAGAATCATAATGTAGGATCAAAGGTTTAGTAATTAAAATGAATGAATGCAAATGGATTAACAACTTCAGTTAAATGACAAAGGATTATTAAACTGGCTTAAGAAATCAGTATTTTTACTGCTTATAAGAGAAACAAAAGAATCACAAATTAAAACATTTAAGATAGTATACTAAGGAGTCCTAGTGTGGTGTTGTGGGTTAATGCACTGGACTGCAAAGTCAATTTGAACCACAAGGTTGGCAGTTCAAGCTCACCAGCTGCTCCTCGGAAACCCTATACAGAGTGGCTACGGGTCAAAACCGATTCAACAGCACTTAACAACAACAACCAATGAAATAGCAATGTGCTGGTGTAACTATAGAGAGAAAACAAGATAAAATTAAAACAAACTCTAAATTAAAAAGTCACCAGTGGTTGTTGTTATGTGCCGTGGAGTCGGTTCCAACTCCTAGCGACCCTGTACAGGGTTTCTGAGGCTGTAAATCTTTACAAGAGCAGAAAGCCTCATCTTTTTCCTGCGGAACAGCTGGTAGTTTCAAACTGCTGACCTTGCAGTTAGCAACCCGATTTGTAACCACTATGCTACCAGAGCTCCTTAAAAATGTCACTAGAAATAAATTATTCAATTTTGTTACATTATTATAGTTTCAGGAAAAAATACACATGGCTATCAATTTTCAAAGAACTACAATCCACAATCACATGGAGAGATTTTAACATAACGTTCTCAATATGTGACAGATGAAGCAGAAAAATGATAACTAGTAATATATCATTTCAATAATATAATCAACATGCTTGATTTACTGTGAAGATCAACAATTGCAAAATTTACTGTATATGATCAACAATTGCAAAATACATATTTTAAAAAATAGATCATCTAGCAAAATTGACAACATAATAGGCCACAAAATGAAATTCAACAAATTTGAAAGAATTAGCATCGTACAGACTATGTTGTTATTCACAGGAAGAAAACTATCTAGAAAATCCCTACTGATATGAACTAACTAGTACTAATTGCACATTAAAGAAGAAATCAGACAACAAACATTTAAATTAAACAATAACAAATTATGACATACCAAAATCTGTGACACTTACCCTTGTGAATCTAAAGCAGTACTTAGAGGAAATTTTATAGCCTTAAAAAACAGATAAAAGGCTAAAAACAAATAAGGTAGGTATCCATCTCAAAAATTAAAAAAAAATCAAAGAAGTTAGAAAAAATACAATCATACAGTGAGCAAACCAAGAAAAAGATAAAAATAAATAAATATATAAACAAACAGAAACACTATAACTAACCAACTGCAGAAAGTAAAAAAGGCAAAATACTTTGAGTAGCAGGTGCTTCAAATACAATGTTATTGTGTGCTGTCCAGTCAGTTTGACTCATAGCGACCGTGTATAGGGTTTCTGAGGATCGGTGGCTGGTGAGTTTGAACCACTGACCTTGCAGTTCAAATTGACCTTGAGGTTGAATGTTTACTCTTAGGCACCACAGCAAGATATCAAAATCTAAGTTTGATAACTTCAATAAAATGTAAACATTTCTGTAAATATGAAACAAACATGTGTAATAAGTTATAAAATATTTGAACAAAATTCTAAAAATTAATGACACTGAGAAAGAAAAAAATATTTAAATACTCCCACAAAGAAGTTCTGAACTCATCTGGTTTAAGCCAGGAGTTGCTCACAGACAAATATGGCATGCTACCTATTTTGAAAATAAAGTTTTATTGGGAACACAGTGGTCACTGCAATGGAAGAGATGAGAAAAATAACGAACACTATATGGTACACAACATCTGAAATATTTGCCATTTAGCCCTTTACAGATAAAGCTTGACAACTCCTGGAAGAAACAGTAAATTCTACCAAAAACAAAAGGCAGAAATAATGACCCTGAGCAACGTATTTCATGAAGTTAATATAAACTCAATACCGTCTCTCACAAAAACAACTGGAAGGAAAGAGCGTACAGAAATCAGTTGTACTGAAAAAGAAAATCAGAAAACTGAATCCAAACTTGGGTTTAAAATACGTTGTTACTGTTAAGTGTCATCGAGTTGTTTCGGACTCACAACAACCCTGTATAGAGATTCCAAGGAGTGACTGGTGAGTTTGAACCATCAACCTTATGGTTCCAGCCAACCTTGAGCTCCAATGCTTTTTCCTGATAGCGCCACACCAGGAATCTGTGAAAAATAAGCTACATCATAATCAATTTGTGTAACCAGGAATTACAGATTGATTTAACATTAGAAAATCAATGATTTTATTTTACCACATTAACAGATTGGAGAACAAAACTGTATTATTGTATTATTATTTCAATAGGTTTGTTAAGTACTGTAGAGTTGGTTCCAACTCATAGGGAACCTGTATAGGGTTTCCAAGGAGCAGCTGGTGGGTTTGAACTGCTGACCTTATGGTTCGCAGTACAGTGCTGATTCTACAGTGCCACACCAGGACTCCTCAACAGATACAGAAACTTATAGTAAAATTCATTCATAAAACAATACAAATCTTAGCAAAGAAATCAAAGGTGACTTCCTTAATCTGGTAGATGATACCCAAACAAGAAGAAATCCTCCATATACATCATATTTAATGGGAGATATTTAAAGTGTGTCTTTTCAGATGAAGGCAAGGAATTCTGCTATGACCACTTAACATTTTTTTTTTTTTAACTTAAAGTCTACATAAGTAACTCATAAACCAAGAAGAAATAAAAAGCATAAAGATGAGAAAATAATATATAAAATAGTTATTATAGACATATGACATGACTGAATATATACATCTATCCAGGTAAATCTACAAAAACTTCCTAAAATTAATACATTAGGCAAGGTTGCTAGATTCAGAATTTATACACAAAAATCAACTATACTTCCATAGACTAGCAAAATAATTTAGAATGTGAAATTTTTTTAAAGCACCATTTACACTAGAATAAAAAATACAGCAAATGCCTAGGAACAAAACTGGAGTCTTGGTGTGGCATTGTAGGATAAGGACCGTGAGGTCAGTGGTTCAAAACCACCAGTCACTTGATGGAAACCCTATACAAGGTTGCTATGAGCTGGAATTGACTTGGTAACACTAACAACAATAGTAAAAAAAAAAAAAAAAAACTAATAAAAATGTGCAATATGTTACAGAGAGAAAAGCATAAAATTTTATGGAAAGAACCAAAAATGAAGATTTAAATAAATGAACATAAATACTGTATTCAAATATTACAAAAACCACTACCACAAAGATTTGGTCAGTTCTTCCTAAACTGCTCAAAACACAGCACGATTTGAATGAAAATCCCACTTCAGAAGAGTGCAGTTGGAAACTGATGAGCAGATTCTAAAGTTTACGTGGAAGCTCAAGCAATGGGCCATGAGTCACTAAGATATTTCTGAAAAATAATATGTCTTAAGGGTGGGGAGTCTTAAATTAATAGACATTAAACATTATTTAAAATCTGTAACAACTGAAGTGTATCTAGTTGTTGTTATGTGCCGTGGAGTCGGTTCCGACTCATAACGACCCTGAACAGGGTTTCCGAGGCTGTAAATCTTTACGGGAGCTGAAAGCCTCATTTTTC
>NW_006408552.1:8632584-8657917 GCF_000296735.1 Chrysochloris asiatica | reverse complement strand
AAGATATTTCTGAAAAATAATATGTCTTAAGGGTGGGGAGTCTTAAATTAATAGACATTAAACATTATTTAAAATCTGTAACAACTGAAGTGTATTTAGTTGTTGTTATGTGCCGTGGAGTCGGTTCCGACTCATAATGACCCTGAACAGGGTTTCCGAGGTTGTAAATCTTTACGGGAGCTGAAAGCCTCATTTTTCTTCCACGGAGCAGCTGGTAGTTTCGAACTGCTGACCTTAAGGTTCGCAGCATGATTTGTAACCACTACGCTACCAGAGCTAGTTGTTGTATTGGTGTACAAATAAACATACCAACTATGGATGAAAGAGCTCACTTTGTTCATAATATGTGATCATAGTTTGTTGTTGTTGTTAGGTGCCATCGAGTCGGTACCGGCCCATAGTGACCTTATTTATGCACAGCAGAATGCAACACTGCCCAATCCTGAGCCAACCTCACTATTGTTACCACGCTTAAGCCCATTGATGCTACCACTAGGAACTCAATATATGGTAGATAGTCTTATTGCTATTATCCAGATAAATGGTATGGGTTGTTGTTGTTGTTAAGGGACATCAAGTTGGTTCCAACTCATAGTGACACTGTGTAGGGTTTCAGAGGAATAGCTGGCGGGTGTGAACTGCTGACCTGTGGTTAGCAGTTCAGTGCTTATCCTATAGCACCACTCTAGGACTTCATATGGTAAGGTTTGTTGTTGGTGTTAAGTGTCTTTGAGTCCATTTTGACTCATAATGACTCTGTATAGGGTTTCCGAGGAACAGCTGGTGGGCTTGACCCACTGACCTTGTGGTTAGCAGTCAAGTGCTTATTCTACAACATCACACTAGATAAGTTTAGACCCATTCTAATGGCTCTACAGTCCACCAAAGCTCATCTGTTTATACGTTTCAATGGAACTCACAGTCTATTAAGTAAGTTATCCCTGTTTAGAATAGAATGCTGAATAGAAGAGATTTGTAGCTAAAAAAAAAAAAAAAAGATGAAGATGGTGTGCACATCAAAAATGAAGCAACGTCTGTGGATGATCTAACTCATTATTTTCCAGTTATTTTAGGAACAAAATGTGCCACGTGCCACTGCACTGGAACAGGTCTGAACAGAGTTGGGCAGAATGGGACATTTCTCTCTCTAGGCTGACTTATCAGTTTTTCAATTACCATTGAGTTTAGCTTCGATGAGCTGGGTACAGCAAATAGGTATGGGGAGGACTTCCTATATGAGTCTCAAAGTCTCCACAGTTATTATGCACTGAACCCAGGGAGAGGCTCAGGTTCTCCCCAACTCATATTTTCAAATCTCCTTTTTCAAGCAAAATCACCCTTCATGTCAGATCAAGCTTGACAGGAACACAGAACAGCATAAAACCCAGCTGACCAGTGAGTAGACCCACTTCTTTGCTTGGTAGCTGCATGCATGTGCATGTATAGAAAAACATCCTCACACCACCCACCCCTTTTTATTTGTTAAAGGAAAACTAATCCTGGAAGCCTGGCTTGAAGTTGCAAATGTTGCGGTTTTGTAGAACCTGCCAGCAGAGTTGTTTTTAAGTTAAAAGAAAGAAGTATTGCACTTTCATACTCAGAGACCTCTTGGTTTAATTTATGCAAAGCTTAAAACTTTTTGTTAGGCCTGAGTGAGACCATCTGTGCAAGAAATAAAGGATGCCTACGGAGCTCTGGTAGCGTACTGGTTACGAATCGGGCTGCGAACCTTAATGTCAGCGGTTCGAAACTACCAGCTGCTCCGCGGTAAATCCGTAAAGATTTACACCCTCGGAAACCCTGTACAGGGTCGCTATGGGTCGGAACCGACTCGACGGCACTTAACAACAACAACAACAAGGGTAAAATAGGCAAGAGTAGTAATGCTGGAAGTGTGGAAGGCGATAGGTGGCCTATGGGTTTTGCAACACTACTGCTGTGACCTTTCATGTTTTAGAGAAGAAACCAGGGCGATTTCCATATATTGGCTCCTCTAGAAAAAGCCGGGTAATTCTTCCCTCTTGCACTCTTTCTTTTCCCCTCGTCCTTAAGTAATGAGATGGAAGTTGTCAAAGACTTCATTTTGATTTGATCCGCCATCAACACTCATGGAAGCAGCAGTCAGGAACTCAAATGACATATTGCATAGGCAAATGTGCTGCACAAGACCTCTTTAAAGTGTTCAGAAGCAAAAATGTCAGTTTGAGGACTAAGGTGCGCCTGACCCAAGCCATGGTATTTTCAATAGCCTCATATGCATGTGAAAGTTGGACAATGAATAATACAGACAGTAGAATATTTGATGCATTTGAGTTATGGTGTTGAAGAAGAATATTAAAAGTACCATGGGCTGCCAGAAGAACAAACAGATCTGTCTTGGAGGGCATACAATCAGAATGCTCTTTACAAGCCAAGATGGCCAGACTTCGTCTATCATACTTCAGACATAATATCAGGAAGGACCAGTCACTGGAGAAGGAGTGACTTGGTATTATCATGTTTGGTAATGTGGAGGGTCAGTGAAAAAGGAGACCCTCAAAGAGATGGCTTGGCACAGTGGCAGTAGCAATTGGTTCAAGAGGAGCAGCAATTGTGAGGATGGTGCGAGACTGGGCGGTGTTAAATTCTGTTGTACACGGGGTTGCCGTGAGCTGGGAATGACTAAGCGGCACTTAATAACAACTAATACGTTGGCAAGGCAACTTGTTTGTCTTACTGAGCACTGTGCTTTAAGACACATATACGTACAAACACAAGTGGGGCCTAGTTAGAGGTTAAGATAACAAGTCAATGAGAAACCAGGTTAAATGAAAGGATGTGATGACTCTCGCAAACAGTTAAGATTGAATACGTAGCAGGAAGGAATGGAGGAAGAAATTCACTGAGTGACCCTGTGTGTCAGGTACTTTTCAGAGGGTATTCATATTTCATGATATTTAATGGTGGATATAAGGAGCTCTGGTAGCGTAGTGGTTACGAATCGGGCTGCGAACCTTAAGGTCAGCGGTTCGAAACTACCAGCTGCTCCGCGGGAGAAAGATGAGGCTTTCTACTCCCGTAAAGATTTACACCCTCGGAAACCCTATACAGGGTCGCTATGGGTCGGAACCGACTCGATGGCACATGACAACAACAACAACATCATATGAACATGTTATCTGACTTGGGATAACTCAAAAGAACAGAACAAGGACACCCAGAAAAGAGAAAGAGACTGGGAAGAAGGAAGTGATGGAAGAGAAGGGGAGTGGAAGTCCATGCAACACAGCATAATTTTAACTCAGATAAGGAAACATTTTGATAAAAACAGTGTAAGACAAAGATGGAATGACTGGCCTCTATAGCTACTACCTGGCAATGTCCTAAAATCCACTGGATGACCACTTGTCTTGGGCCCTGTTTCATGGTGAGCTGGATATTTCACCTGCATTCAACTGTAAAACCTGTGATGTGAAGTGTGCAAGTACACAGGTTGGTGAGAAGGCATTCGACACAACCTGTGCTGGGTAGGAGGGTACCTGCACCCATTCATTGTAACTGAAACACACTTCTAGCGAACTCTGTTTGCACTGAGACTGGAAAAATTCCTTCCAGAATGCTAGTCTTGCAAGGCGCGGACATCTACAATGCTAAGCGACACTGTTACTCTGGACCACAGATCTGAAGAATAATGGCTAACAGGTCCAGCCCCCAACTTTGTTCTGGCCGCACACGGAACACATCTGGCAGGCCCTACCCATGGTGAGTGGAGAGGCGCTGCCATCTTAAAGCTACTTTGACTTAAGGAACATATGTTACAACCAAGACTTTGCACTCGTTCTTCCCAGTTCACTTACGGCCAACAAAACAAAACCACAATGGACCCAAAGTATAAAATGTAGGTGTCCTAGAGCAGAAGCCAGAATGGGAAGAAAGAACAGGTCAACTCCCTTCTAGAAATATAATCTCGCTCTGAGAAAACAAGAGCAACCTAGGCATTGTATGGCAACCCAATCTCATGGTTGGCAGAGTGAGAAACAATGGTGCCCTGCTCCAAGATGGCAGTCAAGCAAGCATGCCACTCTGCACAGTCCTGGCAGTGACCCATTCTCTGTGTCAGGCCCCTGGGTTCACTCCACCTCTTCTCAGTCTTCTACTCCACAGCTGGCTTTGGCCCATCTTCTTTTGCATTCGAGTATACCCACAGTTTATTGTGGTGGTGCTGTGGGTTAATGCACTGGACAGCAAAGTTGGTATGAACCACAAGGTTGGCAGTTCAAGTTCACCAGCCCCTCCTCGGAAACCCTATACAGGGTCGCTATGGGTCGGAACCGACTCAAAGGCACTTAACAACAACAACATTCCTATCTCACTGAGCCAGCCAGGACTGAACTGGTTCGAACCAGTTCAAATCCTGGTTAGAACCACATTTCCCAGTAATTCAAAGCTTTTCTCAGAGAAAGCAATATTACTCTTTAAAGTGATGGCTTTCTTCCCACTCCTCTCAAATTAACATTACAAAGGCCTGACCTTCTGTGCATTAAGTATCCCCTAAAGATGCTCTAGGAGAGTTTGGGAATTTGTTCCTATTGCATGTCTTTCCTTTGATTACCTTTGGGACTTATTAAGGAATCCATGCTTCTCTGCCCCCTTCCATTTTTCTTACAGGGATCCCACAGGGGTCGAGGATGAAGGTATGCAGAGAGAACCCAAACCAGAGTGTCACAGTCACATCAAAGCCCAAAAGACTTTTATTTACCAAAAGAAAAGTCTAAAAACAACTTCAAACAGTAATAAGCACTTTTATCTAGGGGATATATTTTACAGAACATTTATATATAGCTATAATATATGGGCTAAAAATGAGCTCTTTTAATATTGACACCTCGTAGATGCATGCATAGAATTAGTTGTAAAACTAAGGCAAGTGTGTAGTGTGAGGTTCTGCCCTAAAAAAAATCAGTATGATTTGTAATCCTTTTCCCTATATAGAGTTTCCGAGGAGTGGCTGGTGGGTTTGAACTACTGACCTTGTGGTCCAGTGCATTATCCTGCAATTCAGGGCTCCATACTCCTACCTAAAAATCAAAATGGATAGGGTTAAGGTGTACCAGAGAGGACAAATGGAATAGGGGAATCGGTGTCTCAATTGAGGGCGTAGGACCATGAATCTGCATGGGGAACAAGATCTAGAGGAGGCTTAGTATCCTAGCTGGGAAGTCTCCCCCAAATGCTCTAGGTACACATGTATGAGACAAGGCCACTAAAGTGATGACGTCTCCAGCGCCATGGCACAGCCGTTGACTGTTAGATCTCTACAGACTACGTCATTTCTTTTCTTAGAAAATCCCAACTAGAAAGAGTCCTCATGTTTCTTTGTCCAAAGAGTAAACTTTGACTTCCGATTTTACAGGGAATGAAAAGGTAATTGAACAGGCCAGCCATTTTATTGAAACTGTTGTTATTTTTATTCTAAAGTTTTACAGACTTAATAAAGAAAACTTTAATCACCTCTAATCCCATAGCCACTATGAACATTTTGATCCATTTCATTCAAGGTTTTGTCAAATTAAGTTAGCATGTTGCATGTGCTCTATTAAAACTAGAGGGTCATGTGTTCAATACCAAGAATGAAATTCAACTCTTCAGTAGATAAACCAGATAAACCTCAGAGACAAAGACATGAAAGGACTGATACCACCACCAAGAAGCGAAGTTTGGGGCATGGTGTAAGTAATACTGCATGGGAGGGACGAGGGAGATGGCGCCACAAGAAACCAAAAGCCTTGTCCTATAGCTGATTCCTTCTCACTGGACCCTAAACTCGAAGCCTTACCCACCACATCCCACATGCCAGCCATTTCAAAAATCTTCATGAAAACCACATAGGTATTATTAAACACTATTTACCATCAAGGAAATTGAGGCTCAAAGAGCTTTTCCAAATTTATAGGCGTCTCAGGACAGGATTAACTGGTTTGAACACATGCTGAGGATTTGCATTTTCACCCCAGGTATACTGAATCTGATTCTGCATTCAAACAAAATCCCCCAGTGATTCTTACAGATTCTGTTAAAATGTAGGCTCTGATTTAGTATATCTGCAGTTGCTGTTGAATGCTATTGAGTCCGTTCTGATTTATAGAGACCCTGCATAGAGTTTTCCAAGGAGCGCTGGTTTAACAGCGACTTTGCTGTTTGCAGTCCAGTGTTTCTCCTGCAGTGTCACAGTAGGAGGCCGTATCTGAAGTGGTGCTAGTGGTTGTGTGTCACTGAGCTGGTTCCAACTCACAGCGACCCTGAATTTCGGAGGCTGTCAATCTTTACGGGAGTAGAAAGCCTCATCTTTCAGTGGAGTGACTGGTAAATTCACACTGCTGGCCTTGCAGTTAGCAGCCCAACTCAGAATCTACTCTGTAACCTGGGCTCCTTATAAACTTGAAGTGGAAAGGCCAAGTCTCAGCAGAGGGTTGAACCAGAATGAATGGTCCTAAACCCCAGTTATGGTGTTGGAGGAAAATACTGAAAGTGCCATGGGCTACCAAAAGAACCAATAGATCCGTTTTGGACGAAGTGCATCCAGAGTGCTCCTTAGAGGCCAAGATGGCCAAAGTTCGTCTCTCATACTTCAGACATATTGTCAGGAGGGACTAGTCACTGGAGAAGGATATCATGTTTGGTAAGGTGGAGAGTCAGAGAAAAAGAGGAAGACCCCAATGAGATGGATTGCCCAAGTGACAGCATCGATGGACTCAAGCGTGGTAACAGTAGTGAGGTTGGCTCAGGATTGGGCAGTGTTTCGTTCTGCTGTGCATAAGGTCATTAGGTGTTGGTACCGACTTGATGGCACCTAATAACAACAACAACAACAACAAGCCCCAGTTCGAGAACTGTTTACACCCAAGTGTGTCTGACTATCAATATGACTAGCTAACAGGCGAAGTCAACTGTAGCCAGGGCTCTGAAAAGTCTCACGGAAGGCCTCCTGGTGAACCCATCTTATTGCATTAAACCTCCTTTTCTGCCCAAGCATCTGTACTCCTTGGCTATGATGACTGGGAGATACTGGCTGCTAGGAATATTGATTGGTAACAATGTGAGTCCAGCTAGTTCAGGCAGCCTCTGTGAACTCCACCAGGCCCCAACATCTCTCTTAGTCTCCACTCACAGCTGTGATTATAATACACAGGGATTCATTAATCCCATCTGGCCCAATGACTCTTTCCCCATGGCTATTTAAATTAGAACACCAAATCACAGTCACATAATTACGCTGAACTGTCCATACTTGTGAACTTAGACAGCAGAGGCAGCGTTTCAAACATCCCAGTCCATGGCTGGCCATCTCACACTATAGACAGTAGCTACAATTAATATAATTCATTTGTCAAGAATCTCAGAGTGGTTTGGCTTATAGACTGAAGCTTTCCATCCACCCTTACAAAATTAGGTGTTAATGAACTTCTAGAAAAAGGATATATATATATATATATATCCCCTTCAATGTCTTTCTCCTCCCTTACCCTAGAAATTCATCAAAATGTCTAATTCTGGTGCGGCACTGTGGGTTAATGTGCTGGACTGCTAGGACAGTTTGAATTGCAAGATCGGTGGTTCAAGCTCACCAGGGTCACGATAAGTCAGGGCCAACTCAAAAGCACTTAACGATAGATAGATTAGATAGATTAGATAGATAGATAGATAGATAGATGTATATATATATATATATTCTCCCCCCCCCCCCCCCTGGTTTTCACAACTACAGAAGAGAAATGAAAATTCTGATTCTCAAAAGACCAATGATGAACCCTGGAAAACGATAGATCCTGGGACAGGGACAGTTAAGGGGAGCCACGAGGGTGGACAAGCTCACCTGGATGTTTGGGTAGCCCTAATGAGTGGGCTTGAGAAGATACTGATGAGGTAGGTGAAGCAGAGGTGTTACGGGGCACTTCTGCTAGACTATGAAAAAGGACTCTGGATGTTTAGCTATAAATCAAGAGTTTGGAGGCTAAGGACAAAGACTTGGATGAGAAAGGAGATGGCTGAAATTTACATTCAGGCCAGCAATCACATCAGGAACCTGAATCTTATGGGCCAAGCCCCCTTCCCACCATCAAGAGCTCTGCTACTAAAAGCAATTATTTCATAAGGGGTCAATCCTAACTGATAAACAGATCAGGCCCATGAATCCCGCCCCCACCCCCAGTCCACCTGCACACACTCATAAGACCCCCATTTCTCTGATGCTGGGAGCACACGCCTTGTTCAGCAGCGTTAGACAGTATCATGAATAGGATTTAAGGGAAGTGAGAGGAGAGATGGCAATTTGCATTTACTAATGGTATGTAGGGGACTTCCGGTGCGATGCTTTGGATCAGCACTGGACTGCGAACCACAAGGTCAGAAGTTCAAACCCACCAGGTATTCCTTGGAAACCCTACACAAGATTCCTATGAGTTGGAACCTACTTGATGACACTTAACAACAACAAAAACAGCAACAATGGTATGTAGGAGTCCTGGTACAGCACTGCAGAATAATGCACTAGGTCACAAGGTCAGTTTGAGCCACAAACTCCTCGGAAACATTATACAGGGTCGCTATGAGACAGAACCTACTCTATGGCACTTAACAACAACTACAATGATGTGTAGCAAATCTTAGCCTTTCCGAGTTAAAAAAAAAAGTCAAGGAGGGAGGGACTGTCCACACCAGGGCCAACAGGACACTATGTTGTTTTCCAAGAAGCCCACTGAAATGGTCTGGCTCCTTGGTGGAGTAGGAATGGGAGGCTGCTCAGAGTTGGTATGAAGCTTATGCTGGTGTTGTTGGTGAAAGTGCTGTCGAGTTGGTTCCAACCCATTGTGACCCTGTATAGGGTTTCTGAGGTTGAGCTTGAACCGACAAACCTGCGATTGAAACTGACCATGTAGTTCAGCACATTAATCCACAGCGCCACACCAGAACTAAAGCTTATATATTTAGGTAAAGGAGCTGATAGTCTGAGAGAGAAAAGGGGAAGGGAGGCGGGGTGCATGTGTTAACGTTAAATGCCAGTGAGCCGGTTCCTACCCATAGGGGCCCTGTTTCCAAGGTTTTCCAAGGAGCAGCTGGTTGTGGTCCAAGCCAACTTTGCAGTCCAGTGCATTAGTCCACAGCGCCACCCCAGGAGTGGGTGGTCTACCTTAAAGCAGCACAGAGCACTGCGGGATGACAACAGCATGTGTTGGCCCTGTCGCTGTGATGTCCCTCCTGCCTCAGCAGGCCTGCTGGAGACACAGACTGAAACACAACCCTGCTGGGGGTGGACCCCTGGGTAACAGTTTCACGTCTACATTCCATTCTCAGTTTAGGTCGAGATTTTTAAGAAGACAGCAAGCCACACTCGTGTCCCAGGTGACGAGATCAGCTCAGATTTAGTCTTTGAATGTTGCAAATTAAATTCCCTCATCAGGCCTCTAATCACTCTTACCAGATGGGGCTTGTGCTCAATTTTGGATCCACAGGAAATTTAATGGTTATTGTTTCTGTTTAAATAGGAGATTATTGCATTTTAATAAGTTCTCTTTGGGACTTGCAGCAACAATAGAGCACTATGAATTACTGTAGATAGCTGTTACTGCATGCTGGGGAAAAATCAAGTTACTAAGTGTGACAAGTTGCTTTTTCTTCCCTTCCAGCAATCGCTCCGAGTGTATTTACCACCAAATTAAGTATGTGCCGAGGGGATAATATTTTTATCCTGCCGAGGGGGAGAAGGAGCTTGTCTGTGGATTTTCATTAAAATGACACATCTGTTCAGCAATTTCACAAAGTAATTCTGCTGAAAGTTTTATCAGCTAATTTTAATTATTCACTCCAGTGGGTTGAATACAGGATTCATCATGTTGAATTAATACATTTGACGGGAATTTCACAAAGAGGGGGAGCAAAAAAGCAATCAACAAATTGAATTGTCATGCAATATGGATTAAATTGAGATTCTTTAATTAGGATAAGCCTGAGATTTGGTATTTTGAAGGTATTAGAAAGCTTAGCAATACAGTGGTAAAGATTAAGGAAATGCAATTAAATATTACACTTTGGACATAGCAGCCAGGAAGGCAGGTGAGGAGGAGAGCCCTCCGTTTAGCAGAACAGTTCAGAGCCAGTTTCTAGAGTCGCTCTGTGGTGGAAAAGCAGTCACTTCAAGGAGGAGCCAGCAATGAAATGAAAGAATTGTGTGGTAAAACTGTAGAGGTGACAATGAATGAGTAAATGGGAAAGCGTCTTCAAGTTTGAGCTCAGCCATCACTTGCTGTACGGTCTTGAAAAAGTGAGAATGTTTTTACTGAGCAGCTACTATGGGCAGACCACGCAAGAGACACTGAGCTCATGAAAGTGAGCAAGGGAGTCCCTGCCCTAAGTGTTCTATATTGCAGTGGTTAAGAGCTGGGCAGGCTCTTCCCACTACTGTAGTGACCTTGTAAGGCTTTCTGAGGAGTGGCTGGCTAGTTTAAACCACCAACTTTGTGATGCACATGACCTTGAGGTCTAGTGCTTCTCCTATAGTACCAAACCAGGACTCCAGCTGAGGTCAATGTTGTTGCTGTTAAGTGCTACTGAGTTGATTCAGACTCATAGTGACCAACCCTTTGCATAATCTAAGCAATACCCTGTTCTTTGGGGCTGAGTGTCTCCTGATGAGAACCAAGACTCTCCTACTTCTGCAATGTTGTTGCGCTATAAGATACACATTGGACCACCAGGTCAGTTTGAACCACTAGGTTAGCAGTTCAAAACTCACTGGCCGCTCCTCGGAAACCATATACAGGGTTGCTACGAGTTGGAATCGACTTGACAACACTTAACAACAACAACAGTAAGGATTATACTCTACTAATTTTATGAAGGAAGTACTTGGTAAGGATGGAGATGAAAGATACAGTGGACCCGAAGTAAACAGCATGAACCCGCCGGGTTCTTTTCCATATATGCTGGCTTGAGTAGAAGCCTGAATGAAGAGCTGCCCACAGTGCCCTCTGCCAAGAACATACACCATGTCTATTGGGCAAAGGAAGTAACAGAAATAAAGTGGGTTTATTGCCGGTAGATGCTAATACATTCCAGAGTATTCTCTGTGAGTCCTCCCCCAAGTACAGGTCTGCCAAAATCTGTGCAGATTTGTAAACCTAAACAGAAGCGGAAAGTGGGAATCTAAAGGAAGGATTTTTATCAAAGATACAAAATGCTTGCTGAGGTAGAGGGTGCACTGTGGCCTATAGGAAGTTCCTAGAACCGTAACACGCAATGATCACATTCAAAGCCAGCAATGACGAGGCTGCAGAACGCTGTGGGAAGATTTCATTATCTTTCAATTCCATTTCTCTGTGAACTTTTTGGAGTCTACTTATATAATGAGCATCATTGAGGAAGAAAAAGTACGTTGTACTGGAATTGTAGTGTTAACCTAACTTTGCAAAGGTGCTAGAAATTGTTTTCCTGCTGCCAACATGATGCATATGACCTCTCACTCCGTATCCATGTGGTTCAGAAGAGCACATTCATGGCGCACAGTGAAACGCTATAGATGTCATGCTGTAAGACTGATAAACACTGTACTTCATCATTGACATATGCACATATGACACTTTTGTGAAAACCAAAAGGAAGACACTGGAAGTTTATTTACAATTTCCAGCTAACAAACCCATCTTCTTACTTTTGTAAGAATTTTTTGACTCATCTATGTTTGTCCATTCATTCAAGAAATATTTTCAGAGCACCATTACTCTGCTCCAGGTGTTGGGGATGAAGCAGTGACTAGGCAGGACCTGCCTTCATAACCTTTCTATTTTCATTTGACGGGGTGGCACAGGATATAAATGTGATGTCAAATTCAAGGGGTTGCAAAAAGTTCATGGGAATATTCTATTAACTGTTTTAATTCTATCTTTCCACAATTTTTTTTTGCAGTCCCCATGTAGTGTGAAGTGTTTAGGAACAATAAACAAAACAATGTCAGGTAAGGGATGGAGAATGGTATGGTCTTACCATGGTAGCCACAGAAGGCCCAGGGAGGATGAGACACGTGAGCAGAGGTCGACATAGACTCATCTGCTTCTCAACAAATTTGTACAGGTTCGATTTTTGCTGTCTCTCCTGTCTTGTCTCAGTGGGCAGCATCATGGCATAGTGGAAACAGAAAGTACAATTGCTATTGTATCTCAGCAATATGAGTAAGGACCTCGGCCTCCGTCTCCCCTTCTGGAAAGTGTAGAGTTATGAGGACTAACTGATACAATGTATATACAGCACCCAGACAAGGGATTGAAGCAGATCTGTAAAGTATCTACTCCTATTTTTTCCTTTGAAGGTAATCCTTTATTTAAAATATGAGAGCAAAAATGATTCTTAGATGCAAAAAAAGAGAGAAAAGGCTTCAGAGAAGAGGCAAAAAAAAAAAAAAAACCACAACAAACATGACTAGTTAGCCCATCAGAGAGAATTTCTACTTAGATCTCTCTGTAACACTAGAGTTATTGAAATGTTTTAATGCTATTATGGAATCTTTTCCCAAATGAAAGCTTACCAACTAGTCCAATGTAAGAAACATAGAAAAGGAAAATAATAGACAAATGACCTTTATGATGAGAAAGGGCAGACAGATCTGAGAGAATAAAAATTATGGAAACTTCTATAAGAAAAGTGATAAATAACAGTTCCTCTGAAGCAGGTTCAGGGGAATTGGGAGAGTTCCCTCCCATAACACAGGGAATGAAGACTGAATGAGGGAATGAATGAATGGATGTAGGAAATGTTATTGATGCACTCGAGTCCTTTGACAGAGGGTTCACTAGCGCCTTGTTTTTCGGCTTTCTTTTCATTTTGGCCCCTGTCTCTCTAGGAACTCTGGTAGCATAGTGGTTATGCATCGGGCTGCAAACTGCAAGGTCAGCAGTTAAAAACTACCAGCTGTTCCGCCGGAGAAAGATGAGGCTTTCTGCTCCCGTAAAGATTTCCAGCCTCGAAAACCCTGTACAGGGTACCCTGCTATGAGTCAGAACTGACTCCACGGCACATAACCACCACCACCTGTCTCTTTGGTGCACTTTTCTTGCGCTTGTTCAGAGGTTCTTAGCTGTTTTCTCCCCTCACCTTTTCTAGTGCTCATGCCACTCAGCACCCCCTGCCCTTCCTGGGCTCTGCCCGCTTTCAATCAGGGAGACTCTAACAATATTGATGTTAGAAATGCTGTCCAGTCAGTTCTGACTCAGAGCGATTCTGCAATGGGTTTACAAGGAGTGGCTGGTGAGTTTGAACCGCTGACCTTATGATTCAAACCGACCTTGTGGTGCAGTGTTAATCCTAGAGCGCCACACCAGGGATCCAGTAGTGACATTCAGCTGTAGTAAAAAGATCCCTCAACATCCCTCTACATCATGCTTAGCAGTAAGCAGTTCTAGTCATCACTAGAGAAGCAGCCAGCTCAGCTAATTTGTCATCAAACTAAGAGGAAGAAGTTGAGACAGAAAGACAGCTCACCCAGAATAATCTTCGCCATGTCTACCAAG
Source organism: Chrysochloris asiatica (assembly GCF_000296735.1). Classification (NCBI taxonomy): domain Eukaryota; kingdom Metazoa; phylum Chordata; class Mammalia; order Afrosoricida; family Chrysochloridae; genus Chrysochloris; species Chrysochloris asiatica. The sequence goes on along the minus strand of NW_006408552.1, from coordinate 8,644,382 downwards.
TACCTACTACTGTGTGTTAGAGGCACCAGGCTGAGCATCTGCCATTCATTGATTCAAACAACATTTACTGGATCCTGCTTCAAGTCAGTTACTCTGACAGCAGCTACAAGCAGGCAGAAGATAACGATTCAGCTTTCATGTCTAGTAACAGCCATGTGAATAGATGAAGAACAGTATGCATTTTAGTTATCAATACCAATGAAAGGTTAGCACAGCGAAGGTGACAGGGACGCAGCCTACGTCTCTCGTACTTATGACATCCAACAATCCTAAAACAGCTTTACTTGTCAAATCACTCATCCAATACACAAGGCTTGTTTTGCTCCCAAGTGTTAGCGATACCATGCACTTTCCTAACTGGTGGGTATTGACAAAACTCCTTTGATCAGGAATGGTAGTGAATGCATCTTTTCTATGAATGTTGTCTGCAACCATGAAGAAAGAAAACCTATGTCCACTTCCCCTCCAGCGCTCCCTCAGGATGTTCCCATCCCTTGAGGGTGTTAGTGGTCCCCATGTAGCATGCTGTGCACAGCCTGTGATCCCCTCATTTTTCTTGACTTCCTCTGTGAGGCTCAACTTTCTCTGTGTGTAACTCCTGGGGTCGGCAGTACAGCCTCCAGATGTCCAAGAAGGTGACTTTTCAATCTTTCATTTTCTAATGGTGACCACCTGCATGGTCCAGCAGCGATCCTGAACTGTTACCTCTAAGTCTAAATGAGGGACATGGACATGTGAGAAGAACATTTGAGAAATGCCAAGTCTAGAGAAACAATACGATCCACAGACCTGAAAAGCCTTGATATGGGCTCTATCCCACCTACTACCCACTGTGCAGTCAAAATAAATATAAACCCCAAACCCACTGCAGTCAAATCAATTCTGACTCACAAGGTTTCCAAGGATATATACGTTTATGAGTATACACAAGTCTCAGCTTTCTTTCATGGAGCTGGTAGTAGATTTGAACTGCTGATCTGGTAGTTAGAAGTCCAATGCTTATTCCACAGCGCTACCAGGGTTTCTTATGTAACATGATACTTACCATATAATAATAAGGAGCTCTGGTGGCGTCGTGGTTACAAGTCAGGCTGCCAACCTCAAGGTCAGCAGTTCAAAACTACCAGCTGTTCCGCAGGAGAAAGATGAAGCGTTCTGCTCCCGTAAAGAATTACAGCCTCGGAAATCCTGTGTAGGGTCACTATCAGAAGGAACTGACTCCATGGTACTTAACAAAAACAACGTCAGAAATGTACAACACATGGAGGAGCATAATGATAGGTCCTGATTCACAAGTGCCATTCACACACCCACATCCTGCTTAGGATTCCTACCAATGAAGCCATGGTACACCTCACGGTATTCAGCTGAGATGACATCACAGTTTTCTCTTCTTGTTAGAATGGTACAAGATCATTCATAGCCCCATCTTACCATGACCAGCCTTTTGAAAAATATGTGAATTCTGACTCATAAGAACTCTAAATAGGGTTTCCAAGACTGTATATCTTTATGGGAGCAGACAGTTTCATCTTTCTCCCTTGGAGCAGCTAGTGGATTTGAACTGTTGATCTTGTACATGACAATCCAATGCATTCATAGCCCCATCATACCATGACCAACCTTTTGAACAATGGTCACACTCAGACAACCAGATAAGATGAAGCCGCAGACACTGAATTCGTGTCCCCCAAGCACAAATGCTGTTTGAAGGCTACGATGCGACTTATTTCATGCTTGATTTGGTAGTCGAAGCCTGTTACATCTTAAGCATGTCTTTAGTGGCAATGTGGACCTCAGTCTTGGTGACTCTTGTGATCGTCTTGATATAGCATAAGCCTGATTATGAACTTACCGTTAAAAAATAAGGAAACTTTTTATTTTTTTATTTTAAGTCCACTATAAAGAACTCTGGTAGCGTAATGGTTACGAATTGGCTGTGAACCACAAGGTCAGCAGCTCAAGACTACCAGCTGTTTCACGGGAGAAAGATGAGGCGTTCTGCTCCCGTAAAGATTTACAACCTCGGAAACCCTGTACAGGGTTCGCTATGAGTCGGAACCGATTCCATAGCACAAAGCCACCACCATAATTTAGACCCCTACCTGACTATGTCGGAGCAGAGAAGAAAGGTATACTGCTGCTAATGGAAAAATCGACATCAGATAAAAATCTGGGGACCCAGTCAGATTTGACACGCTGATCAGCTTGCAATCCCATTTCTACACTCAGCAGACCTGGAGTCAGAGTTACAATTACAGTAGGTCCATTAAGCACTTTCTTTCATCTCCGATTCTCCCTGTGTCCTTCACAGATTACGTGACCCATCAGCAGTAGTCACAATTTTTGAGAGGAGCCTGTGTCCAGGTAAGGAAAACAACAGATACCTCCTAGAATTGCTCAGCTCTAATGAGCAGCTACTCAGGCACAAATATGTCCCCTACATGAGTGCAGGGTTGGTCACCGTATAGAGAGACACTGTGATTTGTATATGTACACCTATGAGTGCTTATGTGTTTGATGACACAGGGGTGATGATACACAAGACGGGACAGGAAGCACCATGATTACCAAGGGAGAGTCCCTTCTTCAAATGAAGGAAGAAAAACACATGCCTTCATTTATATCCCAGACTAAATGCAAGAGTTGTCACAAACCCAATACAACAAAGATGCTTTAAAAACTTCAAACTTATGTTTTGAGACCAATGTTCATCTCAATTCCTGATTTTAAATATTAAAAAAATCAGAATAGTGGTATTTGAATTTCATAAAGTCACGGGACATGTAAAGGGGCAAAAAAAAGCAACAGGTTTTCCTTAACCATAGAGGGTAAGCCCTCAACCTCAAGTTCAGTTTCAACTGCAAAGTCAGCAGTTCAAACCCACTAGCCGCTCCTCAGAAACTCTACATAGGATCACTATGGGTTGGCATCGACTAGAGGGCACTTAACAACAACAATAATTAAATACTATTTAAAAAAAAACAAAGGCTTAAAATTGCAACGATTTTCTATAAATAAAAGGAAACACAAATCTCTGTTGCCCAGCAACTGTTTGTTGCCTGTGTTACCAATTTTAATTATGTAAAACACCTAGGCATTTGGTTAACATATTAAAAAAAAAAAGTACAATATAAACACCTGAAAAATAATTTAGAAATATTAATAATAATATTTGTGGTAATATTAACAGAAACACTTGATATACAGTCGGCCCACTGTCTCCATGGGTTTCAAATTCAGGGATTCAACTAACCCTGGATCAAAAGTATTTGGGAAAAAAAAACAAGAAAAGGCTTCTAAAAAAGCAATTAAGTAAAGCATCCCCTCAAATGTTAACAGGGATTGTCAAGTACTATTTACATAGCATTTAGATTGTAGTAGGTATTATACGTAATCTAGAGACAATTTAAAGTGTATGGGAAGATGTGTGTAGATTATATGCAAATACGATGCCATTTTGTATGAGGGACTTGAGCATCCTCGGATTTGGTATCCACGGGGGTCCTAGAACAAATTCCCTGCTGATACCTAGGGATGACTATAAAGCTGAGCTTAAAAATGCCAGAGCCCCAACTGCAGATTCATTATGTTTTTGAGCATGTGAAAACTGGACACAAGTATGTCCATAAAAATATATATTTAAAGAATGTTCACAAAAGTCTTATTTTTAAAAAGGCCCCAAATGAGAAACATACTATCTACTGACAAGGAAATGAACAATATAAGTACTCTATTCATAAATAAAATAATACGCAGCAATAAAAAATGACAAACCATTGTTTATCCAAAACCTTGGGTAAATCTTGCAAGATATTATGTTGAGTGACAGAAAGCAGACACAAAGGAGTACCTACTGTGCAATCTCATGTATATGAAGTTTGACTAGAATAATGAAACAGTGATGCTTGAAGTCAGAACAAGGGTAACCTCTGAGCTGAGGGTACAGATGAGGAAGACGTATGAAGGAATATTAAGGATGCTGGATGTGGTTTATGTCTTAATCTACGGTTATTACAAGGATGTTTTCAAATGTGCAAAACCATTGAGCAAATCCTTAAGATTAGCTCAACTTGCAGTACACGTGTGTTTTTGAAAACACACAAACACATACCTAATATAGAACCCAAACAGTCAGAACTTCTGTAATGGCTGCTTGATATCTTGGTGAATCCTTACCACAAGAAAACCAAAAACAAGATACCCAAACATCAACAGAACTGAGCAAAGTAGGCAAAAATGATCATGACCTCCCTAAGGCACAGAGAAGTGACTCTAGGCATATAACGATGGAAAAGTGTTTGTCAAGAAAACTGGTGATTGAACCTTGAGAAGAAACTGGGAGTCTCTGGCATTCCAGCCACCCCTACCCCAACCCCGAGCCCCAGCTCCATGGAGCAGAAGAACTAGCAGGGTGGGGCAACCCAGGAGGATCTAGGCTCAGCTGCTGAAAGGAACTGACTTTATTTGAGGCAGAGCATGGGGAGTGTTGTTTAAGATGACAGTCATCTTGATGGCAATCACACAATGCAGATCGTTAAATTCTTGTTACTGGTTGAAGCAAGAAACAAACTGGCAGATGAGCAAGGTGTTTAAAAGAATGATCCAGGGATAAATGAGGAACGTCAGAACATTCTCCTTTTCCCTGATGATCTGGAAAAGCTGCTGGTAGGCACACAGCTGCCCACACACTCAGAAGAGACTGGAGGAAGTCCTAGCAAGTTAGTTATTCCTCCTACACACTAGACAGTAGGAACACAGAGTATAAAATCTGGAGCAGACTTGTAAATTGGCTAAACTTTGGTTCATTCCCCAAACCACACATGGAACCATCAGCCAAACATGGAAGCTTAGTGATTTTATGTCCAACGGATCCAACCTCGGGTTATGAACACCACCACTGACTACACAGATTTGACCCTGGGGTGACCCGTAGGTAGACTGACAAAAGCAAGCTGGAGAAAAGCAGCAACCATGGAAGAGAGAGATAAATGCCAAACATTCTGGAAGAAACATGCTCTGCAGCATTAATTTGGGTGGTTGTTGTTGTGTGCCATCGAGTCGGTTCGAACCCATAGAGCCCTGTAAAGGGTTTCTGAGGATCAGCTAGTGAGCCTGAGCCACCGACTTTGCAGTTCAGAGCATCAACCCATACAGCCACACCAGGAGTCCTGAATTTTGGTAAGACATTAAAAAAAAAAGAATAGAGCAATTAAGAATAAAACCCAGAAACCACCACCACTCAAAGGTGTCTGTAAGGGTGAATAGGGGAATCAGAATCCAGAGTTGCTACAATGTATTAACTAAAATGTCCAGTTGTCAGTCCATAGAATTTAAGAGACATCTTTTTTATTTATTTATTTATTTTTTTAAGAATAATAAAACCTACGTATTAGAAAAAAAGAAAAAGGATTCAACAGAAACGTCTCTGAGGGGGCCTAGATATTGGGCATAGCAAATAAAGATTTCAAAACAATTACTACAAGTATGTTCGTTGTTGTCATTATGTGGTTCTGAGGCTGTAAATCTCTAGGGAGCAAAAAGCCGTATCTTTGTCTCCTGGAATGGCTGGTAGATACGAACCACCAACCCTGCAGTTAACAATGTGTAACACACCAGGCCACCGGAGTTCCCACAAATATGTTTAAAGACTATCAAAAACACATGTTTCAGTTATGAAAGAGAAGTCACGGCAATGAGGAGACTTGGTAGTACAAATGGTTAAAAGTGTGGCTGTTAATCAACAAGCTGGCACTTGGAACCTACCTAGCTCAGGTACAGAGGGACAGGGTGATATGTTTCTGTAGAGATTACAACCAAGAACACACTATAGACAGGTCTGCTCCAGGATGTGGGGTGGCTTTGCGTCACAAACTTTCTATCTGAGGAGGAAAATGTCCAAATGTTTTTCACAGGTGATGAAAAGTATTTGTCTATACATGGGAGAATCTCAATGGACTCTAAGTAATATAAACACAAAGAGGTTCATTGCTAACACACCACATCAAACTACCTAATGGCAAAGAGAAAATCTTGAAAGCATCAAAAGAAAAATGACTCATTATATATAAAATATCAAAATAAGATTAGCAGCTAGCTTCTAACCAGAAACAAAGCAAACCAGAAAGTAGTAGGATGACATTTTAACAGTGTTGAAAAAGTAACTGTCAAACAAAAATTTTTATACCTAGCAAAAGTATCCTTTAAAATGACAGTAAAATACATTCTCAGACAAACAGGACTGAAAGAATGCACCGCAAGTACGTGTCTTAGGATCCTACACTCCAGGAAGCTCTTCAGGCTGAAAGAAGTAACAACAGACAGCAACTTGAAGGTTGTCATTAAGAGCTGTGGAGTTGATTCCAACTCATAGCCACCCTGTATAGGGTTTCTGAGGAGTGGCTGGTGGGTTTGAATTGCCGACCTTGAGGTTGAAACTAATCACGTGGTTCAGCGCATTATCCTGCAGGGCCACATCAGGGCTCAATTAATAACTTGAAGATACACAAAGTACTGGGTAAGGGTGCTTACATGGGAAATTATGAAAGACTAGAAATATAATCATATTTTTTCCTCTTTTCTTCTATTCACTTGTAAAAGGCAACCGCATAAAACAGTAATTATAAAATTATATTGATGAGCATATAGCATATAAAACTGTAACACATATATGAGACAAGTACAATGAAGGAAGGAAAAAACCAGAGCTAAAATGAACAACAACAAAAGGGTTCCAGGTGGTACCTCAAATCCTCAGTCAGGATGGAATAAAACGCAGTGAAAATGGCTAAGCATCTAGGTTCATATAACTTTCTCCTATTAACCTCTTTAAAATACATAAGCTGTCTAAAATAATCATTGTAACACTGCATTGTTGAGTTTTATAACATAAGCAAGCAATTCATGTGATAATGATAGTGTAAAATAGGTTGGGATGTAGATGTATTGAAACAATGTTTCTGTGTTTTCCTTGAAGTGAGGAAGTACTAATCGGAAACAGATTTTGGTAATATACGGTACATATTCTAATCCCTAGAGAAAATATTAGTAACTCTAAAGATAGTAAAAAACAAAAACCTATATGACACAAAAGAAGCAGTAATAGAGGAACAATAGAACAAAAAAGATATGAGATGAATGAAAAACATTTAAACAACCTCCTGGCCGCCAGCACTCAGTTCCTCTCTTTCCATGAGTCTAGGGTCCTCAGCTGCTCCCTCTCTCCATATCCCCATCTCTGCCTCCATCTCTGGTGTAACTGCTCCTCTGGATAGAATCCCACATTCTGCTTGTGCTCTTCTCCCTTTTCCTCTGTTTCTGGACTGTAAGATTAACAACTCCCCCCTTTTTGTTATAAAATTTCTACCTAATTGTGACACTCGCAATTAGTCATAACATTTACTCACTATTGAATCATAAGAATCTTATCCCATCTCTTTTCACCAGACCCGTCTAGTCAAGATGAAAACTATTATGTGGTGACTCTATATTTCTTTTTGTAAGAAAACTAATTATTGAAATTTAGCAAGAATTATTGTCTCAAATTTTATACTTATATTTTAGACTATTACTAAATGCATGAAAGGAGTCTACAGACAGTCTTACAGTTTAACTTTCTGCCCAAAGGATATAATTAATTCAAGAAAAAGGTGACTTTATACAGACTGTTTTTAAATTTCATGCATCAATGATGATAAACATTCCAGAACACTATACATCAGCTTAACTCTCACAGTTCTGCTTACTAAGAGAGTCCTTTAGGCTTCTACTCATTTAGGAATTTATTCCTGATGTCTAATGTCAATCATCTTTGGCACAACTAAACTCATTTCATCCCGATGGCTCTTTTGAAATGTGTTCCTAGTCTAGCTCGACCTCCTACTATTATGTGTACAGCACTGTGTGTATATCTCTTTAACCAAGCAATGAAAATAATACCACTGTTGTAAGAATTAAATAACAAAGTGTACATAATGTTCTTAGAATAGTGTCCAGCAAAGAATATGCATATATTAAGCATGATTATTTAGAAAAGGAACTCTGATGATTCAGCTAATTAAGCATCAGACTACTAGCTTGAATGTCAGAGGTCTGAACCCAGCAGCTGTTCCATGGGTGAAAGATGAAGCAGTCTGCTTCCATACTGATTTATATCCTGGGAAATCCTATGGTGTAGTCCTATTCTGTCTGGTAGGGTTGCTATGAGTCAAAATTGACTGGACACCGTGGGTTCATGTTTTATTATTTAGAAATGAAGAAGGTAAAAATTCCTTTAAAGCTAAGGGTGATTAAACCAACCTACGTTTTAAAGGAATCAAGTTGTCTACATCTGCATTCCTTCACAAAAAAAGTTGAGTTATGTAAAGTCCCCTGAATATAACAGAAAGGATGCAAAGAAAATAACTAAAATACCACTTGAAAAGGAAGTGGGGAATGTTCTACAAGACTTAGTTCCATACTGAACAATAGTTTAAAAATTTACAAGACCAGCTTTTAATAGATGACAAGTGGCATGGAAGAATAGACATTTACATGTTCAACTGAATACATTGGTTGCCTTACTTTGATTAGACCTGTTTGAGTTAATTAAAACATTTCCATTTCTTCTAGTATTCGTCGCTCTCTGTACAGGTTACAGGAGCTGGCGAGGAATTTTTAATACTGTTTATTTTAAACTGTACAGATTTGATGGACAGTTTAATCATGCAATACAACCGCAAAATCTACCACTGGGAGCCATACAAGTCTTGAACCAAATTGAGAAAAGAAATTACATGAACACAGCCATCTTCTCTTGGCACTAACTTTGGAAAAAGGAACAGAAAAAAGTTCACAAATACAATCACTTTTTTAGTCAGCAAAATCTTTTTGTTCTTGCTAGAACCGATTTGTTTAAATTAATAGTTTGATATATTGGTTGGTGTTTTTGATACTTTATTTATGTGTTTTGCTAGAAATATCATTGTCAATTAGAAAGCCAAAAATCACCTCTGATTCTAGGTACAAACATTTGAAGGTCAATATTTCTTTGATCACTTACAAGTCATAGGTTTTCAAGTTATTCAACATCTGGGGTACCAGAAAGGATGATGAGCGTTTACATGAAAAAGCTCCTCAGACACGAAACGGATTCAGTTCTCCTTTAGGTTAGATGTCCACCAATCAAGGATGCTACAGGAGAGACTTAGGAACTGAACAAGAAGACATCTCTAGATAAGGTATTCAGGAAACTCCCCGCTCAGAAACCATGTGAGCCAAGTGTACCAGAGATGATTTCCTAAATGAATTTTAAAAATCCATATTGAATAAAATGAAGAAAAGACAAAGATGTAAAACTAATTGATTTTATCCCTTCCTTTTGCACCTTGTGCACCTGGACCCTGATTTGACCTTCTCAGATATTAAATCCAAGACTCAACATGAAAACTGTTCATAAGGAGAACCCTAATTCCTTAACTAAGCTTCCTAAATTAATGAAAAGAAACACAGAATTTCTACTATACAGTGATGACCAATCCTGTCTAGAAAACCAAGAATAAGTAATGTAAGCTGAACCATGACTAACTCTGGTTCTCAAATGATATTAAATATTTCCTAAAATTTTCTATATGTGTCACAATGCAGACAAGGTATACTACTAAATAGGAATGACATATTAACCAAAGAACAATGACAATGCAAATTTTGAAGCAAAGAAATATTACTATAAAGAATAGCAGAACAACAAAAACAAACATTCAAATACTTTATGAGTTGGTGTGAAGATTGTAAATGAATTCATGGATGGATAGGATGTTGTTGTTGGTGGGTGCCAATGAGTCACTTCTGACTCACAGAGACCCCATGAGACAGAATAGAATTGCCCCACTGGGTTTTATTATTGGCTGTAATCTTTACGGAACCAGATGGCCAGATCTTGCTCCCTTAGAAGTGCTGGGTGGGTTTGAACTGCCAACATTTCAGTTTGCGTTAGAGCACTTAACCATTGTGCAGTGGGCTCCCGGGCCAAACCTCAAGGCACGAGTTCTGAGCACCTTTGGGCAGGTGGCTGATTGGCGGAGTAGGGTGCCTCTAGTTACTTACTGAAAGAGCAAAAAAGCTTTTTGTAAAACTGGTCCAAACAGGACAGACCTGGGTTGACAGGTGGAGAGAAAGAGGCCTGCCTACAGACGAGATGTTCTGACCAAAAACTGTCTGCTGAGTCATTCCTATTACTTCCAGGTTAATCCTGATCCCAAATTATAACCCATTATTTCAATGGGCTCAAGCATAACAAAGATTGTGAGGATGGTGCCAGACCTTGCAGTGAACTGAGTCAGAACCAACAAGATGGTCCCCAACACCAACAATTTCCCTAATGAGCCCCATAATCATGCCTGTTGTCTGAGAGTTCTCTGTGGCCATCACAAGGAAACCTTGAACCCAGCAGAGAAGTTGAGAGTGGCGTGGGAGGGACAGCTGGTATCAGAATCGGCAGTAAGAGGGTTAGAGGGTGGAGGCATGCGTATCATTAGGAGTCCATCTTGGGCAGATGCAGAGTCTCCCTCTTCATGAACTTGGGGACCTCTGATGTTACCTCACTGTCATTTTCCCAACCTCCTTCTTCTCAGTTTGTCAAGTATTGGTAGATTTTGTCACAGAACTGACAAAGCTCATTTAACTTCTAATATTGTGTGTCTCCGTCTTATTTCTCTCTCTGTCCTTTAAAGTTCTCTCTGTTCTGGGCTTCTATCAATGACAATCACAGGAGCAAGGGTTGGAAACTTCACCCATGGGCCTGTTTTTACATAGCCTAAGAGCAAAGGAGTCCTGGTGTGGCACTGTGGGTTAATGAGTCAGACTGCAAAGTTCTTTGAACTGCAAGGTCGGCGGTTTAAGCTCACTAGCTGCTCCTTGGAAACCCTATACAGGGTTGCTATGGGTTGGAATCGACTCGACGGCACTTAGTACATAACAACAACAAGAGCAAAGGAGAGTTTTGAAATGGCTGAAAAAATTCAAAAGCAGAATATTTCATGAAAATTACATAAATTTCAAATTTCAGGGTCTATACGTAAAGTTTTATGGTAACAAACACATCCATACTTATCCATTTATGTTGTATAGAAACTCTATACAACATGGATATGATTTTTGTTTCAGAGAAACCTCAGAGCTGGGTAATTGCAACAATGACTTTATGGTCCACAAAGTCAAAGCTATTTAGTATCTAAGTCTTAAACAAGATGGACTGCCCCAGGGGCCACAACATTTGGCCCAGACATATCAAGGATGTGAGGACGGCACAGGACAGGGCTAGTGCTGGAGTCTGTTGGACATCGGGTTGCTACGAGTTGGATCTGACACGACAGCACCTAACAACAACAATGTAATTTTACAAAAATGTTTGCTGACCCCTGCACTAGATTAAAAAAAAAAACTATTGATTGGCTCTTTATCTTAGAAATGACTCAATGACGTGGCACACTTCAAGTTAAGGGAAAATTGCCAGTTGCTAAAGGAGCTCTGGTAGCATAGTGGTTATGATTCAGGCTGCTAATCTTACGGTCAGCAGTTCAAAACTACTAGTGGCTCCAAGGGAGAAAGATGAGGCATTCTGCTCCCATAAAGATCTACAGCCTCGGAAACCCTGTACAGGGTCGCTATGAGTCGGAACTGACTCCACGGCACATGACAACAACAATATGGTAGCATAGTGGTTATGAGTTGGGCTGCTAACCTCAAGGTCAGCAGTTCGAAACTACCAGCTATTCCACGGAGCCTCTGAAACCCTATACAGGGCTGCTATGTGTCAGAAC
>NW_006408552.1:8614217-8631822 GCF_000296735.1 Chrysochloris asiatica | reverse complement strand
ACTCGATGGCACCTGACAACAACAACAACACTGACATCAAGTCTAGTATTAAAGTAGAATTGGGCTCCATAGTGTTTCAATGGCTGACTTGGGGGCAGGGCATCACCAGACCCTTCTGTTGATTTTCCTCAGGAGGAGGGGGGGAGGAAGCAGTTTTGAACTGTCAACCTTTCGGTTAGCAGCTGAGCCCCTAACCATTTGCATCACAGAGCGGCTCCATATTTCACAACATGGTTACTATTTCAATCAATTCAATTAAGATCTTTAAACAGTGAGAAGAAAGAAAACAATTTCTTGATTCCTGTTCAACTCTTAACAAATGCTCTTCACAAACAGTGTGTTCTATGGGCTGGAGAGAGTAGTGTGTATATGCTCAGAATTCTGAAGCCATGTTTTTGGCTGCCTCTTACCAGAGAACTTTTCCACCTCATAGATCTCACTTTTATTGGGGAATGCATGAGCGACAGTTTTGTGGATTATGCAACGTTGTTCTGCCTAATTAGTTTACTAGCAATTAAAAATAAAATCATGGCACAGGGCCACTTGTCGATTTCACCTTGTCATAAATACTCAGGGTGCTCAGTGTGTCTAAAAAAAATGTATCACTAGCAAGGAGAGAGATGTTTTCCATTGCATTTCATTCCATCATTTGGTATAATTATTCCTGACAATTTGCCCATCATACGGTATGTCTCTCCAGAAGGAGAAAAATACTACGTTGTGTTCCTGTGATCACAAGTCTAATTGAGCGGAAAACAAATCTGTTTTAAAAATGAGAAAAAGAGACAAGCTACTGTTTTACTCTGTTAAGAATCATATAATATGAAGAACAAAATGACAGGAAAAGATGACAGCAAATAACACTTTAAATCTTAACATCGTCGTGGGTTTCCCTGAATATCAAGACTTTATCCACCAAAAAATTCCATCTCAGGATTTCATGGAATTCATGAATTCCAGGTGCACCCTCCTGGGGTGGCCTACCAGGTTCACTTTCCTACTTTTAGAAAAGACTGGGCAGCTGTGAGAATGCTCTGGTGAAAGGAGCAAACCCCTCTCCATTTGCAGAGAAACAGGAAAATAGGTACCGTGTTATCATTTCAGCTGACAAGGAGCATTAGCAGTGTGGCACACTTTGTGAATTAAGTAATGATTTCATTAGTACCAGACTGAATGGTCATATAATGTTGTAATTAGAAGGTTGAGACAAAAATAATTGGCAGGGGGTGGAAGGGTGTGCTGGGAGTAGGTGAGACATTAACATAGTGACTAGAACACAGTAAGTGGGGACATGTGCCTCACTGGTCAGTAAGGGACCTTGAGGGCAGGGGGCTTTGGCTTCCTCCAGAGGGTGGCAGCCTTCTAGCACCCTCACTATGTCCCAGCTAACTGGATGTTCTACTTTTCTTTACGACAGCATTGCAGGCAAGTCAGAATTGCAGGGCTACCTCTATAATTCACCTTATCTCAAGGGTGAGGGTGGGAACAAAGGTCATCTGCTTTGAAGTATTAAGTGGGTAAACATGTAAACTTCCCCGAGAACTGCTGCGCTGGTGGCCCCTATGAACAAACATACATGTGAGTCAGGAACCTCAAGAGCTTGGTATCGGCTGTCCTGGCACCGAATCAGCATTTGTCTTATCTTCTTGGCAGCACCGGGTCACGAGGCTGTGGGTGCACGCGCGTCTGCAGAGCATCTTGCTACTGCGGTCTCATCTCTTCCCTTTTTTTCCCTCTGGGACAACACGGGGTTTCCAAGGCTGCCAATCTTTATGGACGAAGACTGCCACATTTTTCTCAAACAGAGCAGCTGGGCGGTTTGAACTGTCGACCTTTTGGTTAGCAGCCAAATATTTAACCACTGCACTACCAGATCTCCTGATAATAGATTGTTGTTGTTAAGATGGGTCAATTCCAATTAACAGCGAATCTGCCTAGGGTTTCTGAGGAGTGGCTAGTGAGTTTAAACCCTAAATAGAGGTAAGGAGTCCTGGTGTGGCACTGTAGGTTAAACACTCAACCACAAGGTCAGTTTGAACCTCAAGGCTGGCGGTTCAAACTCACTAGTTGCTCCTCAGAAACCATTTACAGGATTGCTATGAGTCAGGACTGACGTAACTTAACAATAACAAATAGACGTAACATCCAGAAAAATAACCCATTAAAAAATCCTAGCAAAGAGGCCTCACAGAAGAACAGCTGAAGTCACATGGTCATAAAGTACTAGGTGCACCAGGAAGACTTTTTCTTTCTTCGTCTTCTTTTTTTAAATACAGTCAAATGCATCCTAAAGAGGAAAGAGAATGCGAAAGGAAGGAAGTATGAAAGTATGCAGGTTAATAAAGTATGCAGGAGTGTTAATAAAAGACATCTTTAAAGGTATCAATTTGATGACAAAAGTGTACCAGACCTAAGCCATGGTAATTTCAATAGCCTCATATGGATAGTGGAAGCCCTTAGAATAATTGATGCTTATGAGTTATGGTGTTAGAGAAGAATATTAAAGAATATGAGTACCGTGGGCTGTTATAAGGACAAACAAATCTATGTTGAAAGAAGTACAACCAGAATGTTCCTGAGAAGCTAAGGTGGCCAGCCATCATCTCTCAAACTTCGGATATGTTATCAGAAGGGCCCAGTCCCTGGAAAAGGGACACAGTAAAGTGGAGAAGAGTCAGCAAAACAGAGGGAGGCCCCCAAAGACATAGACTGGCACATTCACAGCAACTGTGAGGATGGCACAGGATCTGTTGTACGTAGGGTATCTATGGCTTAGAACCAATTCAGGGGCACTAAACAACAAAAACAGCCACACTCTACTGCCATGGAGCTGAGCCCGACTCATTGAGACCCTACAGGACAGAGGAGAACTACTCCTAAGGATTAAGACTAATTCTTTATGGGAACAGACAGTCTAGTCTTTCTCCCATGGATTTGAACCTGGTGGGTTTGAACCTCTGCCTTTCCAGTTAGCACTCCAATACTTAACCCACTATGCTACCAGTGCTCCTAGCTTAGACTGCAAGAGGAAAACTATTTTAATGTTTAGAATGAAAATGTAGTTTAGGTTCCCTCTCCAGGAAGTAGAAAGCACTCCATGCAAAAACCCATGCCCCATCTCAGACACCTGTTTGTGAAGCACAAGAAACTGAAGTATCTGAGCTACCCAGTTACCACTGTAGCAGGCACCCCAACACAGTTCAACAGACTAATGTGAGCAATAGAACAAGAATCCCTGGTTACTGCCTGGTGCAAGCAGGGAGGGAGAATCCTAGAGGTGCCCAAAAGGAAGGCACCAACTAGACAAAGATGGTCACTCTACAGCTGAGGAGACCAAAGCTCCCACTGGTTGCATCTCAGTCTGGCTTCTTCCAGAAGCAGACCTGGACAGAAGAGTAAAAAGTTTGGGAAGTAAAGTGGGCACTAGGGAAAAGCTAGGCAAAGACAACACCTTTCTTTGGAACTCCTACCAAGCCTCCTCATGTATCTCTCCCAACCACTCTGTCAAACGCTTTTCAAAACCTTTTAGATATTACACTGAGTGATGCTTCTCCAAATGCAAATAAATCGAACTCAATCACCCCTGTCTAAAAGCCTTCACTCTCCACTGCCCTGAGACTGCAACCTACCATTTGTGTTTGCTGTTGTACGGCCCAGTGGGGTTGGAGTCATTCTCCCCTCATGCCCTCTACAGGGCTCCTCCAGGCCACTTACCTACTGCCATCGGGACTTCTATATAAATGATAACACTAAGACCCTGGACTCCCTGTCACCTCCTCTCTTCGTCTGGCTAATTCCTGACCATCATTCACATGCTGGCTTTAAACAACATTGCTTCAGGGAGCTCGTCATAACTTCCAGGCAAGATGGGATCACCCAGTTATACTCTTTCATATATTTCTGTTAACAATTCACAAACCTCTGCCTTGCCCTTGGGGAGCTAATATATCTAGAATGTTGGCCTTCTCATGCTAGAATTTGAGCTACAGAAAGGGAAAAACCACAGTGGTTCTGACCATAATCATAGTTCAGCATTTACTACAGTGCATGGCACATGGCAGATGCCGAATAAGTTTGGCTGACTCACTGACTTGTATTTAGAAGCATATAACCAACGATGCCCCCCCTTTGGCTGGTGAAAAATGTTGGGCAAGAATCAGTGAAAAACAAAAGGGTCTGGTAAAAGAAGATAAGATTCTTATGGTTCATGACTAATGGCGACAGTCACAACTCTAAAGGTAGAAGTTCAGTAACAAAAAGGGGGGGATAGTTAATCTTACAGTTCAGAAACAGAGGCCCCTAGGACCATCAAGGGAGAAGAAGAGCATGAGCGGAATGCAGGACCCTATCCAGAGAAGCAGCGACACCAAAGATGGAGGTGGAGATGAGGACATAGAGAGATGGAGAAGCTGAGGACTCTAGACTCATGGAAAGAGAGGAACTGAGTGCTGACAGCCAGGAGGCAGGCTTGTAGAATTGGTTGTATAAATGAGTAGGATTGGTTGTATAAATGATGATATATTCCTGAGGGTTTCTGTGTACATCCCCCACAAACAAACAACTAACAACAACAACAACAAAAAACAACCCAGAGGGAATAGAAGCAAATACTGTTGAATGACGATGCATGGAGGGGACTGTAATCACTGCAATGAAACGATGGGGGTCAAACTGATGCTCTCCCATGTAAACTATCACTCAATTCACAATGAAAGCTGAAGAAAGACTCAATGCCTCAGCATGAGAACTTCAGGTTCGACGCAATACCAGGTCCTGTTCAATTCAGAGGAGGAGTCCTGGTGGTACAGCAGATTGTGCTGGGCTGCTAACTGAAAGGTCGGTGGTCTGACGCCATCAGCTGTACGGTGGGAGAGAAGCTATTTGCTTCTGTAGCAATTTGCAGTCACGGAAACCCTGTGAAGCAGTTCTACTGTCCTATAGGGTTGCTACGAGACAGAGTCTGCTCAATGACAGTGGGTTTTTGGTTTGAACTATGAGAGTACGGTGGCTCTGTAAGGTAAACACTGGACTGAGAACCACAAGGTAAGTGGTTTGAACCCACCAGCAGCTCCGTGGGAGAAAGATGAAGCTTTCTGCTCCCACAAAGATTTACAGTCTCGGAAACCCTACATAAGGTCACTATGAATTGGAACTGACGCACTGGTACTTTACATCAACAGAAGGGGTGATAAAATATACAGGAGCAAAGGGAAAGTGACCATAACCTCTCAGGACTTATTAGCTATAGCAACAACACAGATATCTGTATAGAGTTTGTTAACTTAGACACTTTGGGGTATCAATTAAAGCTAAAAGAATACATAGCTTTGCGCTGAGACTTTCACAGTAATTATCATATATATGCTGGAGTCCTGGCATGGTGCTGTAGGATAAGCACTGGACCACAAGATGGGTTTGAATGGCAAGGTTGGTGGTTCAAACTCTCCAGCCACTCCTTGGAAACCCTAGACAGGGTCACTATGAGTCAGAAATGACTCAATGGCATTTAAGAACAATGATCATATGCTGTGTACTATTAAAGCATGAATTCTGAAGAAGTCATTACTGCCTCTCTACATTAACAAAAGGGACGGGTACTGGAGGCCTGGGGGTGATCATTCTTGGAAACAAATATGAATTTTCAAAGAGGTACTAGTGTCATGCTGCACATAATTTTCAGACATTAGCCTACTGTTGACTATGGGGAGTATGTATGATTCAAACAGGGTACATATTCAGTAATGGAAAGGGTGAGGGGGAGATGCTGCCTTTAATTTTAATGTGCCTGACATACTGGAAAAATTATTGGCATCTGTATGTGTATGACTGAGTGTTTTGCGGAACATGTGTTGTATGCAACACTGTTTATTATCAGCAAATGAAGCCAAAAGCTAAGTTGAAAATGAATGCCAAATTAAAAATGATATAAAATGGAATGAAATGATTTAATTAGCAGATGATACGTGACAGGCTGCAGTGCATGAGCCTGGGAGAAAGGAGAAGAGGAACCAACAGTGGCAGAATGGAAAATCTGTCTGTTACCTGGACTGGGGCAAGGCTACTAATCCAGACACATGATGTTGGCCAG
The DNA here is from genome assembly GCF_000296735.1 of Chrysochloris asiatica. Lineage (NCBI taxonomy): Eukaryota > Metazoa > Chordata > Mammalia > Afrosoricida > Chrysochloridae > Chrysochloris > Chrysochloris asiatica. The sequence goes on along the minus strand of NW_006408552.1, from coordinate 8,625,734 downwards.
GTTTTAACCACAGCTTTCTGGCCAGGCAATACACTTGCTTCCTTAAGTCCTCATGTGGAATTTAGAAGAAATTGCAGCCTAGCTCCAGGTAAAAGAGGAGGAAAATAAAAGACTGTGTACTATCTGGAAAATTCCTTATTTCAGAGACCCTAGAAGTACGACGAGGTCCAACCCTTTCCCTGGGCTTCACTGAGCACATCTTCCTAGAAGCAAAGCAGTGGCCTTCTGGAATGACAGGATATGGATATTTACTGACCACCAAGTGCCAGACGCAGTGCAGGTGCTTTGACATTTGCCATCTGCATTTTTCCTGAAGATAACAGTGTAAGCATGCACTGTCATGCAGGTCTACGTTATTTACCAAGGTCATTTCTGAAAGTGGCATCACAAATCCCCAATTCAAACTCAGGTCATTTGACTAAAGGCCCAGTTCTTTCCTCTTTGCCATGTTGCCTCTTTCTAGAATTCTTTAGAAAGCCCAAGCTCCCAAAGATGACTGGCTGCCATTGCCAAGACAACTCACCATGAAGTCTGAAAGCTAAGAAAATGCTAACCTAATATTTTCCTATAGGAGAAGATATGAGGTCCATCCATTGCTACTGTTCAAAGCTCAAGTGTTAAAATACAAGCCAAGTTTTCTATAATTTCACATGGCTTTCTGCATACTTATATATCTATTTCTTTATTATACACTTTTACTACACAATTGAAATGAAGAAAGAAGGAAAGAAATAAAAAATTAATAAATTAATAGAATAAAAATGGCTTTGTGACATTTTGTATTAGTGTCTAAAGGGACATATCCTGTAAGTTCTAACATATATTTTTTTCCTCGAGAGGACATATGTTTTTTGAAAAAGGGATGGAGGGCGGTGAGGCAGAAGCAAATCACTGTTCTCTTCTGAAAATAACAAATCCAGGTATATATCTATTTTTTAAATACCAAAATTTAGTTGTTCTTACTTACCAAAAAAGGAACTCAGAATTGTTCTGAACAAAAAAGAAACGCTAGAGTTTTCCATATTGTTTAGTAATTTGAATGAACAAACTAAATCCAAGTGTCCCACACTGCCATTTGTCAATGGAGCTAGGATTTAGCAGAGAAGGATACGACAGATTCAGGAGCTTGGTCCCCATCTCCTTAGTAACGTTGTTGATAAGTGCTGTCGAATCAATTCTGACTCATAGCGACTCTATGTAAGGTTTCCAAGGAGCAGCTGGTGGATTTGAACTGCTGACCTTGTGGCTCGCAGCCTAGTGCTGATCCTACAGCGCCACACCAGGACTCTCCTTAGTAACAGAGGAGAGGAAAAGCATGGAATCAGACAGAAGAATGAGTCTCATCTCAAGAGCTGGTGAGACTGAAAGTTATACCAGGACCTTCAGACAGCCAGACGCCTGAATTCTCACCATAGGAATGGAAGAAAAGCACAAGACAGCAACAGGGGGAACAACAGCGGAGTTCAAACAGATGAAAAATGATGCTTTTTGGGGGTCCAAATTTAGCATCAATATATTCCCAGCAGTGTTCAGGTCCTGTAAATCTGTTACTGAGGTCTAACTTATTGCGACAGGCAACGACCCTATATAAGATTTCCAAGGAACAGATGGTGGGTTTGAACCAGTGACTTGCAGTTAGTAGTCCTGTGCTTCTACTCCAAGACTCCCGAGGAAATACGGTCTTTCTACTTTCACTTAAAGGATGGGAATGTGCCAAGTTTGAAGCCTTTATTCCTCAGGTCTGTGTTATAGTTGATATTCTATCATTCTCCAAGAAAAAAGTCTATTAGATTTGTCCTCCTTATGCGACTGTTGAGTGCCACTGAGTCCGTTCCAACTCACAGTGACCCTGTATAGTGTTTCTGAGAGGGGCTGGAGGGTTTGAACTGCCGACCTTGTGGTTAGCAGCCCCAGTGCTTATCCTACAGTGCCATGCCGCTTAGTTTGTCTCTTTAAAAAAAAAAAAAAAATTAATTGCAGGAAAGAGAAAAAAATCCATTCAAAGGAAAAATGGCAGGGTTAAGAAAAGAGACACTTTCAACATGTCTGATTCTATGGGGGAATCCACCCGACTTGCTCCCTTTCTTTAGTCATGCTGAGCTGCTCTGGCATTCCTGAGAATAAATCGATACAAAGCACAGTCCAGGTGAAGCTGCCATCTTAACATGAAGCAGCAACTGTGAAATAGACACAACAGACACTCCATACTCTCCGAGGTCCTAGCAGCCTAACATCCATCCTTGGGGGTTCATTTGACATTGACTTTCCCTGCTGCCTTCCTCCTCCCGGTGCCTCCTCCCAGCTCCCTCCATGCAGCCTCCAGGGAGGGGAAGAGATAACAAACCTCTCTAGAGAAGGGTTGAGCCTGGGAGTCAATCCTGTGTTTGCTAGGAAATGATGTGTACAATGGCAGTGTGTTTCAGACTCACAAAAGCTTGCTGCTTGTCAAAGAGCCGAACCAGAAGATTCTGAGAATGCTACTTTAAGTATCACATGGAAACTGGGTGTCCTGATGAGATCTTATCACCCTTATAGCGAGTGGCTTGACCCTTCCATGACTTGCTGTCCTGGCCTATGCCAGAGTGCAGAGACAAAGGAAAAAAAAGACAAAGGCCTGTCTCTACTATCTTGGTCCCTACAAGTATTCTTCAGAACCATAAATCCACAGATGCTTTTGAATTTAGATAATTATCATGGTCAGAGCTTAAAACAAAAAAAAACAAAACAAAACCCTTTGCTGACAATCAGAAATGTCATATAGAACCCACTGGGTCATCATAATTTCCATTTATAAATAGAAAATATAAAGAGGGTGCCTTATCTGGGTGATTTAATATATGTCTCTGCTTATTACTGTTTTCAAAGTGCCTTTTGCACAAATCTGATTTCAACTGAGCAATAAAGATTCATTATCCTTTTACAGAGCAGCCTCTGCATTTCGATGCAGGATCTAATTAGGAAAATAGGAACTATTCTATAAACAGATGCTAATCGTGAAGGGAAAATGCTTTCATTTTGTAAAGAAGGTACAGCTAAGGCTTTATTGAGAAAAGCCCTGCATGTGCAGGAAGAATTAGGCAGTGCTGGGGGCTGAGAGAACATGGGGAGAGCACACTTCACTTTGATTCTTGAGAAAAGAGAAAATTAACTGAGGGAGAGGTCCCCAGCCATCACTATGAAATTGTGGGTCAGAGGGGGAATGGTAAATCTTTCCCCAGAAACATATAATTTAATTCCTATCTCTCTAATCTAATAATCTGTGCCCATGAAGTACTTTGAAAAAAAATCCAGCTCCCTGTTTTATTTTGTTTTGTTTCCCTACAACAGGCTCTATTAGCTTGATAATCGGAAAAAATAATTTTCAATACACAGTACTCGAAGGAAAAACAAAATCTCTTCCCCTTTCTTGAGAAACACTGGAGTCTTACGTTTGACATTCCATTTTGGGTACTAACCAATGAATGAAATAAAAAAATACCCTGGAAACTGTCTGGGGGATAGACACTGAGTGCTAGGAAAATGTGGGGGTCATTAATGAACTGGATTAAAGGAGGAATGAAAAAGTCTGATTCCTAAATAGTGAACACATTTGTGTCCTGATCATATTCAGTGTCTCCACAGCACTGGCAAGGTGGACCAGACCATAAATCTCCAGGGAGGAAGCACTTTTTCCCTGTGTTCCCATGACTCCTTGCTTGTCCTACCTTTCTTGTCACTCCTTGTCCAACTCCTAAATGGACTCGTCTTCCTTACCAGCCTTCAGTCTCCAGGGCTTTTTCTGGGCCCTCTTTTTTAGTAATTTCTCTTCCTAGCCAAACCAAATAGTCCAATGAGTTTAAATCCCATTTATGATTTAAATACCATGCTTTCCCAACATATAGCTCCACTCCACACATCAGAGCTTCCAAACTCTAACTACCCACTTGACATCTTGTGGAGGTTCACTCACCATTTCTTTCACAACATGAGTAAAAATCATTGTTCGGTCCCTGCTTCCCACCCTACACATTTACTGTCTACAAGGGAGCTTCAGCAAGTTCATGGAAAGATGGAATTAAGAGATGACAGAATTTTTCCATGAACTTTTGGAAGGCCCCTTGTATAATCTTTGTATCTATAAAGGACATTAGCCAGTTGCTCAAGGTAAAAATGCTACTGGAAATCTTCTTTGATCTCTCTTCTTCATCTACCTTAAGTGTGTCAAATCCATATCCAAATTGATTCCTGACCACAAATTAAAGCAGCCCCACTGATGCAATTCTAGTTTAAATCACCTCATTGTTGCTATGAGCCTGAATCAACTGAACGGCAAGCAGCCCCACTGATGCAATTCTAGTTTAAATCACCTCATTGTTGCTATGAGCCTGAATCAACTGAACGGCGCTTAACAACAACAACAAATTGCTCTTCTGGCCTATGGTGGTGGTGGTTATGTGCTGTGGAGTCAGAACTGACTCATAGTGACCCTGTATAGGATCTCCGAAGCTGTAAATCTTTATGGGAGCAGAGCATCATCTTTCTCCTGCAGAACAGCTGGTAGTTTTGCACTGCTGACCTTAAGGTGCGCAGCCCGATGGCTTCCACATAAAAGAAGACTTCAAAACGTTCATGGAAAGTGGGATTTAAAAATAATGGAATTTCCTTGCAAATTTTTGAAGCCCCTTAATATAGAGTCCTGGTATGGTGCTACAAGATAAGCACTGGATTGTTAACTACAAGATTGGAAGTTCAAACCTACCAGCTGCTCCTTGGAAACCCTATACAGGGTTGTTCTGATTTGGAACCCACTCTATGGCATTTAACAACAAGAAGCATATGACCATATAGCACACGCAGTCAATGTTTTCCTAGAATAAAAATCTGTCGTATCACTGTCCAGGTTAAAACGGTCCAAAGACTACTGCTCACTGTAATACAATTAAAGTTGCAAATTGACACATCTACTTCAGAGACTGTAGAAGCCACTTTTCTTGTCCTGCTGTGACCTCCTTCTAGAACACTCAACTGTGACCACATGGGCCTTCCTATCCCTCAAACACACCAAGCTGTAGCCATCTAGGGGATTTGTCTTTGCTCTTTCTTCTGCTTGGAACATGCCCAGCCCTCCTCCCCACCATTCAATCCCCAACTGCCACACCCATGTTCAATCATATCGCCCTACACCATCTTCTCCACAGACTCACAAGAACTTGAAAGAGACTTCTGTGTCTACCGAGTGTGTGTGCAGACTGTTCATCTCCCTAGGCCATACTCTCCCTGAAAGCAGGCGGTCTCTTCTATATTCCAACACAAAGAACAATGCCTGGGACTCAGAAGACCAGACTAGCTGCTGGACACTGGATTCCAACTCCTGTTGACCGCATGTGTTTCTGAGGGTTTTTCAATGCCTGGGATCTTTTGGAAATAGAGTACTCAGGCTTTCTTATGAGGTGCCTCTTGGGGGATTCAAACAGTCAACTTTCTGGTTAGGAGCTGAACACTTGACCATCTGTGTCACCCAGAGACCCTGCCTTGTTCAGGATATATATATTTAATAAATACATTTATGGACTATTAACTATTCTACTTACCCATCAAAGACAAAAGGTGATGTGCATTTACTCTAAAATCCTTGAAATATTATATAATGGTGCAAAAGCCCTAAAGATTATCGCATAGTTTGAAATTTCCGTTATTTTGAGTCAGCAGAGATGCTGTTTCCTTCCTTCTGTTTGTAGCAACCTGGGTGCATTCCCCAACGTGCCCTTCACACACAAAAAAAAAAGAAGAAAAAAAAAGAGTTAAAATGATAAGTGAAGGAATTTACTTTGAAGATACCATATGAATGGCTTTTTAAAAGACTTTTGTCTTCTTGCCCAGTGAGGGAGGCTTCCTGCAGAGCCTCTGCATTACATAAAGCCATAGGTGGACTCCTGAACCTCACCCAGAATCTTCTGAGGTGGGAAATTTCCACTTGAAAGGACAAGAGACCAAACTGGAATGACTAGAAGAACAGAAGATACTTCTTGAAAGAAAGACTGACAGGAAAACTACAAAACAGTAATGGCAGTCCAACTCATTACTACAAGAACAAGCAAGTTGCTTACCCAGGAGACCAAGGCAAGTGGTCTGGTCCCCTCAGGGCAAACCTCCTTCCAAGACTAAGACGCAATGGGAAAACATGAGCAGACATGCATTCTGATTGGTGAACCCACATTTATCACCCATAAGGGGAAGTGAGGGAAAAACAGCAATGAAGCTGTGAGCTAAGCCCTGCAATGTTCAACAGACTCCTGTGAACCCGGGTGGAGACCTGGTTGGCCAGCAGTGTGGCAAGACCTGGGGACTCTTGGGCCCAGAGTCAGTGACATAGCCACAGAGGACTAGAGTGGAGAGTGAAGCATCCAGCTGATAAGAAGTGAGGGCATATGCATAAGAACACCCACACTTGCAGATAATACCCACTTGACCTGGATTCAATGACTGGATAATCAGAGCTCAACTAGAAGAATAAAGAAGAGGGGGAAAAAAAAAGAGTAATCTGATAGAATTTGATGAACTTGACAACAGCTCAAAAGAGGAAACAAATCTTTACAGCAAGGATCATTCCATCCCATCCATACACAGAGTAGACAGGGATGGACATTGGCTACCCAAAATGGGAGAACTACAAAGGCAAGAAGTGACTGGCTTACAAGCTTTCAAGAGGGAGCCTAGATCCAGAGGGCACAGAGGACGGTAGAATCTCCACTGAGTAGAATCCAATCTGTCTGGGCAGGGCTGATGAAAGGAGATGGGTATCGTCCCTGATAACAATGGTGAATAATTGTTATCAGGACTGACTATGAGGGTTGGAAATGTAAAGGTGGACATTTTGTAGCAAAAGGAGGGGAGTAACTAACTTTGAAGTCCAGAAGCAGAGGTCCATGGAACCATCAAGGGAGAAGAGCAGAGTGCGGGACCCTACCCAGAGAAGCAGTGACACCAGAGATGGAGGAAGAGACAACGAAAGGGAGAGATGTAGTGGCTGGGGACTCTAGACCCAGAGAGGGAGAGGGGTTGTGTGCTAAGCATGGAGGGGATTGTAACCATGGCGATGAAACGATATATGATAGGATGAACGTAAAGCTAATGTTCTCCCATGTAAACTATCACCTAATTCATAATAAACATTAAAAAAAAAAATGTTTGTCTTAAAATGTTTAATGATATTAATAACCACTCCCTAAATATTCCACGTGAGAAAGATGAGGCTTTCTGCTTCCTCTGAAACCCTGCATAGGGTCTCTATGAGCTGGAACCAACTGTAAGGTACTTAACAACAACAACAAATCCTCATCTTTGCTTAGAATCCTGGTGTGACACTGTAGGATAAACAGTGGGCTGTTAATTGCAAAGCTGGCGGTTCAAATCTGTCAGCCACTCTTTGGAAATCCTATACAGGGTCATTATGAGTAGGAACTGACTCGACAGCACTTGACAACAACACCAACAAAATATTTGCTTATTTATTTTGGAGTTACATGGTAAAGATTTTAAAAATCAAGTCAAAGATACCAACAAGAAAATAGAGGAAGTATGCATGTAGAAACATATACTTTTTTTTTATTCTCCTTGACAAAAAACCATATATTAATAGACCATATATACCGAGCGTTAGTACAAAACACTTTACATGTATAATCTAATTGAATCCTAAACATTTCTATAACATATTAAAAAGTACCAAAGCCCATTTCCAAGTCATAGCAACCTTACATAGATTTCTGAGGCTGTAAATCTTTATGGGAGAAAAAACACCCTCATCTTTCTTCTGCGGAGTGGCCGGTGGGTTTGAAATACCAACGTTGCAGTTAGTTGTCCAGTGCTTATCTTCCAGTACCACCACTGTTATTTCCATAATTGTTCTTGAGACAAGTGAAGTTTATAAAGGTTTGTCGTTGCTGTCAGGATTCATGATGTACAGTCAGTACCCAGAATAGCTATGGTATGAACCCTTAACAATCTGATTCTAAAGTCTATGTTCTAAACTCTGTGTAATGGATCTCATTTTTCATTTTGATTCTTTATTTTTTCTGGTTATACAAAAACCTACCAAGATGATTAATTGAAACACTTTAGGGAAAATGAAGACAGTTTTATTACTTTTATTTTTTCAAACAATCTCTAGATGTGGTTGTTGTTTTTGTTAAGAGCTGGTGAGTTGGTTCCGACTCATAGAGACCCTGTATAGGGTTACCGAGGAGCATCTGTTGAGCTTGAACCACCAACCTTGCAGTTCAAATGGATTTATAGTCTGGCGCATCAACCCACAGCGCGAATATATAGCATTCCCAGCAGACAATACAAAAAGAGACTGGTCATCAATGCTGGCAGCATATAAAGGGGGACCCCATTCATCTAAACACAGAGACTGATCTATGCCTAACGTCTGCTCTTTAGCCATTATCCTTGAGACAATCCAAAGCCATCCATGCTTCTAGAAACCGACATTAGACAGCTGGCTCCCAGTAAACCATTAATGATAGGCTGCAATGCAATAAACCTTATTTGGAAGATCTTAAAAGACCAAAGTCTTCACTAATGACATTTTAATGAGGAAATGCATAGGCTAATTACTGTAATCTTCTAGCTGGTCTATAAAAAGCCAAGTGATGTAAATATCTGCTGATTCAGACTTTACTGAAGAGGGTTAGCTTTAATTTTTAAATCAGTGGAGGAAACAAAGGAAATATTGGTGAGGGGGGTGAGAAAGAAAACACACAAAAAAATATCCTCAAGCCCCAGTTACAGAGTGTCATCTAGTGAAGAGAAGAGGATTAAGACATTCAGACTGAGATGAATGTTTTTCCAATGAGTATTAACGAAAGTTCCAAAATGATTGCTGAGCAGTACATAACTCTTTTACTATCACCTGGCTAATGAAACAGACTACGCAATAGGACACCACACGACGGTACCAGCTTTTGGGGAAAGGAGCCATTGAAGCCTGTCGATATGCTTATATCGGCACTTGTCTCATCATATTTTTCATATAAATATCTATCTCGCTGTCCTACCACAGCAGCCTGGGGATGAGAGGAAAGAAGGGAAGAGGTTCAGAAGCACAAATGGGAACCAGCCATATTCCAGAAGGCTGACACATCACAGTGGGAACCTGCTTGGACCTTAATCTTAGGAGTTTTCAACCAGTTGTGTGTTTTTTTTAAAAATTTGGGTTCTGTTTCTATCCCCTAAACCTACACATATGGAATGAAACAGAAGCGAAGATAAATTTAAATACTAGTTACACATAGACATGCACGCATACATACATATCTACATACACACATACATATCTATGTATGTCCCTCCACTGGTCTTTCTGACCCTTTCTTAGCTTAACTACAATTCCAAGATGCTAAATAGTTTTAAAAATCATATTGGAAAGTAGACATGAAAAACCAGTCTTATGACGAGCTGTTATTCATAGTAGGGTGGGGAAAACACCAGCAGAGGGAGTAGGAAATAACTCTGATGCCCATGATTACCTCTAGGTCCTCAGCAAGCCACGTGATTTACAGATGCCAGTTTTCATCTCAGCTTATTATGGGTTATAAACAGATGGCCTTTCAGAACGACTGCTAGTAATCTACTATTCTATCACTTATCCTTTTAAGACTCAGCTAAAACATCACCTTCTCCAAGAAGTCTTCCCTGCTATAACTAGCAGGGATGAATTTTCTCTCCTCTTTAAACTTATGACTTTGTGCTTGGATTGCTCAGGAGTAAATAAGAACACTGGGTCAAGGTTCTGAGTTCAAAACCTTACCACTTATTAGTTCTGGGACTTCGAGTCACCTTACTGAATTTATTTGGATTTTTAAATTCAGATATTTCAGTTGTTAAATGGTGACAGTCGTGCATACCTCATGGTATTACTAAGAGAACTGAATGAGATCCTGTATGCACACTGATTACAATAGTTCTTGTCACATAGTAAGTACTGAGCGAAGTAGCAGTGATTGTAATAGACATTTCATATGTGATTGAGTTCACTCATCCTCAGAAACACGGCTGTCCTCCCCAAGGTTTCCTTATCTCCCACTAAAAACTACTGTTGTTGAGTTGGTTGTGACCCACAGTGACTCTGCAGGGCACAGTAGACATGTTTCATACACGTTCTGAGACTGTAAGTCTTTGTGGGAGCAGATATATCCTCATCCTTCTCTCACAGGTCAGCTGCTGGGTTCAAACAGTTGACCTTGAGGTTAGCAGCCCAATTCTTAACCTACTTTACCACAACAACATTAACCATAGTTAAAGAACTAAAGGGAAACAGACAGCGAAAAGAAATAATCAAAACAATGGAACGATATATGTACTGCTGAAAGAAAAACAAAAGAAAACAAAAGACACCTACCGTACAAGAGTATGATACCCAGTGAGACTAGCGTTCAAAAATGAAGGTGAAATTAACACAACCCCAAAACACAGACGCAGAGAGAGGTTCGTATCCACCACATCAGCCCTAAGAAAAAAGTAATAGGGACTCTGTACGTGGAGAGTAAAAGACAACAACAACAACAACAACAACAACAAAATCACAACTCAAAGTTAGACACAAAAAGAAAGAGCCCTAATAAAGGTAAATTCATGAACACATATAAAGGCTGGTGATTAGGTATTCGTGCTTTATAATTCTAAATGTTTTGTCATTCATATTTTTATTAACAAAGAAATAAAAAGCAGGGATAACATTAGGTTACAAGGAACATGAAATATAAAGATATAACTAGTGATAAAAACACACAGGGTGGAGGAAAATTAGCTGGAGAATTTCTTCTGTGTTACTGTTACACTGGTATCAATGAACCCTAGAACGTTATAAATACAAACTGTTAAATATAATATTCATGGTCACAACTAATTATATTATTCTTTCTATTCACGGCAACCACTGATTATATTGCTGGTGGGTTTAAACTGCTGAACTTGCAGTTGGAAGTCCCGTACTTATCCTACAGACTCACTAGGATTCCTAATTATACATATAACTGCACATATTTTATATAAAAGCATACACAAAAGGAAAGAATAAGAGAATAAAAAAGGCCAACAATAATAAAACAACAATAAATAAAAGCAAGCAGCGGTAAGGGACAAAGACAAAGAAGGCTTCAGTCACACACAGAAAACAAACAACAGAATGTCAGAAGTCAGTCACTTATCAGTAACTACAGTAAAGGGAAATAGGCTAACGGTTCAATTAAAAGGTAGAGACTGGTAGAATGGATTGAAGATAAACAGACATGCTCTAACTAGAAGCTGATTATAAGAGGCACACATGACACCCAAGAACCCAAATATGTTGAAAGTGAAGGGATGGAAAAAAATATGTATGCCATGCAAATTATAATCAAAAGACAGCTGGGGTATCAATCCTAGTATCAGACAAAGTAAACTGCAATGTAAAAGCCGGTAGAGGGGATAAAGAAAGACATTGTATAGTGATAAAAAGGTGAACTAAAAAAGGAGATTAAACAATTATAAATATAT
>NW_006408552.1:8599373-8613948 GCF_000296735.1 Chrysochloris asiatica | reverse complement strand
TACACACATACACACACATACCCACACACATACACATACACACATACACACACACATACACACACCCACACACATACACACACATACACACACATACACACACATACCCACACACATACACACACACATATACACACACATACACACACACCCACACACACATACCCACGCACCTAACATTGGTGAACCTAAATATATAAAGCAAACACTAACAGACATGAAGGGAGCAATAAATAGTAGGGCTATAATAGTTGGAGGCTTAAATATACCATTTTGAATGTTTCACAGAACATCCAGAAAGATCAACAAGGAAACAGAGGACTTTCATGACACTATAAAACAACTAGACTTAACACATATAGAACACTCCACTAAATATACAAACAGCACGGTATACATTCTATTCCAGTAAATATGGCTCATTCTCCTGAAAAGACCATATTTTAAGTCACAGAGCAAGATTTGATACACTTAGAAAGACTGAAATCATACAAAATTTCATCTCTGACCACAGTGAAGTAAAGCTAGAAATCAGTAACAGAATAAAAACCTGGTATAGCACTGTGGGTTAATGTGCTGGACTACAAAGTCGGCTTGAATCGCAAGATTGGCAGTTCAGGTTCATCAGCCACTCCTTGGAAACCCTGTATTAGGTCATTATAGGTTGGAACCGACTTGACAGCCGTTAACAACAACAACATAGAAAATAAATGACATATCATTAAACTAATAATGGGTCAAGAAACAAATCCAAAGGAAAATCACATTTTTATTAGAATCAAATGAAAATTAAAGCACAAAATACCAGAATGTATGGGATACTGCAAAAGTCATTCAGACTCAGATGGAAAGGGAAACATGTTTGCGTAAAAAAGAGAAGCGCTCATATAAATAGCCTAAATTGACAACCCTAGGAACTAGAAAGAGAAGATCACTAAGCCAAAACCTAATAGAAGAAAGGATATAACAAAAATCAGAGCCTAAATAAATAAAATCAATAGCAATTGAGTTTATCAATAAAACCAGAACTTGGGTCTTTAAAAAGAACAACAAAATTGACAAATGTTTAACTACATTGTCAAAGAAAAACGAGAGAGAAAAGATGCAAATAACCAAAATAAAAATGAAAGAGGGGACTGTAAAACTAGATTAATAGAAATACAATTCTGCTAGAATATTATGAACAACGGTTTAACCTCAAACTCTGTATAACCAACAAACTGAGAAATGTAGACAAATATGGATAAACTCATAGAACACAACACCTATGCAAACTGATTCGAGAGGAAACAGAAAATCTCAACAGACCTGCAACAAATCACGAAATTTAATTAGTGATCAAAACCCTCCCAACAACAGCAAAAGTCCTGAACCAAATAGCTTTAATGGAGAATTCTAATAAACACATAGCAAACTGACACCAATATTGTTTCAACATTTCCAAAACATAGGGAGGGAAGGAATACTCCCTAATTCATTCTGTGAAGCAAATATAATCAAGATACCAAAACCAAACAAGGATACAATATAAAAAATAAAAATAAAGACCAATATCTCTTTCACCATTCATCAGTTTATCCTACTGGTGGGTTTACGTGTTGCCGTGATGCTAGGAATTCTGCCATCAGTATGCTTCCAACTAAGACAGAGTAGGAAAAAGGAGAGATGAACCCTTTCTAAGTGGTTAGCCACTGAAAGCCTTATGAACAGCAGCAGAGACAATGCTAGAAGATGAGCCCCTCAGGTTGGAAGCAACTCAAAATATGAGCGGGGAAGAGTTGCCTCCTCAAAGTAGAGTTGACCTTAATGTAATGAAAGAAGCAAAGCCTTCAGGACTTTTATTTGTTGATGAAGCACAACTCAAAATGGGAAGAAACAGCTTGCAAGCATCCATTAACAGCAGGAAACTGGAATGTATGAAGTATTCATCGAGGTAGTTGAGTTAATACCACTAGTATTCAAATTTATGCATTAACCACTAAAGTGAGTGATGATGACACTGAAGATGAAATTGATCACACATGCAATCAAGATGCATTGATTAGTACTACTGATTGTAAAAACTGGAGACAGAGGAAAGGTCCAAAGGTGGAAAATATGGTCTTGGTCAAAGAAATAATGCTGGAGATCCCATAATAGAATTTTGCTAAACCAAGGACTTATTAATTGCAAATACATTTTCTCAATTCTATAAACAGCAATTATACACATGGCCTTCCCTAGATGGAAGATACAGGCACCAAATCTACTACTTCTGTGGGAAGACAGTGGAGAAGCTCATCAGCCAAAAACAAGGCCCGGGCTGATTGTAGAACTGATCATCAATTGCTCATATGCAAGTTCAGGCTAAAGCTAAAGAACATTAAAACAGGTCCATGAGGATTAAAATATGACCTTGAGTATATCCCACCTGAATTTAGAGACTATCTCAAGAACAGAGTTGCTGCATTACACAAATGACATTAGACCAGAAATATTGTGGAATGATAGAAAGAACATTATATATGAAGAAAGCAAAAGATCATTAAAAAGATAGGAAAGAAAGAAAAGACCAAAATGGATGTCAGAACAGACTCTGAAACTTGTTCTTGAATGTAGAGAAGCTAAGCCAACTAGAAGAAATGAAATAAAGGAGCTAAACCAAAAATTTCCAAGGGCAGCCTAAGACGACAAAGTATTATAAAGAAATGTGTAAATACCTGGAGAGAGAAAAACAAAAAAGAAAAAACAATCTCATCATTTCTCTAGCTGAAAGAACTGAAGAAAACTAATTCAAGCTTTAACTTGAAATACTGAAGGATTCTATGGGCAAATGGAGTCCTGGTGTGGTGCTGTAGAAAAAGCACTTGACCACTAAAATTGAGGTTGGCAGTTCAAACCCATCAGCTGCTCATTGGTCACAATGAGTTGGAATCGACTTGAAAGCATGTAGCAACAATGCAATGATGGGCAAAATATTGAATGAGCCAGGAACCATCAAGTGAAGGCGGAAGAAATACATAGAGTCACTGTACCAAAAAGAATTGGCTGATGTTCAATCATTTCAAAAGGTACCATACGATCAAGAACTGGGGTACTGGAAGAAGTCTATGCTGCACTGAAGGCATGATGGAAAAGAGTTGATGGAATACTAGAGACTTTATCCGCTGCTATTAGGAATGCAAAATGGTACAGTCTTTGTGGAAACAGTATGACAGTTTCTCAAAATACTAAAAATAGAACTACCTTCTTGTTGTTAGTGTGTGCCATCTTGTCGGTTCCAACTCATAGAGACCCTATATAGGGTTTCTCTTGGTGACCGCAAGCACTGTGATGCTGAGGCCCTGTGTCATAGATGAAAATCCAACATGAAGGTCCTCCTCAGGATTAGCCATGGACCCTGAGGGCCAAAGGAAGTGACCTCCTGACGTCCCAGGTTCATTGGTTTTTGTGTACTCACTGGTGGGCTACCTCTGTATAATTTTATTTGGTCTTATTATTCATTCTATGCTTCTAACTCCAGTAATTGTAGCTTCTGAGAAAATGGTTTCTTATGTGCTTCTCTTAATGTCTCTACTATGTTGGCAGTGCATAGGGTCCTGGGAACAAATCTCTCTGAGGAACAAGCTCTGGCCACCTGGTAAGCATGTCAAAACTGCTCTTTATCAAGTTATTCAGTTATGTTTTATATTAACTTAATACATGAGCTCTTGATATCCATGTACAATATTAAAACCAAAACCCCTTCTAAAGCCGAGGCAGTAAAAGTTCCAAAAGCAGATTTGCTGGGATTATGCAGGGAGGCTTGAGAGAGAAACTGCCCAGGGCATTCACTCAAGGTAGATTGGTAAATTCCGGGAGTATTGTTTAAAGAATAATAGTGGCATACCCCTCAAACTGTCCCCAGGTGTAAACCGATTAACCTAGATGTTCTCCTTCCTCCTGAAAGCTTAAGCCAGGTAGCTGAAACAGCTTGACTCCCTTCAGACCTTTTAAATCCTTTTCACCTTTACCCATTAAGGATTAAGTGCTATAGGTATGTTAATTAGCCTTGAGAAACCTCACTTCATTGCCTTAGGTGATTTAAGCCTAAAAAGTAATTTATTACAGTTTGCTTGAATTTTTGGAAAATTAAGAATGTTAGATTATTAATACAATTTGCGATGTATATTTTAGAATTTGTTCCTGTAAATCATTGTGTCCTGTTTTGAACGATTAATCACATTTCATTTCTTTACCCTGTCTTATCTGAATAATCACCTTCTTCCTTTGTACAAAATCCCTCCCTGAAAAAATAAAAGAGGAAGGCAGATTGAATGCTGCATGCATTACTGCCTGCAGTGCCATGCTGCCTGCAGTGCAGGGTCTGTCTGCCAATTTTGCATCCACTCTGGTCTCAGAGTATCTCTTTTGTTCTCTTGTTGTGTCTTTGTGTATATTCTTCCTCTATTTCTTTCGCCGCCAGATCTCCCTACTTCGTGAACCAAACTTCCCTGTTGAGGCAGGTCCCCAACAGGGTTTCCAAGAAGCAGCTGGTGGGTTTGAACCACTACCCTTGTGGTCCAGTGCATTATCCTGCAGCATCATACCTTATGACCCAGTAATTCCACTTGTAGGTATATACCCAGAAAAGGTGGAAGATGTTCACTGCAGGACTAGTCACAAGAGTTGAATGTTGAGAACAACCTAAATGCCCAAGAATACAATGAATGGGTAAACAAAATGTGGTACATATGTACAATGAAATATTACTCAACAAGAAGGAGGAATAAAATCTTAATAAAGGCTACAATATGGACAGTGCTAGAAGACATTGTTGTCAAGTGCCACTGAGTTGGTTCCAACCCATAGCGACCCAGTAGAGGGTTGCCTAGGCATGACTGGTGAACTTGAACCACTGAACTTGCAGTTAAACGGCTTTGCAGTCTGGTGCATTAACCCACAGCGCCACACCAGGAAGACATAATACTAAATAAAATAAGTCAATCACAGGAGGAGAAATATTGTATTGCATCGCTTATACAAAATAAAAGGCAAATGGATACAGAACAAAGTTTATAAGGAGTTTTCAGAGATAAGTACTTGGCCAAATAAAGCAACAGCATCATTGTTGTTGTTAAGTGCCATTTTAACATTGATTCCGACCCAGCGACCCTGGATAGAGTTTCTGAGAAGTGGCTGGTGAGCTTGAACCACTGACCATATGGTTCAAACTGACCTTGAAGTTGAGCACATTAACCAGCAGCACCACCCCAGAACTCATCATCAAACACTGAGTAAATATCATGTTGTCAAACATTTCACTTGACTTAGATCCATAATCAATGCCCAAGGAAGCAGAAGAAATCAAACAATGTATCGCATTGGGATGCTATTTCCCAAAGCCTAATAACATGCCTGTGAAAGCTGGACCACGAATAAGGAACACAAAGAAGAACTGATGCCTTTGCAGCATGCTATTGGCAAAGAATATTCAGTTATACCATTAGCTGCCAGGAGAATGAACAAATCTGTCTTGGAAGAAGTACAGCCAGAATGTTCTTTAGAAGGAAGGATGATGAGGCGTAATCTCACTTCGTTTGGCCATGTTATCAGGAGGGATCTGGAAAGGGACATCATGCTTGGTAATGGAGAGGGTCAGCAAAAAAGAGGAAGTCCTTGATGAAACGGACTGACAACAATGGGCTCAAACACCGCCTGTGAAGACGTCACAGGGCAGGACAGGCAGTGTTTCCTTCTGTGGAGCACAGGGTCACTGACTTGAAAGCACCCTAACACAACAACAACCAGGGGTGGGCAGGAGGGAGAGGAGGGGTCAATGGTGACATTAATATCCCATGGAGTCAGGGAAAGACTGCACTATCAGTTAGTGTAATTGCAGTCTCTAAGGAGCTCTGGTAGCATAGTGGTTACAAATCGGGTTGCTAATCTCTGGGTCAGCAGTTCAAAACTACCAGCTGTTCCACAGGAGAAAGATGAGGCTTTTTGCTGCCGTAACGATTTATAGCCTCGGAAACCCTGTGCAGGGTCGTTATGAGTCGGAACCAACTCCACGCACATAACCATCACCACCACCAAGTAGTACATCTGTAAAAGTTGTGTGGTATATGCATTTACAATGAGAGAAAGAGAGCAGTTGCAAAGGCTTCTTATATACAGCCAAATACATGATGGGATTTGCTTCCTTGGTTTGGAGGTTTATGTCATGGTTTCATGGGCTACCCCAGTTAACTGGACTAATAACGTGGAGTTTTGTTTTACCACTTAGCTCATTGCATAGTGCATGGGGTCTTAAAAGCTTGTAAATGGCCTTACAGGACACAACGATTGGTCTCTCTTGACCTGGAGCAACAGAGGAAGGAATGTCAGAACTAGGAAGAGGATATGAAATGGTAGCTAATTCCTTCTGGAAGCATCTGTCTCCTTTGCCACAAGACAAGAACTGGTTAGTGCCTAGCTACCCTTACTGAACATTTTGATCAAAGATGCTAGAGAAGAATCAGGGTCAAAAGGAAGAATATACAGAACAGAATTTCAAATTCTCACGAACCCTAGAGCCATGAAGGGTGGCAGATCCCTGAAAATAATTCCCTGAGGTAATCTTTAAATCATATACAATTAATAGTCCCCAAAGTCTTTTGAAAACCTAACATAACTATACCCTGTAGTCTTTTGAAAATAGAAAATAGTTTAACTTAACTAAGACTAATTTTTAAAAGGTCTCCCTTGAGCATCATGCTTCCCTCCCCCCCCCAACGCCCCAAAATTATATGGGATCAAATTGACAAGAGCAATTCGAGAGGATAGCTAGGTAAGAACCTTATTGGGCAGTGAATCTATGTTAACGAGGGGGGAGAACTCAGTCAAAGAGGGTGAGAATGGTTGCAGAACTCAAAGATTATATAACCAATGCCACTAAACTGTATGTGTATAAACAATGGAACTAGTACGATTTGCTTTGCATATTGTCAACAACAACAAAATAAATAAAAAGGAAAAAAAAAATTACCTGGTTTTAATTAGATGATGGGCTTTACTTTTATATAATGTCCTGATTCAGTCCCTCAACGCTCAACAAATATTTGAGTCCCTACTGTGTGCCATAAGGCGCTCTGGTAGCGTAGTGGTTACGAATTGGGCTGCGAACCGCAAGGTCAGCAGTTCGAAATTACCAGCTGTTCCATGGGAGAAAGATGACGCTTTCTGCTCCCATAAAGATTTACAGCCTTGGAAACCCTATACAGGGTCGCTATGGGTCGGAACCGACTCCACAGCACATAATCACCACCAACACCACCGTGTGCCATGGAGTCCTGGGGTAGCACTGTAGGCTAAGTACTGGACTGACTGGTAAATGCAAGGTAGGTGGTTTAAACCTACCAGTAGCTCCTTAGAAACCCTATACAGGGCCACTGAGTCAGAAGTGACTCAAAGGCACTTAATGACAACGACTTTCTAGTATGTGTCAAGCACATACTAGAAATTCTATGGTATACCAGAGACTCTACACTTGATATCTTGGAATTTAAAGACTAGCAAGGACAATAAACGTTATATAGTTGGGAAGAAAAATCACAACCATGATTAACATTACAAAGGGAAACTGAGGCTTGCTGAAAGAAAGGTAACATCAAATACAAAGCAAAGTTGTTGTTCAATGCCTTTGAGTTGGTTCTGACTCACAACGACCCTGTGTAAAGTTCTGGAGGGGCAACTGGTAGGTAAGCCAGTGCTTACATTGATAATTCTCTCCTTCTCTACAGGGGACCTGGGGTTCCGTTTTTGACCGATGTCCTACATGAACAGCCCCTATCCTCCCGCTGCAAGTGGACGCTGATGTGTTGTTAGGATGCTCAACAGGTTTCAACAGAACTTCCACACTCAAAAGAATAAGGAAGAAAGGACGACCAATCTACTTCCGAATATCAGGCAATGAAAACCCTATGGTTGACAACGGTCCAAACTGCAACCAATCCTGAGGATGGCAGAGGAATAGGCAGTGCTTTGTTCTGTTGTGTATGGGGTCGCCATTAGTTGGAGGCTAACTGAACAGAAGCGAACAACTACTGTGAGCTCAAAGGTGAAACAAAACAGTTGGTGGTCACAGCCACCCAACTTACTAACTAATGTGTTTAGTTGCTGTGATGCAAATTAAAATCTTCAAGTATGAGCCTTGTTGACTAGAGGTTATGTTATTGTTGTTAAGAGCCATCAAACTGGTTTCAACACAGTGACCTTTCTAGGGTTTCCTAGGAGGGGCTGGTGGGTTTGAACTGCCAGTCTTCAGTTAGCAGTCCAGCACTCATCCTACAGCACCACATCAGGACTCTAACTCTAAGTTTGTTGGTGTCTGCTGTCAAGCGCCATTGACTGTTTCCATCTCTCAACAGTCCCTGTATCGGGGTTTGCAAGGAGCAACTGGTGAGTTTGAACTATTGACCTTGTGGTTTGCAGTCGGGTGCATATCCTACAGCACCACACCAGGAGTCCCGACTATAGGTTCAGAACACCTAAAATCATAACTAAACCCATTGGTAGCTGAATATGAAAAAAAAAAAAAATTAGTATGGTTTATATGTACGGACATTTCATTTCCCAACACCACATGGATAATATTTAATCACTAAGACCAAGGAAATCTCATATATCTCATATTTAATCTCCAAGATCAGAGAAATCTCATATATCACTTCAGCATTTATTGGTTACCAGGTGCTGTGTGGGGATAGAATGATAAATAAAAAATGTCTAGCTTTGTACTGCAGAGGAATAGGGGGGGGTGACAATTAACCATCATAAATTCTAAGGGGGCTAAAACCTTCAAACATAGATTTCTGTAACTATCTACAAATCTACCCTCCTCTGCCAGGTCTCTTACTGAGTTATATTCGAGGAAATGAACACATAGACACACTCTCTCTCTTTCTCTCTGCTCTCTCAGCCAAAGTTGAAAAAGGCAAAAATGGATTATTACTATGGTAATTTCTCACTCTATTACTTATTTTTGCAATGAATTACAATAAAAAAAAAAAAGAGCACTTATAGGTAGGAAGCATGACTTTTAACCCCTATAGTCCCATTATGAACATCCAGGCTAGCAACAACCTGTCTTTAGCAACGGGAGGGTACAGCAGGGAAGCTTCCAGGTAAAAATCCTAAATCAAGCCTTCTCTTCGAGACATCCAAGAATGGACCCGGTTAACTGAGGATACATGGATATGTGCTCCACAGATTTGGAGTCTAACTGCTATACCATATCAGTATAAACGGTTAGACAAAATTATAGAAAAGGGAAAAGGTCTGATGTCATTTTAAAATGGTACGTAAATGTGTACTGCACATATATGTAAAATATATAAACAAAGCTGCTCAAACAAGCAGTATTATATAGCGACTCAAGGATATTTTAGTATGCTGTTCTCTGAAAAAAATGGAGGCAGATTTGTTGTTCAAGAGTACACAACTATCGATGTTGTTGTTACTGTTGTTGTGAGGTGCCGCTGAGTAGGTTCTGACTCATAGCAACCCTGTACGGAATTTTAACCACCGACCTTGCAGTTAACAATTCAGTGCTTATCCGACATCCACACCAGGACCTCACGCCATTGGTAGCAGAGGTAAAAGTAAGAACTTCTGTCCCATTTAATAAATGTGCACAGGAGACACTACATACGTACATACTTACACAAGCACAAAGTTGCCAGTTAAGTGCCTGGCATATGGTAAATTATGTACTTAATGATACTGGTATTATGGGAGTGCTGTGGATCTGCAGGTTAAGCACTGTACTACTCACCACCAAGTCCGTGGTTCAAAACCCCCAGATGAGGCTTCTTGCTCCCACAAAGATTTACAGCCTCGGAAACCCTACACAGGGTCACTATGAATTAGAACCAACTCAAAGTCACTTAACACCACTCGGTGTTACACATTTCTACCTATTTTTAAGATTAGCCTTAAATATCTGTTCATTCATTTAGAAGTCCTAGTTAATGCACCAGACTGCAAAGCTGTTAGAACTGCAAGACTGGCAGTTCAAGCTCACCAGCTGCTCCTCGGAAATCGTATACAGAGTTGCTATGGGCTGGAATCGACTCCACGGCACTTAACAAAAGCAACAATGCTGAGTGTACAAGAAACTACTTAATTTTTTTTTTTTTTTCTTAAAGGAGTACAACAATGATGATATGATGTGAACACAGGACTTGCTATCACTCACTGCCTGCTAGGATTTCCAAAGAGATGCAAGCAGCTGAACAATCAGAGGACCTCACTTTCTGATCCTAACCCCTACCAAAGCCCACAGAAGTTTGCCTGCTTCCCACTGTTCAAAAGAGTCTGCCTCCCCTCTGGGTTACCGATTTCAATTTATTCTTTTAAAATGAAAAGAAATACACGCGGATGATGTTTTACTTAAGAACCTAATTTCAGATCCATCAGTACCTTAATACATGTCCCTAAAGATGCTGCCATTATTGATCAAATCTGGATGATTTTCATTCAGCTGCTCCCACCAACGAGCCAGATGCGGAGAAATAACACAACACAAAAGGGTTTTGAGGTGATGTGGTCTGACTCCTTCCTGGCCAGATGAAATTTAATGATCGCCATTGCTTTTCTTATTGAAAATACATTGGCAGCCCATCTACTCAGCAAGACACTCCCCTGCATTTTTGTCAGTATGGCTCTTATGTTAAAAGACAGGAGGTGGAGGGGAGGAAAACGTGGGTCTCCCTCCCTCCTTCCCCACAAGGAGCTATGAGGCAGCTGAAGCCCGGTTGATTTCCCCAGCCCAATTATTTCATTGTGCACACTCCTCTTCAACAGCACGTCCGTCACCTAGGGATACAGCCAGCCTAAACATCGCACACCTAATGGAGTCCCCAAAGCTGTCTCAATTTCATTGCTTCTAACTAATAGGCTGTGATACTTTTTCCCCAAACACATCAGTGTTCTTCCCTCACCGCACATCCTCCTCCTCCAGAAAAAAAAAAAAATTAATAATAATAATAATAACAATAAAAAAAATCCAGGGCACAAGCTACTCTGATGAAAGAGATAGCCTTCTTTCCTGCTGCCATACATACCTTCATTCCTGCCTCATACCTGTGCTTCATAAGGACACAGCAACCTCATTCAATCCAATCCAGAGCTTGACAATACTAGGTGTTTTGTTATCACTATTTGTAGGGACACTGAACAATGGGGAATCTATACACTTTGTTGTAGTCAACAGGCAGACAAGCCAAAATTTCCCTTTCTTGAAAGACTGCAGAAATTGATTGCTCGGAGGGTACCTTTGAATGGAGAATGAAATCAGGAGGCAAGAGAAAAATAAAGGGTTTCTGAAACACACAACTCTTTGGGATATATAGCTAAAGTTCAAAGACAAAGATTTCAAAATACTTCCCTTATCTCCCACCATTCAGAAGATTTATTATTCATATTAAAAGTGAATGCTCCGCCTCCTATTTTGATATGGGTTTAGGTCTTAAAAAACACTCTGATTTCCAAGGACATATGTCATTGTACCAATGATTCCACTTTCCTTCCCCACAGAGAAATCTACTGTAGGATGAATGCTTTTCTTAATCCCTAGCACTTAATATACAGATAAGTATCCCCCTGAATCACTTCCTCTTCAATAATTTAGGCATCCTGGGAAAGACCCTCAAAGAAGATCAGTTCCTTTCTTTTTCCAAAAATATATGTATTTTTAAATGTCACTCATATTTTAAGATGGCATGCCTGCCATCTTCCAGGGTCATAGCCAGGTGGAAACATCAAGAAAAGGGGAAGTATTGGGAAGCCTGACTCGAAAGACAGGCTGGAAAAATATTAGCAGCATTTCCAGAAATGTGAAATTTCTCTCTTTCCCCCAGGAGCAATTTCAGTGCTGCTAGAGATCAGGCCTCTCATGTAATGTTGCAGAGAGACAAAACTGTTAATCC
This sequence comes from Chrysochloris asiatica, assembly GCF_000296735.1. Classification (NCBI taxonomy): domain Eukaryota; kingdom Metazoa; phylum Chordata; class Mammalia; order Afrosoricida; family Chrysochloridae; genus Chrysochloris; species Chrysochloris asiatica. Next base: position 8,602,018 of record NW_006408552.1, on the reverse strand, counting down.
ACATAGATCGAAGTCTCTGGCTCAACCTCAGATACTCTCTTGTTTAGGGCAGAACACAACAGTAACATTTAATTACATTTGATGTTCAACTCTGGGTTCCGTAAATCATTTCAAATTATCATTTGGGTCAAAACAGGCCTGGGTGTTTCCCACTGGAGACAGTTGTTATTGTTCTCAAAGCTAAAACCTCTGCCTGACATGGAATGGGAGAGACAGCAAAGCTGTAGGGAAGACCACTAGAAGACACCACCCCTCACAGTTCCTCAAGGAAACAACACACTCCCTTCTCTTCTTGTGGCCCAAGCTCACAACGCATGGTACCATCCTAACTGTGGCCAGCATTTCCTTACTGAGCCCATGACATAGGTTCTTATTTCTCGGTGCCATCTAGTCATGGCGGACCTAGGGACAGCACAATGAACCACTGCTTGGTCCGGTGGCAGCCTCACAACCGTTGGCAAGTTTGAGCCCAATGTTGCTGCCACTGTGTCAATCCATCTCACTGGGGGTCTTCCTCTTTTTCAGTGACCCTTTAACAACCATGATGACTTTCTCCAGAGGACTGGACCCCTCAAGACAATATGTCCAAAGTATGTATGTAAGACAAAGCCTCACCACTCTTGCTTGTAAGGACCGTTCTGGCTATAATTTTTTTAAAACACAGATTTGGTTTTTGGCAGTTTGTAGTATTTTGAATATTCTTTGCCAACACTATAATTCAAATGCATCAATTCTTTTTGGGTCTTCCTTATTCATTACCCGTAACATGGGTTGTGGTTAGTTCAAAAGTTATCTAAAGTGAATTGTGGAAAAAAAGACCAGAAAGGTAGTCTTCTAGTTATTAATGGGTGCCTTCACTTTCCAAGTTCAACATATGGTCTCTGTCATTCTTTTATAGCAAGAGCACAGATTTTGGTGAATTACAGAAAGAAGAAAAGAAAGTGATAAAGCATATCAAACGTAGACAAGCAGAAGCCTAGAACTGTTCATTACACTGAACAATATTCTGCATACAAAAGGGAGAAAATCAAACGAATATGTAGAGAAATAATAAAAGGTCATTCAGGTGAATTCTAGGTTGGATCTGAGATTTAAATAACCCTGCCAGAAGGTTGTAACAATGACCTGTACTTTCTTCCTCTGCGATAAACCTACCAGAAAGAGGCAGAGGTTGGCAAAGACCAGTTTTCTCTTTTTGGAAATTTATTTTGGGTGAAGTTTTATCTGAATAGTGCCCTCTACAGGAAAACACTTTTTTTTTTTTTCTTCTTCCAAGTTTGGTACTTGTGCTCTTATTCTTGCACAAATCAACGATCTTTCTCTTTGCTTCAGCTCTGAAATTGGATGGTTTGTTGTGCCACCTTAGTTCTGCTGTTTATGAGAAAAGGTGGTCTGGAGCTAGGAGCTTTTTCTAGCTACATCTGGAAATACAGGTACTGTGGGGTTTCAATGCAAAAAGGCATGGATAGGATTTAGCACTGGGCTTCGATTAGCATCTGTGTTTCACACACACATTTGTCTGCATTTTTAACTCACTGACTTATAAGCACTTCTCATTGTTACTGTTATTTATTAAGTGTGGTCCAGTCAGATCCAACTCATATCAACACTGTATAGAGTTTCCAAGGAGCGGCTTTGAACTGATGACCTTACGGTTCAAACCAATCTTGTGGTCCAGTACTTTATACCACAGTTACTATCTTCAAAAAAGGAATTGCTTTTCCTTCACTGTATCTGATAAGATGTGAGCAAACATTTTGTGATAAGGTCCAGCCACCAAGAAGGGCTGCATGCTTTTGATTTTGACGAGACAGACTGTCAGCCAAAGTACAAGGCGATAAATTTGGGGTTAAAGCTGAAGGTTGAGAAAATACAGCTGGACTTAGTGCAGATGTTGGGTGAGGGTACTGAGAGGCCGTCTATAAGAATCTCGTTGGGTTGATCACTGGCTTTCTCCCTCTCCTCTCTGTGAACGCGGTGGCTCTCTGTGGTTGGCACTAATATATGGTTGTTTTTCTAGGGTTCCAGTCTGGCCTTTGTACCAGAACTCTCACACTCATTCAGAAGGTGGAAGAAGCTAACAAATGCAAGGAGGTTCCCTTTAATACCCGTCTTCCCCCAGGTCACTTTGCACCCCAAATTAGAACTCCATCTGCCCATTCTCCAGTGTCAATAGCGGCCTTGCCTTGAGTTCCCTGTACTCTCCAGGTGCTGCAGCGTGGCATGCGCAAACCAGGAAGGAGGTTCCGGGTTTCTACACTGACAAGTGAGAAGTACGAGTTTAAAAACACTAAAGGAACCGATCTGACTGCACTCACCACCAACACCTATGCAGGTAATTAGCACTCTGGCCTTGAGAAGTATCAGGTTCATCTGAGGGAGCATAATGAAGCAATGGTCTTTATTCTATTCAGCGGCCTCTTTAAAGCTGTAGAGCTCCACAATTAGCAAACTCCTGTTACACAGAGGCTTTGTTTGCACAAGAGATATCAGAAGGGAAGGAGTAGCACACAACTTTCACTTCAGTTGGCATATGGACAGCGACCAGCTTGAAATCAGATCTCCATTTGTCAGAATCTGAAGGCCTGCATTAAATTCATACATCTTCTAATAAATTCAATAAGAGGTAGGGATATTTTTCCCCC
>NW_006408552.1:8585028-8599180 GCF_000296735.1 Chrysochloris asiatica | reverse complement strand
TGTGGTTGTGGTTATGTGCCATGGAGTCGGTTCTGACTGATAGCGACCCTGTGGATGGTTTCCGAGGCTGTGAATCTTTACTGGAACAGAAAATCTCATCTTTCTCCCACAGAGCAGCTGGTAGATTTGAACTGCTGACCTTGCGGTTAGCAACCCAGTTCATAATCTACTAGGGTTTTTAATTGTTTTAGATCTTTAGGAGTCCTGGTGTGGTGCTGTTGGTTTGAACCACAACGTCAGCAGTTCTAACTTCTCAGCCACTCCTTGTTGTTTGTTGTTGTTAAGTGCTGTCCAGTCGGGTCCGACCCCTAGTGATCTGCTATGAGTCAGAACCAACTCAACGGCACATAACAAAAATATTTGTGAAGGAGTGCTAGTAGCGTAGTGAGGTCAAAGCTGGGCTGCTACCCACCAGGTCAGCAGTAGCTCCTGATGAGACTTTCTGCTCCCATAAAGACTGACAGCCTTGGGGACCACATACAGTGTCACTGTGAGTCGGAACCAACTCCACAGCATACAACCACCACCAATACATCTGTGAGCCCCGCTATGGTGCTGTCTGATAAACACTGGACAGGTTGCAGTTCAAACCCACCAGCTGCTCTCAGAAACCCTATACAGGGTCACTATGAGTTAGAATGACTCGACGACACACAGCAACAACCACAGCTGTATCTGAGAGAGAACACTTTGCCCATGATTTCATCTAATCTCATCAAGATCACTCTCAGGAAGGTATTAATGGCCCCATTTTTATAGTTCGAAAAACAGACTCAGTAATAATAAATGATTTGCCGAAGACCACACAGTTAAAGCCAAGAAGTGGGTTTCAAGATCTAGGCACCTGAAACGCAACAGATACTTTCTTTGTCTCTTCTTAGATGAAAACTGTCTATCTTACAAATCACAATTAAAATGGATGCAAGTTATAAGCTGCATTTATTCATGTGGGTGACATGAATACATTAAACATTCCCTATCCCCCTGAAGGAGTCCTGGTGTGGCGTTGTGGTCTAATGTGTCAAAACTGCAAGTCCGTGGTTCAAGCTCACCAGCTGCTCCTTGAAAACCCTATACAGGGTTGCTACAGGCCGGAGTTGACTCGATGGCACGTAACAACAACAACAATTCCCCTGAAAAGAGACCTGGTGTGGTGTTGTGGGTTAATGCACTGGACTGCAAAGTTGGTTTAAACTCCAAGGTCTGTGGTTCAAGCTCACCAACCACTCCTCGGAAACCTTGTACAGGGTTTTTATAGGTCAGAGCTGACTCGAAGGCACTGAACAACAACATCCGCCTGAAAAACACACACACACACACCATTGCCATCGAGTCGATTCTGACATACAGCAACCCGATAGGACTGCTCTTTGCTGAGACTGTAAATCTTTGTTCTTTCATGGAGTGGCCGATAAGTTTGAACTGCCAACCATGCATTTAGCAGCCCAATGCATAGCCCACAGAGACACCAGGACTCCTAAGAACATAGTATAGCATAAAAATATGAGTCAATCTGTCGGTCTTTGTACAACTATAATATGAATCTAGAACCAATGACAAAACTAGTCTCTGTAAACACTCTTGTACATATTCCTGAAATACATGACTATGAAATAAGACACAGAGGATGCTAATTCTTAAATGGTACAGAACCTGACACTTGGGTTTGTGTTACCAGCTCTGGTATCTTTAGGAAAGTCCTGGGTCACACCATGAGAAAATGACAGGCAATGAATGCGGTGTTTCACTGGGCGACCTAAGAGCACAGTGTCTGAAATCCATGTGAATGTGGCCCAAAATTACATGTCATATTTCAACCTGACACTTGGGGAACATGATGTGTGGATGTTTCCGGAAAGAGTGGACTGCTTAATTCAGGGGTCTATACTGCCTCCAGATGAATTCTGCAGTACTCCAAAAGCCAATCAGATGAGCGGAACAAAGTGCAAAATGGTTAACCTCACAAGAGCAAAAATGCTAGGGTGGACAAGCCCGCTTTCTTCACTCTGAACAAAGTTATCAGCCCTGAGATGACACAACAGTGCAGACACTGTAATTACTATAAACAACTCCTATTCCTTCTTCAGTCAACATTAAAAGTGGAAAAAAGAAGCGATCTCGGGAAAAACAAAATCGCACTTCATCAGTAACGAAGGAGACTAGCAACACAATGAATAGTATGAGGCTCCTGAGGTTCCCATTTTACAGTAATCGGCTGCAGTGAGACTTAGGACAACCTCACCTCAGGAGAATGCACTGTCTTCTGACAGCTAATCCTATACCAAAAGCAGGTCAGTGGAACTCAGCTCCACCCAGGCTGTGAGGTGAACACTCCCCTGTCAAAATTTGGTTTAACAAAAATGCTGCAGTGAGAAAATGTGTGAAATGATAGCTGAGTAAGCACCAGACAATTAAGGAATTTGCAACAGCTGCTAGGATATGAGACGAGGCCAACGGGCAGGAAAAAGACAGACTTAATACCAATGATCGTCTCTGATAGAAAACAAGAAGACCCACTTCACTCCAGAATGCAGGGTGTTTCTCAGACAATCTAGAAGGCATCATCTTGCAAAGGTTTTAATTCGATTAGATACCATCGAACAGTATTAGAGCATCTTGTGGAAGCCTCGGGTATGGGAGGCCATGCACAGGGAAACAGAGACAGAGATGGGGAGCCAAGCTGGAGGACCACAGTTCTGCTCTTGGTGACTTTTACTGGGAACAGTCTACTCTGGACTCCTGTAGCACAGAAGCTATCTCACTGTCACTATGTAAACACCGTGAAGGATACTGAGCACCCATGAGCCACCTGGTTAGTATGCATCTTTAAGATACCCCACTTTGAACCCTCCTCAGCCCTGCATCAGGACCAAGTGACACGTGCACGCAAAAGCAGCTGCTCTATGACCCAGTCCACTGGAAGGTGGCGTCACTAAAGGACTGAGGAGAACACACAGGAAACGTGGCTGGCAGTGGGGGTACACAGGGATCAGTCCCTTCAAAACAGAAAGATGGTAGCTCAGGTGATGTATGTGTAAGAATTCCTTCACCCAGTATCAAAGGAATGGATCAGAGGAGCTCCCAGGATCCTCAAGAGATAAGCTAAGTGCCAGGCACGTTGAATATATTACTTCATTTCATATCGTGGCTTATACCGATTTCACAGTCGAAGAAACTGAGACTCGGACAGGCAAAAGTAATGTTTCACATAGCTATACGGACTATTCTCCAAATGCCTAATTCAAGGGTACCTTGGGCTTTCATCTGCTAAAGGACATATAGACCACACAGAATTCTACCAAAACGGCCATTACCTTCTCACACGACGTGCACTTGGTCGTTATGTTTGGTACCAAGTCAGAATTCTGGGGACAGGAATTGATTTTACTTTATTCCTAAATGACAACCCTTTCTTCTCGAGACCAGTCATCAAACTATTGCCTGGCTAGTGCTACAGTAACAGAAATATCACACGTGGGTGGCTGTAACTCTCAGAAATTAATTTTCTCAGAGATTAGGAGGCTACAGTCTGAATCCAGGACTCCGGCTCTTGAGGAAGACATTCTCTGTCTGCTGACTCTGACGGGAAGGCCCTGGTTTCTTCCATTTCTATTCCTTGGTGACCATGGTGACCTTCAGGTGGAACCACATCTTTCTCCGCATACCTCTGCTTGCTTAATCTGCACTTTGATACCTCAAGGGTGATTGATTTCAAATACAATTAACATAACAAAATATTCCCAAATGAGATTGTAGCCCCAAGCACAGCGTTTAGGATTTACAACAAATATTTGGGGGAAGGGGGCACACTTCAATTCATCACACTGGCCAAGACCCAAAGCCATGATAGGGATTCTAGTTTATATATTCAAATAGCAAAACCCAACAGCCCTCTCCTTCCACGCCTGGTGTTTCCTGTCTCTCTTTCCAATTCTAAGTCTTAGCCCCAGGATGTCCCTCTCTCGTTTTTCATTGACCTTAGGGTTCATTATGGGGCTTCTTCCTCCTCTAATTACAATGGATTAGACCATGTGGAGATTTCTGGAACATAGCAATGAGGGTCCTACTCTTGACGCTATCATTCCATGCTCAGCCCTTGGTGTAATGCCTACTGGATCGGCAGTGCTTTTGTTCACTCAGGGCTATCTGAAGATAACCTCCTTTCTAACAGATGAAAATAAGCAAGCATCTAGACTTCTAGACAAATAGATAGAAAGCTGATTACCTGTGATATCTGTTGATGTTAGGTGACAAGGAGTTAGTTCTGATTCATAGCAACCTTGTATAGCGTTTCCAAGGATAGGCCAGTGGGTTTGAACAGCTAACCTTGTGATTAGCAGTCCAGTGCTTATCCTATAGCACCACACCAGCTAGTAAACAGTGGAATTCTCGGACAGAGGGCACACAGCTCATATTTCGATGAAGTTAAGAGTTAATCCACACAAAATTTTTAAGAAAACCGAAGACGCAGTGCTCAGTCCCCGGCACCCTCCAAATTCATGGTAAGTCACCCAAACACTATGAGTCTCCTTGCCATCTGACGGGCTGCTAATTTTCAAAAGACTCTTAGGTAATCTACAATTTGTGACTTCTACTCACTGAGGCGGTATCTTCGTTTATTCCTCAGCATATATCTACATAGAGTTGTAAAAGGGCCATGACCTGTTGTTTTATTTTTGGGGTTTTAATATGATTGGTTTACACAAAGCCCCTAGATTTTACAAGTAATTTATTGTATGCTCAAAGGTTTGGATCCTTCCTTTTTACCAGCTACACAGTAAAGTCATTCTGGCAGGATTTATGGTAGCCTAATAAGGCTGATCTCCATCAATGTGACAAGATATATTCCAATTACCTGGCACAAGCACTGACAACCTCTCTCTCTTGGTGACATTCCAGAACAAAGCCATATGAGTATCCCTGGCCATTGCTAGCCTTCCTCCTATAGCTGTTTCCTCCTATAGTGACAGACACATGGAAGCTTGATGACCACAGAACAGCCCTTTGAAATCTAGGCAGTCTAAGGGCCCAGTAACTTGAACAAGAAGTCCAGTGATTGTAATACTAGCATTAGCAGTAACTCTAACAAAGCTTTCCTCATGGGCAACTCAACTTGCTTTGCCTGAACAAGGGCTTCACTGCAGGACAGTTTTTCACAAGATGATATCTGTATCAAAGAGGAGCCAACTTGGCAAAAGGAAGACCTAAGCATCTTCTAGTCTGTATGGTAGCTAAAGGACAGATGCAAAGTGAAGAAATGTATGTACATGTCTGAATCAGGAGCCAGCATAAATGGTGTGACAGGTAATACTCTTTAGTTCATTTCCATTCTAGACATGCACATCTTACCTTAGGCAGAGAGGGATCAGTTGTTCCCTAAACTTCTTCTAAACACCCGCATAGCTGCACTTGAAGATATCGGGGCAAGATCCGAATAATGTCTTGACTGTCACTGGCTACATTCTCATTCTTAAATCCAAATAATGAAAAATAAACACATCAACCTCCAGAATGGCTTCCCTACTAAACTCTTACTAACCTCTGAAAACTCAACACCAAGTCAGAATTTATATACAACATAGCACCTCGGTATACATTACTAAGAAAGAATACCAGGTTTGAATCTCAGCTCCAGCACTTACGAGCTTTAAGATGTTGGGCAGACCACTTACCTGCTCTGTGCCACAGTTTCCTTACCTGGGTTAATATGGAAAATACAAGTACCTGCCTCACAGAACTTTTCTAAGGGCTGGATGAGTTTTTATAAATCACATGATCGAGTGTAAGTGTTAGAAATCATCTTTCTTATCATTGCCATTATCTGTCTTTGCAATATCTGGACAACTTGCTTCTTGGTTCAGGAGCGGCAGTAAGCAACAAGGAGCAGGCATGTGAACTGTAGGTTTAGTCACTGGCCAATGACAAGTATCCCTTGCAAATCTTCTAAAGAAAATTAATGTTGTTATGTGCTGTGGAGTCCGTTCTGACTCATAGCGACTCCATACAGGGTTTCTGAGGCTGGAAATCTTTACGGGAGCAGAAAGCCTCATCTTTCTCTTGCAGAACAGCTGGTAGTTTTGAACTGCTGACCCTAAGGTTAGCAGCCCGATTCTAAACTCAGTGGTGTCAGGTTTTTCTTAGCTCTAAAACACAAAGACAATTTCTTCATGTGCTGAAAACATCCATGGCAGAATTCCCCCAAATGTAATACCATTGTGTAACTCCGCTGATTGTTGTTTTATTGTTGTTAAGTGCCCTCATGTTGGTTCCAGTCCAAGGCGACCCTGTATAGGGCTTCCTAGGAGCAGCTGGTGAGCTTGAACCACCAACCTTGTGGTTCAAACCGGCTTGCAGTCCCGCGTATTAATCCATAGCACCACACCAGGACTCCAGCTATATTGATGTTGTTGTTGTTGTGAAGTGCTGTCGAGTCGATTCCGACCCATAACAACCCTGTATAGGGTTTCCAAGGAGCAGCTGGTGAGCTTGAACCACCAACCTTGAAGTTCAAATGGCTTTGCAGTCTGGCGCGTTAACCCACAGTGCCACATAGTGTACGTTCTATCTGGTAAGACCCAAGTCAAGAAGAAACGCCCTTTGCCAACACGAATGGTAAAATGTCCCGGCCTTGATTCACATTTAAATATGTCCTGTGGTTACATCCCTCCAAACAGACGTGACAGCACTTCAACAACAACAAACAGACCATAATTCTTTTGACAATCCTCATTTCCCTAAACAACAGATCTGTATCTTATACAAAATTTCAATACGTCTTTCCTAATTAACTCCAAGTCTAAATCCCTGAGTTTCATACTTATCCCAAGTTGAGAAGAAAGGATTAAGCAGCCTATGCCACGATTGGCCCCAAATTCCAAGAATAATTGAAGGCTTCTTATATGTAGCTTCTCATGCAGATTCCTGCTGTTTGCTTGGATTCCACACATGTGAAGACTCTAGGTTCAGACTAAGGAGACGTGAAGTACAATGAAAGGACTTCACAACTGACAGTTTCTATCATAAACAGCAGAAATCATGACAGCATGCTCACTCTTCTTCGTGTGCGGTAATTAAGTAGTTCAATCTTTACGTAAATACGCCTGTCCTTTGCGAGAGAAAGATGAGGCTTTCTGCTCCTGTGAAGATTTTCTGCCTCAGAAACTTGTCTATACAGGGTCGTGATGAGTGGGAACCAACTCCGTAGCACACAACCACCTGCTGGTGCAAAAGGTAAGCAGTCTCCCATCAGAAAGGGTCTCCAGGAGCCACTGATCCTAAGTATTGCCAGAAGGAATTTAAAAATAAAGATGTAATGCAATCGAGCCCACACCCAAACTGTTGTTCCTTGGCAGCTCCAATGATTTATCTCTGACAGGTTAGAGATATACAAAGAGGGTTGGAAATGCATTCCCACAGGAGATTGCTGTGGCTACTGGGTGCCATGCTGCTGATTTTCAGCTTACAGTGACCACCACCCCCAATAGAGTTTTGTAAATTGTAATTTTTATGGGAGCAGACTGCCAGATCTTTCTCCCACATTGCTGCTGGGTAGGCTTGAACCACTGACCTTTCAGTGGGTTAGGAGCTGAGCACTTCAACAGTTAAGCCACCAGGTCTCCTTCCACAGCACACGGAATCAATTCTGACTCATAGAGACCCGGTGACAGGATAGAGTAGAATTTCTCCCCAAGGTTTCTGAGGCTGTAAATCTTATTATAAGCAGACAAACTCATCTTTCTCCAGCACAGCGGCAGGTGGGTTTAGAACGACTGACCTTACGGCTGGTAACCCAACACGTACCCCACACTTCCATAGTACAGGAGTGGGTATGCATTCATAAAGAGCTTATTGTGTGTCATCGTCTGCTAGGTAGTGGGAATACAAAAATAAAACATCACTTTAGGAAGTTTAAAATTGAATGGAGAGATAGATATGCACAAATAACGATTACAATCCACCCAGAAGTTGCACTTCATAGCTGATTCATTTCTCTCCCATTTAGAGATGAATTCCTATTAGGATGGTAGTTCAGCTGTAAGTGCCAAAACAGCCAGCTGCTGTGGAGTTGATCCCGACTCACGGCAACAACATGTGTTAGAAGTGATCCATGTGCTCCATGAAGGGTTCAATGGCTGCGTTTTTTGGAAGGAGGTGATCAGGCATTTCTTCTGAGGTGCTCTGGGTGGAAGTGCACTGCCAACCTTTTGGTTATTAGCAAAGTGTTTAACCATTTGCACCATGCAAGGATGTCACTGTAAGTACATACCACGCTAAGTATAGGGTACTCAAAGAAATCTGTACATGCACACAACTCAAGTTTCAAAACGAGGATAAAAAGGTCAGAAAAGAACCTTCCTATGCTTGGTTTTCTCACTTCTAACTTCTGAAAAGAGCAAGAGATGGTTTTTGCTGTTGTTGTTGTTGTTTCGGTAGCCTCTACATCATTAAGAGGGAATTTCTTCTTTGCTTTTAGACAGTCTTTGGACTGAAAAACAGTGACTGAAAAAAACCTCAAGCCTTCAAATACAGTCAAGACTCTGTCTGTCTAGAAAAAGAGTTATGAATGAGACTCCTTGTTTCCTTTACTTATTCATTCATTCAACCAAATATAAAAATTGACCATAAACAAGGTGTCAGGTCTTACTCTAAACTGTGAAGATAACCACAGAGGGTGACTCCCACAAAGAGAGCAAATGGGAAGAGAATGAACCAAACTGAAAACTTGTAATATGCTATTAAGGAGCTCTGGTGGCATAGTGATTATGAGTTGGGCTGCTAACCTCAAGGTCAGCAGTTTGAAACCACCAGCGGCTCCTTGGGAGAAACATGAGGCTTCCTACTCCTATAAAGACTTCCAGCCTTGGAAATTATATGCAGGGTCGCTATGAGTCGGACGCAACTCCGAGGCACACCATCACATACCAATATGGTATTATGCTATCATATGATAGTATGTTGAATTACAATATAAGTTAAATGGCACTTGATATAAAAGCAGTACTTACATTTGTGTTGTTTTTATCATTAAGTTCTATCAAGCTGGCTCTGACTCATAGAGATCCCATATAGGGTTTTCAGAGGAACGGCTGGTGGGTTTGGACCACCAAACTTGCAGTTGGCAGTCCAATGCGTATACTAAAGTGCCACACCAGGACCTCTACACTTCCATGAGTTAACAAGAATACCACCAGTTTTTTTTCCGATGAGGGCATGAAGGCACAGAGAAGTTGAACGACAGGACGAAATTCCAGCAGCCACAATTAGCTGTCCACATTCCAAGGGATTGAGTACTAGGTGTTGAGACAAACAAGACTGGCTTCTGCGTGTATTTATCTACCTTTATTTTCTAAGAAACATTAGGTAAATATTTTCAAACTTGATTGTCTTTTGGTTACCCCCCCTCCATATATACCCTATATATATTAGTCCTCTTTTTTCTATTTTAATTGTGAATTAAGTGATAGTTTACATGGGAGAACATCGGTTTTACACTCACCCTATCATATTTCATTTCATTGCAATGATTATAATCCCCTCCATGCATCATCATTCAACAGTATTTGCTTCTACTCCCTCTGTTTCTTTGGTTTTGTTTTTAAATTTTACTAGTCCTCTTAAACCTTCATTATTAATTACCCTGTCTGGACATACTCTTCTCCAGAATGTTCTGATCCCACTCTACTGGAATTATTAAATGATGAGGTTACCACCATGTGCAAGTTCTCACTTGACACAGATAGGTTATATGTTGTTGTTGTTGTTAGGTGCCATTGAGTTGGTACCAACACAGTGATCCTCTGTACAACAGAATGAAACACTGTCTGGTCCTGCGCCAACCTCACATTTTTTGCTACGCCTAACCCCATTGATTCTGCCACTGTGCCACTCTATCTTACTGGGGGTCCTCCTATTTATCTCTGATGCTCCACTTTACCAAACATGATGTCCTTCTCTAGGACTGTTCCTTCCTGATAATATGCCCCAAGTATGAACAATGAAGTCTGTCCATCCTGATTTCCAAGGAGCACTCTAGTGGTACTTCTTCCAACATTGATTGGTTTGTTCTTTTTGCAAGGCTATGGTTCTTTGAATATTCTCTTCCAACACTGTAATTCAAATACATCAGTTTCTTCTACAATCTTCTTTATTCACTGTCCAACTTTCACCTGCATATGAGGTTATTGAAAATCTCATGGCTTGGATCAGGTGTACCTTAGGACTCAAACAGACATCTTTGCTCTTGAACACTTTCATGAGGTCCTGTGCAGCACATATACCCAATGCAATATGTCCTTTGATTTCCTGACTGCTGCTTCCACGAGTGTTGATGGTTGATCAGAGCAAAATGAATTATTTGACAACTTGATCCTTTTTCCATTAATGTTGAATGTTGATATTATTTATCTGTCCAGTGGTGAGGATTTTTTTTTTCCCTTTATAATGAGATGCAACCCATATTGAAGATTGTGGTCTATGATCTTCATCAGTAAGTATTTTAAGTACTCTTCACTTTCAGCAAGCAAGATTGTATCATCTGTATATCGCAGGTTATTAATGAGTCTTCCTATGATCCTGATACCACATTTTTTCTCATATAATCTAGTTTCTCAGGTTATCTGCTCAGTGTACAGAATTAATAAATCTGCTGAAAGACTACAACCCTGGCACATACCTTTCCTAGTAAAAATCTATTCGGTGTTCCCTTGCTCTGTTTGGACAACTACTTCTTGGTCTACATACAGGTTCCGCAGGAGCACAATTAAAATGTTCCGGAATACTCATTCTCCTCAATGTTGTCCACAGCTTGTCATGATCCACACAACAGAAACCCTTGGCATAGTCAGTAAAGCACAGGTAAACATCTTTCTAGTATTCATTGCTTTCAGCCAAGACCCATCTGATATCAGCAATGATATCCCTCGTTCAATGTCTTCTGCTGAATCTAGCTTGAACCTCAGGAAGTTCTCTGCCAATATTTGGTTGCAGCCTTTTTTGTATTATCTGTAGTAAAGTTTTACTTGCATGGGATATCAATGATACTGTATGATGATTTCCAGATTTCTTTGGGTCACCTCTCTCTGGAATGAGCACAAATACGGATGTCATCCAGTCAGTTGGCCAGTAGTTTTCTTCACAATTTCTTGGCATAGATAAGTCAGTGCCTCCAGTGCTACAACAATCTGTTGAAAGATTTCAATCTGTATTTCATCAAAGCCTTGTTCTTTGCCAATGCCTTCAATGTACCTTGGACTTCTTCTTTCAGGATCATTGGCTCTTGATCCTATGCTATCTCTTGAAATGGTTGTACATTGATCATTTCCTTTTGGTACAGTGACTCTGTGTATTTCTTCCATCTTTTTTTGATGCTTTCTTCGTCATTCAATATTTTGCCAGAGAATCCTTCAAAATTGCAAGTCGAGGCTTGAATCTGTTCTTCTGTTCTTCCAGCTTGAGAAATGCTAAGTGTGTTCTTCCCTTTTGATTTTCTCACTCCAGGTCTTTGCATATTTCATTACAGTATTTTATTTTGAGGCTGTACGAAGAAGCTTCAAAACTCCATACATAAATAAAATGAAAAGATAATGGAATTTTCCTAAGAATTTTTTGAGGCTTACTTTTGAAGCAACAAGGTAAACTGCCAATGAGTTGATTCTAAGTCAGAGTTAACCTTTAGGACAGAAGTTGAATTGCTCCGTAGGGTTTCCTAGACTTTACGTCTTGACAGGGGTAGACAGCATCATCTCTTATCCACAGAACAGTCCTACTCCTTCCTAACCCACAGCACCACCAGTTAAATGCTTCCCTTCAGCCAAACTCCAAAGAGTAAGCATTCACAAATCATATCCAAAGATGTCTTCTAAAATGATAACCTAGCAGAAAACCTATTTAAATGAGGAAATCTGTTTTCTGTTTCTGGAAGCCAGCAGCAGTGGGGTCCCTAGGTACACAATTGGAGTAGATTTGACAGAACTGAAGGCACTTTCAGACTGGCTGAAATACCTGGACAGGTGGGTATCCCAAACCTCCAAAATTCCATTTGGCTGATGTGGCCTGAACATGGAGAAAATGGCCATGCACAAAGCATGCCCTGAAAAGCCAACTTTCCCCCAAATCTGTGCCATCTGCATGAATGAATCCTTCCAGTATGACGGTCCAACTTGTGGTGACCACATGCACAATGGAACAACATGTGACCCATGATTGGTTGTGGATTAGACGGTTGTGGCTCGCAGGGTAGTCACTGGCTGATTTTCCAAAGTAGAGCATCAGGCCTTCTGTCCTACTCCTGCTTCCTCTGGAATCAGCTCGGCACCATAGCAACATGCAAGCCTCCACTGAGAAGTAGTGGCCGTGCATGATGGGAACTGGCTGGGAATCTAACCAGGTTTCCTGCCTGGAAGGCGAGCATTCTACTACAAAGCCATCCTGTCCTTCCATTGGTGATGGTTGTTTTAAGTGCCGTTGAGTCAGTTCCGACTCAGAGAAATCCTGTAGAGGGTTTCTAATGAGTGGCTGGTGAGTTTGAACCACTGTCCTTATTCTACAGTGCCACACCAGGACTCCTATTTAGAGTTCTTATAATAAATCTCCAAAACCTCATCCCCAAGTAAATGGCTTAACTTATAAAGATTGGCGTGAAGCCCTTTCCTATCCATTAACACATTCACAAAGGAAAGAGGAGCAGATATACCAATGGGGTTCTTGGGAAACTAGAGAAGGAACACCTATGATAAGGAAGGGCTAGTCCAAGCAGGACAATGGAAGGCTGGGAATGGCAGATAGAAGTCGTAGTATGGGTAATAGGGGAAAGGGAAAGAAAGAAATTTGCCTGCATAGTCTCTTTGCCTGAGCTCTGGGGTAGCGGTGTAGGATAAGCACTGGACCGGTAACCACAAAGTCGGCAGTTCAAATCCACCTGCTGCTCTTAGAAGCTTTATCCAGGGTTGTTATCAGTCAGAATTGATTCAATGGCACACAACCGTCTGTTTGCCTAGAACAACCACTGTTTGTAATCTCCTTCAGGGGGCTCTCGGGAGTGAAGTGGCCCAGGTCAAGGGAACCATTTTCAGTTAATAAAGAGGCAAGGAGAGCTCTGGTTCTGAGGAGCACCTGACCCTGAGGGTGAGGGGCAGGAGGGGGGAAGGGAGTTAAGTAGACCCTGTGGGTCAACCATGGAGTCCTGCTCATAAGCCTGAGAGAAACCAGTCCTTAAATTGCACATGTCATGCTGTCCAGTCCTGAACTTGAGGAAAGGACAAAGGGTCAGAACCATGAGGGGAGGTGAACAGGGGAGAGAAGTCTGGGCTAAGAAAGGTGGTAATTAACACATCTGTCACCTGGTGTTGTGAAGCCATACAGCACTGGTGACAACACTATACTATGCTGGCGTCATTACCCTCGCCCACCACGGCCAGGGGTCTGGTGATTCATCAAAGTCTCTCTGTGCATTTGTCTAAACAAGCCCAGCCTCCAATCCCCCAGCAAAACCCACACACTGGCTTCTGGGAGGGAGAACAGGCAGTTGGCTGGAGGATTTTTTTTCTTCATTTGGAGAAACATGAATAAATCACACATCATCAAGTTTATCATTTTTCTCCTCAGAGAAATATGAAATATTATAGATCATCTCCAGCACATCAGCTTCTTCACACTCCATTAGCATGAAGGGACTATTTTTGATATAATTTATCAAACCACTGGCCTCATTTCTCCCATTTCCTTTAAAATGGAAACGCGGGTACAGTGGACGGAGGCTTTGCCTTTGTCACCGGTGGCCACAATCTGCGTTTCCCCTCAGGAGCAGGAGACACGGTCAAGGGCATGATTAGGGACAGGCCATCAACCTGAGCCACCAACTGACAGGCAGGGAGGATCTTCTCAAAGAGAGTGGGCGGGGGCCAGGTTAAGTCTGTTGTATTAGATCCTGCTGAGGGGCGACTAGGTAATTTTGATGAAGGATCAGTTTTCCCTCCACCTTGCACCACTCTGAAGGGTGAAGACCCCGAATAGGCCAGCAGCCTGGTTAGTAGGTGTTGCGGACCATGTAAGACTGGTCAGAGGTTCGAGGCCCTATAGGCCCGAGTGTAACAAATGAGGCCACTCGCAGTTAATGGCAAATTGTTTTTCATCTTAATATTATTACATGTATTAA
>NW_006408552.1:8530847-8584357 GCF_000296735.1 Chrysochloris asiatica | reverse complement strand
TTGTCTCCCTTCTTCTGTTTGTCTGTGTATTCTTTCGCTATCCCTATCGCCGCTGGATCTCCCCTCCTCGTGAACCAAACACTAGTGAACAACACAACTATGTTGAGGTCAGACCCTGGAAAGTAGGTTAGCGTACTTCTTGAAAGCAGGCATGTTGGACAACTGCAAGAAGGAATGAAAGCAGTTGGTCTCTTTTGACTCCTTTCTCACACAGGACCATTAAAGAGTCTTAACAGCAAAGCTGAGAACCAAATGATCCGTTCAATTCAATTTGGATATTATTACTATTATTTTCATTTAACTAAGGAGGCCCGACTACGTTCTAATGGAGTCCTGGTGTGGCGTTGTGGGTTAATGCGCCAGACTGCAAAGCCATTTTAACTGCAAGGTCAGCGGTTCAAGCTCACCAGCTGCTCCTTAGAAACCTTATATAAGGTCGCCATGGTCTTAATCAACTCGACAGCATTTAACAACAACAATGAAACTACATTCAAGGCAACGTGCTGAGTACTCTCGAGTAGATCAAAGATAAGTATTATCATGTGGCTCCTCCCCACAGTCCGCAAGGCAAACACATACCCAACTAGCAGTGACAGAAAGGGAAAATAGACTAGGAGTAGGAGAGGTAACTAGACAAGAAAGTGTTTAATTCTGAAAACTGAATAGAATGTCAGCATTTTGGAAAGACAGCTCAGCGAAGGATTGGTCATCAGGGAAGAGAAGTGGCCATAAGTATTAACCAGTGTGACAGAAAAATGGCGCTAGAATGGCAGAGCGTATGGGTGGGATACAATAGAAGAAAGAGTCAAACCAGGGTAGGTTAGGATGACTACTGAACTGCAAACTGAGAAGTATACAGCCTGACCACACAGGCAACTAGGAGCTGTGGAATCTTTGGTTGAAAAGTTAAGTCTAGGAGGAATGTAAAGGAGGACCAAGGAAGGATGAGTCTTTCAGTACAATCTCCTTACATGTCCTCTTTAGAATATACAGCTCAAAGATAAGAAGGGTCTTTTCTCAGCAGTCTTATATGCAACTTGCCAAGCACAAACATGAGCCCAATGCAATCTGCTAAAGTAATAAATGGAAATGTGTGCAAGGAGATCTGTACAAGAATCTTCATAGCAGTATTGACTGTAATGGAAACAAAACATTCAAACAACCTAAATGTTTACAAACAGAACAGATAAATGGGGCATAATTCTAAAGCAGTGAAAAAAGAATATATAGTAACCTGAATGCATCTCACAAATACAATGTTCAGTTCAAACAAAAACCAGTTCACATGTAAAGGTAGAAGTTTTTTAATATAAAAGGGAGAGTTGTTAATCTTACAGTCAAGGGACAGATCTCTAGGACCACCATGGGAGAACAGCATGAGTGGAATGTGGGACCCTGTCCAGAGATGGAGACAAAGATGGGGACATGGAGAAATAATCCTCTAGACTCATGGAAAGAGAAAGGCTGTGTGCTGGCGGCCAGAAGGCAGGCTTGCAGAATGTGCCCTTTGGTTGTTTAAATGATTACATATTCCTGAGTGTTTTTGTGTACACCCTCCCACCCCTAAAAAAACAAAACAAAATGAAACAAAAAACCAGAGGGAATGGAAGTAAATACTGTTGAATGATGATGCACGGAGGAGATTGTAATCATTGCAATGAAATGATGAGTGTAAAACCAATATTCCCCCATGTAAACTATCACTCAATTCACAACAAAAACTTTAAAAAGAACAAAGAAAAAAAACAACAAATGAAGCAAATAGGCAAAAAAATTTTAAAATTATAACTTTTAAATAAAAAGTTACAAAAGTATGTGTACTGTAATTTTTCAAAATATAAAACATACTATATATTATTTTTCTTCCTTTTTTGTTTCCAAACTTTGTATTCTAATCATCAGTAATGATCAATATCCAAGCCAGGGTATTTTCAATAGACTTATACTCAGGTGGAAGATGGACAGTAAATAAGGAAGAATGGAGAAAAAGTGATGCATTTGAGTTATGGTGCTGGAGAACTTTAAAGGTACCATGGACTTCCTGAAGAACAACACTGTTGGAAGCAGTACATCCACAATGCTCCTTCCTTAGAAGCTAGGATGGTCAGACTTTGTCTCTCATACTTTGGATGTATTTTCAGGAGGGACTAGTCCCTGGAGAAGGACATCATGATTGGTAAAGTGGTGGGTCAGGGGAAAAGTCCCCCAAAGAGACAGACTGGCGCAGTGACAACAGACAGCAATGGGCTCCAGCGTCTGTGAGAAAGGCACAGAACCAGGCAGTGTTTCCTTCTCTAGTTCATAGAGTCGCTTAGGTCTGAATTGACTTGATGGCACCTCACAATAACATACATTATTTGCTGATGTATGCATGTGGAAAATGTACAAAACAAAAAAGCTAACCGCATTATAACAAATCCAAAAGTATGGTCATTACCTCCAGGCTCTGGTGGAAAATAAAATTGGGAGAATTACAATGAGTGATTCAACTCTACTAGAAATGTGTTACTTTTCACTTACTTAATATTAACATTCTAATAATAAAGTATAAAATATCTTATAGTTTATACTTTAATATTATATACTTATAGCAATAGTAATAATGAACAATCAGAGGAACGGTGGGGTGCGAGGTCAAAATACAATAATCAGTGAAGCAGGCTGAGCAATTTCCCTGGCCAGTACACAGGGTTAAACACTTGCTTACTTTGATAACCAAAAGTAGTCTGTTTGAGCCCACCAGAAGTATCTCAGAAGACAGGCCAGAGTCAGTAATCTGCTTTCTAAAGGTCATAGACCTATTGCACAATTCTAGTCTGTACACAAGGACTCACCAGGAGTAGGAATCGACCTGACAGCAAAGATCAAGAACTGAGAGAGGGAAATAAAGTCTAACATCATTAGACTTCTTTCTTACATCTGGAAAGAGACAGCATGCACAGCTGGAAGGGGGAATGAATGTAGACAGCAGCTAAAACACTTGGTCCAGGCCGGGCAGGGAGGGAAGAGGAGCCAAGAGATATCGAAAGAAGTAGAGATGAGCAAAGTCAATGGAACTGGCAGAAGGGTCAAGAAAAGGGCAGAGAGAGTGAAGGGAAGGACTGGGTGGACTTTGACCACATTAAAAACAAAGGACAAATGAGTGGAATCCTTTAAGGAATACTAAGAAGATATCCTCTGACATCAACCTCCAGGAGCCCTGGTGGCACAGTGATTAAGTACTCATCTGCTAACTGAAAGTTGGTGATTTGAACCTATCAGCTTCTCTGCAAGCGAAAGCTGTGGCTGTTGGCTTCGGTAAAGATTATAGTCTTGGAAACCCCAGTGAGCAGGCTCTACTATAGTCTCTAGGGTCACTACCAGTTGAAACTGACTTGGCTGCAACGGGTTTATTTCATGGTCCTGGTGTGGCGCTGTGGGTTAATGCACCAGACTGCAAAGCCGTCTGAACTGCAAGGTTGCGGGTTCAAGCTCATTAGCTGCTACTTGGAAACCTTATACAGGGCCGCTATGGGTCAGAGTTGACGCAACAGCACTTAACAACAACAGGGCCATGTCGTGTGTGTGTGTGTGTGTGTGTGTGTGTGTGTGTGTGTGTGTTTTGCTTCTTTCAAGAAAGTTCCAAAGATGCTATCCAAATGTACTCCCTAACGCCTTCCCGCCTCAAATCCTGAATTCTATACTGTGTTCACTCTTTGGGTAGAAGAGTATTTTCTTCTATTTTAAGGTTGAATTGGGACAGGACAGCTTGGAAGGTGAATCTGAACAGAGAAAGAACACACGTAGGCCTTGTATTTTTCTTTTTACTCAAATGCAGTAGGATCATTTCGTTTAAAAAAATAAAAAGAGTCGTATGTTTATTAGTCGGGCATTTATTTTCATTTCCCTGGAGGGTACAATCCTGCATTAGGAAGACCTGTGGCTGGAAGACACTGACAATACGCTGTTTCTATGCTTACCGCATGTTGTCCCACATGGACCAGGAAGAGCAAAGAATGACTCCTCTGTGAGTAATCCCTCTTTCCGCTTAGCTGCAACATTTATTCTGTTAGCCCTCCTCTGGCCACTGCCCAAGCCACAGAGTAGGAGCCCATGGGGATTATACAAAATGTTGATGCTGAGCATCCAAGGGAGACCTGAAGGAGATTAAGGCAAAGAGCAAAAATACCACCCTGAAATCATTTCCTTCTTGTATACCCAAAGCTTCAATCCCAGCATTTGCAATGAAAGTCAGACCAACGCTGGTGGCAAGCTGCCAAGGGGTGACTTGCGGGTCCTATTATTCCCTCTAGACAAAACCCACTGCCGTCAAGTGGATTCTGACTCACAGTGACATGAAAAAAAAAAAAAAAAAAAAACTGAGAAGAGCTATTCTGTAGGGTTTTCAACACTGTAAATAGTTACAGAAGCAAAAAGCCTCATCTTTCTCCCACAGAGTGGCTAGTGGGTTTGAACTACCAACCTTGTGGTTAGCAGCCAAAAGTACCCTATTGTATCCCCAGGACTCCTTCACCAAGACTTAGAGATTAATTTTCACCTGAAGAAGCACTTCTCCTGCAAGGTGTCTGTCTCCAATTTTTCTTTCTGGGGGAGATTCCACTTCATGAGTTCAGTATACCAGGAGGCTTACATAAAAATCGTAGAGCAATCTCATCATCTTTTAGTTCCAGTTTTTCAGGATTTTTTTGAAGCCCACGTTTATGTTTGGGCCCAGTTCACCCCTCTCTCCTAGAGCTGTGGAAAGACAAGCTTGAGATTTGCAGAAACTCTGCCAAACCCTGAGGTGACAAAAAGAAGTCACACAGGCGGACACAGCTCTGAGCGTCTCTCCAGTCTGCCAAGCTAGCAGGTGACACTGCTGTAGGCACCTGGGAAAGTGACGATGAGCAGGTGTCACAAATGCATAAGGGAAACGGGGTCTCTCTGAACAATCACAGCTGTTCCTAAAGAACCGCCCGCCCCCTCACCCACCGGGGTAACCAAAACTCATTCTTCAGGGCCTCAGTCATGAATCACCCAAACCGAGGAGGAACACAGGGAGATTTATTTTGACTCAAAGATGTGTCTGTGAGAATGTGAAATGTATACAAACTCACAAACCCATGCCATTTTTCCACTTGTCCAGACTTGGCGGGGAATAACCAGCCATTAGTCACTCAGGCTGTCGTTCCAAGTCTCTCTGAGCCATAAAATGCCACAGAGACAAGAGAGCTGATGTGATGGGCTTGCATTCCAACTGACACTGCTGAGCAACAGCTGGTGGCCGGCTGAGCAACAGGTGAAGCCAAGGCAAACAGAGGGGACAGACAGGAAGACAGGCCAGGAAAGCAAGATGGCGCAAAGCCTAGCCCAAAAACACACAGTCACCAACAACATGCAGATGCAGACTTGTCCTGGAGTCATAGTGGGCCCTGAATGCAGCCCACATTCCCAAAGACATGCACAGACTTCATCATACAACAAGCGGGACCTACTAAAATTTCCTTCTTCATGATTTAGCTCTATTATGTAGCTATATGAAAATTGGCTATTCGCCCACTACAACAGGGGGTGGGGGTGGGACATTTGCTTCTATACCCGTTTATTGTGCCAGGAAGTTCTGTTGGCGAAGAAAACAGAGAGGACAGGTACTGTGACGTGACACGCTTAAAATGGGTTTCACTCCACAAGAGATTTTTTAAAAAACTGATATCCAACGAGTACTGCCATTCATACATCTCGTAAAACTTTCTCAGGACACGGTTCCAGTGGTTCATGACAATATAGGTACGCTTAGCATTCAAGGGGCTTAAAGACACAATATTTGGAGGTCAAAACTTAAAGGGAAATTTCCTAAGGATGGTGGTGGTGGTGTACCATGGAGAGGGTCTTTTCTCAGGGTCTAGAAGCAAGAATTCAAATTGCTAGCACTGCGGTAGAGGAGGGGAACCATTTTTCTGCCAAGGGCCATTTGAATATTTATAATATCATTCGTGGGCCATATAATATTATCAACTGGTGTGGCACTGTGGGCTAATGTGATGGACTTCGAGGTCAGTATGAACCTCAAGAGCAGTGGTTCAAGTTCACCAGTTGCTCCTCATAAACCCTATTTTTGTTATTGTTAGGTATCACTGACTCATAGTGACCATATGCATAAAAGAATGAAACATTGGTACCGACTCATAGTGACCCTATGCATAAAAGAATGAAACACTGACCAGTCCTGGGCCAACCTCACAATTGTTGCCACGTCCATCTCACTGGGGTCTTCCTCTTCTTCTCTGACCCTCTACCTTACCAAACATGATATCCTTCTCCAGCGACTGGTCCCTCCTGACAATAGGTCCAAAGTGTGAGAGACGAAGTGTAGCCATCCTGGCCTCCAAAGAGCACTCTGGCTGCACTTCTTCCAACACAGATCTGTTGGTTCTTTTCACAGCCCATGGCACTTTCAATATTCTCCTCCAACACCGTAACTCAAAAGCATCAATTCTTCTACGGTCTTCCTTATTCACTGTCCTGCTTTCACATGCATTTGCATTTTTCATATGAGTCGGAACTGACTCAAAGACACTTAACAACAATATTTGGATGGCTAGAGTCACGACTTGATGGCACTTAACAACAACAACAACAAAGAGTCACTATTGCCTTGGCAGGGCCAGAACAAATGATTTTATGGCCCCAGGCTCAGGTGTTCCCCACCCCTGCTCGGGAAGTTGTTCTCTCTTTCTTGCCTCATGGAAGAAGGTCCTTGTCTCTTTTGAGCTTTTGTTTCTGGGTGATCTTCATGTGGCTTGGTGATCTTCCTCCACCTCTGTTTAAAATTCTTTTGTAAGTCAAAAGAGATTGGTGTAAGACTCACCCTACACTAATTCTGCCTCATCAGCAAAACAAAGACAACCCAACCCCAAATCCAAATCGGATTATAATCACAGGCATAGAGGTTAAAACCAAAACCAAACCTACTACCAGGACTCATAGCAACCCTATATGAGGTTTCTGAGATGAGAAAGAGTGGCTGGTGGGTTTGAAGTATTAACACTGCTGTTCACAGTCCAATTCTAACCCAAAGGGCCACCAAGGCTTCAGCACAGACCTTACAGCAGCTGCTGTTTGCTGTTGAACAGGATCCGACTCATGACAAGTTTGTATAGGGTTTCCGAGGCTGGAAACCTTTATGGGAAGAGAAAGCCTCGTCTTTCTCCTGAGGAGCGACTGGTAGATTTGATCTGCTGACTTAGTGGTTAGCAGTTCAACATGTAACACAGTACGAGACCAGGGCACAGAGGAACGGATTTATAAAACATATTTTGGGGGAACAAAACTAAATCCAGAACAGAGTGTGCACAAAATTTGCATCTCTTGCACATAAAGGTGGCCTTGCTTAGAGGAATTTTCCTTGATTTAATGATATTCCTGGGCAAAATCAGAATTTGGGCTGTCAAATTTAAATCTGTGCTTCACCACTTATTACCAGACATGTAATCTTTCTTTTAAAACTTCATCGCTTCTGATTCTTAGTTTTCTTATTTGTAAAATATGGGTCTGTATGTTTTTTAGCCTTTCTAAGAGAGTCAACTAAAAAAATGGCATGAGGGTATAATTAATTTAGAGAGAAGTAGAAAAAGGAAATGAGAAAAACAGAGATGAGGCACCTTAATCATTCGGAAGACAGCCAAGAGAGCCAGGACATCATAAAGTTAGGCCCAAATATTCAGAATACTGGTCTTTCATATATGGTCGTTTCTAACCACAATGCAGTTAAAATTAAAGTTTAAAACAACAATCTATTGGGGCAAACAGTTCACCTGTCTGGTAAAACTGTTAGAAATGAAATGAGAAAATAAAAATACCTAAGGATTCTTGGTGTGGCACTGTAAGATAAGAATTAGATAGCAAATCATGATGTTGGCAGTTCAAATCCACGAGCTGCTCCTTGGAAACCTGCTACTGGGTCGCTATGAGTCAGAACTGACTCAATGACATTCAGTAACAACAACAATCAAACAACATGCAAACACATAGCAGAAATCAGTTCACCTTGACCTCCTCTTCCACAACCCACTTCACCAACATACACACCCTGAGGTATCACTGTGTGCCAACAGGACTGTGGTTCTTCAGTCAGACTGCCGACGTTGAAATCCTACCTCAGCCACCTAACAGCTATATGTCTATAAGCAGGCTTTGTAAGTTCCCCAAGCCTGAGTTTCCTTGCTGGGGAAACAGAAATAAGACAAGTACATGGTTGAGAGAGTGGTGGCAAGAACTAATCAAATTACTGCCTGAAAGCTGGGTAGAAGAGCGCCTGGCACAAGTGTTAGCTGGGTCATGAATACTATCATTTCCAACATGGATGGACTCACGGACACAGAGAAGAAAGACCTCCTTTGATATTTTGAAAAACTCCAGGCAAATAATACGATTTCATCAAGTTAGAACTTCCAGGTAAGTAAGCTACGTCTCTGGTGAAGACGGAGATATAATGATCTCTTGCTTTGGTACTTCACTTTTCATTTATCTAAGTGTAGCAATGTATTCTTTATTTCCCTTTAAGGAAAATAAAACAAACCAAACATGGAGAAAGAGATTCATGTGAGAAAATTTCCTTGTTAAAAAATGATTTTCAATTGGAGCAAATCCAACTGAGCCCCATGGGGGGTTCATTTTAGGTCTAGTTTTCTGTACAGAAAGAGCTGTATTCCAGTCGCATGGCCCAAAGTCCATGTAAGATTCACCATTGTCAGAGGAAGACCCAGGCCTCTCCAGGGCAAAAATACATTGGACTCATTACAGAAAGATTTCTCCAAAACAAGTTCACTGGAACCAATGTGACTTTCAGAATGATGCACATTTAAATTAAAAATCCACATCATTCCAAATAGGTGAGATTTTATTGCATTACTTTCTTAATGAAGATGATTAAGGTTTATGAAATTGCATATGGGAGCAAGGAGGACTTTTTATCCCAATGAGTTCAAATCCTGTAGTAAAACTCTTCAGTCACACAAACATGGCCGAGGAAAAAAACAGCAGTAGTTTGGATAGGCATAATCATTGTCAGTTTACCGAAAAAAGACACTAAATACTAAAAGTTGAACAAGTTCTCTTGTTAGAAGCGCTTGAGCAAGGGCAAGAACGTGTAGCTGAGGATGCATGGTGGGTTTCTGTCTTGGCTCAAGAAGAGACACAGGGCAAATCTACAGCTTTGAGCAGTGAGTGATTTTCAGGAGAGTGTCTGGCTATTTTCTTACAGCAATACTGTTACCAATTCATTCCTAGACTGCATGTCTACAGCTGCCTTACTGGTGCCATGAATTCCTACATTTACAACATTCCATCCTTCACTGGAAATAATCCCAACATAGCCAGTAACTCAGTTATGGATATCGTGTAGTGGAGAGAACATCTGCAAAACGCTGTTGGTCTATGGCATTCTTTCTCCTGCTCTTCCTACGGCATGGGGAACCCAGAAAAGCTCCAAATGAGGTTGGAACTAAGCATCTTCCTCGTGACTGGCTTTTGTCTAAGACTAGCAATCTTACATGATGCTGGAAGTCAGAATGAATGCTATAGAAAAGGCCGAGTATGCTTTTTGACAATATAAATATCTCACGTGCTAGTTTCTGTCTACCAGGTAATGCCTGGAAAAGATAGGCGCCAATGCCCAAAATGGCTTATTTCAGAGAATGGAATTCAACACCTCCCCTACTGTGTTCTTAAACAGACGGCCACCATTCTCCCAAAGATAAAGGAAACTCCATGTTTCAAGACAGATGCAACAGGAAGAAATGGAAAACTCCATCGAAGATCAGAATATGAACACACTTGGGCTAACTAAGTGAAACATTTCAGCGTGCCTCACTAAAGGAACTGAAAGATGTCACAAGATGTACGTGCTGTAAAAATACATGATCTTCCTCACCTTCAAATCCCCTTGCTCCTTCCTTTCAAAGGCCTTGGAGGTTTAAGGCAGAATCTGAAACATGATGAAATCTCATGGGCCCAATCCAAGGAGCCAAGTAAGAGTAGTGAATTCTTATTTATTAAACCAGCTACACTCACGATGTACCCCAATCATCCAATACACACATAATAATGACAAAGGGAACGTGACTGACGCAAGTTGCCTTTCTGTATACTTTGGCAGGCAGTGCCATTTTCTAATCATAATATAGCCAGGCAAATAGGTTTAGCGCATTGAGAATGATATTAAAATGGGCAAAAATGCACAAGGGAAGAAGGCATTAGACATACATATTTTCAAGTTATTAAAAATTGGAAAAAAAATATAAAGGTGAGATTAATGTTACTGAACCTATCTGCATCTCTAGAAATGAAGGGTTTAGGTGATATGAAATATCTTCTTCGCTCAAGGATGTACCACACTGAGCAAGAGGTGTCTCTGTGCAGAATTTGAATGAGTGATGGGATGAGAAGCATCAGACGGAATTGACGGAAAATAAAATTTCCCATGAAACAACGCTCTTTAATTATGAAGGAGGTTGGCTGGGATTACCCTGCGGAAAACCTTGCAAATCCTTGCCCTTTCTACCTGGTAAAATGAAAACTACCTGGAAAGCCAGTTTTCCTGCCAGCTCTCTTCGGTCTGGTCCATGGACAGGAAGACAGAATAGAGTAGTAACAGCAGCAAAGGCGACGGAAACAGCAGAGACACCCTGCAAATACCAGGCAATGGCGACAGGGGCGCCGAAGCCATCACTAGTCAGCATTAGTGGCTTCCAACACTGTCAGTCCTGTGCTTGCTGAACAGAGGGAGGGTAGGGAAGGCAAGGGGAGTGTGAGGGAAGCTTGGTGGGGGAAAAATGAGTTTCCATCACAAAGCAACAGCCATGTGGAGAAATTCATGGCAGATGGGGAGATTCTGTAGTCATCTGACCCCTGAAATGCAGCAAGCAGTGTAGACCTTCATCTTAAAATCTCTGCCCAAGAAAAGGGGGAAAAAAACTACCCCAAAAATAAAAAAATAAAAACTTGTTTATAATAAAGACTACATTCTGTAGCAATTTCCTAGATTCCTGGGGTTAGAAATCTAGATTGCCAATGGATAAGTGAGCCTTAAAATCACATCCCTGCTGACAAAAATTCATTTCTTATAACCGTCTCCATTTACCGGAATGCTGAATCTTTCCCATGGGAAAGGAACAAATGAAAATGTTATTTCTCTGCTCATGAACTCATACCTTTCTGTCTGCTTTTCACTGTTGGCAATTTCATTCTCCTCCAAATTTGACTAAAGCCCGTGACCTGAGGGAAATAATGTCTATATAATAATCTTCTGAAACTCTAATTCTGAGTCATGTTTTTTTGGATGTTGCCTCGCAGTTTATGAAAATTGCACTGAGCTATGAAATGTAAGTGATGTGATGTCTCTGCCTAACATAATCATTTTGCTGGTGAACATGTTGCAAATACTAATGAAAGGGAGGCTCCCACAAAAGCCACGAGAGTTGGTTACTCATAATGATCTAGCAGCAGGCAGCACCCACCACTGGTGATGGCTGTATCGTCTGCCTCGCAGGCTTGAACTGCAAAGGTGAAAGAGAGAGGTGGGCCAAACACAGTCTGGAAAAAGGGTGAAAGGGTCCACTTCTATGGAGACCACTCCCTGATCCACCATGTGCTCCAGTCTCTACGATTTATCAAGCAGAGCTTGGCACTGTAGGATAAGTATTGGATTGCGAATGGCAAAAAGTCAGTGGTTCAAACCCACCAGACACTCTTGGGGTCTTTATGAGTGGGAATCGACTCAAAGGCAGTGGGTTTGGAGGACGCTTAGGAGAGTCACATTAGCAGTCTGATGTTTGGGGCACAACGTTGTACTAATTTCCCATTATCGAGCAAGCTTCAATTTTGAGAGGCTTGGTTGTCAGATTCCAGTGAGTTCAATCACACAGCGTCACTGATGAACGTCCCTCTATGATTACAGATGACCAGAGGACCAGGCGGGAGACTCCACAAGACTGTAAATTCCCATCCATCATTTGGGGAAATTTACAACAACAAAGTAGGATTACGGCCCATGATTTTCATTTCTCTACAACCATTTCAATCTAGTCAATGGGCAAGAGAGGGAATTAGATAAAGGAGAGTTATTATGACACAGTACCTTTAGTAAATCAGATGCCGAATAAAAGGCCGGACCTTTTCACATGAGTGTGTGTGTTTGATGAAGCCTGCGTGCTTGCCATAGCAACCAAACAAGAAACAAAGATGATGCAAAATATGATAACTAATGTTTAGCTATCAAACTGCCTTTTGAGAGTGGATGAAACTCTGATTTGCTTATCATTTTAAACAGAAAGCTCCATTATCTGAAATTCCCTCCCCTTCCCCTGTTTCCCAGTAAAATGAGGGGTTTTATCGTTTCCAATTTTAAACAACTATTACTGCAATTGGATTTGGATCTAGAGGCTGTTTAGAGAATGATGCTATGTTATGAAATTAAGCAGCAAGTAAAGTTTTGTAAGTAACTCGCACATATGTGGCATCATATGCCTCGCCAACCCCCATTTAACCAGCAATACTAGCAGAAAATAATGAATAAGTATTATGATCAAATGCAAAATCATATCCATTAGCATTTATTGTGAAGATGATTTCATATACTGAATTGGTGGCCATTTAAATGAATTTCGGGCAATTACTTCTCGTTCTCCTGGAATATGCTAAATGCAAAGCTCTGCATTCTAGAGCCGTGTGACACTCGTCATTTTAAAAAAATCTAAATTAATGACTCAAACTCATGGCTTACACAAGGGGCATGTGCGGGACTCTAGATAGTAGCGTGGCCATGGTATGTTCAGCTTGAAGAAGGACTAACAGTCATCTATCCAAAACTCTGCAATTGTTCCCCATAAACAAAATAGCTCATTTGGAATAACTAATCCAGAGATGACATTTTTTTCCCTAACATTTGTTGTTGTGAAGTGCCATGGAGTTGGTTCTGAAACTATAAATCTTTATGGGTGCAGGAAGTCTCATCTTTCTCCTAGAGAGCGGCTGGTAGGTTTGAACTGCGGGCCTTGTGGATATCCCATAGTTCCACCCTTTTACAAATAGGAGGCCACCCTGGCTGTGCACAATAAATCAAATCATCAAAATAAAGGCCGAGTCTTGAGACATAGTATGAGGGGATTTCAAAAAGCTTCATGGGAAAATGGAATGAAGATACTGGAATTTTCCCACCAACTTTTTGAAGCCCCTAGTTTCATAGGCATCACATGTCACTAACCACAATCTGACTAGGACAGCTTAAGCCCATTTGCAAACTGGGAGTCTGGGATTCAGAGCATCCTGACTACTGAAACCTCCATCTGCTTTAGGAAGGCTGCAATTCACAAGCCCCAATGTTGTTAGTTTCCTTTGATCCTATACTTGCAAGTGTTTCTACTTTGGAGAGGGGATCCATTATATGGCCAACTGCAAACATGCCAACTAAAATGATTTTCTTTTTTGTGAGAGCATAATTTTGTATTTTGGGTAAGCTGACGACAATAAGGAGAAAATGGAGGCCTAATATTTAGGGAAAAATCATTATGACCCCAAGCATGGCTGGTACCAAGTGTGTATTGTCAGGAGTAAAACAATAAAGCTCACTCACTGCCGGCCTACACAGGTCTTTTTACATTTTATTATTAAAGAGAATCTTATACATCATATTAAAAGTACATATTTCTTACAAGTCCTAAGACCCTTTTTCAGTCCATGATTTCAGCACATATTAAGAATTCATTATTTTACTGCTATTTTATTACATCCTGTCTTCCAAAATATATACCTGAAGTCTACTTTAAAGGAAGAGCGACACTTTCCACCTTTTGTCATGACTGCTTAAAACTAGGTTGGATTTTTTGGCATCAACATCTTAGCCCCAATGCTTCTTACTCAGGAAGCTAAGAATGCTGGGAGGTCAGGCCTCTTGGTCACAGACCTAACAGTCAATGCTGGTTCCCAGGCTCCTGGGTCAGGCATCAATGCACCAGTTCACACTGGGAAATTGACACGTTTAGTCACATGGTATCGTACCTGGTGGTACCACTGCAGTGGATAATTAAAACTAAATTCACCACAACCCTGTAACTTTTTCAAACTGGTTCCCAGTGTATTTTTTATTCATAATTACCTGTCAAGTTTGGGATGTTTCATTTTGTCCAAAGAAATCTGATTCTCCAAACAAGTCATGTGACTCAGTATGTTCTTTAAACCAAATACATTTAAAATGCATTGTACACTACATGTGTTGAAATCCTGCTGTGGCATTGTAGGAACCCACCAACCGCTCCAAGGAAATTCTATACAGGGTCATTGTGACTCAGAACCAATTAGACAATGCTTAACAACCACAACAACAAATGTATAAGGAGCCCTTGTAGCACAGTGGTTATGCACTGTGCTGGTAAACTAAAGGTGAGCAGTTCAAGACAACTAGCTGCTCAGTGGGAGAAAGAGGAAGTTCACCGGCACACATCCAACTGCACACCACTCCATATACATATTCAGCAGCATTAACGTATCTGTATTCTACATAGGCAGATATAGATATATTAATGTATCTGTATTCTATATGGGCAGATATAGACATATTAATGTATGTCGGAGTCCTGGTGTGGCGCTGTGGGCTAATGTGCCAGACTGCAAAGCCGATTGAACTTCAAGGTTGGCAATTCAAGCTCACCAGCGTCTCCTTGGAAACCCTATCCAGGGTCGCTATGGGTCGGAACCAACTCGAAGGCACTTAACAACAAGAACAACAAAATTCTATATAGGCAGATACACATATGTTAACGTATCTGTATTCTATTTGGGTAGATATAGATAATGTGATTGTGTTCATAACATTCATATTCAGCTGAGTGGTGTGGCACTGTGGAATAAAGCACTGGTCTGCAAGGTCGGTTTGAACCACAAAGTCGACAGTTCAAACTCACCAATTGCTCCCTAGGAACCCTATACAGGTTCGCTATGAGTTGGAATCAACTTGATGGCACCAGTCCTTGGAGAAGGATATCATATTTGGTAAAGTGGAGGGTCGGAGAAAACGAGGAAGACCCCAGTGAGATGGAATGTCACAGTGGTGGTAGCAATGGGCTCAGGCGTAGCAAAGATTGTGAGGCTGGCTTGGGACCAGGCAGTGTTTCATTCTGTTGTGTACAGGGTCGCTATGAGTCGGTGACGACTCATTGGCACCAAACAACAAGAAATATTCCATTGTATAAATATAGCACATTTTGATTATCCATTTATCCCTTGATGGACAATTGTGTTGTTTTCATGTATCAGCCATTGTGGATCATGCTGCAATGAACATTGGTGTATAAGTATCTGTTTGAGGCCCTAGTTTCGAGTCTTTTGGGTCTATACCTCGGTCTATTTAACAACTGTCTAGTAATATAGAACAATTAAATAAATAAAATCAACTATGATCTGTGGTAGCGTAGTGGTTACGAATCGGGCTGCGAACCTTAAGGTCAGCGGTTCGAAACTACCAGCTGCTCCGCGGGAGAAAGATGAGGCTTTCTACCCCCGTAAAGATTTACACCCTCGGAAACCCTATACAGGGTCGCTATGGGTCGGACCCGACTCGATGGCACTCAACAACAACAACAACAACAATGATCTGTTGCTCCTTTGATCTAGGAGTTATTTAGAAGCATGCACTTTCATTTCCAAATATTTACGGGACAGTCAGGTAGCTATTATTGTTATAATTTACATATGCTAAATACAAATTCATAAGACTTCCATGATTTGACACTTAAATTCATTTTATAGCTCAACATAAGGTCTATATTAATTGATATTTACTGTGCACTTGAAAAATGAGTGTGAGGGGACTTGAAGAAGCTCATGAAAATGTCCATAATCTTTTAATTCCATTTTTCCACAAAATTTTAGAAGCCCCCTCAGATTATTCTGTAGTGGGAGTATATTATAAATGTCAATGTGGCTGTTACTAAGTGCTGTTGAGTTAGTTCTAACTCATAATGACCCTGTATAGGGTTTCCAAGGAGCAGCTGGTGGGTTTGAGCTGCCTACTTTGTGGTTCATAATCCAGTGCAGATCCTACAGCACCGCACCATGAGTCCGAAATGTCAACAGCCAAGGCGACTGCTAGTGTTGCTTAAATCTTCTAAGTTCTTACGAGATTGTGTTGATTGGCTCCATCAGTTATTAAGAGAGAAGTGTGACACATCTAACTACGGATGGATTTGTATACTTTTTGAAATTCTAGTGTTGGCTTTATGCAATCTAAAGTGCTGCTACTAGATATATAAACCTTTAGAATTGCTTTCTAAATTTAATTTTGATAATTGTGTAACATATTTCCATCATGGCTATATATATATATATTTTTTTTTTTTTTTTTCTTTAATGCCTACTTTATCTAATGTCAATATAGCAACTCCTACTCTGAGAATCAGGATCTTCATGGCACATCCTTTACCACCCTTTGAGTTTTCACATAGCTTTGTCTTTGTGTTTTAAATGAGTTTCTCATGGAAAGTACATAATTGGATCTTGCTTTCTATCCAATTTTACAGTATCTTATTTTAAATTGACCACTTATTTTTAATGTCATTATAGCTAAAGATGGGTATATATCTGACAGCTTACTATTATATTTGTTTTGCTTTGATTTTCTCTTGTATGTTATTTCTTTTTGTTCTTTTCTTGCCTTTGGTTGCTTTAGACTTTATAATATGCATTTAAAAAAAAGGTTTTATTGTGAATTATGTGATAGTTTACATGGGAGAACATTAGCATTACATTCATCCTATATCGTTTCATTGCCATGGTTATAATCCCCTCCATGCATCATCAACCAACCAAAGGATATACCCTACAAGCCTGCCCCCCAGTCATCAGCACACAGCCCCTCTCCCTCTCTGGGTCTACAGTCCCCAGCCGCTCCATCTCTCCATGTCGTTGTCTCTGCCTCCATTTCTGGCATCACTGCTTCCCTGGGTAGGGTCTCACACTCCGCTCTTCTCCCTTGATGGTTCCAGGGACCTCCACTCCTGGAATGCAAAGTCAATCACTCCCCTCCTTTTTGCTACAAAACTTCCACCCTAAGTTTTCCAACCCTCGCAGTCAGTCCTGATAACAATTATTCACCATTGTACCACAAGGGACCTATCCCCTTTCATCAGCCCCGCCAAGGTAGATTGAATACTACTCAGTGGAGATTCTATCTTCCTCTGTACCTTCTGGATCTAGGCTCCCTCTTGAAAGCTTCTAAACCAGTCACTTCTTGCCTTTTGGGTACCTCACCCCATTTTGGTAGCCAATGTTCAAGCTGCCCATCCCTGTCTACTCTGTGACTGTAGGGGGTGGGAATGATCCTCGCTGTAAAGATTTGTTCCCTTCTTTGAGCTACTGCATCCATAGATGTAGGTCAAGTTCATCGAATTGTATCACATTACTCTTTTTTTCCCTCTTCTTTCTTCTTCTAGTCTTTTCCTCTTCTAGTCATTTCCTCTTCTTTCTTCATCCAGTCATTGAAGCCAGGTCAAGTGGGTATTATCTGCAAGTGTGGGTGTTCTTATACATATGCCCTCTCTTCTTATCAACTGCACACTTCACTCTCCATTCAAGTCCTCTGTGGCTATGTCACTGACTCTGGGCCCAAGAGTACTCAGGTCTTCCCACACAGCTGGCTGACCAGGTCTCCACTCGGGTTCACAAGAGTCTATTGAACATTGTAGGGCTTAGCTCACAGCTTCATTGCTGTTTTTCCCTCACTTCCCCTTATGGGTGATGAAGGTGGTCACCAATCAGAGGGTGCATTCCCATTGAGTCTTAGTCTTGGAAGAGGGTATAATATGCATTATTAACTGGTTACAATCCATTTTTAAATTTTATAATATTTCACATATGAGAAGTACTGGCGTGGTGCTGTTGGATCAGCACTGAACGTCTAACCCTCAAAGTTTGGGGTTCAAACCTACCAGCCGCTCCCTGGAAATCCTACACAGGGTTGCTGTGAGTCAGAACTGACTCAACGGCACTTAACAACATCATACATTGAGTCCTGGTGTGGTGCTACAGTATAAGCTACTATACCATAGTACAGTATTGCTAACCAAAAGATCCGTGGTTCAAAGCCATGAACCACTCCTCAGAAACGCTACATAGGGTGTCTATGAGTTGGAACCATCTTGTGGCACTTAACAACAACACTTCACATATGGGATCCCAGTGGTTCTGTAGGATAAGAACTGGATTTCCAACCCCAAGGTCAGTGGTTTGAGATCACCTGCCATTCTGTACGAAACAGACAAGGTTTTCTGTTCCTGCAAAGATTTACATTCTTGGGAGCCCTATACAAGATTGCCATGACTTGGACCCGACTCAACAACACAATGTTACATACAGTATATGAACTATACAACCGTACATGTCCATATTCTCCCACCTATCTTTTGTGCTAAGTGTTGTGTTACTAAAATTTTACTTTGACATGCGTTTTAAACTCTATAATACATACATAGGTAATAGAGTTTGCATGAGAGCAGGGCCAGATAGTAAGTCATTGAAGCTTTGAAAGCCACAGGCAATACCATTTGCCTGTGGTTTCATTACTTTGTTCTTTTTATTATTATTATTATTAACAAGTATTTACAAATGTAAAACTATTCTTGGCTTAGGGGCTATGTAAAAACAAGTGAAAAACAATGTGAATGTCCATCAACAGATGAACAAACTGTAAACAGTAAACAAACTGTGATATATACACTGTGATATACACTAGGAATACTATTCAAACAGAAAGAGAAAAGAAGTTTTGATTTGCTACAATATAAATTACCCTTCAATAAATTATGCTGAGTTAAGTAAATCAGCCAGGAAAGAAGACATACTGCATAATCCCACTTGGATACAATAGGTGATTATTACAGAGGCCCAAGAGTACAAGTTTGCACACCAAAGCTGAAAGAGAAAAAATGAAGTCATGGCATGGTGCTGTAGGATAAAGCACTAGACTGCAAGGTCAGTTTGAACTTTAAGGTCCTCAGTTTCCACAGAAACCCCACACAGGGCTACTGTGAGACAGATTGACTCAACGGCATTTCGCAGCAATAACAAATGCTTCAGAGGCTCTGGGTCTCTGATAACGGTAATGATGTAATTTCAAAACAAACAACTGTATAACATCATGAATGTAATCAACGTAACGGAACTGGATATATAAAAACTTGTACATTGGCAAAAGTCTTGATATATATGGTGGTAGGTATGTGCTGTGGAGTGAGTTTCAACTCACAGTTAACCTGTATGGGGTTTCCAAGCGTGTAAATCTTTACGGGAGCAGAACACCTTGTCTTTCTCCTGAGGAACAGCTGGAAGTTCTGAATTGCTGACCTTGAGGTTAGCAGCCTGACTAGTAACCACTATGATACCAGAACTCCTTTGATATAAATACACATACACACACACAAATTAGTGTAGAATATTAGTGGCTCCGTAGGATAAGCACTAGACGTGAACAACATAATCAGCGGTCCGAGCCCACCAGTTGCTTCATGGGAGAAAGATGAGGCTTTCTCCTGCAAAGATTTACAGTCACGGAAATTGTATACAGGGTTGAGGAGTTGAAACCAACTTGACGGCACATAACAACAACAAAACACACATAAATATGTGAAAAATATTATATAATTTAAAAGGTCATGGCAAATTCCATGTTTCCATTAACTTTTTGAAATCCTTTCAAAAGTATGTGTGTGTATGTATAAAGGAAAACTATGCATAAGCATACACACATATCAAACAACAATGACAACACCACAATCAGAGAGGTTAAATTTGGATCATGGGCCATAATTTTCCTGGCTGCTTTAGAAATCTCATGTTCAAAAAATTAAAAAGAAAAAGAAAATATATTTTATAGTCTTCTACCTTTTTACTATTTTCATATTCTCTAGGCCTTGTGTAGAACAAACCACTCTATCCACCATCACAGTCTTGCCTAAAGAGTTTCCTTGTCATTTCTTACAGTGCAAAGAATTCTCCTGGTGTGTGTTCATCTGATAAAATCTTACTTTTGCTGTCCTCTGAAAGTTATTTTTTTCTCGGCCTTGAAGTATAGGTTGAGGGTACTTGTGTTTTCATTTTTTAAAGACAGCATTCCATTATGTTCTAGCTTACATAGTTTCAGATTCAAAGTCTGCTGTGCTCTGATTTGTGTATCTCTGTGCTCTCTCTCAGTCTCGTCCCTCTGTCTTCAGTAGTTTGACTGCAGTGCACTTAAAATGTCTTTTTCTTTATTGCTACTCCCATTTAATCAGCTGTTTGCTATCTTAATGAAATCATTAGTCATTGTTTCTTCAAATATCTTTTCTGTCCTAATCTTTCTTTTTCTCTTTTCACACTTATTTGACTATTTGGTATTATCCCAAAGTTTAATACAGCTCTACAGCTCTCGTACGCTGTTTTGCATTTCCGCTTTTCCCCGTCTATTTCTGTTTAGAAGGGTTTTACAAATACAATCTGCTGATTCTGTTCCTCTGTTATACTCAGTCTGTTAATAAACCCACAGGAAAGCAATCCATCTATGATACCGCACTTTTTAATTATAATATTTCCATTCAATTCACACTTATAGACATCATCTCTACATTGAAATTCTCTCACTGATTGATTTATTTTGTTCATCTGTTCCTTTAGCTACCTGTATGATAATTTGCATATCTGGGTCATCAATGTTGACTGTTTATTTCTTGCTAAATGCTCAGTTTTTTGTCATTTTTGTATGTGTGCCGCATCTTTTAAATGAGTTTCAAGACAAGCATGCAAAAGAAAGTGAGGTCAATCCTATCTTGCATGGAAATGGGTATCTTTATCTTTCAGATGATTAGCATGGATTTATTAAATCTGAGCAGCAGTTGAATTGGGTGTGGGATTTGGGGTTCTATGGTTGGTGACTATACTCCACAATATTAACCTTCCTCTTTCCAGGAACTGTGTACCTTAGTTCTTAGTGAAAGTTCCAAAGTGGCAAAGCAGGAGGCAACTGAGAGAGTTCCTATGGCTAAAACTAAAACAACATGGGTAATAAAACAATAACTTTAGCATTGGATTCTAACCCAAAGTATATAATAAATATCCACCAGTCCACACAAATATAAAGAAACCAATTAAGAAATGCATTGGAGAGAACAGAAAAATCTCTCATGTTTAATTTTTATGGGATTCCATTTCTATGGATGTTACATAGATACTCTGCTCGCACCGACTGTTGTTGTTGTTGCTAAGTGCCATGGAGTTGGTTACAACTCATAGCAACCCTGTATGGGATTTCTGAGGCTGTGTATCTCTGCAGGAGCAGAAGGCCTTGTCTTTCTCCTATGGAGTGGCTGGTGGACTTGAAGCACCAACCTTGGGTTTTGCAGTCTACTGCTTATCCTGTCTGCTCTCAAGGAGGTGGAACCTAACCCGACTACTTACATGCCTACACAGTGACTTCCTTGCAAAGAGGACATTAAAAAGGAGGTAAACAAGAGTAATACTAGGTGCAAAACCCTAACCAACAAACACTATGCAGTAAGGTGATCAAATGTATCACCATTGGTGACACCCATGTTGATAGTATGTGCTATAAAAATACTCCTCAAAACAGTAAAGGTAATGTAAAAGAAAAACAAAAAAGCATGCAAAACTGTCACAGTTCAGAGGTGCCTACCAAGATATAATGGTTCACCGTATCAAGTAAAGACCTGAATGGGACAATAGGACAGAAAAAAGGTATTAGAGAAAATGAATTTATGAATAAAGTATGACATTTACTTAATAATAATGCACCAATATTGGTTTATTAATCTTGATGAATATATCATACAATCATAAAATGTTAACAACAGGAAGAAACTAAGTGTAGCCGACATGGGATATTGCCACAGTATCTGCACAGTGTCTCTGTGAACTTAAAACTATCTAAAATTAAAAGATCATTATAAAATTAGTCAAAGAGTTTTGTTCAGTGTTTTCAACCCCTCCTCAAATTAAATTAGGCCCTGCACACATACATTACTGGGGTGGAAGGGGTTCTCCTCTTGCTCTGGACAGGACTTCAGTTGTTGGAGTTAAGTGCCATTGAGTCAGTTCTAACTCATAATGACCCCAGATAGGGTCTCCGAGGAGCAGCTGGTGGGTTTGAACTGCCAACCTTTCAGTTAGTAGCCAAGTGCTGAGGACCTAGGAGTGTTTCTTGAAGGAGGGAAGTGTTTCAGTATCTTGTGCACCTGAGTCTCCTGAACTGGATATTTCTGCATCCCAACCCTCCTACCCATGGCAGGCAACTTCTGTTTCCTACTCGATGCAGCATAGGATGTGCCAGCAGGTGACCTGCTCTTCCCCACACTCTGCCCTCAGGAAAGCCAAGCTCTACTTGGTACTAGAGGAAGGTCTTGGGCAGGAGGAGACTTCCTACTGCCCTGCTATAGGCAGCTGACTACTCCTCTATCAGTGCAGAATTCTGGGCATAGTTTGGACACTGTGTCATTTCAAAGGTCACAACTACTGACCTTCCTTTGGGACAAGAAGGGCTGACAGGTTTCTCAATCCTTTCCCAGTTGTTGTTGTTATGTGCCATGGAGTCGGTTCCGAGGTTCCGATTCAGAGCGATCCTGTCCAGGATTTCCAAGGCTGTGAATCTTTACGGGAGCAGAAAGTCTCATCTTTCCCCTGCGGAGCAGCTGGTAGTTTCAAACTGCTGACCTTGAGGTTCACAGCCTGATTCATAACCACTATGCTACCACAGCTTAAGCATTACTGTGCCACAATTATACAATGGAATCACTTCATGGGAATGATAATTCAAAGTAATGACAGAAACATGTTCAAACCAATAAGGAAAACAAGCCTCTATCTAATATTACAGAAGACGAACAATACAATTTTATCAAAGTAAAGTTCTATATTAAACTGTATCTTTGTAAAATGTTATCTTTGGGAGATACTAGGCAAAGTGCAAAAGAAATTTCTAAAATAAGTAAAATAAGGTATAGTGATAATAATCTGGACAATGGGGTTTGGATGACAAAAGTAACACGGGAACTTTTTGGAAGTGGTGGAAATATTTTATATCTTGAATTGGATGCTGGTTTCAAGGTTCATACGTTTTCAAAGATCAGCGAGTTCCACGCATACATGTGCGTTTAGTATATAGAACTGCATGTGAATCTATAATTACCTCAATAACACTTTCAGTTAAAACACAGTAAGGTTCTGCCTCTTCGGGAGACGTTCTGGTATGACATCCTTGGATAAGCACTGGACTGCTAACCACGAGGTTGGGACTCAAACTCAACAGACACTCCTTGGGAACCCCACAGAGGGTTGCTATGAATTGGAAATGACTCCAAGGCACTAACAGCAACAACTCTTTGGTAAAAACAGACAATCCATGGATCATCATTGGCGATTCATTATATTCATGTGGATTCAAAAATAATTGCAAGGGGAAAATGCAAAGCCAGGGCTGTTCTATTAGCAAGTACTTTAAGAAAGTATGTAAATTGCATACAATCTCTTTCTTCTAAAATACAGCTAGACTTGTACAAATCTGTTGATGCAATGCAGCAGCTGTATGGACTAATGTGGCAGGCTTGAGATTAGTGGTTAAGAACTAGGTTTAGACTCCAGAGCTAACAGGATTATAGTAAGCAGCTCTTACTTATTTTAGAAACAATGGGAAGTAGAAATGGGCCATGGATTAAGTGAGGGGTTGGGAAACATTTTCTGTGAAGGGCCAGGCCATAAATATAATAGGAGCTGGGAACCATGTTGTCCCTATTTCAACTAATCAACTCTGCTGTTGGGAGTATGAAGGAAGCTATAAACAAGCGTAAAAGTTAAATGGACATGACCCGATAAAATGCTACAGCAATCAGCACTTCGGATTTAGTCAGTGGACTCCATACAGTCTGCTGTTCAAGGTCTTAAATGATCAAGAATGTCGAAAAGAATGCTGGAACTTACTCCTCTAATTGCCACTCAAAGCCACGTGAGTTTCCCTAAAATGAACAGGAGTGAGTGAGGAAAAACCCAAAACTCCACACAACTAGCAAACATCACATACAAACTGAAAATGACTATGAGTTTCCCAACAACCATAGAAACTTAAAAATTCAGCTAACGTTTGTCTGAGGGAAAAAGAAAAAGAGGTGAATAGACAAAGCAAAAATTTGAGTAACTAAGATGATGACAAAGTATTATCAATGTCCCCTTCATATGACAAAAGCAAAATCAAAGAGACAAAAATCTCCAAGAGCCAAACACAGTTGAAATTGGGGGCCAACAGAGAGGATAGAAAAATTTACATAAAGATTACTGAAACCAGGGAAACAAAGGGTAAAAAAAGTCAAATCAAGAATTCCCCCCACATACACCCTTAAATAAAAAAGTATACCTGCAAAGTAAAGGAGCTATCATGTTCAGGGAAAGATCTTGAGATAATACCCTAGTTAATATCTTGCAATTTTAGTGTAAAGAAAACACTATTCAATTCTAGGAAAGAAATAAAGACTAAATACTCATCGTATATGGGTTAAGTGGTAGGGAATGGCCTAGTCTCAGATGTCTTAGCAACAGCAGTCAATGCCATAAATAAAAACAATTAGAAAGAGGATTTTAATAAAGACAAAGCCATTCAAGGAAGATAGCACTGGAACCTTTGTTGAAAGAGATCATTGAAGACCTAACTAGCAACTAGACATGAAACAAAATCAAGAACGCAGGGATGGAGATATCAATGAGAAAAGTAAAGTGGGACCCTTCACACAAACCCTGCATTGTAGAGTTAAACAAAAATTACTCATCTAAAGTCTGGCAACTCTCTGAGATTCACCTAGGTTGATATGTAGCTGTTAAATCAAATAAGTTAGGCATCGTCTACTTAAAATGATGCATAGTCGAGTCTCTTATTCCTGGTAGTGGGTTTTTTTAAAGTTGTGTGAACACTGAATTAGCAAATACTGAAACACTGCTTGTTCTTAGGGGTTAGCTCCCTGTGAACCTCTGGTTACAATATTTTAATCCACCAGTCAGTACTTAACAACTTGTGTTATATATGCTTCTATTTAAAGAGGCCTTACCTATTTGGTATTGTTGATTCATTAGCCTTGAATTCATGGCCAACAGTATTAGAATGTATCATGCAGGAATCAAGACTTCCTAACTCATGTATGAAGATTATATAGCACACAAGTTCTTTAAGATACGCCTTGTGCTTAGGAACACGAAACAGTCCTTCAAGGCTGTATTTGGGGGCCATTCTAAACTATGAAGCCACCAACAGAAAACACAAAAAAATGCAAAATATGTGGAGCTGACCATGGAAAGGACACTTGAATAAAGAGTGTTACCGTGTTCAACCTCATTTAACTCAAAATTTTCATAACTGGAGCATGAATTTGAAAGCATTACAAGTATGATTTGACGGTTACAAATACAGTAGGTGAATATGCAAATGTGAATCAGTGAATAATGAAGATCATCTGAATTTAGTAACGCTTTAGTTAATTTCTTATGGAATTAGATATACAACTATGTTTAAACATTTAACATACAAAAAATGACCTAGCAGTTGAGTCCTGGTGTTTATTCAAAAGAAATGAAAACATATGACCACAGAAAAATTTATGTAAGAGCAACCATAGTAGATTTATCCATAATAAAAAAATTCCTTATAATAAATACACAAAATACTCATAATACGTAAAAGCGGGATAAAAATGCAAATAGCCCAAATGTACCAAGTGTGGAATACATTAATAGATTATGGAATAGCCATGGAATATTACTCAAAGAAATAAGCTACCGATACACATAACAACATAGATAAATCTCAAATATACTATGCAAATATTCAAATACTTTCATTCAGAGAAAGAAGCCAGAAACAGGTAAGCACATATGATATGATTCAAAATATATAAAGTTCAAGGATAAGTAAAATAAGTTATGGTGCTAGTCATCTGAAAAACAGGGACAGGGTTTGGATGGTAAAAGCAAAAGATAACTTTCTAGAATGACGGGAAGGTTTTCTATCTTGAATTGGATGTTGTTCTCATGGTTTATATATTTTTAAAAAAATCAGTGAGCCTGGTGTGGTGGTGTATATTAATGTGCTGGACTGCCAGGTTTGTTTGAACCGTAAGGTCGGCAGTTCAAGCTCACCAACTGTTCCTCAGAAACCCTAAACAGGGGAACTTTAATTCGAAACTGATTTGGCAGAACTTAACAACAACATACGCAGAAATATACACTTTACTATCTTTAATAAAACCGAGGAGAATTTATATATGTAGTGTAATTTAGTATTATGAAATTATGTCCTGTCTTCCCATCTATTCATCTAACGTTATACATACTCATAGACAGCTACCTCAAAATCAAATCTGCTCACCAGATATTAATACTGGATTTTCTAACTGAAGATTTAGGCTGATGTGCTGTACTGTCTTTGCACTTTTTTCTACTGCATTAAAAATTATATAATAACAATGTGCTGTTTTTCTAAAAACCAGTAATCCAATGAAAGGAAGTCACTGGATTGAAAGTCACAGGGTTACAACATTGTTGTTGTTGTTGCGAAGTGCGATCAGGTTGGTTCCGACTAACAGTCACCCTGCAGAGGGTTTCCAAGGAGCGGCTGGTGAGCTTGAACCACTGATTTTGCAGTTCAAACCAACCTTGCCGTCCAGCGCATTAACCCACAGCACCACACCAGGACTCCTCTATAGTTCGTGAAAATCTAAGGGAGAATAGAGTGGCAGATTCTCAGAAATACTGACAGTACAGAACCCCAATGCAGGAAGAACACAAAACTCTTAATGGCATAAACAAAAGCGTGAACTAAAGGTTCTCCTTTGTTTCTTTACTATTCTCAAAAAAAAAATCCTGAAATAGGAAATTTTCCACTGAATTTTTAAAATTTTATTTATTAAACATTGTCTTGAACCGAGTTTTCTCTCCTATAATTGAAGGTGCTCTCAGCAGAAGTGGTCATCCTTTAGTCAAGAACCAAGCAATGAAGAATCATTCTCCTGGTAATCTCCACTAGGAGCTCTGGTAGTGCAGTGGATTCAGCATTGGGCTGCTAAGTGAAAGCCAGTGGTTCGAACCCACTGGTCACTCCTTGTGTGGTGCCGTAGTGGCACTGGACCACACGGTGGATATGAATGGCAAAGT
This sequence comes from Chrysochloris asiatica, assembly GCF_000296735.1. Lineage (NCBI taxonomy): Eukaryota > Metazoa > Chordata > Mammalia > Afrosoricida > Chrysochloridae > Chrysochloris > Chrysochloris asiatica. The sequence continues at coordinate 8,557,156 of NW_006408552.1, read as the reverse complement.
CAGCAGTTCAAACTCACCAGCTCCTCTTTGGATACCCTAATACAGGGTCGCTATGAGTCGGACCTCACTCAACAGGACTTAGCAACACCAACAACAACAGCCACTCCACAGGATAAAGATGAGGCTGCTCCAACAAAGACTGACAGTCGCCCAAATTCTATGGAAGAGTTCTACTTTGTCCCAGGGTCACCATGAGAGAACAGGAGGTGGTGGTGGTAATCTTAGAAAGAGATGGATCAGGAACTATTTGGTAGGTGTTGCATTTGGGGGAGTCTCCTTCAGTAACTTTAGCAGAATTTACTTTAATAGGCCATGTTATTGTGTTGTGCAGTGCTGCTGAGTCAGTTCTGATTCACAGGATTTTCAATGAGTGGCTGGTGGGTATGAACCAACACACTTGCATTTAGTTAGTCCACTGCTTATCCTACAGCACCACACCAGTCTTTTGTGTTGTTGTTGTTGTTAAGTGCCATTGAGTTGGTTTTGATCCATAGTGACCCTGTATAAGGTTTCCCAGGAGCTTGAACTGCTGACCTTGCGGTTCAAACCGACTTTGTAGGCCGGTGCATTAACCCACAGCGCCACAGTAGTCTTATCCATAATACCTTTTGGAAATTCTGAAAAAACAAAACAAAAAAATTACACTATAAGGCCACTGGATGTCACTGCATCCCTTATGGAGTTTTGCCCACTAGGGCTTGGGTTGGACTATGAGTAATGGAACTCTTAAAGTACTCTAGAGGTTTTGGAGCATGTTTTCAGGCTCTGAGGATTTATAACCCTATCATTGATGCACTGACGATATGCACTACACCACTGATAAGATCCTCCATGTGTAAAGTCTTGACTACTCAGCATTAAAAAGCAGGCAAGGCATACATTGTATTAGGCTAGCATGTCTTATGGCCAAGTCCAACAATAAAAGGCAATATGCCTCTACCTGCCCAGCAAAGAGAAGGAAAAATGCGGTAGATTCAGAGATGGTGATCTGCTCCCATGAAACTGGGATTTCATAGTAGTGGTGTAAAAAAAATTCATCAGGACCTTTCTGATCAGGCACACTATAGAATGTCCTACATCAAGCACGAGAAAAATGTAGATTTAAAGTCAACTTTCCAAAAACAAAACAAAACAAAACAAAAAAACCCTCAAGTCAATTACACAACTCATGGAGACAAGAGGAGTCCCTAAGATACCCTTGCGATTCCATAAGAAGTTGGAACTGCAGCCATTTCTGAAGGCTATGACACTTAAGGAACTGTGCGCCTTTAAATGATCAAATATGTGAGACAGACCAGTCAACATTCACTACAAAGCAAAGATGAGAAGACAAGGAGGGGCAGGGAAGCTAAATGAAGAGCCGCCAGAATAGAAATCAGGAGAATGAGAATGCTGAACGCATTGTGGGAAATGTGACTAGTGTGATGGAACAGTTTGTACAGAAATTGTTGGAGGGAACACTAACAGTGCAAAGGTTCCCTAAAAGCACAGTAAAATATTATTGTAAAAGATCAACCAAGACTGTGCAGTGATCCTTGCCCACTAGGAAGCTGGCAAAATGGAGGGAACATGCCCTCGAGAGACCAGTGGCAGACTTATAACAATACTGCATCATTATATCATAAACCATAGAATTTCTCAGTTTTAAAAAAACAACCTGAGTGAGGTAAATGGGGGGAAATTCATTAAAGAATAGCATCATAAACAGGAAATGCCAGTCATCCCCACAGATAGTCAGATGCTGAATTTTCTTTGTGTTTCCTTTATATCACTTCTCTATCCCTGAAGAAGTTATTGTTAAATGACTCAAAAAAGAATTTTCTTTTTCTTTAAGAAAAAAAAAAAAAAAAAGAGGATTTAAATAAAAATAAATATCTAATTCCCATGGAAATAGAAGACCATGGATTACTTTCAGCATCATTATATCAGGAGCACAAGTTCTGTTTCCATACTGATTAATTCCAGCCGAGTTGGAATTTGCATGCAATTTACAATCACCAGCTTCCACAAATGTCTTCATTTAGTAGTATTTTGAGCTTGGCAGGACAAGATTATTGCAAATCACAGCTTCATCAGAGAAGAATCTGCTAAAAATCACAATTTCATTGGAAATACTGCAAAAGGCAGTGATTGGTTTAGGAAGTCTAAACACAGGTGTGGTTTTTTTAGCCAGTGTATCATTCTTTAATTCACCAGCATCAGACAGCTTCTTCAAGCTACTGTCTACAAGCAGTCCCTGACACTGACAACCAAGAAAAACAATTACCACCTGGTGGGAGGCCTGGTGTGGTGCTGTGACTGAATGCACTGGACGGCAAAGTCAGTTTGAACCTTAAGATTGGTGGTTCAAGCTTATCAGTCGCTCTTCGGAAACCCTAAACAAGGTCGGAACTGACTGGATAGCACTTAACAACAACTACCAACTGATGGATGGTGGGTAATTGGAGCTAGAATGCTTACTTAACATCAATGTGAAAAGAGAGGGTGATTCTGAAGGCCACTTTTGCTGAGAGTCGAGTTTATTTATCTATGTCCCCATCAAGCTCCCATAGACAGATGCAATCTAGGAGACCAACTCTGGCTATTTGGGGAAATGTCTTTATGGGCTTAAGAGTTCTTCTTCCATGAAGCCTAGAAGACGGATTCCAAAAAGCCTCCCATGGGAAGAGTCTGAAAGCTGAACATGAGCGTGAGCAAAGAGCCTTCTGTTTGAAGAAGCTCCAGCCCCACTGGTGGAAGCAAAAGTATCATTAGACTCCAAACCCATTTTCTTTAACAAAAGACCTTCAAAAAATCTGTGGGAAAATTCCATGAGCTCTCTGTTTCATTTTTCTATGAACTTTCTCAAGCCTCCTGCTTTAGCACTAATATCATGGTCTTTCAACAAGTTCAAATGTACCTGGTAATCATTAATATGGTTGTAGGAGCTGGTATGGCGCTGTGGGCTAATCGTCAGACTGCAAAGTCGTTTGAACTGCAAGGTTGGTGGTTCAAGCTCACCAGCTGCTCCTTGGAAACCTTATAAAGGGTCGCTATGGGTTGGGATTGACATGACGGCACTTAACAACAATAACAAGTGGTTAAGTGCCATGGAGATGTTTTCGACTCACAGTGACGGTGTATAGGGTTTCTGAGGAGCAGCTGGTGAGTTTGAACTGCCAGCCTTGCAGTTCAAACCAGCCTTGAGGTCAAGTGCTTATCCCCTACAGGGCCACCCTATTAAATGCTTAGGACTCCTGGTGTGTGGACCAGCACAAGGTCGGCAGTTCAAACCCACCAGTTGCTCCTTGGAAACCCTATACAGGGTTGCTATGAGTCAGAACTGATCAAAGACGTAACAACAACATTAAATGCTGACATTTTCCTATAAGGAAATGAGAATGTAGATAACATTTGGGTAGACAGCTGTTTATAAATCATCCCTAAAAAGTTATGTATTTAAAAGGATACATTTTGGCAATAAATAGATAAAACACAATCTTATGATCCTTTGCTTAGACAGAAACCCTAAGGGTATGGATAAACTGCCAACAATGAAAAATGAGACCAGACTTACTAGTTGGACGGAGATTGGTGGAACCTTGAGACTATACACCTTAGTTGCCCTTCAGGTTTGGAACCGAACTCACTCAGTGGTTCAATTTTCAGCCAATACACAATGGATAGATTTATAAGGGGAACAGTAACATTAGTGAGGTACACACACCTTAGAATAAGCAACTATTTGAGATCAAAAGGGCAGCGTTTACCCAAAGACAAAGTTCAGAAGAGAGGGGGAATAAAAAGTAATGTAAAGCGTTCCCAGAGACACCTATCCATCATCCAAGACTATAAAACAGCAGAGGGGAAAATAACAGAGATGTCCCACTGAAATCATTATCTAAGGTCATTATCAGAAAAACATCATGTAATGTAATGTTGTTATTGCTGTTAAATGCCATCGAATTGATTCTGACCCATAGTGACCCTGTGTAGGGTTTCCAAGGAGCAGCTGGTGAGCTTGAACCACCGACCTTGTAGTTCAAAGTGACTTTGCAGTCCAGCACATTAACCCACAGCACCACACCAGGACTCCACTATATATGTATATATATGGCCACACCATATAAAGTAATGTTGTTATGTGCCATGGTGTCGGTTCCGACTCATATCGACCCGGCATAGGGTTTCCAAGGCTGTACATCTTTTATGGGAGCAGAAAGCCTCATCTTTCTCCTGCAGAACAGTTGGTAGTTTCGAACTGCTGACCATGAGATTAGCAGCCCGATTTGTAACCATTATGCTACCAGAGCACCTTAAATAATGTATTAATAATGCTTAATTCCAAAGCAACCAGAGACACATGGTTTCAATTGGTCATTGTATGTTGTTGTTGTTAAGTGCCGTCGAGTCGGTTCCGACCCATAGCGACCCTGTACAGGGTTCCGAGGGTGTAAATCTTTTACGGGAGTAGAAAGCCTCATCTTTCTCCAGCGGAGCGGCTGGTAGTTTCGAACCGCTGACCTTAAGGTTCGCAGCCCGATTCGTAACCACTACGCTACCAGAGCTCCTTTGTATAAGAATTCATAAATTATCATTTGTGTTGCTATGAAAAGTAGAGATTGTTAATCTGGCTGTTCCTCACAAATCTACACAAATCTGACAGCTACATGTCCCCAGTACTCCAAGGCATGTAGGCACCATGTATAATAGAAATTAAATTTTTCAATTTTGAATATTATCTGCTCTAACCACAACACAATCGAGTTTTAATGTATTGCATGGTTCATCCTATGTCTGAGTCCCTAAATCTAATGTTAGTAAGGGTGTCGAGTTGATTCCCACTCACAATACAGGATTGCTGAGGAACAGCTGATGGGTTTGAGTCGATGACCTTGTGGTTAGCACAGTCCAGAACTTATCCTAAGTGCCACACTAGGACTCCAAATTCAATATGTTGTTATTGTTGTTGTTACGTGCTGTCGAGTCACTTCCAACTCATAGCGAACCTGTATAGGGTTTCCAAGAAGCAACTGGAGGGTTTGAACTGCCGACCCTGTGGTTCGCAATCCAGTGCTGATCCTACAATGCCACACCAGAAGTCGAGATATTATCTATCGATTCTAGCTAGCTAGCTATGTAAAATCATCTGAAATGTTGCATATGTCATTTCTGCACTGAAGTCCTTTAGTTCCTTTTGAAATTCATCAACTCTTTTAAGTCAGTTTGTCTTGACTGACACAGAGATTCCAAGAAGTTGAACCACATGTATTTCACACTCTGTTTCACACTGGGGTCTTGCCAACGTTTTGTGACACCCACAAATAGTGATCTAACAAGTCAGCATGAGCTAGCAGAAAGGATAGTAATTGCTTCAAACATGTGTGAGGAAGTCAGCAGGAGAGAAATCATGGCATCCTCCAAACTTGCCAGATCATCAGCATCTAAGGCCATACATATGCCCTTGAAACAGCCTTAAGGAAATGCAATCTCCCAAGACGTATTCTAAAGGGGCCGCGGCATCATCAAAGTTGGGAGACGAGATGATTAAAGTTGGAAGAGGAGGTTGGTGCTACAAGCAAAAGCAATCAAAGGCAAGCCGAGCAATAAATCCAAAAAAAAAAAAAAAGACAGCTGTTTCGGCAGAGTTCTAAAATTACGTGTTGTTTGAAATAAATACGCAATATGCCCTCACTAATGATAAGGAGGAGAATGTATCGTGGATAGATTTTCATTTATATATCGATTGTGCCTTATCAGTCCACCTGTACAAATCCTCAAGGTAAATTATACAGAAGGAAGACACCCATGGACTCAACACTTGTCCGAAATCATAACTTTTTCTCTGGAAAGGAAATTCCATCCATGGGATGCCAATCTTTTATCTATGGGACAAGCTGCTCCTCCGAGATTCAGCTCCATGCTGCCATAGGATAGTGCACCTTGGGCAACCCACACGCCTCTTCAAAGAAACATGTTCCAAATTTAATTTGGTCTACAAGTGGCAGATCTAAGATTAAACCTAGGCTCTTAATCAGGACCCTATTTTGCCTGTCTTGGTGAATTCTTCCACCCTTCTCCATTCGCTCAGTTCACTTTATTCTTCAGGAATAAAGCCAAAACTCGGCAGTTATCCAAGCTGTTTCTCTGTAGCTCACTGGCACATTTACTCATGGACCATGCTATCAAGTCTACATCCTAACGCCTCTAGAACTGCCCTCCTCTCCCACTCACTCTATCAGCAGACTCGTTTGTTCCTGGAGTCTTTGCCTCCAATTGCAACGATGCACAACTCTCTTTCCCAGCCCAGACAGGAAGATCTTTCTAACACACACACCTTACTGCATCGATCTATTACTTAAAATCCTCCATGGGCTCTCCACAACCTTCACTATCAAATACAAACTTCTTAACAAGACTTGGCCTCTTTCTTGCTTTATTCTTCTAATTTCTAAGCATTTCAAACTACAAGTTCCATTTCTAGCTACAAGTTCCCAAAAGCATGAGGCACCTGGCCTTCAGGTTTCTGCACGTGCAACTCCATGGAATGGAATGCAATCCCTACACACACCACACCCACTCACTACTCTGTGGTTATATGCCATGGAGTCGGTTCTGATTCATCACGACCCTATGAAGGGTTCCCAAGGTTGTAAATCTTTACAGGAGTAGACAACCTACTTCAGACATCTGGCTAATTGTGACTTACTTGAAGACTCAGCTCAGGCATCACACGAGAAAGCCTCTTTGACCTGCTGCTAGATCATGCAGTTATATTCCTGGGAGGAACACTGTTGTTTTTAAGTGCTATCAAGTTAGTTCTGACTCGGAGAGACCCTGTTTAAGGTTTCTGAGGCTTTTAAAAATCTCTGTGGGAGCAGAAAGCCTTATCTTTCTCCCATAGCGTGGCTGGCAGGCTCAAAGCACAGACTTTGTGGTTCACAGCTTAGTGCTTATGGGATGGAACCACCATGCTCCCAGGAGGAGCACTATAATGGAATTATCATTGTTTACTTCAAATTATCCCTTACCCCACAAGTGGAAACGTCACAAGACCACGAAATCACTAAAGTGGCTATTCTCAAATGAGATGGGTTCCACCAGGGACAATTTTCCAAGTTCCAGTGGGCATTTCAATTTAAGAATCCAGCTTTTAAGGTCAGGAACTGTAGCTTTCAACCCACTCTACTCCGATCTTCCTCAGTGCTGATTCATTATGGGCTCTCAAGGAGAGTGATACGAATGAACAAAGAAATGAGAATGAGAGAGAACAAAAAGAAAAGTAGTAGAGGATGGGAAAGCTAAAAACGTGATGAGAGGACACTGAAAGAATGATTTAACCAAAAAAGGAGAATACTAAGAAATGGCCAAGTAGAAAGAATAATGCAATACAGTGAAATACAAATGTTAATCTGGTATGTTCTAGTCATTTTATCAAAAGCCTATGAAATTATTCTCCAAGTGCATAAAGGACTAGAGAAGAAATGGAGAGAAATAGAAGCCGAGAGATCTTGTGGAGATAAAAGAGATCAGCCTCCAGTGTGCAATCTCAGCAGGTTCTGAGGCCAGCACTCTTGGAGTTCCACAAGACACCTGTTTGCTCGGCATTTTCCACCTTAGCCTACCTAAAGGCCAGAGGCTCAACTCACAAAGCTTTTTGGCTGCCTATAAGCCCAATGACTCCATGAAGATGTAAAACACGGAGAACTGAAACCACTTCACAATGCTGTCCTCACATGCCCAGAGGAAAGCTCTCTCTTCCACTAGATCCATCACGGGCCCTACAGTGAGCCACTTTCCAATCCTCCCCAAACAGGGCCTTTGAGAAAGCCACTGCTTTGGCTGACATTTGATAGGCATAGGTGGCACCTCAAGCTGCATGTCATTGGGCTCTCACCGACATTGCTACAGCTCTTGGACTTCACAGGCGGGGTCAACGTAGAGGAGTAGGAGGTTGGAAAAGCCAAGAGAGGCAGTATGAGAGAGACAGGAGGTGTGGGAAGGTGGGGCTGGCATTTGTAAGTACCAGGACCGGAAGTTGCTGCTGGCATTCATTCTTCTGCGAACAGGACCAGAGGATGCTGTGGACAGAGACCATGAGTTCAGACACTGGCGTAACCACAGGTCAGCAGACAAAACCAGTAGGATGTTTCAGCCAGAAGCCAGTATCATCCACCCCTGACAGATGGTGATATTCTGAATTGAGGTGCAAGGGATTCCAAAGATGAACTCTCACTGTTTCCTCTCCTAACTCCCAATAGGTCTGATGCCAGCACCTTTCTTCCTGAGCTCCTGACTGTCAGGCCATACTAGTTCGGTGACCCAGGTTTCAGTTTCAACCCCAAGGCAAGGGTTAGCAGTTGGGTATTTGGGTACCCATGGCTTGACACACTAGAATTAATCATGTATTTTTCTGGTGGCTCTATCACGTTCTCTGGTTATTAGGATGGGGTAGGGTCCTCTGAGAGAGGATTAGGAACTTGGAAAAGACTGCCATCAGTGAAGGCTTTGTTCTAAGATGATAAGCATTCTTTTTCTCAAAGACAAAAATCCCTGTTCTCTGAATAATAAAGGCAAGTGCTATTGAAGGACTCTCCTGTTACCAGCTCTTTCCTAATCAGAGCACAGGGGAGGGGGCCTCAAGGCTTCATGGGGACAGACACTTGATACAAAGACACTGGCTTCTCTACATCTAACCTGATCTCTTTCCTCTAGATCTGTTGTTAACTAACTCCTGCTCTATCTTCTCTGGGGTTCTAAGAAAAGTTTTAATCCCAGATCTAATTCTCCCGAGTGCTCAGCTTTACTAACTTACTTTTCTCCCCAAAGTTGAACAGAGCTTGAATAAGCCCACCCTAATTAAGCAACATCCATTATGTAAATGCCACCAAGCAAGGTCTCGACCCAGCCGCATTCTCAGAATATGTCCTCCCAATGCGCTTTCCCATCAGGCCTCCACAGAGGAAGAACAAAACCAGAAAGGCAGCAGGGAGTGTTACCACTTTGCAGTCGCAGTTCCCTCACCAACCCTTAAATCCCACTCTCTTGGGGGGCTCCCCACAGCTGCTAAGGCTGGGCCAACCAGTCAAACATCTGATGCTACAAGCTGTGTTCCCAGAATGCAATGATCCAATGGCTGTACCCTTCTGATACCAAAAGGGAAGAAGCCAGGGTCAGAGCCCAAAAAGCTAAGAAAGGTCCTTCCAGCTGGGCTCCTGCCCTGGTTGGCCCCCTTCTGGGCACTTATATTTTGCACTCTGGGCACCATACTACCACAAGTCATCTTCATGGTGGATGCCAGGTATGTGGTTTCCATAAACTAAACAGGGTGAGATGCAGACTGTTCCGCTGGAGATGGGAAGTAGACCAGGCTCTGAGCTGAGTTCATGAGAAGGACATTAAAAAACAAAACAGACCCTAACCAAACTACTCGATACCACTGAATTCAATTAACCTAATAGATAGAGTTGAAAAGAATGAAAAACATAACCATATTTGCACTACCTCCAATTCTTTAAAAGTGAAAGCTTTGAAAAATTCTTTGGCTCACAACTGTCTTGAGCAAAGTTAAGTATCTAAACAGCCTTTCGCCTCATAAAACAGATCTTCAAAATATGCAAACCCACTATTTTGTTTATTAGTGTAATCCTGAAATCCTCCCATGTAACTTAATGGAAGAAATTGGTTTTCTCCGTATCTGCTCCCCTAGGCTGGAACACCAACCTCTAGGCCACAAACCTATAGAAATGCTCATGTGATGGACACTTTTGTCTTCAGGAAATGACATAGTGACACAGGTAAAAGGTGATTTGGGTAGACCGCTGTGTCTCAAATTGTCAGGATCTGATTTAGAGACCTTGCTTTTGTCAAGAAAGACAGTTGGATGTCTGCTTTAAAGAAGTACTGGGAATATTTTCATCAAAGGTTTGAATTGAAAAACAGTAGGAGGTAAATATCTGAGATGTTGCCGAGAAAGCCCGCCGTATCTGTGCAATCACCATTAACAGAGGACAGCAGAGGTTCAATGAAGTAATTCAATCGGCTGGCCTACATTTTGTCAGACAGCAATTTTAAGCACCGACATAAAAAGCTGCCAAAAAAGGAACCGACTCTTTTGTATGCATTTTCCCTCCCTTAATTCAATAAAACAGGACATATTTGCTTCATGAAGCCCAATCATGTATCGCTGAACATTTAACAAAGGACCATGAGCTACTTCCTTGATGGAAATCTGCATGTGACAATCTCCAGAAGGAGTTTTCGTGTTTCGTTGTTTGAGATAGAAGGTCTTGGGGTATAATAGGTCAATGTATTGAAGACACAGGAAGACAGGAAAAGATGGGAGACAAACTCCAGGTCGTTACAAACAGCAAAATCACAGTCTTTATGTTTCTAAAAATGGCTTTCACGAAGTTTGACTGAACTATCATAAACAGCACATACAGAAAGTAGACAATCTGAAAAGCTTTGACATAGGAATACATCTGTGAAACCATAATGAAATGTATCCATTATCCTCAAAAGTTGACTCAGGCCCTTCGGTAAGTGCTTCCTCTCAACCCTCCTCATAGATCTAGGACAACACACTCAGGAGGTTCCTGGTGGCAAACATATCTACTTTACCTGAGTTAAAGTCTCGCCATCTTCGTCTTCCAAGATAGACTTGCTGGTTCTTCAGGCAGTCCACTGTGCTTTCATTATTCTTCGTCAATATCATAATTCAAATGGATCAATTCTTCTCCAGTCTTCCTTATTCATTGTCCAGTTTTCACATGCAATGTGAAACCATGAATTGGCGCAGGCACACCTTAGTTCTCAAAGTGACATATTTGCTCGTTGGCATTTTTAAAGAGGTCTCTGGCAGCAGATTTGCCCACTGCAATACATCATTTGATTTCTTGACTGCTGTTTCCATTAGCATTGATTGTGGATCCAAGAAAATGAAATCTTGGACATCTTCAATCTTTTCTCCATTTATCTTGATGTTGTTTATTGGTCCAACTAGTTGGATTTTTGTGTTCTTTATATTGCCTTGTAACTGAAAGTTATATTCTTTGATCTTCATTAGCAAATGCCTCAAGTCTTCAATTTCAGTAAGCAAAGTGTATCATTTGGGTATTACAGGCTGTTAATGAGCCTTCCTCCAATCTTGATGCCCTGTTCTACTTCATATAGACCAATTTCTTAGGTTATTTATTCAGCATTCATGTAGAATAAGTACACACCTTTGCTGTTTCTAAACCGATCGGTATCCCTTGTGCCATTTGAATGACTATGTCTTGGTCTACATACAGGTTTGTCATGAGCACATTTAAGAGTTCTGGAGTTACCATTCTTCACAATGTTATCCATAGTTTGTTATGATCCACAGAGTTGAATGCCTCTGCATAGTAAAAAAACAAAACACAAGTAAACATCTTTCTGGTGTTCTCTGGTTTCAGCCAACATCCATCTGATGCCAGCAATGGTATCTCTTAAGGGTTCCATGTTCTGTTCTGAATTATCAGCATGATTTTCTGGCAGCTCCTTGTCGATGGACTACTGCACCAACTTTTTATTATCTTCAGAAAAAGTTTACTTGTGTGTTATTAATTATTCTAGTTGTTAACTGCCATCAAGTTGATTGTGACTCTAAATGACCCTATATGGGGTTTTTCAGGCTATGAATATTTGTGGGAGCAAAAAGCTTCAACTTTCTCTGGCAGAGCAGCTGGTGGGTATCAATCGACGGAGCAACTGGTGGGCTCCAACTTATGGTTCACAGAAGTTCAGTGCTTACTGTATGGAGCCACTGCATTAACAATATTGTTCGCTAATTTCTACAGTCTCTAGCATCAACTTTGTATGAGCACGTGCCTTCTTTACTCTTAAGTAAATATCTAGTGATAAAACAGCTGCATCATACAGTGCACATGTTGTTGTTGTTGTTGTTAAGTGCTGTAGAGTCAGGTCCAACTCTAAGTGAACCTGTATAGGGTTTCCAAGGAGCAGCTGGTGGTTTTGAACCATCGACCTCGAGGTTCAAACCAATCTTGCAATACAGTGCTTACCCTACTGTGCCACATCAGGACTCCATAGTGGGTATATGTTTAACTATTTAAGAAACTGAGAAATTGTTTTCCAATGTGGTTGCACCATATTATATTCACCAAGTTAGTAGGGGTGTTCCAATTGCTCCAGTTCTTTTTCAACATTTGTTAAGGCCTGTTTTTTGTTTGCTTTTTAAAATTTTAGACTTTATAATAAATGTAGAATGGTAAGACATTGCAGTTTTAATTTATATTACTTTAATGACTAAAGATGTTCAATATCTTTTTTTGGTTTTTTTTTATTTCCCCTGTATATCTTCTTTGGTGAAGTAAAAGTTCAAAGTTTTTTGCCCCTTTTCTGAACTGGATTGTTTTCTTATTAAAGTATGGTGAAGTTTCTTAACATTCTTTGGACACAGAAGGGTTTTCTGTATTTTTATCAGATATACACGAAGACTTCAAAAACTTCGTGGAAAAAGTCAATTATTTTTTTAAATCCATTTTCCATGAACCTTTCAAAGCCCCCTTGTATGTTTTGTAAAGTTGTTCTTCTTATCTGTGGACTCTGTTCCTTCTCTGAACACATCACTGGGTATAGACTTATAGGATGGCATTTTTTTTCCTTTAAGTACTTTAAAAATGTTGCTTCATTGTTGTCTGACGTATATATATATATTTTTTCTCCTTGGCAGCTACTAAGATTTTCTCTTTAATGATGGTTTTGATGAATTTCATCAGATCTTAGTGTCATTTTCTTAATGTTTCTTGTGCTTAAATATAATTTTCATCCAACTTTAAATTTTTTCAGACGTTATTTCTTCAAATATTTTTCGTTCCCTTCCCCATCTCCCCTTCAGGGACTCCAATCAAATGTGTATTAATTAGTCTGTGTGAAGCTGTCACAAGCTTCTGTTCATTTTGCTAAGTCTTTTCTCTCTGTGACTCACAGTGGATGCTTTTATTGCTAAGACTTCGAGTTATTTATCTTTTCATCTGCAAAGCCAAAACTACTGTATTTCCAGTCTGCATATTTTTCATCACGTATTTTTATTTTTAGTACTTCACTTGTGTTCTTACTCCACTTAAATTTTTGAGCATATGAAATACAATTAAAATAACATTTATAATGTCCTTGGTTGCAAGGATACATCTGTATCAGTTTTGTTTCAGTTATGACTGAACCATTCTTGTCCTCATTAAGGCTGCATTTGCCTGTTCTCTGCATTCTAATTTTTAATATGAAATTATACATTTTGTTACAGGATTTGGTAAGGATTTAAGTCTTCCAGACTTAAACTGCCTTTACAATTTCTTAGGAGGGACTGAAGCAGTGCCCAGGCCAGGGCAAATCTTTCTCATTACCTGGGAAAAACCCTTCTTCCTACTGTGTCCAAAGGCTCCAGAATCCCCAGAATTCCCATCTCTGTGTAAGTGCTAGGCATGTTCCCTTTAATCTTTTCGCCTGGTTCTTTATAGACCTCATGTATATGAGCTGATGTGTGCTCAGCAAATCTCTGAAGATCCAGGGCTCTCTCTGTGCACTTTGCTAAGTATTGTGTCCTGCAAATCCACGCTGCCCTGTTCTCAGTCTCCCAATCTCTTCCCCGAATGCAGAGAATCCATTAGACTTTACCTTGTGTCCTCTTTTCCCCACCCTATATGAAAGCCTGAAAATGTTCTCCAGGCAGTAAACTGGGAAACCCACAGGGATGATTCAATTTCATTCCTACATCTCATTTATCCTGACTTTTCATTGCCTGACGTTTTGTTGTTGTTGTTGTTGTTAAGTGCCATCGAGTCGGTTCCGACCCATAGCGACCCTGAACAGGGTTTCCGAGGCTATAAATCTTTACAGGAGCTGAAAGCCTCCTCTTTCTCCCGCGGAGCAGCTGGTAGTTTCGAACTGCTGACTTTGTGGTTTGCAACCCGATTCGTAACCACTACGCTGTCTTGCAAATGGTGTTACCTATATTTTGTTGGCTGGTTGTTTCACAAAGAACAGTATATTTGGTTTCTGTTACTCTATTTTGGACTCCTGGGGTGGCACTGTAGGATCAGCAATGGATTACAAGCCACAAGGTTGGCAGTTCAAACTCCCCAGTTGCTCTTTGGAAACCCTACATACAAGGGTCTCTATGAGTCAGAACTGACTCTAGGGCACTAAACAAAATTCTATCATGGCTGAAAGTGCAAGTCCTTTCACAATTGTTTACTTGTTAACTCTTATCATAGTTTGTGTTGAGAATTGATTACTAATAAATGATGAGTGCTGTTTTTGTTTTATTGACTGCTGCTGTACCACAGAATCTAGAACAAAGCCTGGCACATAACTGATCATTTAATCACTGCGAATGGCTATGCTTACTACAACTGTACGGAAAAATGTACCAGACTTAAAAGCAGATTTTCATTTAAAACATGTGAGGAACAACAGAAATTCTGGCTTATTATTCTATTTTATCTAGTTTGAGCTCAAATAATTAAGACTCCCTTGTCCACTACACTTTGTTTCTTAACCTTCTGTGTTCACTCTTAGCCCACATCACACCACCATCATCATGATGCCTGAGATAATGGAATTTTAGCATGACAATATAAAATGTATATCTATCTGGCCACACTTCAGAAAGGTCTTGCCCTTACACTGTATGAGTGTGCACTGTTTTTCTACCTCCAGATGTTATAAATTATGAGATGTATAAGTCTAAAATTAAAGGAATTCTGTTCTGATTGGCTTATGGAGATAAATAAGCACTTACATATATTGAATATTCTCCACATTCCCAGAAAATAATAAAATTAAACTTTTAATACATTACATGTGCTAGATGAAAAATACATAGATTGCAAAAATCAACTAAGAAACCGTTTGTAAATTCAAGTTCACATGATTTAATGTAAAACTTTGCCAAAGAAAACAGTTTGATCATTTTCGTTACATACTAATAACTGTGACATCTCTGATTTATGTGATAAGTATAGCAAAAGCATACATTTTAAATTAACTTCTGAATGTCCTTCCTACAGGCACACAGGTTTCTAACCTAAAAAGCTAATATTATTTCTACTACACGTTTAAGATGATAAAAATTTAAATATGTGTTCAATCAAATTGAATCTTTCTTCTAACGAACTTTATTTCACCAGCAACTATGTTTTCTTACTACGTGGGCATGAACACACTTTCCAAGATCTTCAGGTAACTTAAAACCTTGCACTATTATTAAATAAGTATTAATGGATATTCACTGGATACCCATGTCATTTCTAATTACAACAGAATATTGAAACACTTATTACCAATCGTTATTTTATACTTACATGCTTTATTTCGTATTTTTATAAGACACAGACAGCTCTGTCTTTGGGCCAACTTACTGAATTGTTCATGCTTGCTCCTTTGTGAAGTGGAATAAGACACGTGTGTCTATAGAAAGTTGATTATACTTGGCATGATCTCTGTTAAAATGCTGTGGTGTGACATAGTTCACAATTATCCACTCCCCAGTGGTTGTTGCAGTGGTTGCGCCTTGTGCTGCTAACCGAAAGGTTGTTGTTGTTGTTAAGTACCGTCGAGTCAGTTCCGACCCATAGCGACCCTGTACAGGGTTTCTGAGGGTGTAAATCTTTACGGGAGTAGAAAGCCTCATCTTTCTCCCCCGGAGCAGCTGGTAGTTTTGAACGGCTGACCTTAAGGTTCGCAGCCTGATTTGTAACCACTATGCTACCAGAGTGGTTCAAACCTACCAGCCACTTGGAGGGAGATGAGGCTGTTTGTTTCAGTAAAGCTGGAGAGTCTGGGAACCCTGTAAGTCAGCTCTACTCTGTCCTAGAGACTCAGAGGCAATGATCAATCTTTCCTGTGGAACAAAAGTGAATTACTTTGGTTAAAAGTTGTAACTAATTGTTGTTGCTTTTATTACATATCACCAAGACACTTCCGAATCATAGTGATCTTGTATAGGGCTTCCAAGGAGCATCTAGTTAGTTTTGAACTGTCCACCTTGAGGTTAGCAGTCACATGCTTATCCTACAGCACCACACACAGAAGTAAAAATCACATTTAGGAATAATACTTTCAGAAAAATATATCCGAATACATCGTTCTATTATTCAAGAAAAAGGCCCGTTTTTTTTTTTTTTTGTTTTGTTTTGTTTTGTTTTTCCCCTAAAGGAGAGGGTTCCAATTTTAGTGGACCATCTCTTTATACTTTCAAAAATTTACTAAGAAACTAAGAAAGCTTTCCTTTTATTTATTTTTTAATTTAATTTTTTTTTTTTTTGAGGGAGTGGTGGTAGGATGTAGGGTGGTGGCAATAGTCATAATTATCTAAATTTCCCACACAGGAATAAAAATAAAAAGTTTAAATGCTTATTTACTCATTTGAAACTCACATCAACTGGATTAATGACATGCCAATTACATTTTAGTGACTGTGATTTCAGTTGTGATCTTGCAAACTGCTCAAAGCCAGTGCTGAAGCAATGTCAGCTGGCTACAAAAAATGGAAGAGCATAATGCAGACAAAAATGAGAAACAAAATTTTATTTGACTAGGTTTGTCGAATCTTGATTTTCAGTTTATAATATCTTGCATCTAAAATGCAATCATATGGCAGGTTATTCTTTTTTTTTTTGCCTGTAAATGTGCTGCAATAGTACAGCTTGTCTTGTCCCAGAATGCCTTTCCATCCGTTTTATTACCCTCAGTTATTTTAAAAATCAAATGTTTCCTATTTAGAAAACAACACAGGCTCTTTACAATCACACTAACTTCTGCCCTTTCTGTTAAATACTTCAGTGGCACTTGAAAATGGATAGCCAAAAACTGGTTATCAAGGCCCTGCGTTCCTATTTTAAGTGTGGATATCTCCTGACAACTTTTGAGATGAAATCTACAAGTAAAACAAAATAAGACAGAGCTCTCTGGTAGCATAGTGGTTATGAATCGGGCTGTTAACCTCAAGGTCGGCAGTTGGAAGCGACCAGCTGTTCTGCGGGAAAGAGATGAGGCTTTCTGCTCCTGTAAAGATTTGCAGCCTCGGAAACCCTGTGCAGGGTCACTCTGAGTCAGAACCGACTCCACAGTACTTAACAACAACAACAATTTACACTAAATGTTAAGGTTTTTTTGTTTTATTGCCCCTACAACTATCCTTAACATTTCCCAGGTTCATTATTTCACCTTATATAAAGATTTCACAGAAATAACTAGGCCTCCTTAATCAGTTGCTATGTCTGAGTGGGGTAGCATGAGTTGTTACAACAGAAAAATGTTCAGTCTGTCCTAGGATAAATGTGTGTAAATAAAGCATTATTAATATAAATATTTTAGAAATTGTATGCCAGACAGAATGTTAGTAGTGACTTGTCAATGGAAACCTCATATGTTTAATCTCGGAAAATACCTAAAGTATCAAATAGTCCTGTCAAACTTTCTTATTTTTATTGAGCTCCTGTGTTGTTGATAGGTTCCATGGAGTCAGTTCTGACTCATATCGGCTCTGCATGAAACAGCAAGACACTGCCCGGTTCTGTACGATCCTCACAGTTGTTGCTAGGTTTGAGCCCACTGCTGCTTCCACTGTGTCAATCTGTCCTGTTAGGGGTCTTCCTTTTTTTCACTGACCGTCTACCTAACAAAGAATGATGTTCTTCTTCAGGGAATGGTCCCTCCTGATAACTTGTCTGAAGTATGAGAGATCATCATACTCACCATCCTAGCTTGTAAGGTCCTAAGAATGCTAAATCAAGAATTTTGTACAAATAGATCAGTAAGCAACATCATGACCAATGGAGAAAAGATGGAGGTTGTGAAGGATTCATTTCACTTGGCTCCACCATAATACCCACAGAAGTAATAGTCAAAAAAATCAAACGCCATATTGCATGGGGCAAACCTCCTGCAAAAGGCCTCTTAAGAGTGCTAAAAAGCAAAGGTCACATTGAAGGCTAAGGTGCACCTGACCCAAGTCATGGTATTTATAATCACCTCATATGCATGCAAAAGCTTGATAATGAATCAGAAAGACTTAAGAAAAATAGATGTCTTTGAATTAAGGTACTGGTTGTTGTTGTTGTTATGTGCCGTGGAGTCGGTTCCGACTCATAGCGACCCTGTACAGGGTTTCTGAGGCTGTAAATCTTTATGGGAGCAGAAAGCCTTATCTTTCTCCCGCGGAACAACTGGTAGTTTTGAACTTCTGACCTTGAGATTAGCAGCCCGATTCCGATTCGTAACCACTATGCTACCAGAGCTCCTTTAAGATACTGCGGAAGCATATTAAATGTGTCACGGGCTGCTAGAAGGATGAACTAATATGTGTTGGAAAAGTACAGCCTAAATGTTTTTTAGAAGCACGCATAGTGAGGGTTTGTCTCACGTACTTTGGGCATGTTCTCACAAGGGACTAGTCCTGAAGACAGACATCATGTTTGGTGAAGTAGAAGGTCAATGAAAAGGAAGACCCTCAATGAGAAGGACTGACAGAGTGGCTGCACCAGTGGGCTCAGACAGAGGAACAAATGTGAGCATGGCCCCGGAGGGGGCAGTGTTTCATTCTCATGTGCACCGAGTCCATATGAGTCAGAACCCATGTGAAGTCACCTAACAACAACAAAGGAATGCTTTGATAATATTAGGCAGCATCACATGGACTGTGTTGGAAGAAGTACAATCAGAATGCTCTTTAGAAGCCAGGACGACGAGACTTGGGTCTCTCATACTTCTGACATAATATTAGGAGGGAGCTGTCCTTGGAGAAGACACCATGCTTGGTAAAGTGGAGGGTCAGCTAAAAAAAAAAAGCAAGCTCCCCAATAGAATGGATCGGCACAGTGGCATCCGCCATGGGTTCAAGACTAATAACAATTGTGACAATGGTGTAGGACTAGGCAGTGTTTCGATCTGTTGTACATAGGTTCGCTATGAGTAAGGAACCGGTTCGATGGCATCTAACAATACCAATAGCAAAACTGTGTTATTGGTCATAATTTCAATTATTATTGAAGTTGTTTAACTGAAACATATGTCTTTGTCTTTAATTCTTCTATACTAACAACTTTCAACTGGTAATGCGTGTCAGGTTTATGATATAGATCTACACAAATATAGATGTTTTAGGCCTACTTTAAATTGACCAGATCTCTTCATATTCTTTATAAATCTTTGTTATATTCTTACTTGATAAAATGCTTAATATAATATTCAGAACAATATGAATACAAGGGGGCTTCAAAAAGTTCCTTGGAAAAATTACATTATCTTTTAATTCTATTTTGCCACAAATTTTCAGAAGTCCTTTTATATGTACTTGTGTGTATGCGCAGTCTCAGGATGATTGTATGTTACAGCTCAAGTGAGTCCCGGTGTGGTGCCTATGGTTAATGCTGTAGGCTGCTAACCAAAATGTTGGTGGTTGAGTTCACCTAGATTATCCACAGAAGAATGTCTTGGAGATGTACTTCCCAAGATTCAGTCACTGAAAACCCCATCTTATGAAGCAGTTTTCCTCTGACACACGGGACTTGTCTTGAGTGGGACTGGATTTGATGGCAACTTGTAGTTCATCTATTTTTACAAATGACATGTGACAGTGTCCACTTGAAAGAAAACATTGTTGTTGTTGTTGTTCAATGCTGTCGAGTGGGTTCCGACTCACAGCAACCCTGTACAGCGTTTCCAAGGAGCAGCTGGTGGGTTTGAACCGCCAACCTTGCAGTTTCCAGTTCAGTGCTGATTTTATAGTGCCACAGACAGTGCCTCTTTGAAAATAGGCAAACTCATTATCTTTGTACTTTGTAAATTTAAAAAACTTTCTTTCTTATTATAAGCTTTATTTTGCATGCCACAGAAGCATACAAACTTTCTGCTTGCATTCTTCTTGGTATGATATCTCATTAGATTTTTTTTTTTCAATTTGGAAATTATGTGATAAAGTAACACGGCTTAAAAGAGTCAGTGTCACTGACAAATTGTTCTTTTTTTGTTTGTTTTACACTGATGCTTCCCAGAAGGCACTTCATTCCGCTATAGGCCAGGGTTCTTGTCTTCAACAAAGGACAGTCCCAGAGATCCAGGCCAAACAATTACACCACGTGTTTCAAATAAGTAATATATCAAAGAACAGACTCTTGGGTACAGACTTCTGATGTTATTTCTTAAACAACATCTTTAACTCTTTCAAAATCCAAGTATTTTCTGCTTTCAACTTTTTTTGTCAAAACCATGTGTTTTCAGTAATGGAAGGCATTCTGAATGAAATGGAAAACAAAAAAAGGATATAATATGGATTTTTTTTCAAGTTTTTATTGTGAATTGAGTGAAAAGTTTACAGGGCAGATCATCAGTTTTACACTCAACAAATCATATACTTTGTTTCATTACAATGGTTATAATCCCCTCCATGTACCATTGGAGAACATTATTTCTCTCTATTCACTTTAGTTCTTTTTTTTGGAAACACTCAGGTATATATAATAATTTCCACCACCAAAGGGCACATTCTGCAAGCCTGGCTCTTGGGCGCCAGCTCTCAGTCCCTGTCTTCCCATGAATCTAGAGTCCTGTAATGTGGATTTTGATATAATTAGTGGAACACATCTATCCCAAGGAATCCCTTAGCTTCCACATTCTCAGGATTTTCCCCTAAAATAAAATTAGAATCAATAAGTGATTTTGTCAGTTCCAAATGTGATGGATTGACACAGAAGTAGTAGCAACGAGCTCCAACAGGAGGACATATGTGAAGATGGCATGGGACCAGGCAGTGATTCTGCAGTGCACAGGGTGGCTATGCAGTGGAATTCACATGACGACGGCACCTAACAATAACCTATACACAGGCATATGTGCATGTTAAAAAAAAAAAAAAAAATTCTCACGGATCCAAAATGGCACGCCTTTTAGCCAGGCTCTGAAATGGTGATTGGTCTTTTTCTTAAGCAAAGCTTTCCAGAAAAATATTAAGAGACAGCTGTGTACAGACAGCGACACGGATCAGTCCCTGTTCATGATTTGAAACTGAAGCGCTCAGAAGTGGAAAGCTTTCTGTGTGACAGCTTAAATGCCTGTAATCAGACTAACTAGAAGCACGATGACCTGAAATGAGTTTAAAAGCACTAGAATATATGTTTAGCAATCAGCGAAGCGATCCTTTATTATTCAGGCTCACGTTTGCAATTTTATCATGCTATAGGACCAAATGGGAGTGGGGGCTGGAAATCAGAAGATGGGCGAAAAGGGAAAAAAGACAACATAAATAATCCCACTGCTTCCAAAGACTAAATGAACCAAGGACGAGCCTGTTGTCAAACGGTGGTGGCAAACAATAAAAGGAGTAAAAGTGTCGCCAAAAGTAGCCCCAGGAAAGCAATCAGCAGCAACACATTACATAGGATTGTCTGTTGTATACATTAAAAAAAAAATAAAAAATCAATGATTTGAAAATTGCAAGTTCTATTTAAAAAGAAAACTTGAGCAACAGTCTCAAACAGAGAGGTAAGTGGAGTCACCAGGTAAACTTCCACCAAGTACCAACACATTCTTCTTCCTGTGTGTCCCACCTCCCCAATTATGAAAACATTCTAATTGGAACATCATGTCAATATTTTTATGACAGAGTAACTGTATGACAGAATAAGTGCTCCACCAAATTAAAGGTCAGACATACAAAACTCCAACATATCAAAGAATCTTGGACAAGTGTTAAACTATAGAAGTATGCTGACACAAATATGTTCATGAAGTCAGATGATGACAACAGCTGCTAAGGTGGCTTTCAAATGACAGCATGCATATATGTACACTTTCAGGCTGATTCCTGAGGGGAAATTACAGCTATGTGTTAGACATCAGGCATTTCTCCATCGGTCAAGAGTGGGGACCTGAAAGTGATCTTGGTGAAGAGTCAAAAGTTCAAAAAGACACCTTGACTTCTACAAATGGTCTGTAAATATTCCTGAGTTGGCTGTGGACCAGTTACACACACATCCACAGATGAGCTGATCTGTACGGCTCCTTCCGAGCATCTGGACTGAAACTTGGATTTGTAAGATGAAGGAATATAATGAGATCATAGTCAATGCATGGAAAAAAATAAGACAGAAGCATCATTAATCATTACCTTCATGGCCCTACCAATTCAGAATTAGCAAGAACCTAATCAATGAAAGTATTTTTTCCTTCTGTATTAGTTTGAATGCGTACCACGACAAGAATTTCAGTTAGGACACTATTGTATATGACACACATATATATCATATATGACACACACACACACACACACACACATATATATATATATATATATATATATAAAATAGTCCCTGGGTGGCACAATCAGTTAAGAACTTGCATCTTAACCAAAAGGTTGACTGCTTAAAGCCACCTAGAGGAACCTCAGAAGAAAGTCCTGGTGATCTACTTCTGAAATCACAGTCACTGAAAACTGCTATGGATCACAGTTGTACTCTGAAACACATGGCGTTTTCATGAGTCAAAATCGACACAAAGGCTACTGATCTGGCTTGTTTTTTCTAATTATTATTCATGTATATCTGTTATGACATGAATAGTGTGTGTAACAAACTGCAACTCTTTGCCCGTGTGTTCGCTGATCTACTTTAGATCATTCTGTTTGGTTATATAAATCAGAATAGTTTAAAGAGACTTAGCTATGCATACACCCACATCACAAGCTAAATCAAATATATGTATCTTTTTCAATTCCTACTCTGAACTCTGATAAATACTAATCTTGTTTCAATGGATTTGCCCAGTGTGGTAGAAAGCACACACTGAAATGATCTGACTTCACCTCTCCATTCCAAAGCAGCTACTCCATTATAATTTTCAGGTTCATGCATGTCGTAGCATGTACCAGAGCTCTCATTTCTCTTTAAGGCAGAGCAATGCTCCGCTGTATGGCTAGACCACATTTTGTGCAGCCATTCATCTGTTGATAGGCATATGGATTGCTTCTGCCTTTTGGTCATTGTGAATAATACTAAAGTGAACACTGATGTACAAATGTCTGAGTCATGTGTAAGTATGCTCAATATCTTTACAGCTAATTAGTCTGCAGCTCTGCAGCAAAACAATGGTTGTCATTCTCTACAGAGATATCGGAAAAAGAAAAATATCACCAAAAAAACAATTCAATGTACTAATTCTATCCAAAGATTCCCTCAAAGCCTTTCCCCCAATATGTCCACTATTGTTAAGTGCCTTCAAGTGGGTTCCAACTCATAGTGAATCTGCCCATGGATCAATAAAAAAGAGGATGGATATCTGGTTTTTGGTGAGGACCCAAATTAAAATCACCAAAGGAGATAAATACAGAGGGCCTGCCATGGATAGCTATTGTTGCTTCTGTTAAGTGCCGTCTAGCCAGCTGGCTGTGTGCTGTGGAGTTCGGTTCCGACTCATAGCGACCCTGTACAGGGATTCTGGAGCAGCTGGTGGGTTTGAACTACAGACCTTGTGGTTAGAAGTTCAGTGCTTACCCTACAGTGCCACA
The DNA here is from genome assembly GCF_000296735.1 of Chrysochloris asiatica. Taxonomy (NCBI): domain Eukaryota; kingdom Metazoa; phylum Chordata; class Mammalia; order Afrosoricida; family Chrysochloridae; genus Chrysochloris; species Chrysochloris asiatica. Next base: position 8,533,629 of record NW_006408552.1, on the reverse strand, counting down.
CCAGGAGACAAAAAGGTAGCTAGCCTATGTCAAATTCCATAAGGGTTAAGTCACTGCCAAGAGACCAATGGGGAAAACTTACTGGCTCTTACATTGTAATATCAGTGAGTCAGATAGAGACCAAGAAGGCACACTTAAAGCACGGGGTGATTTTCACCAACATGGAGCTAAGAGGAAAACTATATTTTAGATGGCATGCTCTAAATAGGTTGGAATAATGGGCCAGTGTACCATGACAAACTTTGCTAGAGATAAAAAGATAAGGCCCTATTCTTACAACTGAAAACTCAACTCATTTTTTTGAGAGTAGGGGTTTTGTAATACCACATACGAAAACAGTCTACTGCTGACAGTTAACAGCCACCACCATCCCCATAAGAGAACAGTGTGGTGTCGCCAGCAGGGAAATCAATGTGATCTTTACTGTGTCAACAGAGGATAGCATCCAGCATAAGAGAGGTCAAGGTCCCACTTGTTAGCCACCAACAATAATAGCATGCTCCTCTCTGAGTCAGGTTTCAGAATGATGGTTGGACAAGGCAATTTTGAAGTCCATCCTGGTCCTGTCCTATTGGAATTCTAGCCTGTATGAGGCCAAAATAATAAGTCTACTTCAAATACCAAATGAATACAACTAGCAATTTAACCATACACAGACGAAAATTACTTATGGCTATATTATGTCCAATACAAATGCAGAGTTGGGCTTTCATTTGGTCATGATGCTGAGCTGCTTAATAATCGATTAAAAGAACAGATTGCAACAAAAATGGCAAAGAAGAGTCTACTGTACTCTCTCATTTCCTTGGCTTCTCAGAATATTCTGATTCATGTTCCTCTTTTTCAGAGAAACCAGGTTTGCATGCACCCAAGTGGTAGTTTCTGTCACTAAGTTATTAAAGACTAGTTCTTAAAGGGTTGCTGTAAGTCGGAACCAACTCGACTGCACTTAACAAAAACAACAACAACACAGCTGTTAAAGTTCTCAGGAAACCACTGTCTTATCTCTTTGGGGTTTAAGGTGAACTACTATGTTCATTCTCTCTCTTTTTTTTTTTTTTTCTTTCTCTTTTCAAGTTTTTATTGTGAATTAAATGATAGGAGAACATGTCCTCATCTCTGCCTCCGTCTCTGGTGTCGTTGCTTCCCTGGATAGGGTCCCACATTTCGCTCAAGCTCTTCTCCCTTGTCCTCTGTTTCCGGACTGTAGGATTAATTACTCCTCCAAAATACTATGTTCTCTTTCTTTGCACAGGATACCATCCGACCTATTTTCCCAAAAGACTGGAAAACCAGCTAATGGTTTTCCATTGGCTCGCAAAACCCTCGCAAAAGGTAGACAGTGAATATTCTCTTTGGTGATTAATTACTCTTGGGAGTAATTGGCAAATTTGGCACATGGTGAGCTTGGGTGCTACCTATGCGGTTCCAACTCCTCCCCTGTTTCCTTCTGGGGGTAGTCCAGCTGTGTATATAAACAGTCATTTGCTGGCCTGGGAAAGATTTTATGAGATGTGATGAACATATGAAATATTATGAGGGCAACTGCTCTGACTTGCCGTATTCTTAATGGCTCCTTAAAATGAAAGGTCACTGCACAAAGCAGCCCAGGTAGACAGTACACACGGCAATTATCTGCCTTTACCACTCCACTCCAAAGCCGCTCCTCCATTAGAGGCTATAAGCCCTAATAGACAGGCATCACCTCTGACAACGCTTCTACTTGAAAACAGCCAGGTCCTGCATCTGGATTCATTACCAGGGGATTGTCAGGGAAGACTGAAAGTTGTTGGGTGTTTCTCCAACCCCCTCCTCTCCCTCACTCAGTAAACCAAACACCAAAGATTTCAGAACAGAGATTAAATGCAGTGGAAGGCAGGTTCCCTTACCATGACTATCCGAGGAGCTAATTACTAAAAGAAAATTGGAGATCATTCATTAGGCCTGCTAAGCAAATTAAGGTTTGTTAGCAGTGATTTATAATGCCAGGCCTTGGGTAATTGTACTGGTCTTCTGCAGTGTATGTGTACAAAACCTGACAGTTGATTAACTGGGCTCTATCTAAACAGCTTGTCACTGGGGTGCTTTTGTTAGTCGGCATTGTATTTTAAATGGATAAACATTTTTACGCCAGCAAAAGGCATTTGAAATGCTTGGCTTCTGAAGTCAAGTACTGGGAGATAAGTGGAGTGTCTCCAACTATGTGAGCCTCCAATAACTCTTGTTTACTGCGGACGCTGACGAGAGCAGAATGTGACACTTGGAGTTAAAATAGCATTTCCCCTCTTTAACAAGCCCCAGTTGTGTGTTTTAACCTCTTTTCAAATGACACTCTTGGTGTCTCACCAAGCTATAAGTTTTTTATGCAATGGTTGTGGGAGGCATCTAATTTACAATTCCAGTCTAATATATATATATATATACATACATACACACACACACACACACACACACATATAGGTATGTTTGGAGGATCAGAGGGTTTATAGCTGGGGAGGTTGCAGGAGAATCCAGAAATCCATTATTTTCTGGATCAAGACACTCAGCTGTTTGAGGAGGCGCCATCTTGGGAGAGCTTATTTTGATTGTACCAGGATTGATAGGATTAGGAGAGAACATCTTGATTGTATCTTGATTATATCAGGATTGTATCTAGATTGACATCGAAATTTAAAGAGACAGTATAGACATAAAACCAAACGGCCACCACTCGTCTGTCTGTCGTGCTGTGGTGGTTTGAGTTGCTGTGATTCTGAAGGCTATGCCACCGGTGTTTTAAATA
>NW_006408552.1:8524443-8527871 GCF_000296735.1 Chrysochloris asiatica | reverse complement strand
GCCCGATTCATAACCACTACGCTACCAAAGCTCCTAGACGTATGCTTATGTGCGTATAGATATATATTAACGTAGTTACACAAAAAACAAATTCATCTGATCTAAAAGATTGTGAGTGATAGCCAATAAGACTCCAAATCTTATCAAAATAAGATTGTGTGGGGAGTCAAAGGCCACCTCAGGGGATCATACACCCATGGCTTACATGGTACAGCTCAGACCAATGAATTCACTATTCCTGCAATGTGGACATCCCCATCAGGTAGGAAACCACCTTCCTTAGAATGGAGAGAATTCTATGACAGTGCCTGGTCCCTTTATGATCAATGGGATATGACGGCTATGGAACAAAAAGCAGCAGCTGAAAGACTCAATCAATCTGTGCGCCTGGCTAGCACTCTGGTGAAATAAGTTCCCTTGTGTGACCTTTCACTTTAGTTCTTTGGAAAAGCAGCATACGAGGTTTTTAGTTCTTTAGTAAAGCAGCCTGTAAGGTCTGAGGAGTAACCTTTGCCTTTAGAAAATTTCTTGTGTTCAAGTTGATTGCTATTTCCTGGGTAAGCTGTAAGCAACTTGGATTTGATACTTTTTGTCTGGTCTTGGGCTATAACGTGTCCTATGATTGGTTTGCACTGGGCAGGGATTGGTCAATAGACTATGACCTATGCAAAGGAGATGAGTTGCAGCCTGCTATGCAAATGAAGTGTCTGTGGCCTGCTGAGAGGGGACTGGTCAGTTCTTGACCCTGGTGGGAATACCATGATGTGAAATTTGCAAGGAGCTATATCAGGAAGAAAAGGGAGAAGTTTTGTAACAAAAAGGGGGGAGTAGTTACTCTTACAGTCCAGGAACAGAGGAACAGAGGAATCTAGGACCATCAAGGGAGAAGAGCATGAGCAGAATGTGGGACCCTATCCAGAGAAGCAGTGACACCAGAGATGGAGGTAGAGATGAGGACATGGAGAGAGAGCAGCTGAGGACTCTAGATTCATGGAAAGAGAAAGGCTGTGTGCTGGTGGCCAGGAGGCAGGCTTGCAGAATGTGCCCTTTGGTTGTTTAAATGATTATATATTCCTGAGTGCTTTTGTGTATACACCCCCCACAAATCCCCCACCCAAAACAAAAAAAACAAAAACAACAACAGAGAGAATGGAAGCACATATGGAATGATGATGCGTGGAGGAGACTGCAATCATTGTATACAGCCTAACCACACAGGCAACTAGGAGCTGTGGAATGTATGATCAAAAAGTTAAGTCTAGGAGGAATTTAAAGGAGGACCAAGGAAGGATGAGTCTTTCAGTACAATCTCCTTACATGTCCTCTTTAGAATATACAGCTCAAAGACAGAAGGGTATTTTCTCAGCAGTCTTATATGCAACTTGTCAAGCACAAATATGAGCTTGATACAATTTGCTAAAGTAATAAATGGACATGTGTACAAGGAGATCTGTACAAGAATCTTCATAGCAGTATTGACTGTAATAGAAAAAAAACATTCAAACAACTTAAATGTTTAAAAACACAATAGATAAATGGGGCATAATTCCAAAATAGTGAAAAAACAATATATAGTAACCCGAACGCATCTCACAAATATAATGTTCAGTTAAAACAAAAACAAGTTACATGTATAGGTAGAAGTTTTGTAATATTAAAGGGGGGAGTTGTTAATCTTACAGTTTAGGAACAGAGGACTCTAGGACCATCAATGGAGAACAGCATGAGCTGAATGTGGAACCCTATCAAAGAAGCAGCGACACCAGAGATGGAGACAAAGATGGGGACGTGGAGAAAGAATCCTCTAGACTCCTGGAAGGAGAGGGACTGAGTGCTGGTGGCCAGGAGGCAGACTTGCAGATTGTGCCCTTTGGTTGTTTATATGATCATATATTTCTGCGTATTTTTGTATACAGCCCCCCACACGCACAGGAAAACAAACAAATAAACCAAAATGGAAGCACATACTGTTGAATGATGATGCACGGAGACTATAATCATTGCCATGAAACAATGGTGAAAAATCGATGTTCTTTTCCATGTAAGCTATTACTCAATTCACGATAAAAAAAATTTAAAAACCCACAATATATTGAAATGAATTAAAAACAAAAACAAAAAACCAGGGGGAGACGGAGCAGAGAGAGAAAGAGAGAAAGCAAGGGCCTCCTACGTGTCTTTGTCAATCAAAGGGTGAAACAGGGAAGATACTGAGAGGCCAGGAAGGGCCTTGTTGTGGTAGAGTCAGGAGTGACAGATGGCAGGGCCACGAAGAACCTGCCCTACTTGCTTCTTGCTTCTAATCCTGAGTCCCAATCCCAAGTTCTACCCTATTCCTTAGGAATTTCATGTGAGGATAAAGCAGGGTCTGTGAGTTCTGTTTGGCTACTACAGCAGACGATGAGTGAAGAATGCCGGGGGACGGAGTCAGTGTTAGTAAGGAGGCTGGAGAGCAGGTGAATCTGCCTTGAGCTGATTCTGGTCATCACCCCCCTGGAACAGAATAGGCTCTGAAGAAGCTATTATTGTTACTGCTCCCATTCAAATTGTACAGGCACACAAGGTGAAGAGGCTGGCTACTTCCAGAAAGGTTGGCAGTTTAAAACCCACTCAGGAACCTAAGCTTCCAAGAGATTTCAAAACCCTCTGGACCAGTTCTGTTGTATACACATGGGTCGTCATGAGTTTGCATTAACTGGACAGCAACTAGCAACAACCTTAACTGAATGACACAAATATGAGGCATTCTTTGTTAATGATTTTCAAGCTCAAAGAAAAGTAGGCTTGGCCAGTCAAGAACAATCTGGTATCCTTTCCTTGCGGACACAGAGAAAAGAACATGGCCTTGCATTCCTGAGGCTCAAAGGCCAGCGAGGAATGGAGGCAGCACTGACCCACAAGGCAGACAACTAGGCGTTAGGTACACAGAACCATGTATGCTGGAATATTCAAACCAAAAGCCCATTAGGAATGATCTACTCCAGTAGCTAGTTCTCAGAAACACCCAAGAGGTCAGGAAGGAGGGTTGGGCAGATGGGGAGACCTGGGTGAGGGCTATCACCCCCACAATCATCATGAGCACCTGGCCTTTCATCTTATTTCTTTTACTGGGGTTTGCAGCTACATCAACAAAAATCCCTGTAGATAGCAAATGTCTAAATATACTTAGCCTCCCCCTCACATGAAGGCTGAGAAAATGAAAGTTACGAGATCAAAAGTCAGGACACCAATTGATCCCTTCTCATCTGATTCCGCAATTCAGCAAATTCTTTAATTCCCTTGTACTGAATGAGAAGGCTCAAGTTCAAAATGGAGAGAGGCGAGAGACAATCTCCACAGAGGAAGCTAAGCAATCCTCCCCTTCAGGGTTTCCACGGATGCTGTCCGTCTGAACTAAACTTGAAATGTTCACTTTCTCCCGGGGGGGG
>NW_006408552.1:8496531-8524343 GCF_000296735.1 Chrysochloris asiatica | reverse complement strand
TCAAGCTAGAATATTTTGTGATAACAAAATAGGACAGAAAAGATGAGCAGTGGAAATGGAGAATACAATTCTATTTTCAGTCTAAAGCCTTTGAAATTAGAGAGTTTATTTGTGCCGCCCACCCCGCAAGAAAATAAAAGACAGGGAATGGAAGCAAATACTTTTGCATGATGACGCATGGAGGAGACTGGAATCACTGCAATGAAACAATGAGTGTAAACCCAAAGTTCTCCCATGTAAACTATCACTCAATTCACAATGAAAACTTTGAAAAAAAAGAGTCCTACTTAGGAGATGTGTTTAAAATATGATGCTGCTTTACCTGAGGTATAAATACGCGACATTTGTGAATAAATACCTGAATTGAAGAATCCCCAACCACCGTCACCAAGAAGGACCAGCGGGTGAGGAGTTGCCATCTTCAGCTTTTGGGGTTGCGATGAAGGTCAGGGTAATGCATCGCACCCACAGAAACATAAACCGTGTTAGGTTCTCTGGGTAACGTGAATCCTTTTAAACAAAAGGGGTCAGAAATAGTTAAAACTATCACAAAGGATGGCTGGAAGGTGGGCTCTAAGCTCTTTGAAGGGCTCTAATTGTTCACATCTACAACCTTCCCCTAGAAAAAATGTCCAACAGAAAAGATGTTTGATACTCGTTAAATGCATAAAGTCAGAGGTAGCTATTTAAAGAAAAGCTCAGTGTTACGGATAACCTATTGTGCTTAAAAATAAACCCAAAGAATCCCAGTCTTTTGAAAGAGACTCATTCCTCTCAACTAACAGTAAAACTCTCTCAGAGATTAAGAAAAGAAGCAACACCACCACAGTTAAACAAAAGACCACAAACAGTTCAGTTTGGGGAATTACACCAATTACAGAGAAAAAAAGAAAGGAGATAGTTCAAGAATCTGTAGTTCAAAATTTAGAAAAAGGCAAATAAATTTTCCCATACTGGACCTTTATAAATCTAAATGGAAGGCCGGACGTCAACATTTTCTACATGCTGCCTGTTACCACCATGATCCTCACAACATCTTAAATAATTCAACTGCACAGGAAACCAGTAATTATATAAATCACATTTGAAGAACTTATTGTACGACACAATTCCTCTTTATTGTATCATGTACTCATTTTGATCTCTACATAGAAGTGGGAAGTTGCCTTGATAACTTCTAAACAGGTCTATAACTACATGTGATCCAATTGTGAAAACTGGAAATTACTAGTTGAGGACACTTGAGGGGGAAGAAAACAATTAAAAATCACTGGAGTTTACAAAAGCCAAGATCCAAGCTCTATGAGCATAACCCACTTAGTTCCAAATCTAGCAAAAGGCGGAAGATTCCAGAAAAGCAGGCAGGAAGGTGGCCCGCGTACGGCAACGCTTCTGTACCTTTCTACCAGGGCTCAAGTTCAGCCTGCAATGGAAGCCACCCCAACAGCAAGCCCAAACTCCTGGCACATGGAATTGTGTCCAGACTTGACCTGTGGTGACACTACAGAGCACTGACCTTTATGAGAGCTTTTCCCTGGTTTTGTCACTCCAATGCCTGGGCAGTGACTTTTCCTCCTGATGTCAGCAAGCAGCAACTAAGTGCCACAAGCTCAGACAATCTGATGTATTGGACAGGTCTTCCCCAGCCTCCCAGCTCAACCTGGCAATCCTTACAGGCTGTAAGTGCTTCTTAATCTCATGGAGATAAAAAGCAAAAAAAAAAAAAAACAACTTACATAGACAAATGAAAGGGATCCATTATAATATGGGGACAGCTCACAGACTGGTTCATTCCAACATCAACATGATTATGGAAGGTCAGAGAGGATAGACACCATATTTGTTTTATACTTAGGACTGACAAATCATAAAACCACAGGTTCCTGAGAGCACTATGAAATGATTGCAACGCGAAAATAAAACAATTCGATCCTATACGTGCCAATTATACAACCTACTTTGGTAACATTTATTTCTGGTGGTAATCCTGTATCATCATAACACTAAAGAGCCATTTAATGAGATCAAGTATATTCCATTCACCATCAAATATTAAGAGATTAGAGTGTGAGTAATGATAACAACGTGTGTGATTTGCAATTCCTGAGTACTATGTATGTGTGTTCAATATTTCATCTCAATGTAAACTGACAGCTTCATGGATGAGGAAAGAAATTTGGAGCCGCTAAATAACCTATTTGGGAGTCCTGGTGTGGCGCTGTGGGTTAATGCGCTAGACCGCAAAATCATTTGGGCTGCAAGGTTGGCAGTTCAAGCTTACCAGCTGCTCCTTGGAAACCCTATACAAGGTCACTATGGGTCGAAACCGACTCGATGGCACTTCACAACAATAATAAATAACCTATTTAAGATCACACAACCAGCCTGACAGAAACAGGTTTTGACTTTAGCTCAATCTACTTCTAGATTCTTAATGATACAATATGCATAGCAGAACTCCAAATACAGTCATCAGCAGATAATACAGCCCAAAACATTTAAATTGAAAAGAAAACATGTTCCCTGCATTCGTGTTAAAAGAAAAGAAAATTCTGCATACGAACTCCAACAGCTTTTATTGGTCTCACTAAAGAAAATAGTAAGTCAATTCTAAAGAATCTGTAACTTCCATTTATATTTACAATGTGAACTGGGCATGAGTATGTAATGAATATATATGTGTGTGTGTCTCTCTGTGTGTATAACACCCACATTAGTTTAAAGTGTTCACAAATGTGAAAAGTTTGTTCCAATCAATCCCTCTCTATTTTGTCTACTTTAAGAATTCTTTGCAATATGCTTATGTAAACACTGGTTTTTTTCCCTTTTTTTTTTTTTTTTTTGCTGCTGCTATTTTCATGTCTTAACTCTAATGCTGTGAAATAGATTGGAAACGTGACAGACCTCAGCAGACATCTTTGGAATACAAACCCAAAGAGCTATAAACAAATACAACCAGATCAAAAGCAAAGCCTTCTCCTTCAAACCCTTTAACTTACCACTGCTAAAGAATTACAAGGACCTGAAAGAAAGCAAAGTATTCTGGTCCTGGGTAAGAGATATACGTTTGTAAGTGTGCAGCCCACACACACTCAATCGAGTGTGTATTTATTAGTGTACAAAAGGAACAGCATTTTAGTTCAACAAAATCTCTGTAAGGGCATAAAATCTATGCAAAACAGGATTCCGGGTCGCAGAATGACGTCAGAGTTCGGGAATTATTAAAGAAAACAGTTCCAGGCGTTCAAACCCACTAGGTGCGTGCTTTCTGCTGTCTCACCCAGGTTCACTTTTGGGTCACCTGCATCAGCAGTGCACTGACTTGGCAGGTAAGATATATCTCTGTCCGAATTTCAAAGCGATGAAAAGGATTAGAGATGGAGTCGAAATCTCACCCTTCCACTTACCTGACACTGGGCCTTCTTTCCCGACACAGGTAAAGAGTTATTAACCACATTACAGATCCCAAGCAGAGTGCGAAGAACACGTGAGAGCAAGAAATGTTAAGAAAACACGCTGTGAATGTATCATTTCCATTTAAGGGTGTGAAACTCCCTTGGGCTGGAAGTCTGCAGTTTAAGTATTATATATGATCTTTTGGAGGAAAAGAAGATGTTTTTAGAAGATGACTGGGACATAAGACAATGGATTTTGTACTTTGATAACATACTAATCACCTTATTGGAAACACATTTAAAGTAAGGCATTTTTGTCATAGCTGAGAGCTGAGCATACATCTGGTCTGTATCTTCTCCATGTAAGCTAATAAAAAGTACAGGTTTTTCACATAAGCAAAGTCATTTTAAGCTCAATTTTACAAAAACAAGGCACAAGTTTTATAGGCATCTAGCATTATGTAAGTGGGGGAAAAAAACTCATTTTGGATGCATAAAGACTCTTTTTATCATGAGCATGTATTATTAGAGCATAAAAAATACATATTCCTGGTACCATGGTACCAGAGAGAAATGTTAAGTGACATAAAGGACAATGAAATCCTCGATATTCCCAGAGATGACTTTATTCTTTCAGGATGGCCACACTGACAATTAAAAACAAAACAACCACCACCAAAAAAAAAAACCAAGAATGTTTGGTTTAGAAAAGATCCAAGGCTAAGTAACACAGAGCTGTGGCCTTATTTCTGCTGAAAAAAGCTGGGGGTGGCGAGAGGGGGCATTTAGTTTTTGGCTGGAGAACAGACCTTGGCAGTCTCCAGACTTACTTCTAGCATATCAACCCACATCCAGCCTGGTGTGAAGGTATGGCAGATGGAACTGCTTCTGTTATTCTGCCTGCAGCCCTTGTGTTTCTGGATGCATGAATATTCAGCCATAGTAAGCAGGAGAACGGATAAGGGAATACAGTGTGCTAACTGTATTAGGCAGATACCAAATCAGCTTTATTTATCCTTTCCCTCCTTGTATCATAAATTAAGATTAAAAAAAAAAAATCAACATCTGGAAAATCTCACTCTGTGAAGCTTGGGAAGACTTGTTATTCAATGACGTTACACTGGTTTCAATACATCTGATGTAAGTGCATGGAGGCAAAAAATGAGCAGGCAGAAGACAACCAGAGTAATTCATACTTCAGAGGGAAGAATGTGAAAAATAACTAAACTGTATCAGTAATGATTTTCCACTGTGTTTTATTTTCTAAGCAAATGTTAGGTAGGCATGAGATGATGACTGCTCATCATTCAGAACAGAAATGATATTCTGGTAAATACCACAAACACTTCTACATGGATATGTTCATAAACACTGCATAAATAATGCTTATTTGTTAAGTTGTATATATATATGCCTATGTGTAAGGAGCTCTGGTAGCGTAGTGGTTACGAATCGGGCTGCGAACCTTAAGGTCAGCAGTTCGAAACTACCAGCCGCTCCGCGGGAGAAAGATGAGGCTTTCTACTCCCGTAAGGATTTACACCCTCGGAAACCCTGTACAGGGTTGCCAAGGAGCTGACAATGTGTATGTAATATATATATATATATAATCTTAAAAAAGATTCTTGAAACCCAAAAGGATCATTTTACCACAAATCAAAGAAATTAAATAGCACTTTTTCTGTGACTTTGACAATGTGATCATCCTTGCGGTATTTCACCCACCCTACCTTGTCCAAAGGACAGAGAATAAAGTTCAGAAATAAAATAATACTCCTGGTATTTCTTAGAATAAGAAGCCCAATGATCACCAAGAGAAAACCTACAGGCCCTACCCAGATTATGAGGGAAACCCATCCCAGTAACACACCACCTCTCATCAAAATCAAAATCAAAATCAAAATCAAAAGTGACGATGAACTGTACGCTTGGTAAGTTCTTCCAACAGTCTTGGATATGGTTTCTTGCTTACAAATGGCAATGAAAGAAAGGTGGTACAAACCAATCAGGTTTCCCTGTACCCACCAAGGTGTGCTACCCCATGTTCCATTGCTTGGTAAGGAGCATGAGTCCTACCCCCTGGGATCGAGGCACACCTGTCACACTAACTTCCGGTCCTAAGGGCTCAGGCGATGGAGTCTTTTAAAAATAAAAATAATTCTTATTAAAGTCTGGGTATCAGTCTGCTCTTTGGGACCAAGAGAGGATTCCTTAAATGTTTTCCCAGCCTAATGAGCATTCCTTATCGAGGTAAATCAATAGTCAGTGCATGGCACACACATGGAAGTTGATATAGACTTACGAAGTAGCCGGTTCCCAAGCTGGAAGGAGCTGGACTCTGCAATAAAGCATAAAGACAAAGTGGAAAATCAGCAATGGTTTTTAACACGTTCCAATCCACACAGCTCATTATCAGCCCTTCGCAGACTTTTCATCACTACACCACATCACCAGTGTGTTCGGCCCCTTGTCATCTGCTGCTGATACAAACACTGTGTTGCTTAATTTTCCCCTTTACATCTCTCAACAACTCAGAGATGCTAACGTGCTATTTACTGAATTCTAAGCTTCTGCGGTGGATGTAATTGCCAATTTATTTGACAGGCAGCTGGGTAATGAATTAATGATGGCATTTCGCCCTGCACTGAGACTAAACAGACACGCATCAGCCTGCCTCCCTGCCTTGCTGACATTCAATGCCCTGGTCTCCAGCTACTCAGTTATGTGGCCGCAAAGGGGCAGGCGAGAGGAAGAGGTCCAGACTGACTTGAAAATCAAATGCCCAGTGGGTTTGGATGACTTTTCCAGTGTCTGACCTACTTGCCAGTTGATTCCCTCTGGGCACCAGTTAGTACATACACAGTGCTTTAAAAAAGAAAAAAAAAATGAGACATTTTGTAAACACAATTAGTAGTCCACAACGCAGAGAATGTGTGATGCAAAGGAAGCATAGAAAGCATCAGTTTTGTGGATGTTTTTGTCACAAGAAAGCCCCATGGGGGCTGACATGCTTCTGACACACAGGTTGAAGCAACAATCACTAGAAAGGATTTCAAGGAATCAACTTCTCAATTTGACAAAACAAGTCCCCTCCCCCTTAAAGGGGGGAGGCACAGTTTGTGCTTTAGACTTACACATTTGTATGGTTGTTTGTTCTTTCCTCTAAACCCTCTCCTTACAGATTCTTTACTTTTTTTTAGCATCCTCTTTCTTCTAATTTTCAGTTGTTTCATGCTATCAGCAAACGAAGGTCCAGCTAACTGCTTCTTCCATCCATATCAAGGTGGACGCTACTTTAAGGAGGTTTGTTCCCAGTCATATTTTGAATGAATTCCAACCCGAGGAGCTCATCTTCAGGCACGATAGCTGACAATATTCTGCTGCTATTCTGTAGGTTTACAGGGGCGAATTTTTCAGAAGTGGTCTGCTTCTTCCTTCTTTCTAGTCTGTCTTAATCTGGAAACGCCACTGAAACCTGTCCAGCATGGATGACCCTGCTGGTATTTGAAATACTGGTAGCATAGCTTCCAGTTGCCTAGCAACACCTTCACCAACTGACAGACAAGTGGTGGTCTGTAAATAAAAGAGGCCTGCAAGGTAAGCAGTTCAATTCCACCAGCTGCTCCCAGGAGAAAGATGAGGCTGTTTGCTACTAGTAAAACTTTAGTCTTGGAAACCCTATACAAGGTCGCTATGGGTTGGAACTGACACTATGGCACTGGATTTGATTTTGGTTAGTAAGCTTAGAATGAAAAGAAAGATAATGCTGAGTTGTCTTCAGTCCGCAGACCTTTTTCCTGATGATTTTGAGGATTTGGGATCAGACCTAAGTGACTTTTCATGAGCTACTTGGTGGTTGGTTCAATGGTAGAATTCTTGCAGTCTAAGCAGGAGTCCTGGTGTGGCACTGTGGGTTAATGCTCTGGACTGTAAAATGGGTTTGAACTGCAAGGTTGGTGGGTCAAGCTCACCAGCTGCTCCTTGGAAACCCTTTACAAGGTCACTATGAGTCAGAACCAACTTGATGGCGCTTAACAACAAGAAGCAGGAGACCCAGGCTCGATTCTCAGCCGATGCACCTCACGCTCACGCACCACCCATCACCCACCACCCATCTGTCAGTGGAGGCTTGCTTGGTATTATGATGCCGGGCATGTTTCTGGAGACCTTCTAGAATAAGATGTACTAAACAGAAAGATGTGGCAATCTACTATTGAAAACAAGCCAATGAAAATCGTACGGACCACGATGGTCTGACTGACAAATAATTAAGGTGGTGGTGGTGGTGATGGTTATGTGCCGTGGAGTCAGTTCCAACTGATAGCAACTCCATACAAGGTTTCCGAAGCTGTAAATCTTTACAGAAGCAGAAAGCGCATCTTTCTCCCGTGGAACAACTGGTAGTTTTGAACTGCTGACCTTAAGTTTCACAAATAGGTAGTGTTTTGTCCTGGCGTGCATGAAGGCACCATGCTTTGGGAGTTCGGGGTCCAACTCAACAACCGCTAACAACAAGAAGCAGCCTAAATTCCACCTTGACGGCCCAGTTGTACCATATACTTCTAGCTCATCCACCACCATGTTCTCCCCCAACTCTATGAACCACAGGCTTACTCATCATTGCTTTCCCAGAGCTCAGCAAAGTGCTGAGTGCACAGGATGCATTTAGTAGCATTTGTTGAATTAGGGTATAAATAAAGGAATGAATGAATGGATGGATTGTAATGGGGGGGACTGAGGGGGGCAGGTGGGTGAGGAAGAAAGGCGTGGATGAATTTAGTCTTGGATAAGCACTGAACCACAAGGTCAGCTTGAATCTCAAGGTTGGCAGTTCAAATTCAGCATCTGCTCCTAAGAAACCCTATATGGGATTGCTATGAATCGGCACCAGCTCAATGGCACTTTACAACAACAACAAAATACAGCAGATATGATTCTTCTTGCAAAAGGAAATCTGGAGCTATTTACTACATCCTAAACAATTGTGAGGTTGGCCCAGGATCGAGCAGTGTTTCGTTCTGTTGTGTATAGGGTCGCTATGATTCCGTACCAACTCGATGGCACCTAACAACAACAAACACCCAAGGAGAGCATGCCCTTGGGTATTACGAAATGTAGCTCCCAGAGCAAAGCTTTCTTCCCCTTGGTGCCTCAGACAAGCTCAGGAAACCTGCACTGCATTGTCAATGTGGATCTTGGACACTGGACTTGGTTTTTTGTCTCAAATGTGCTGTGTTCTTGTTCCCATAAGGAAATTCACAGTAGCCATGGAGACGACTCCCCCTGGCAGCCATTAGTCACATGACAGAATCACCTGTTCTCAGCACCCACAGTCCTCAGAGGAGCAGAGGATAGCAAGCGCCAAGCTAGGTCTCCAGCAGGCTGGAGGCAAGCCCTGGGGAGGTACGCTCCTTGTAGGATCAATTATTCTGAGAGACCAGAGCATGTGTTTATTTCATTTGGGTATTGTTTTTTCCTCCCTTTCCTGCAAATGTGTTTTATCCCATAAGGAGATGCACAACACCAAGCCCACCTTCCCACCCCCATGAACATATCGTCGTATTGTCTACCAAAGAAAATGACATGCTTCGGGCCTCAGGACGCTCTGTGACACTCATTTTGCATATATATTGTACATTACTCCTGGAGCTGGGTGGAGAAGAGGGCTTTGTTGTGCATATTTGTTCTGGTTATTGTTTATGCAGGTCTGACTGAATGAGGGAACAGTGGGTATCATTTCAATTGCTGATGTCAACATCAAATTACTTATTTAATTTCATGCCTGGCGAAGCATTGTATAGCTACACGCAGAATCATTTCACTTCATTTGTTATGCTGTGTTTTCGTGGCGATTGGCTTGCCTTCCAACTGACAGCTTTAATTACGACATGAATTTGATTGCACTGCCGAGGAATTAACATAATGCAACAAAGCATTTAAGCATCCTGCCTTCGAAGGCCCCCACTCTCTCCCCCTCTCCTACATGCACTAACATAGGCAGACATGTGAGGGAACACAGACACTAATGCCAAAAGTACATTAATGATACACCGGTATGTTTCAATGTTTGCCAGAATCTTAGAAATCACAGGTTCTCCAGCTATGCCAACTCATGGTACCCACCCTGCACCTTGCCCCTTTTTAAAGGAGATGAGATTTGGGGTATTAAGTTGTGATTTTTGGACATGGCAGAAATCTCTATTTCCCCAAATGTCCACAGCAATGAAATTTCCTCCCCTCCTGTGGAGTCCTAGTGTGGCACTGTGGGTTAGTGTGCTGGACTGCAAAGTAGGTTTGTACTGCAAGGTCGGTGGTTCAAGCTCACCAGTTGCTCCTTGAAAACCCTATACAGGGTCACTATGGGTTGGAATTGACTTGACGGCACTTAACAACAACTTGTTTTCCATCATATTTTAATGTGTCATCTGTCTGTGCCCTTCAATCATAGCTGCAGGATTTGAGCAGAAGCAGTAAGTATGATAGAAGGAGAACTGTCTTCTTGTCCAGTTTTACTGCTCCGCTACTCTGGCTACGGTCAAGTACCCAGGGATCACTAACTCTGACCACCAACAGGACATCCACCATCACAGCACGTGGAATAGAAGCTCTGAGATCGGGCGAAGCGCGCAGCACAGCACTGAGGGCTTCGTGTCCAAAAGGGTTAATAACAGGCCCAGAAAGAGCCTAATCTAAGTCTGTACCTAAGCATGTTGTTGTAATTTTGTTAGGTACCGTCAAGTCAGTTCCAACTCACAGCGGCCCTATGCATAACAAGTATCTAAACAGAGCTGCAAAGATTTGCTAGTTTTAGCATTTTTTTCCAAATCAAAAATTACACGAACACCCCAAACCATTGTTGTTGTTGCTGTTACGTGCCAGTGAATAAGTTTCCAATTTAAAGCAACCCTGTATAAAGTTTCCAAGGAGCAAATGGTGAGTTTGAACTACCGACTTTAAGTTTCAACCCGACCTTTCAGTCCAGTGCCACACCAGGACTCTACAGATTACCCTAAAAAGTGAATCAACTGTTCAGAAATGACTGTTACTGTTTAAAATGTTACCCAGCTAGTTTAAATAAGTGCAGACGTGCATCCAGGGGGTTGGTCCTGCTTTCTTACGTCAAAACAGAGGAGACAGGCAGTGAGAGGTAAAGACCTCAGAAAGCAACCAGGTGGTGATGCCCAGCTTGGCAGAACCATGTGACAGAACACTTTCTTCCACTGGGATGACTGGGATGAAGACCAAACTGTCAACAACATTATGGGTGTACCCCAAGTCAACTCTAGAAAGGAAGGAGATTCCATTTTTCTAACTATGGCTAAGTCGGTCCAAATTGTAGAACACAAGTGACTATCGAATCCACAAGAGGTGATGAGTCAAACTGAGACTTGAAAAACTCAGAAGTGACATTGAAACAAAACAACAACAACAACAACCAAGAGCAATAAGCGAAAGCCTTCTTGGATTCTACAACATTTGAAATAATACCATACATCCATGCATAGGCAAATACTTTTATTGACGAGTGAAAAGGGGTTCATTCCCTCTGATTTCTTCAAGTGGAGAAAGGGCCAATCTATTCATGTGTTTTAATGCAGTAGGTAGGAAGAAGAGTCACAGAGGGCTTGAGAAAACAGGAGAGCAGAAAAGTTCTGGGGTTTGCAAAAGAAGACAGGACTAGGAAGAGATGCTGGCCAGCTGACTCTCTGATATGCGGTTTCCAGGCTCATTATAAGCCATCTTCTGTTTAACATGGTCTTTTCATTTGGCTGTTTTCTTTGCAGATTTGACCACTGCTCCAGCAATCTCGGCAAATTACCCACCTCGATCTCATTATACTGTAAAGGAGAGCTTTCTTCTGAACACGCTCTGATTCAATCTCCGTGCCTCCATGGGCTACAGGAACTGTAATGGGATGCACAGTTGAAAGACATTTTCCAGGAGAGAGAATGTTGCTGCTGACATTCAAGTCTGCAAGTGGATATTCATTAAATGCTCATTCTCTTCTTTCTGACCCCCACCGCCACCCGCGACAACCTGCCTTTCCTTCCATCGCTGCCACCAAGCTATCATTGAGGCTACTCATTAAACTTATGAAGTTAACATTTCTGTTTCAACCGCTTACCTACAGCAGGGCATTTGGAAATTGATTATCCATCTACGATAGACACGCTCCATTCATCATACACCGAGACAGAGTGGCTACATCATCTCAGCGCCCAGTAAAGGCGGGAGGGCGCTCTCCTGGAGCTGAGGAGGGGCTCTCTGACCCTGGGGCTCGTTTACATAGAATATTTTACAATTCTTTCAAATCACCAATCGTGTCTGACAGCCCTGTGCAACCACTTCCAAGGCATGCTTTTCACTCTTGGGAAAGGAAGTAAAAAAGATAAGGACTAAGCTGGGAATCACATGGCCAAGGATGTTTCTCATAAGTGTCACAAAATGAGCTACGCTTGTTCATGGGTTTTTCTGGTGGTATTTTAAAAACAAGCATGAGGACAAGAACCTGAAATCTCAATTCCAAGAATCACACATTGGAGACAAAATTGCTACGTTGCCCAAAGAGACACATGATATACTTGAATGGATAATTGAGCTTCTAGTTACAGAAGGAATTCAAGGAAAAGTGGAGCCATCAACTTGAAAAAGGTACCCTGAGTGTAAATGTGAGGTCACTTCTCAGTTTGATTACTCATTCCTCTGGGATAGATCAGTTCAAGATGCCAGCCGATGTCCTCAGCTTATTTCCCAGTTTCCACTCTTACTCTTACTTCATTTTCAATTCTTCACATAAAAGGCAAAGTTACCATTTGAATGCAAATATTATAACTCAATCCCTTACATAATCATCCAGGGGCTTCGTATAACAATTCCCAACTTCCTTAGTATGGGCTGTTGCTGTTAAGTGCCATCAAGTCAGATCTGACTCATAGCAACCCAGTACAGGGTTTCTGAGGAGCAGCCAGGGGGTTTGAACTGCCAATCTTGTGATTCACAGTCTTGTGCTGATCCCACTGAGCTCCAACTGGCGTTCTAGCTTGGGCTTGTTGTTGTTGTTAAGTGTCGTCTAGTCGGTTCCGAGCCACAGCGACCCGGTACAGGGTTTCTGAGGCTGTAAATCTTTTCGGGAACGGAATGCCTCGTCTTTCTCCTGTGGAGCAGCTGGTAGTTTTGAACTGCTGGCCTTAAGGTTCACAGCCCAATTTGTAAGCACTACGCTACCAGAGCTCCTTGGCTAGAGGATATTTTTTTCAGGTAGATAGATACCTGTTCACTCTACTCTAACCTCTTCCTCTCCCTCAAATATCACACCAGCTCATGACTCATGTCCTCAGTGCTTCTAGTTCCTTCTACCCAGAATGCTTATCTCCTAGTTCTCTAGATGGAATGTTACCTGCTACTCCTTACTAAGACTTCAGCTCAAATGTCACCTACTCAAGTCAAAGCAGCAATGCACAACCTTCTACCCCTCTCACTACTGTTTGGCTTGCTTGGCAGAATATAGTTAAATCAGAAATCATCTTATTTGTTTCTTCGCAGGCTCATTGCCTCCCCGACTACAATGGAAACTTGTACAATGGAGACTTGTACAATGGAGACTTCATCTTGTTTACCATTTGATCTCCAGTGCCCAGAACTATACCTGACCCATAAAGGTATATGATCCACTTTTGGGACCAGCTAACAACACTAACACACTCAGGAAATACACATAAATATAAGGTCGTTGTTGTTGTTAAGTGCCGTTGAGTTGGTTCCAACTCATAGTGACCCTGTATAGGGTTTTTGAGGAGTGGCTGGTAAGTTTGAACTGCAGATCTTAGGGTTCAAATCAACCTTGCAGTCTACTGCTTCCGCCCACCATGCCACATCAGGACTGGCAACAAGGCAAAGAAAAAAAGGAGAAACAAGTTATCAAGAGTCCTTCAAAGGTTTGAATCGGATGCTCCATTTAAAATACACTTACATAGAAGCTTATTGTCTACTTCTTCAAGGGAAGCTGGTGGGAGGTAGCAGGGAGTAAAACCTCAATAAAGACTGGGAAAGAAGAAAGAAAGACAGGATAGACGATAAACGATGACACGAGGGACAGAAAAACAAATCAATAAAAACTTAAAGCCTGTGGCAATTTAGCGTAAGATCCAGAAAGAGGCAGTGAGACATCCCAACTTCATTGTAGTAACTGGACTGAACAGCCACAAAATAAGAGGAGAGGCTGTTAGCAAAAGACTTACTAGAATTCCATCCCTTCTCAGCATTTTCTGAAATGTTCCAGTTCCATGAAAGTCTGGCTTCTGCCATTTCATTACTAAAACTGGGTTAAGAAACTCTCTCAGAGAGAAACCAGAAAGAGACACAAACCTACACCCACTCGAGTAAACAAACCCTGAAGGTGCATACCTGTACAAGTGTTGGGAAGGGCTAGCTAGAGGAAATGATACTGACGCTGGCAGAGGAAATGAAAAAGCAGAGGTCAGTGTATTTGAAAGCATGCATGCTCTAAAGAAAAGACAGTGGCTCTAGATGACTAAGAGGCAAGCATGAGGAAGTGGAGAAGGATGAGGACGATGAATCTGTGGCTGTGAAGGGCTCCTTGGACATTCCTCAGGTGTGTGAACTTCATCCTGGAACCACACCAAAAGATCTAGCCAGAGAAAGATGAATGATAAACCTTGCCTGGAAGAAAAACAAGCCTGGCCGCATTGCAAAGCACAGAACAAAGGAAAGAGCTGCAGGCAGATGAAATCACCGAGAAGCTACCAAACTCATCTGTGCAAAACACATGAGGCCAGGGAGGCAGCCGTACTGGCAAGCAGGGGACAACTGTTGACTCGGGACCTAAACCATTCTTGAGAAATAAAACCTGCAGATGAAAATGCATACATAGATCGATAAAGTATGTACGGCATTGGAAGGAATAAACTCATTGCCCTTGAGTAGATTCCAACTCATAGGGCAGTACAGAACTGCCCCACAGGGTGACCTTTCAGTTCGCAACTGAACACGTAACCAATGAACGATTGGTTGACTTTGAGGATCTAACACTGGGACAGGGACACTGGAGAAGCTGTTGTTGATGGTAAAAGCCGTCGAATAGGCTCTGACACTCACAACAACCCTGTACAGGGTTGCCAAGGAGCTGCTGTTTGGTTTGAACCACCAACCCTGCCATTAACAGTCCAGTGCCAATTCTACAGCACCGCATCAGGACTCCTAACTAAATAAGGTTAAGTTCTTGTTGTTAAGTGCTGTTGAGTCAGTTCTGACTCACAGCGACCCTGTATAGGGTTTCCAAGGAGCGACTGGTGAGCTTGAACTGACAACCTTGTAGCTCAAACTGACCTTGCAGTCCAGGTCATTAACCCGCAGGGACACACAAGGACTTCAAATAAGGTTAAGAGACCTATGGTAATGAGGACTTTACATGGAAGAATCTGTGGTTGAATCTGTCAAGCAGGTCTTGACAATTTAACAGTTATGAAGAAATTCAAAATAAGAGAAGTTGAGAAAATGTCCTAAGAAAAGTTCTACATGTGATGGAAAAAAAAAAAGACAAATCTTTTTCAGTACTGAGATTGTTTCAAGAACCATGATGCTACATGATCCAAATATATACTATCGAGCAATCTTCCAACCCATCGCCACTGTGTCAATTCTGACTCCCAGCAACCCTCCGTAGGGTTTCAGAGGCTGTAAGTCTCAGGCGGTGGTAGTGTGCCGCAGAGTCAGTTCCGATTTTTAGTGACCTTGTATGGGGTTTCCGAGGCTGTAAATCTTGACGGGAGTAGAAAGCCTCATCTTTCTCCCGTGGAACAGCTGGTAGTTTTGATATTGCTGACCTTGAGGTTAGCAGCCCGACTCTTAATCAGTACACTACCAGAGCTCCCTATGGGAGCAGCAAGTGTCATCTTTCTTCCACGGAGCAACTGGTAGGTTTGAACTACTGACCTGATAGTACTCCACTGCTTATCCCACAGCACCACCTGGGCTACTAATTATTTTCAAAGGTAAATGAAATTATCCTGATTTTACTGCTAAAGAAACCAAAGTTTAGACATATCTAGTTTCTTGTTGACAATCACACAGATAATAAAAAAAAAAAAGCAAACTGTAAAATGTGCTTCTTGTTGTTGTTGTTGTTGTTAAGTGCCATCAAGCTGATTCTAACCCATAGCGACCCTGTACAAGGTTTCCAAGGAGCAGCTGGTGAGCTTGAACCATTGACCTTGCAGTATAAATGACTCTGTATGTAGTCTGTCGCATTAGCCCACAGCGCCACACCAGGTAAAATGTGCTTGGCGAGTCATAATGATGTCGGCTTGGTTTACTGATTTACTACTCAAGTGTGTAAGTCTAGCCCCTCAGTTCTAATCACTTTTATCGATGACAAAACTCTGTACGCATCAGAAGCAGTATTTGCCCTCTTGAAGAACTCATCATGAATATTAAGATACTCACTCAGTCCTTTTTAGTGACTAATCTAAACAAGTTACTAAGACTCCTTGATGTGGACTAGCTGAAAGTCGCTGTGGCCAGCTACTCCCTCCTGGTAATGTGTTTTGGGAATATGGAATATGGAAAAGCCAAGAATAGTTCGTTCTTTTAATCTTGAACTCATGAGTCAATCCACCAGCTCCTCTGGGAAATTCTTTTTTTCCTCTCTCTCTCTTTTTGCCTGTCCAACTGCAAACAAAGCAAAATAAAACACGAAAGCTGGCATTGTGTCATATCTTGATTAGTGTCACTAGAGACTAAGACTCAACTGCTAAGCTTCTAAAAATACCACCAAAGTGGGTGGAAGACGAATGGGAATTTTTATCTTAGTTGAAAAAAAAAAAACAAAACGCAGCAGGGACTAGTAATGGACTGACTGGTCCTTCTAACATAAGCAACTGTTAAAAAACAATGACAATGTATGAAACAAGGACTTTACAGTTTAGGACGATAGGCAGCCCGAGCACTGACCTTGGAGAGAAAGGAAGCAAATACAATGATCCTTACTATGGTCTGAGGACTCTTTTCAGGCCATGGCATGTACGGCGTCATCCAGGGGGAGCCCATTCCCCTCCATGAATTGAGATGATGGAGTTATGGATTAGAAAGGCCAAGGTAACTACAAGTGTCAGAGTCGAGGACAGAGGAATAGAGAATTGAACACAAAGAGAATTCTAGAAACAGCACAAGAAAGACTTCAGGTGCGTTCTAACCATCATTTGTGTATGAGAAAACTATCCGAGGTAACAGTAACAAGCAGTTGAAAGGAACAGGAAGGACCATTCCTAACACTCACATAGGGCAGGAAACAATCTGTAATTCCACCAGCCAGTGTGGAAAAATTTAATTAATCCATCAGGCACTGGAAAGAGTATTCAGCATTGAAAAAAAAAAAAAAAATACAGCCCTCCAATAAAGACATCTCTTGTTAGAGGATATCTGTTCTAACTCATAATGACTCTGTGTACAACAGAACGAAACAGTATCAAGTCTTGCACCAAACTCACAACTGTTGCTATGTGTGAGCATGTTATTTCAACCACTGTGTCAGTCCATGTTGCTGAGGGTCTTCCTCTCTTTCACTGACCCTCTACTTTACCAAGGATGATGTCCTTCTCCAGAAATTGATCCCTCCTAATAACACACCTGGGGTGCTGTGGGTTAAACTGCTGGACTGCCAAGTAGGTTTGAAATGCACGGTTGGTGGTTCAAGCTCACCAGTCACTCCTCAGAAATCCTATACAAGGTCTCTATGAATCGGAACTGACTCTATAGCATTTAACAGTAACAACAAATAATATGCCCAATTACATGAGATGACATGTTGCAATTCTTGCTTCTCTAAGGGGGATTCCTGCTGGAATTCTTCTGAGACAGATTTGTTCATTCTTTTGGCAGTGCATGCCATAGTCAATATTCTTTACCAATACCATAACTCAAAGGCAACGATTTTTCTTTGGTCTTTATTCATTGGACAGCTTTTATATACACATGACGTAACTGAAAAATACCATGACTTGGGTGGGGCACACAGCAGTCCTCAAGGTGACATTTTTACTTTTTAACTCTAAGTGGTCTTTTGTAGCAGATTTGCTCAATGCAATATGCTGTTTGATTTCTTGACAGCTGCTATCATGGTTGCTGATTGTAGATCGAAGTAAAATGAAATCCTTGACAACGTCAACATTTTCTCTACTTATGATGTTGCTTTATTGGTCCAGTAATGAGGCTTTTTCATTTAGTCTTTGTTGTTTTTAAGTTGAGGTATTGAAATTGATTCAATAACACCTAACAATAAAGGTTGATCTGGTCCTATCAAAAAAAGCTTAAAAGCAAACCTTGAAAAGATCCAGCTCTTTCCAAGTAACTAAACTGCAGTATAGTTCAAAGCTCAAGATTATTTATGAGAACCAAAAATATCCAGCACAGAACAACATTAAATGCATAATTCCTGACATCCAATATAAAATTACCAGCCAAACAAAATATGACCCATAATCAAGAGAAAAAACAGTCATTAGAAACAGACCTAAAAATGACATGATAGAATTAATAGATAATATCAAGTGACGATACCCATCCACCACCATCTGTTCAAGAAGGAAGTTGAGAGTATACACATATCAAACACACAGATCTAAGAAGTTGCTTCAAAACTTCATGGGGAATTCGCATTATCGTTTCATTCAAATTTTCCAGAATTCCTTTTTGAAGCATCCTCATGTCTGAAAAAGGGAAAATCAATAGTGATCTTTGACACAATCACATCACTGTCTGAAAGTCACTTAAAATCATCAATTACCAAGTTCCTTTCAAAGAAAATGGGGGCTATATCTTTATTCTTTAAAATATTGTGATGGTAAGTAAGTGTCACTCTGGTGTTTCAAAGAATTCTTTCCTGGCTTGACTTGTCAAACGCTTTCATCTCAGTAAATTTGAGATTGTCATAGAGCCTTGGTCAACACTCTGGAACCTGAGACCAACATATGTGAAAGAAATAAGTGACATGGGCTTTTGAAAGTCAAGCGTAGAAAAAAAACCTTACCAAATGTCTGGAAGTCTAACTAAATGGCAATTTCATTTGATGTACCGGAAAGCAAGTTCAGAGAGAACAGTCTAAAAGATTTCACAACAATACAAAATGATACTCTTGTCTTCTGATCTGATACGGCTATCATTTCTCCACTTAATCATGAAAAACTGATGAACTAACCCCATGGTAATTTTCATATAGCTAAGGTAAACAAGCACTCTGGCTGCACATCTTCCAACACACATCTGTTGGTTCTTTTGGCAGCCCCTGACACTTTCAATATTCTGCTCCAACACCATAACTCAAAAGCATCAATTCTTCTACAGTCTTCCTTATTCACTGTCCAGCTTTCACATGCATATGAGGTTACTGAAGATACCATGACTTGGGTCAGGCACACCTTAGTCCTCAAGCTGACATCTTTGCTCTTCAACACTTTAAAAAGGCATTGTGCAGCAGATTTGCCTAATGCAATACGTTGTTTGATTTCTTGATGGCTGCTTCCCGTCATCAGGGACCATTCGCTGGAGAAGGATATCATGTTTGGTAAGGCGAAGGGTCAGAGAAAAAGAGGAAGATCCCCAGAGAGATGGATAAGCCAAGTGGCAGCTTCAATGGACTCAAGTGTGGCAACTATGGTGAGGTTGGCCCACGATTGGACAGTGTTTCGTTCCGCTACACATAGGCTCGCTATGAGTTGGTACCGACTTGGTGGCACCTTACAACAACAGCAAAGGTCAACGAGTTCTTGTATTAAAAGCGTAACATCTCAGAAGAACATTTAAACATTAAAATGCTCTTTAACAACTTAACTAAGAAAATGTGCTATCGTTTAATGATTCCTGAATTTCAGTTCATGAGAAAACGAATACAATAAGTGAACACACAAACATACTTTTACACACACCTTCTTCATATTTAAAGCAAAAAACTGAGTCACAATGTATAATTGATAATATTCCACTAAGAAGGGAAGATAATGATCTAAGTTCAGTTAAGATATTAAGAAAGCTACAGAAAAAAATATACTTTGTTTATTCTATTTAATTCATGTAAGAGTTTAATAACCCATACAACAAGTTTCAGTGTATACCTCACAAACTATCCTGAAGGCAGCAGGGAGGTGGCCAAGTCTCCTGTCTCCTGGTTGCTCCCCTTGGGTGATGGAGAGCTGGATACTGGACTATTAGTAGGGAACGACTCAACAGGCCACAGTGGTCTCCACGCTTTTATGCTTGTGGACACATTTCAGTAAAAAAAGTTCGGTGCATATACTTCCACAAAAAATGTGCTTATACATTATACTCATGAGCTGTCCTGTTTATTAAACTGTATGTTAAATCAGTTGCCATCTAGTGCGGCCCAAGGCATGGTGACTCCATGCTTCTCAGAGTAAAATTGCTCCCTGGAGTTGTCATTGGCTGAGTTTTTTGGAAGACATCCAGCCTTTCTTGCAAGGCACCTCAAGGTAGACTAGAACCACCAACCTTTTGGTTAGCAACCAAGAGTGATAACCACTTTTCCAAATAGTGTATACCCAGCAATTCCAAATAGTGTATACCCAAACCAAATCTACTACCATTAAGTTGATTCCCACTCATAGTCCTGTGTGGGTGTCTGAGTCTGTAAATCTTTACAGGAGCACACAGCCTCATCTTTCTCCTGCACAGAAGCTGGTGGGTTTGAACCTCGAACTTTGTGGTTAACAGGCTGCTGCTTATCCTACAGTGCTCCTTAAATAGTATATTAGAAGTGGTGGTGGTGGTTCTGTGCTGTGGCATTGGTTACATCTCATAGCAACCCTGTATACAGTTTCCAAGCAAGACTGGTGAGTTTTAAGTGCTGACTATGCAGTTCAAACCAACCTTGATGCCCACCCATTGCTTCTCGTCTGGTACCTCACCAGGACTATGGTAACTCATTATTGTACCATACTCATATCCAGATGGGAAGACAGGAATGGTTCTCTAACTTCTACTTGACCAGCAAAGTCTCTCAACTATTGTTTCTCGTTCACTGTACTTTATCAGTAGCAACATGCATGTGGCTTTGTTGGCAACAGTACCAAAAGCGTCTCTCTACTTGATCCCTTTAATAACAACTGTTGCTCTCAGGAGCAAAGATGGATCAAGAATCCTGACATATGACACAGAAGGGTCTGGACAAGCCCAAGTGGGTCCAAAGGGGGCCCGGGAGGTTCTGGTAGTAGAAAAGGGAAATCTGCCCTGTTGATGGGAGGAGGCTTGAAAAGGATCTGAGTGAGTTCTAGAGGCTTGAAATAACCCTTGAGTAGGCATGGTGGGGTGTTTCACAATGTTTTGGGAATAATTAGTCAGGAAATTCCATCTTTCTCTCACTAAGGAAGCTGTTGGTTAGTTATGCCTTCAAATCTTCATAAAATGACAGAAAGCGACTATTCACTCTTTCACGGGGAAGAAAGTCCACGACATCCACAGCTGAATGATGTCATCTTCCCATGATAGCACAACCTCAGGTCTCCCTTCATTTCTCACACAGACAGAACAAGTTTCAGCACTGTTGTTTGTAATCTTGTGTCCTGAGGTGACTAATAATCCCACCCACTTTATGATTACAAGGAGCTCTGGTAGTGTAGTTGTTACCAATCGGGCTGCTAATCTCATGGTCAACAGTTCAAAATTACCAACTGTTCCGCAGGAGAAAGATGAGGATTTTTGCTCCCATAAAGATTTATAGCCTAAGAAACCCTGTACAGGGTTGCTATGAGTCGGAACCGACTCCATGGCACATAACAACAACAACAACCTTATGGTTACAATGCATGTGAGGTCAAGCTGGAAAGGAGAAGGGCACAATAAATAATGCAAGGCTCCAACAACTGTCCACAAGGAAGGGAGCGCTGCAATGCTCTGATGCGCAGAGAGATCTAAAGGGGTGGGGTGTTGGGAATGTTGACTTGACCAGAGCTGAACATGGGTGGGTGGTTTTCAGGTTTTTCTTTTTGAACTTACATCGCTGAGCCTCTCCTGGGAGCTGCTCCGGTGGAAGCCCTTGGATTCTCCGCTGACACTCTCGCTGTCACTGTCTCTGCAGCTGTTCTGCCCTGGCTTGAGCTAAAGGGAAAAAAGAAATAAGAAAGACAAGTCAGTAGGTTCCTCACACAACTGCTTCTTAGTACCTGATGTTCCTAGACATAAGGAAAAGGCAGAAGACTTTGGGTCCTGATCATGTGCATTCTTCTCTATGTCTGAACAGGGTGAGGCAGGGTAGACAGACACACCGAGGGCAGTGTCAAGCAAAACATACTGTCAATGTAGGGAACAGCATGAACCTCAAGGTGACATCAGAAAGTCTAATCAAGGCCCCTAGCTCCTGGACTGTAATGTCATCAGGGAATTTTTCCTTTAATTTCATTGTTTTGTTTTCAATAAAAAACCATAAGCATTAAATAAAGTAAAACCAGATGACACCAAGTCAGCTCTTATGTTTGGTGTCTTCTGCTCCTCTACTGAGAAAAGAAACAGCTAAACAAAAAGGTTCTTTCTCCTGAGAGAAAGTTCTGAGTTGTTGCGATATTGTCTTTCAACCAATGGAGAAACTTTTATGATGTGTTTTGAGACGACATTCCGGAGGGTCTCCTGTCAGATATATTAAAGTAGCAGATGAAGACACGGGGCTTAAGTAAATTATTCACTCATTCAACAGATATACATTAAGTGTCTAATTTGTGCTGGTTAACTAAATGCTGAAGATAAAATCCTAAACAAGAAAAGTCTCTGATCTGATTTCGCTCACATGCTAGTGATTTCCAACATGTCTGCCCAGCTCAGGTTTTTCACAGAAAATGAACAAGCACACAGAATTGAGAGCCATCAGTCTATATGAGACAATGCGTCACACACATGTGGACCGTGACTCTATGTTACCATCTGCAATCACACTGCAGAACCTCCACTGAGAAGCAGAAGGTTCTAAGACATAGGCCCTTCATGGAGTTCTAGACCCAGCAAGAGGAAGACAGTGTCACTCACAAAGAACCAATGACACAAAGGAGTATTGCTAAATGGAAACCAAAAGAAAAGTCAATGACATTCAGAGATGAAGAGATTTCTGAAGCCTTGGATTTTCAAAGCCCACTGACCACATATGGCTGAGAGGATGAGGGAAGAAATCACTCCCCATGGGGGTGGGGCAGAAAGCGAAGGCACGGAGAGCTACAGGCCAGGAAAAGATCAGAAGGCATTTTCTGTGACAAGAACTCCTTTCAGGAGGACATTGGAAGACACATTAGAGACGGGTGCACAGATCAGAACACGGAAAAGTCACAACTGAAGACAAGCCCCAGTTTTCTGAGCAGGAGGGAAATTCAGAGATCAGAAGAGGTGAGAGAGATCAAAACTATAGTCAGCCAGGTTTTAAATGGCTGTGGAGCGAAGAGGGGAGATGATTTAAATCAAGTCAAAGAACAGTGAGAGTGGAGGGGCTTCCTGGGACCCTCGATGAGTCATGAAGACCTACTTTTCAGAACCCCACTTCCAACCATACCATCAGCCATGCCCCCTGACACTCCACAATAGAGCATTCTCTTTGGACTCTCTGCAAATCCACTTTTAGTGGTTTCTTCTAGAATCTCTTTCTCCAGGAAGTCTTCTCTAATGGAGACCAGAAAATGGATGCTAATTTTACTTTGTATTCTCCTGAGCCTCTAAGTACTTAGTGTTCTGTTAAGTTGATGCTAAACCTGCTAATTCTAGGTTAATTCACATGCAAGCTCTACATGAGCCTTTTATTATTACTATGGAATAAAAGTTCAGAATATTGTCATTCTCTTCAAGTTTTCACTCTCTACTTATAATAAAGGGGGATTTAATCTAAAATGAACATCACCTCCTCTCATTTTCTAACATATTAGGTCTGTCCTGCCCTACCTTTCCTGTCTTCAGGGCTCCCCTAACCTCCTCTGAATTTCTGAGCTCAAGAATTTTTTAAAGCTGATTAAAAAAAAAAAAGATCTCATCTCTTCTACTGAGAACTCTGTAGAACTCATTTATTGTACATAAAAATTGTTAAATACATTTTCAAAGTTTAGCAAGCATATTATCGCCCACCAATATGTTGTTAAGTGTAGTCAAGTCATCTCCGACTCATAGTGAGTGACCCTGTGTTGGGTTTCCAAGGAGTGGCTGGTGAATTTGAACCGCTGTCTTTGTGGCTCAAACTGACATTGTGGTCCCCTGCTTATCCTACACCATGCTACACCAGGACTCTGTTCATCAATATATACTTATGACAAAAATTATGATACATTTTCAAGTCTAAAGAGGCCTATTGTCAGACATTTAGACATAGTTATACTGCTCCTCTAGGGTAGTGGTTATGAATCGGGCTGCGAACCTTAAGGTCAGCAGTTTGAAACTATCAGCTGTTCCGCGGGAGAAAGATGAGGCTTTCTGCTGCCACCATAAAGATTTACAGCCTCAAGAACCCTGTACAGGGTTGCTATGAGTCAGAACCAACTCCACAGCACACCACCACCACCATACTGCTCCTCAGAAACCATATACAGCCTCGCTACGAGTCAGGAACAACTTCACGGCACATAATCACCACCACCACCACCACCACCACCACCATACTGCTCCTCAGAAACCACATACAGCCTTGCTATGAGTCGGAACCAACTCGATGGCATTTAACAACAACAACGTATTAACAATAAAATCTGTCTGTGAAATGGGTGTTCTAATACAAAAGCAATATTATAAGTCTTACCCCACTGGTCCTTTAAGTCAAGGGCAGCCAAGCTACTGTCCATTTATAACTGGAGAAATAAATAGAGTGAATGCTTTGCTCAGAATTCGGCCAAGGATCTAGAATCAAATGGCTTTATTGCTTACTGTTCTCTTGATATTTTAAATCTGAATGGCCTTTTCCATTTCCAGGTCTAATATGGAAATGATGATTCTGCAGTATATATATTAGTGTTCCCCGTCTAATATGGTTTTCATTTCTTTGTGGTACCTGGCTGCATTCACAAAGACAGGAATCTGGCTAAGTGACATTTGATCAAGAGATGTTTATAAAAACGCAGTTCCCAATGTAGCTGGGAACTACGCCTCTAGCTGGGACTGAAAGGTATAAACACGTCAAGGCTTCTCTAATACCCAAGTGCCTTAGCAAAACCAATGAAGCCTTTTCTATGCTTCTTTTGGGAAGGGGAATGATGATTTCAAACGGCCCAACAGAAGACCCAGTGTCCCTGACGCAAGCTATCCGACTAAATGTTGATCTAGGCGAAGGGTACACAGTGAAAGCAATGCCCACGAAGGGATGGGAAGAGGCAGCTTGCTAGCCTTGCCCAGGCTCTGCCAGCAAAAGCATTTCAGCAAATGCTCTTCAGAGAGCCTTACATAAAATCCGCCCCACGTTATCCCTTTCTCTTCCAAAGCCAGGCTCAAGTTTAAAGGAAACTTAGGATTTTAAGCTGTCAGACAGCTCAATATTTCAAAGAAATGGACTGACTACAGTAAGCACTAAAGCTAAACCACAAGATTTCAGGCAAAGAAGTATTCATTCCTAATCCCATGAATACATTTTCAAACTGGCCTTTGCAGACTTAGCCAATGGAGCATTTGGGATAGCAGAAGTAACTCAGAAGTTGTAATCCTTTCACCTGAAATTCCCAGCTATTACCTACAAGCTAGAGGCCAGGTGCTGGCTTAAACATTTAAAGACCTAAAAAAAAAAAAATTGGTTTTTTTGCATTGATTTGTGCTTTATTTCTGTTATAAGAAAGCTTTTGCTACAACTGATACAATGGGATCTCTCACAATCATCCATTAGATAACAAAACACAGCATTTCTCTTAAAACAACTATAACCAACTCTGAAATTCGAGAATAATGTCACACAATTTAGGTATCAGAATTAGAATAGAAGAGATCAAATGAAAGGGAATTGGTATCTGTGTATGAGTGGCAGTAACTCTCCCAAGACTCATTATTTTATAAAACGTAAGCAGCCAGTATACTTTTCCTTAGATTTAACTGTCAACAACGCATTCTCCAAACCCTGAAACTGTGACCTTCTTAACAGTGTTACAGTATAACTAACAGCCCACAATTGCCATTTGAAATATTATAGCATAGTTCACCCTGCTCCCCCCTTTCCCTCCCACCTCATCCTATGGAAAAATCATAAATAAACTTCTTACAGAAAAGCCTTGAAGGCCAGAATGATCCAAGGACACCTGAACAAACAGGATAAAACTTAGCCCATCCATACAACCAAGATAAGGGTTTAATGGTGGGTTTACTCCCACTTACCGGGTAAGGGTCTGTGAGAATTTACCACCCCAGCTGACAAGACAAGTCTGTGTGTTCTAACCTCTCTGTGTTTCTTGTTTAAAACCCTGTTCCCCTCCTCACTTCTGGGTCAGAGTGATTTGGGTTTGAGCTGACAGTCTGGTAATAAACTTTGCTCTCTAAGTTTTCTGAGTTGAGTTCTTTCTGATAGGCACTGCTGCAACAAGAGAGCAGCCTGCAACAGGATTGACTTGATGGCTGATCAGGAAAATAATAACGCCTGGTGTCCTTCCTCATGCTGAAGAGCACATAACTAAGTGCCGGTGCCCTGCTGAGAGAAGGTGAGCGATTCTGTACACACCTGGCGCAGCATGCAGGCACCAGGCAATGACCATTCCCTTCTCACCTTGAGTTTAGCGGGTGGCAACAAGGTACTAGATGCCCAGCTGGTGTCATTAACACTTGCACCCAAAGGTACACAAGGATGGCTTCTGTGGAGCATTGCTGCCACTTAAGAGCAGTGCTGTGAATACCGCAGTGCAAGGGTGAAGGCCCAAACCATCTCCTTCCAAAGTCCGGGTTTCTCAAAGCAGCCTAAACGGGGGCTTCAAACGGTACGCAGAAAACTTCTAGTCTTTTTTCATCCCATTTTTCCAGGAATTTTCTGAAGACCTCCTCATATATCCCATTTCAGACTGCAGACTTTTCCTGTACGGACTGAAATTACTTTCCGGACAATGTTTTAAAAATGTGTCTATAACCTCAACGTGTCCATTTCTCAGTTAAATTTTATCCACACCTACAGACTTCATTACCATTAAAAAACAGAGTTGTTATTTTGAGGACTAAGGTGTGCCTGACCCAAGACTTGGTAGATTTCATTGTCTCCTATGTGTGAAAACTGGACAATTATTAAGGAAGAGTGAAAAAAGAATTCAAAGAATATTCAATACACAATGGACTGCCAGCAGAATGAATACACAAAGTTGCAAGTTCCACAGAGGCAAGGGGAGTGCGACTGTCTTGTGCGCATTGTGTTTATCCTGTTATCAGGAGAAACTAGTTCCTGGAGAAGGACCCAACTGGTAAAAGAGGTGCACCCTCAACAAGCACTGACACACTGGCGACAAAAATGGGCGCCAATACAACAAAATTTGTGAGGATGGTTCTGGACGGGGCACGACTTCACTCTGTTTACACAGTTGCTAAAGTCAGAACAGACTGTAAGGCACCAAGCAACAACTACAACCACTAGTAAAATTGAAATATGAAAAATGCTTGCTTTAAAAGGATTCAAATTAAAAGCAATATGAAATGGAGAGAAAACAGGGAAACAGCAAGCAAACAAAAGCATCAAGAAAAGTATGTCTTTAAAAAAAGCAAAGGCATATCATTTGTGTTGGGATGAATAGACGGATGGATGGACAGATACAGATAAAGACACAAATGAATGCATATGAAGAAATCAACTATTTGTAACTTAACTTTGCTTGCTGAAAGTGAAGAATACTTACTGATGAAGATCAAAGACTACAGCCTTCGGTATGGATTACATCTCAATGTAAAGAAAACAAAAATCCTCACCACTGGGCCAATAAACAACATTCTTATTAACGGAGAAAAGATTGAAGTTGTCAAGGACTTCATTCTTCTTGGATCAACTACCAACACTCATGGAAGCAGCAGTCAAGAAATCAAATGACACATTGCATTAGGCAAATCTGCTGCACAAGACCTTTTTTTTCGTTAATGTTTTCTTGTGATTTACATGGGAGAACATTAGTTTTACATTCATCCTATCATATATAGTTTCATTGCCATGGGTACAATCCCCTCCATGCATTATCAACCAACCAAAGGGTATACCCTACAACCCTGCCCCTTGGTCGTCAGCACACAGCCTATCTCCCTCACTGTGTCTAAAGTCCCCTGCTGCTCCATCTCTCCACAACATCATCTCTGCCTCCATCTCAGGCCTCACTGATTCTCTGGGTAGGGTGCACAATACCTTTTTAAAGTGTTGAAAAGCAAAGATGTCATCTTGAAGACTAAGGTGCGCCTGACCTAAGCCATGGTGTTTTCAATAACCTCATATGCATGTGA
>NW_006408552.1:8462934-8495631 GCF_000296735.1 Chrysochloris asiatica | reverse complement strand
GGGAGTGATTGACTTTGCAGTCTAGGAGTGGAGGTCCCTGGGACCATCAAGGGGAAGAGAGGAGAGCAGGACCCTACCCAGAGAAGCAGTGACCCCAGAGATGGAGGCAGAGACGATGACGTGGAGAGATGGAGCAGCTGGGGCTTTAGACACAGAGAGGGAGGGGCTGTGTGCTGATGACTGGGGGCAGGCTTGTAGGGTATACCATTTGGTTGGTTGATGATTCATGAAGGGGATTGTAACCGTGGCAATGAAATGATATACGATAGGATGAATGTAAAGCTAATGTTCTTCCATGTAAACTGTCACATAAATTCACAATAAAACATTACAATAACAAAAAGAAGTTATTTGACCAGTATTATTGGTAGTTTATCTCATGCAACAGGCGTTATAGAGAAATACTGTATTTGTATCTTTGGTGTTTTGTTCACTTTTTAATAATTCCATTTGCCCTTTGAGAGTTATATAGTTTGAACCATTTCATGTTTAATTAAATATCTGTTTTTAAAAATCAAATACATAAATGGCTAGACAAAGTTATATATCAAACACATTTTATAATGAAATTTATGTGATACTTATATTTCTATCTTTCATGCTAATGAATTAAACTATAAGCCTTTACACATCAATATGCTGTTGTTGTTGTTGTTAAATACCATCGAGTGTGTTCCAAATTATAGCAACCCTGTATTGGGTTTCTGAGGAGTGGTGAGTTTGAACCACCAACCTTGAGGTTAGCAGTCCAGTCTTAATCTCACAGTGCCACCCCAGGACTCCATATACCAGTATGCAAAGTAAAATTAGTACATAAAGTGGAAAATGGACAAAATATTGAATGATGCAGAAAACATCAAAAGAAGATGGAAGCAATACAGAGCCATTATACCAAAAAGAAGTGGTGGATGTTCAACTAATTCAACTGATATCATATGATCAAGAACCACACTAAAGGAAGAATCCCAAGGTGCACTGAAGGCATTGGCAGACAACAAGGCATCAGAAATTGATGGAATACAAATTAAAATCTTTCAACAAATTGATGCTGCATTTGAGGCACTCACTCATCTATGCCCCAAAATTTGAAAGAGAACTACCTGGGCAATTGACTGGAAGACATCCATATTTGTGAACCTCCCAAAGAGAGTTGACCCAACAGAATGCAGAAATCATCAGACAATATCATGAATATTTCATACAAGTGAAATTTTTCTAAAGATAATACAAAAACTACTGCAACCATACAGAGAACTTCCAGAGGTCCAAGAGGAGGACCTTCAGAAGAAGACGTGGAACGAGGGATTTCTGTTGCTGACGTCAGATGGATCTTGGCTGAAAGCAGAGATTACTAAAAAGATGCTTTACTGACTATGTAAAGGCTTTCGGTTGTGTGGATCATGACAAACTATGAACAACATTGTGGAGAATGAGTATTCCAGAACACTTAATTGTGCTCATGAGAAACCTGTACATAGACCAAGAGGCAGTTGTTCAAACAGAACAAAGGAACACCAGATGGTTTGACATTAGGAAAGGTGTGTGCCAGGGTTGTATTCTTTCACCATACTTATTCAACATGTATGCTAAGCAAATAATCTGAGAAGCTGGGTTATATGAGGAAAAACGTGGAATTTGAGGAAGACTCAGTAACAACCTTCAATATATAGATGATATAATCTTGCTTACTGAAAGCAACAAGGACTTAAAATATTAACTGATGAAAATCAAAGACCACAGCCTTCTATATGGCTTGCACCTCAATGCAAAGAAAACCAAACCCCTCACTACTGGACCAATAAACATGGATATCAATGGAGAAAAGACTGCAGTTTTCAGAGACTTCATTTTGCTTGGCTCAACCATCAACACTCATGGAAGCAGCAGTCAAGAAATCAAATGACATATTGAATTATGCAAATCTATTACACCAAGACCTCTTTTAACGTGTTGAAGAACAAAGATGTCAGTTTGAGGAATATGACACATCTGACACCAGTCATGGCATTTTCAATAACCACATATGTCTGTAAAAGTTGGACAAAGAATAAGGAAGACAGTAGAAGAATTGATGCATTTAAGTTACGGTATTAGAGGTGAGTATTGAAAGTACCATGCCAGAAGAACAAACCAATCTGTGCTGGAAGAAATATACTCAGAATGCTCCTTGGAAATCAGGATTGTTTTGTCTTGCGTATTTCAGACATATTTTCAGGAAGGACCAGTCCCTAGAGAAAGATATCATGTTTGATAAAGTGGAGGGTTAGAGAAAAGAGGAAGACCCCCAATGAGGTGGACTGGCACAGTGGTGGCAGGAATGGACTAAAACGTAGCAATGATTGTGAGCTTGACCCAGGACCAGACAGTCTTTTGTTCTGTGGTGCAAAGGGTCACTGTGAATCAGTACAAACTCAATGGCACTTAATAACAACAGCAAAGTAAAAAATATTTTGAATGTTAAGTGAAATGAACAGAATTTTTTAGTATTCTGCTAGTCAATAGAGAAGAAAATAAAACATTACAAAAGGACACAGATATTTGAAAAAGTCAGTGTGATCTGGTAAATATAAATTTGGTAACTTATAGACATCATTTTCTAGAGTATCCAAAAGACACTACCTCTAACCAGACGTATATACTAGGTTACAACAATATCAGAGGAAATCAAAACTCAGAAATGACACCAAGAGCCTTCTTTGACCATGATAAATACTAATGACAGTATTTTTAACTGAGTATCCGTATAACTTCCTGTTGTTGTGATGTCAAATTGGTTCTGAATCATAGCGACCCTATGAAAAATAGAACAAAATACTGCCCAATCCTACACCATCCTCACAATTATTGTTACATTTGAGCCCGATACCACTGCCACTGTGCCAATCCATCTTGTTATAGGTTTCCTCTTTTTCAATGACACTCCCCTTTACCAAGCATGCTGTCCTTCCCCAGGGACTGATCCCATCCTGATAACATGTACCACGTATAAGAGACAAGGTGTTTCCACCCTTGCTTCCCAGGAGAATTCTCGCTGTACTTGTTTCAACCCAGAATTCTTTGTTCTTCTGGCATCCCATGGTACCTTTAATATTGTTCTGCAACACCATAATTCATATGTATTGATTCTTCCACAGTCTTCCTTATTCTTTGTCCAACTTTCACATGTATTCAAGGTGACATAGTCAGGCACACTTAAGTCTTCAAACTGAGATTCTTACTCTTGAACACTTTTAAGAGATCGTGTGCAGATCTGCCTACCAGAACATGCTGCTTGATTGTTTTAGCTTTTGCTTGAATGACTGTTGATTATGGGTCCAAACAAACGAAGTCTTTGACTACTTCAGTCTTCTCTCATTTATCATGATGTCACATTTAGATTACAATAGAAAAAAAACAACCTTTGCACACTGAAAATTGGATCAAAGACGATCCAAGTACACCATTTAAACATTAAATAAATGAAAAGGATGAATACACAGATTTTCAAAAACATACATGATTGCTCTAAAACAGAGGTAAAGTTGCAAAATAATGAATTTTCTATTAAATAAAAGATAGAAAAATAGCCTAATTATAGTGATCAAAATAAAAATTAAAAGAAATATGATCAAATAAGATACTAACAGAACATTCAAAAAATGGAGTCCTGATATGGCACTGTAAGATAAACGCTGAACAACAAGGTTGGTTTGAACTTCAAGGTTGGTGGTTCAAACTCACCAGACACTCCTCAGAAACCTTATACGGGATCACTATGAATCACACTCAACAGCATTTAGCAACAACAACAAAATGTGAAGAACATAAATTAGAAATGAAAATACATACAATTAATAAAGCAGTGTATACACGGAAGAAAGCCACATGAAACAAGAGACATACTTATTAGATGAAGTATAAAAAGATATTACAAGAAAATCAAAATTAGAAGCTAACAAAAATACGATAGACACATTTCTACATCATAGTAGTAAACACTACTCTAGCAAACATTATTTTAAAACCATAGTAAAATAACTTAAAGTATAACATTTAAAAGGTTAAACAAAGTTTGTCCCAGAGTATGGGAAATAGGAAAATCTAACCTTTTTCCAAAATGTGGTAATAAAGAAACCAATAAAGGGCATTATTGAATGCACTTACTAAGAAATTGGATGAAATACAACAAATTGAATTTAATAAATAAATTTAATAATAAATCAGAACCAAGTTCTGGTACAGTTTTTCATAAAAATACAAATTTCACCAACTTGCAAAGGGGCACAAAGGGTATTTCTGAGATGATGTTTTCAAATTTGTACAGAAATGGTTTTACTAAAAATGCTTAAATTTTACAATCAGAAGGGTTCGTTTTATAGCATGTAAATTAAATACCTTAATAAAGCTATTTAATTTTTTTAAAATTAAATCCACCAATTTAACTCTGACTCCAGATAGAGTCCCTTTATGGTTAAGGACTTACCACCTAATTAGCCCAAAGTCACCCAGGGCAATCTCCCGCTCTTAGAGGCAATTGTGCTACAGATGATCCCCTAAGCATAAGACTGAAATCCATAATATTTATAATCCCTGCGATTAAACAGAGCATGTACAGTAGCGAACACACACCTTGGAGATGCGATCCCAATCTTGTTCCCATTCCCCTGCCAGTGAGTCAATTGGGACTCCCAAACACTACAGAGGGTCTGAGAGTTACAGCTTTAAGGCAGCACAGACTCTCATCTCTGTCCACAGAGTGGCTGCTGGCTTACAACCACAACCTTGTGGTTAGCATATCAACGCCTCATCCACAGCACCACGAGGGTTCCCAGAGAAAAGGTGAAATCATTGCTAAATCCAACTATCATAAAATTACCTAAATGGAATTGCAAAAGTTTTGTTAATATGACTCATGCCATAGAAGCCGTGCTGGGAATTTTCAGTCTTTTATGCCTCTTAGTGCCCTCCTAGATAACTACTTAAGATCTATGGCAAAGACAATGCCTTAATGATTTGTGTTATTAGCCTGAGAAATGAAAACATTTGACACACTTTCATATGCCAATCATATCTATCATTAAATGTTCGGTAGATTTAATCACAGTGGAAAATATTGAAAGGTAATAAAGAGAGAAAAATAAGCCAAAATCAATCTAACTACACAATCTCACACATAAACAAGAAGCAATTAAGACAATCGAGGGTAATCTGAGCCACTTGGAAAGCCTTCCAGCAGATACACTCAATCCAGATAGCCGAACTTAATAATGTTCTACTGCTTATCAGGAGAATCATAACTCCACTCTCTACGATTCAGCCAAGAGGCTGTAGCAATATGATTTCTTCTTAATTTAATAATGTGAAGGCAAGAGGATGGAAGTGTAAAAAGCAGAGCTTGACATATAACTCACATCTCTCTATGTACAACTTGGTACTATCCCTAGGTTGAAATTATGCTGGCAAATGACGTGGCAACATGTTTGACTTTTCATCGTTGGCTGAAAATGGAGTCAAATGACCAGAGGAGAAAAGAAAAGATATACACGAAGAGGATTAACTACAAAAGTCTGAATGGACAGGTGTTTGGCTTTTTGTGGATAAGACTGGGCTCAAAGGTAAATCTGTTTTCAAATAGGCTCAGGAAGGGACATTGAATGCCTCAATGCTATGCAAAAATAATTTGATGAAGGAATATTTGGCTGCACTGGTATTGTTTCCAGTCTTGTGATAGTAAAATTCTGATTATTAAAAGGAAATTATGAGATAAAACGTTTGCCATGGATTATATAAAAATATCAAACACCTACATTTTACTTTTTATGTTTTTCTCTTAAGCAAAACGTGTTTTTGAACAACTTTTTTTAAAAAGGCTTGACATTCCTTAAAATAACCATCACCCTCAAACATAAGTCTTAAACATAACTTTCATGGGGTCAAAACCAAAGTCTTTACCAGGGTCTAGAAGAACTCTGAGTGTTGCAAATGCATCTTTGGACTATGATCCAAAACACTGACGGTTTCAAACCATCCAGGGTCCTCAGAGACCAGTCTGACGCTCACCTTCTCTAAGGGCACAGCAGCCCCGACAATACTGTGGAGTATTTCTCTGTAGACATGGGGTCGCCATGAAACGAAATTGACCCAACGTCCATTAACCCCACCAGAAGGCACCCATGATATTGGGCTCCCCATTATCTCTCTGAATCCATTTCCTTCTACTCTCTGCCTTTCTCAATTTGTTACCCATCAGCCTGCTCACTGTTCTGAAACAAATCTTTCTACCTCAGGGCCTTTGCACTTCTCTCTTTCTGTAATCCAGTGGAACTCATGACTTATTACCTCATTTCTGTAAATCTTTACTTACAACTCCCTTGGTCAGTTAGGCCTGAACACCTGATCATCCCATTAACAAGGCTACCCTGCCTCCATTCAACACCTTCTAGTGTGACGCTGTGGGTTAATGCATCAGACTGCAAAGCCATTTGAACTGCAAGGGCGGCAGTTCAAGCTCACCAGCGTCTCCTCGAAAACTCTATGAACAGGATCGTTATGGGTCAGACCTGACTCAATGGCACTTAACAACAACAACAAATATCAACTATATTGTACTTACTCTGTTTATCTCCCTTAAACATTCCTCACCCCAACAATATTATAAACCTCAGGACAAGAATTTTTATCGATTTTATTCCAGACCCTAGGGCAGACCTAGAA
Source organism: Chrysochloris asiatica (assembly GCF_000296735.1). Taxonomy (NCBI): domain Eukaryota; kingdom Metazoa; phylum Chordata; class Mammalia; order Afrosoricida; family Chrysochloridae; genus Chrysochloris; species Chrysochloris asiatica. The sequence continues at coordinate 8,488,938 of NW_006408552.1, read as the reverse complement.
TTTAGAAGATGGTCAATAAACATTTCTTTAACTAATCATGCTCTTTAAGGTCTGCGGCATTTATATTAATTAAACCACCCCACAAAATGGCCCTGTCACTGGGTAATAAAAGACCAGTGCTTGGGGGTGGCCAGTGAAGTGAGCTTGAAAGCTGGGAGAGAAGAGGCAGGCACACTGATAGCACATGGGTCCTGTGACCACAATAATCTGTAGACCCCTTAGGCTTCAGAAAGCTCCACCAGTGACTTAGCTCCTGAAACGTTGGTGGTGGTAAGTGCTGTCCCGTCAGACTCATAGCGACCCTAAATAGGGTTTCCAAGGCTCTAAGTCTTTATGGGAGCAGAAAGCCTTATTTTTTCCCTGAGGAGTGGTTCATGAGGTTAAAATACCAAGCTTGTGTTTAGCAATCAAGTACTTATCCCATAGTACAACCAGAGCTTCTTATAAAGTGATTCATTTTCATAAAACGGAATGTAGAATATAATTGTACATCATTTAATGCATCTTCATTGTGGCATTTAAGAATTTTGAAAGCACTTGTTCAGCAAAAGGTTAAACACCACTACCAAGAGATGTTACATACTTACTGATTGGATTATCACTTTCAAGTAATTTGGATAATAGGAAGCATTTAAAAAATACTATTTATTTCTCATTCTAACAAGTACATTTTTAAAAAGGTCAGAAAGCTCATTTTCTTATTCTTTTTAAATGAATCCATCAAAAACCTTCTTCTGAGATAACTAATAAAGGCAGAAGCCTTTAAAAATGTGTACACCCAAACAATGACCTAATTAAATAATAATAACAATATTTATTGTTACGTGTTGTGAGTCAGTTCTGCCTAATAGCGACCCTGTATAGGGTTTCTAAGGAGCAACTAGTGGGTTTGAACTGTGAACCTGTGGTTAACAGTCCCATGCTTATCCTACAGTGCCACACTGGCCCCACCATTTCTAGGAATAAACGTATCCTTCGAGATAAAGTTTTTAATGAGAATGCACTTTCAGTGGAGATGGCATAGGTTGTTTTTTTTTTTTTTTGTCATCTTGCACAGGAATGGCTTACGTGACCTCCAGTAACATCACTTTGTAAAATCTGCCGAATAAGACCTCTTTAAAGTGTTCAAGTGCAAATATGTCAGTTTGAGGACCTGGTCTTTCTGATAACCTCATTTGCATGTGGAAGTTGGACAGTGAAGACCGTAGAAGAATCGATGCAATTGAGTTACGGTGTTGGAGGAGAATATTCAAAGTACCATGGGTTGCCAAAAGAACAAACTGATCTGTGCTGGAAGAAGTACAGCCAGAGTGCTCATTAGAAACCAAGATGGTGAAACTTCATCTCTCATACTTCGTAAATTATCAGAAGGGACCAGTCCCTTCTCCCACAGGAGAAAGAGACACTATGCACAAGAGAACAAAACACTGCCCTATCTTCACAGTTATTTTTACCTTTGAGTCCATTGTTCCTGCCACTGTGTCAACCTATCTCCTTGGGGGGCGTGGGGGTGGGTCTTCTGCTTTTTCGTTGGCCCTCCACTTTACCAAGCATGATGGCCTTACCCAGGGACTGATTCCTCCTCATCGCATGTCCAAAGTACGAGAGATGATTTTTTTCAAAGGACACAATAATTACAGGGGCTTGTTAGAAATAAATTTGAAGAAAACTGAAAGCTACTGGTGAGAAAAAGGACAGGAAAGTTGTGCAAAGGAATGTCTTTTCATCAGGATAATGCACTGAGGGTAGCAAGGACTGTTGGATGAGAATTTCACTGGTAAAATCTTATCCCATCTACCCTCTGGCCCTGTTCTTTATTGCCTCTCCAGATTCATTCCCCCGCCTCCCCCAACTCAAAGAACAGTGAAATACAACAAGATCGAGTCTCTCAAGGATGCCAAAACTGCCATTTTGACATGGTATAAATTAAAAAGCACAGATTTCTTTGGGGAAGGGTTAGCTGAAACACCACCCATGGAAGTGTATAGACTTAGATATTGAAAAACAATAGCTTCACATTTGGATATTTTTGTTTAAAAATGGCTTCTATGATTTTGCAGGAATGCTTTTAAACTTATTCTGGTATATTTTCAATAGTGTTCAAACTTGCCTCCTGCAATGCCACTAAGAAAGGGAAAATACTCATGTCTGGCTAGGTTGTTGTCGCTGTGTGCTGTTGAATTGGTTCTGAGTCACAGTGACCTGGTATAAGGTTTCCAAGGAGCAGCTGGTGGGTTTGAATTGCTGACTTGGTGGTTAGGAGTCCTCTGTTTATCCTACAGTACCTATGCTGTCATTGTTAAGTGCTGTCAAGTTGGTTCTGACTCACAGTGACCCTGTTTTCAAGGAGCAGCTGGTGGGTTTGAACTGCCGATCTTGTGGCTCATGGTCCATTGCTGATTCTATAGTACTATACCAGGATAGTACTATACCAGGAGTCCTATATTCCCTATAATACAGAACCAATACGCAATAGTCATCTTCTGTTTCTAACCATTACACCAATTCAGTAAATTAAATGTTGTATTTCTGAACTTATAAATGGAGAAATCAAAGCCGATAAAGACTAAGTAATCTGCATAAAGTGGCTAAGGTAGAACACAGTCTACATTTAGGACTAGAACCAACTCCCAAGTGCTCAGCACTGAGTGGCTATGTATAGTTGAGGTAGTATACAAGGACGAGCATATCCTTAGAATGAAAGCTCTCAGATCCCACCTGGACTCAACCTGGTGGCAATGGGTTTTCATCCCTCCAGGTGCACTGGTGTGGCACTGTGGGATAAAGCATTAGACTGCAGGGTCAGTTTCAGCCACAAAGTGAGTGGTTCAAACAGATCAGCCACTCCTCGGAAACTCTATACAGGGTGGCAATGAGTCGGCACTGACTTGACAACACTTAACAACAAGGTGTGCTGGTGGTATGGTGGGTTAAGCATAGGGCTGCTAACCACTAGGTTGGTGGTTCAAACTCACCAGCTGCTTCATGAGAGAAAGATGAGGCTATATGCTCTGTAAAGATTTATAGCCTCAGAAACTCTTCGGAGCAACACTCCTTTATCCTAACAGGGCATCAAGGAGTCCGAACTGACCCAACACGAACTGACCCAACAGCAGTGGTCACTATGCTCCGCTACCCTGCCAAATGGCTACATACTGTCTTGACCTTAAATATGAAATACTCAGCATGTGTAAGGCAGGTCTTACAGTTAAGATCAACGATTCAATCAGCTCTGTGGTCACTGCTATCACATCATTAAAAACAGGGTCAACTCATCCTCCTTAAAAAAAAAAAAAAAGAATGTGAAAGAGAAAGCAAATATAAAATGTATGTCGTATGTGGGGGAGGGAAGCCCCACAGCTATTTGGGACACTAGTGTGTTCTGAAATTATTGTTCACTTCCACATTCCAAAATTCCCTAAACTCCTAACAGATCAAAGTTTCACAGATCATCCCTCAAAAAATAAAAAATAAAAAAGGCGAGAGCAAGAGACAAGAAACACAAATTAATAAGTATTTAAGCATTCTGTTTCATCATGATAACAAACAGATGGTTTTAATATTCTAGAGGCTAATTCCTGAACAATTAAAAACACAGCAAGACATTAACATCTAATGAAACATTTTAACTACCAGTATATGCATCTGCCATTAATTCCCACACAGTAAGGTCTTGGATCCCCTCAATCTGTTCTTTATTAAGGAAAGTTTTTCCACTCTGAATTTACTGAAGGAGAGAATTAACAACTGTTTTCAATCAGCAATCAGCAGGATATTTCGCCAATGTGTACAGAAACCATGTACAGTATCAGACTTAAATTTATTCTCATGCCGGCTTTGACGTCCACACATTTGCAATTTTAAAGCAGACCCAGTTTTCTAATTAGGATTTATTCCCCCACTATAAAAAATCCATACCACATAAGTCTCTTGATAGACAACAGAAATTCTATACTGAGCTGTTCCTAAAAAATGATGTATGTTAGCTTTAGTTTTACCCTGCAGTGATGTAGTTACTATTTTAGGCATCAAGAAATCAAACAGGATTGTGAGTCAACACAGTGATGGAGGTATAATCCAGACCAGAATGGTTTTACTAGTCCTGATACAAGTATGTTGGATTCATTGTAATGGCATCTAGTCAGGAACTGGTCAATATTAACTCTCTCTCTCAAGCCATGTCAGGTCTTCATTCTCGCCCACACTGCAATCACTCATATATGAGGAGGGCTTTCAAATGTTCATGGAAAACCTCCATTATCTTTTAATTCCATTTTTCCATGAACTTTTTGAAGCCCCCTTGCATTATTTGGAGCTGATCAGAAGACCTCTTTGTAGCTGAAACACATTGACAATGGTGTGTGTCAGAAGTCAAACAATCCAAGACAGATGAAGGCTAAAATCACTTGCTGCCTTTTTCATCATAAACTGGGAATGAGGACTTGAGCTGAGGGATTGGCAGTAACCCAGTCGGAGTGTTTTGTTCTCTTGTGCATAGTCAGAACTGACTCCAGGGCACCTAACAACAACAAAAATCAATCTTCATATAGACCTAAGGTAAGTAAGGTAAATGTTTATGGTCCCCTTTACTAAAAAAAGAAATGAACGTTCTAAGAGGTTAATGATCAAGTCAAAGATACCCAGAGATAATGTGGTAAACTGAGCTTAACTGAGCCTAGTACTTGAACCCTGTAAACGCTGGTGGAATGTTCCATTCAGTTACTAGCTGCATGGATGTGTACATCCCTCACACAACAATCAGAGCGACAAGACAGCACTATCACCATGCAACGTAAGGTTAAGCAAGGGAAGGCTCACACTAACTCAAGGTAAAAATGGCAAACATAGAACCCATAGCAAGCATTAGTACTAAACTCTCCTGGTGTGGCTCTATAGGATAAGCACTGCACTGCTAACCAGACTGACAGTTCCGCAACTATTTGAGATTATTGCTCTGGGAAAGTACCAGAGAAATAATGTATTTAAGGTATATTTATCCTGGTTGTTGGAGTCCTGGTGTGGCACTGTAGGTTAATGCACCAGACTGCAAAGTCATTTAAACTGCAAGGTCAGCGGTTCAAGTTCACCAATTGCTCCTTGGAAACCCTACACAGGGTCGCTATGGGGGTTGGAACCAACTCAACGGCACTTAACAACAACAACAACATCCTGATTGTTGGAGTCCTGGTGCATTGCTATAACATAAGCACTCAGCCATAAGATCAGTTTGAATCACAAGGTCAGCGCTTCAAACTCATCAGCCACTCCTTGGAAACCCTATACAGGGTAACTATGAGTCTGCCCCAACTCGCAGTACTTAACAACAACACCAGACTATTGAGAGCATCATCATCCATGGGGCAATGCAATTACAGTGCGTCTGTTCCTCTGGGTAAATCAGATTTCCAAGATTTTCTGATTTAGTGGCCAAACATGTTGGAATAAGCAGTTGGCAAATCAGCTATAAATAATTATTCTGGTTTCTCTGTAATGGAAGAAATTATATAAATAACCTCACATATCTTGATCTTTTTTCAAGCATCTCTCGGTGTCTCAAGTTCCTTCACAGAGAGAGTGACTAATAATTGAAGTACTCTTTTAACACAGATTATTTTGTGTCACATTAGACTCAGAAAAGCAACCGAGAACATAATTTCATTTATTTTAGCCATGTGCAGAGAGAAATTTAGTTTAATGTAATGATGAGATAAAAAAAAAACATAACAAAACTAATCAACTAATGCTAAGCATGCTTCTTATTCAAAATCTATAGTTGCCAAGTGATTCTTGTCTAGTTTATAACTTAATTGTGAATCTTGGCTCTGGGAAGTTAGTATTAAATTATTAGGAAAAAAAGAAAGGAGAAAGGCATATAGACTCATTCACCTCTTTTAAAAACCTACTAACTCTTAGTGCCTTGGCCTGTAAGAAGAATGCATGCATATATACGAATGTGCCTATATGTGTATCATCTATAGCAAATAAAGCATCTAGCATAGTGGTTATGAATTGGGTTGCTAACCTCAGGGTCAGCAGTTCGAAACTACCAGCTGTTCCGTGGGAGAAAGATAAGGCTTTCTGCTCCCATAAAGAGTTACAGCCTCGGAAGCCCTGTGCAGGGTCACTATGAGTCGGTACCGACTCCACGGCACATAACAACAACAACAATACCAGAACAAATTGCATAAGATGTCTGAGAGCTGTTAACCAAAAAGCAAATGAAACCCACAGTCACTGAGTGGATTCCGGCTCCATCCACAGCGACCCTATAGGACCATAGATAGGGCTTCTGAGACTGCAAATCTTTACAGGAGTAGGCAGTTGCTGGACTTGAACTGTCAACCTTGAAGTTAGCAGCCCAATGCTTGACCCACTGTACCTAGCAAATGATAAAAGAAAATCACTTAACATATTAAACACTGTAACTTACAAAGATTGTAAGGGACACCTACTTTATACTTCCTTGTAATTATACAATGAAAGTTTAATGATGTCAGTAAGCCAAAATCCATATGTACAGATATGAACATGAAATTAAATAAAAAATAAATGTGGGGTTTTCCTAACAACCAGCGTTGTTGTTGTTGTTGTTGTTGTTGCTAAGTAAGTGCTGTCAAGTCTGTTCCGACTCATAGCACCCCTGAATAGGGTTTCTGAGGAGCGGCTGGTGAGTTTGAACTGCCGACCTTGTGGATCACACTGATCTTGCAGTCCAGTGCATTAACCCACAGTGTCACACCATTCCTACACACACTTACACATACAAAATCCCCACAGACACACTATAAAGTCATTATCGATACATGATGTTGGTGATGGTTATGTGCTATGGAGTCAATTCCAACTCATAGTGACCCTGTACCGGGTTTCCAAGCAGAAAGCCTCATCTTTCTCCCGCAGAACCGCTGGTAGTTTCGAACTGTGGACCCTGAGGTTAGCAAACTGATTCGTAAGCACTACGCTCCCAGAGCTCCTTTATTGATAGTCTTAACTTTTTTAGGAGAAAAGCAGAAGAGAGGGTTGAGGTCTATATCTCTTTTTTTTTTGGAAGTTCTTATGAAAATTCATAAGCCAGATGGCATTCAATAAATGTAAAGAGCTAAAGAATTTAGTTTTATAGAAAAACATCAATTAGCATAGGAAAATTAGCAATTAAGCAACCATTATACAACATATATCAATATTGTTAACGAGTGAGTATATACAATTCGAATATTGTTAACGAGTGAGTATATACAATTCGACCGTGAACTTGGCTAGGATGAAACCTTGTTTCAAGCACGGCTAGCTGATTGTGAAAAGCTAATCAGTAACTTCCTCACAGCTAATTTTGGGTTCCACACTACTCTGCTGTCCCACTGGACCAAAGCTATTTTTGGATCTTGCCAGGACCACAGGCGTTCCTCAGCAATTGACCTTTGTTTCTTCTCATTTTTAGTTTCCAACCGTAAAATGTATTAACTCATTCCCTTTTATTGTACATGCAATCCTGTTTGGTCCTCAGCAGTAAAAGAAGAATACAACAATTACAGTTTTTGACTTTTGTGTGGTCAGGTTCATGAGATAATACCCTGAGAAGAGATCTGTTTAAGCCTCAGCCTCAAAGTCCATCCATAAAGGATGCAAGATCAGTTCCAGAAAAACACCTGAAAACACAGATCATTTGCACAAAGGTGGTTTTGACAGAACATTTAGTTGAGACTATCTGAACATGGGAGAACTCCACATGCAAAAGGAAAGAAGGCTCAAAGCAGCAGGAGGCACCTGTGGTTCATTAAGAGGAATTATGGGTTTATAATGAACAGTGATGTCTGAGAACTGATGAAGGGAGTGACCAGGAGAAGAGCTACTTATTGAAGCAGATTTTAACATTAAGGGACTCTCTTTGTTTGAAATCTGGTACCTTGTAAAAATCACTGGAACACTACTGAAAATACAGATTTATATCTCGATGGCTTTGTCTCTACCTCGCAATTTTCTGTAACACATTATCTGCCAAAATACGCTGTTCAACACCTAATTTTCAAATGGAACTGGAAACAGAGTTATGAATATATATATATGCAACTTAAAGGAGAATCCAACAGAAGAACAAATACTTTTTCCCAATTATGCATTTTTTTATCATTTCATTCTCAGAGCAAATAAAATAAGCCTTCCCTGTGCAGTGATTGAAAATATTACCACAAGAAAATGTTTGCAGAACCTGACTTTTTGTTAGAGAGGTCTGTGAAATGCAAATATTCTTGTGAAATATGAATCATTTTTATTTAATATTAAGTGGGGTCTGTCATTGAGATAGGATAGATAGATAGATAGATAGATAGATAGATAGATAGATAGATAGATAGATAGATAGACAGACAGATAGATCGTTAGATATAGACTTTGCTGTACAAATGTTAACAGTCTTTCTAACTCAATACTTCTGATCTGTTTGGAAGAATATGCAATTCTTATTTCAAAGACTATTTGCTACCATGCAGCTAAAGAGAAGACTGCTCATTGCAGACATCCTAGGAAAGGAAGCAAGGAAAAGATCTCCTGAGTTCTAAGATTTCAATGGAGAAAACAACCCCACCAGCCCATAGTTCCCTCTGGAAGTCACCACCTGTCTGTCCGTTGTCCTACTGGGGTGACTTGTATGTTGCTATGATGCTGGCAGTGATGTCACCAGTGTTTCAAACCCCAGCAGGGTGATCGAGGGCAGGCAAGTTTCAGAAGACCTTCCCCACTAAGGCTAAGAAGGCTTAGTGATTCAAAATTAGTCAATGAAAACTTTGTAGATTATAACAGGACACTGTTGAATGCTCTTACTTTGATCACATTCATGAGGATGGATCAAACCCCAGAGAGGGACATTATGTTTTGAGAAGTAGGGCCAATGAAACAAGGGAGACACTCAGTGAGATGGACTGATATAATTGTTACAATGGTACATTCAAACATGAGACCTTGAGTATGATGAAGGATCATGCGATATTTAATATTGTTTAGATAAAATCCCCATGAGTCACAGTCTATTTGACTCAACAACAGACATCTACCTATCCATCCATGCATCCATCCACCCACTCATCCATCCATCCTTGCAAATTCCCATCCTTCCATCCATCTATGCATCCTCCCCTCCATCCATCCATCCATCCATCCATCCATCCATCCATCCTCCCTTCCATCCACCCAAACTCTTATCCATCCATTCACCTCTGGAATATAGCTAACAAAATATAAACAATAGTGAAGTCAGATTTTCAGATCCAGGAATTTTAATGTAAGTTGATATTTTACCCAAAGGAGAATGTGAGAAAATCACCTTTGGTGTACACAAAAATATTGATTCTAACACAGTTATTTTGGAGTTGAATACCTAAAAATTTCTCCTAAATTTCTTCTTTCTGCAAATTTTGATGCTAGATAAGGGAAAGCCGAAGAGAAAGAACTATTTTCGAGACCAGGTGATGAGGGTTGAGAAACATACAATGAATAAAAGGAGTGACGGTGGGTTGGAATTGAGAAGCATACCAACAAACTATGGAATTTCAGAGTAACACTTCTGAGCAAAGGACAGAGAACAGTTTGAAAAACTTGAGAAGTATAAAGTCAAGTGAACATGAAAATACAGAGACTGTAACACAGAGAACATTCGAGAACTACATCCAAAGGGGTTTTGTTGTAGTTGTTTTACATCCCTTTCCTTAGCATGAGACAGAAACCCTACTGGAACTCCAGGCTGCCGACCGCCAGTACCCCACAGCTAGTCATGGCAACAGCTGCACAACTCTGTTGTAATAAACTGAAACCATTTCATAGCTTTATTGTTCTGCAGTTGTGTCTGAGCATAGCCACTCTCCCCTCTGAGGACTCCAGGGCCCGCAAGGGCAGCAATGAGAGAAGATCTCATTTACCTAAAAGCACTTATAAATTTTTAATTTGCTTTAACAAGTAAATTAACAAGTCCCTCATTCAGGCAAGTTTTATGGCTTCTTGCCACTTGGGGAAGGCCGTAAAAGTTTTATAGATAATCCAGAGCTACTGAGACTGCTCATAATAAATTGTCTGTTTCCTGTTATTTTATCAAACCACTGGGCTTCTAATGACTTAAAGTCACAGTCCCCTTATATACACGCTTTTTATGAGGCTGTGATTATAAACTCCAAAGAATACCTTAAATTACACTGGACCCTGCTAATCATGACAAAGATTTTTTTTTTTTTTTTGAAATGGGAGTTCACTTTCGGCTCATGCTAGCTAATAAATACTACAATATGTTTCGGAGACAGAGTGCTGATTCTCCATTTTATTTAAGATGCTGCCTTAGTCAACGTTTCCATTAAAAATATTTTTAGGTGGCTGCAACTTGAGCTGCTTGAGCTCTTGCATGTGGACTCACCAATATTTGGGCCCACGGTGACTGTGGCACTTTGATAGGTGAGTGCAAGGGGACAGCCTGCTGTTGATATACAAGCCATGTATTATGAGAGAAGTGGAATCTCAAGATGTAGGGACCAGGGTTTGACCCTGAATTAACATTGAATTTGTTGTTGATGTTGTTGTCGAGTGCCGTCAAGTTGACTCCAACCCATAGTGACCCTGTATAGGGTTTCCAAGGAGCAGCTGGTGAGCTTGAACCGCTGACCTTGCAGTTCAAATGGCTTTGCAGTCTGGCACATTAACCCACAGCACCACACCAGAACATTAAATTTAGGAACTAGTTAAGAGCAAGCCATTAGAGACTGAATGACCTTCAAGAGGGGGTTTCCCTGAAACACAAAGGACCAAGGCAGATCTCCTTAAACTCTTTCTCATTAAACTTACCTATAGCCAGCAAGCCCATTCCAACTCAGTGTGACCCTGCATAGGGTTTCTGGTATGGCACTGTATGTAGTTAATGCGCTGGACTGAAAAGTAGGGTTGAACCTCAAGGTCAGCCATTCAAGTTCACCAGCTGCTCCTCGGAAAGCCTATACAGGACTACTATGAGTAAGAACTGACTCCACCAACAGCACTTAACAACAACAACAACAAATAGGGTTTCTAAGGCTGTAAATCTTAACAGCACCTGAAAGCCTCATCTTTGTCTTGTAGAAAGGTGGGTGGGTTTGAACTGCAGATCTTGTGATTAGCAACCCAGTGCTTTCCCTACAGCGTCACCAGAGCTCCAGCTTATTAAGTGCCTATATTTGCTCTGATGGCCCAGTGGTGAAAGCATTCTGCCACTAACAGGAAGGTTGGATGGTTGAACCCACTCGCTGTTTGGCAGAAGACAGCTGTGATAAACTGATTCCATAAAGATTGTTGTTGTAAGGTACCACCCAGTCAGTTCTGACTCATAGTGACCCTGTATATTGTTTCCGAGGAGCAGCTGGTGGGTTTGAACTGCTGACCTTGCGGACCAGCGCTCATCCTGCAGCGCTACAGCAGGGCATCTGCTTTAGAAAACCCTATGGGACAATTCTTATAGGATCTCTATGAGTCAGAATCGACTTGATAACAATGGGTTTAGTATAGGGTTTATTATTAGGTAGTAAATGGTAAATAATAAATTGATTATGATAATATTTTTGTTAGATGCCTGTTGCAGACCGTGTAGGCCTGGTCAGAGGTTCGAGTGTAACAAATGAGGCCACTGGCAGTCAATAGCAAATTGTTTTTCATCTTAGCGTTGAGTTATATTTATTAATTTAATACATGGAGCCCTTGATAATCCACAGATAACTGATATTTTCCTAAAACCGAAGACTGTAAAGGTTGCAAGGTCAAGCCTTCCTCCAAAGGATTAACTAAAAATATCTTAGCTACTTCTCGGTTCTTTGTTCTATAGACAAAGAACCCATCCTCCCTAATCCCTTTTCCAGGTGCAGCCCATTCACCTGGGCATCTCGAGTCCTCCTGAAAACCTGGCTCAGGAAGCTGAAACAGCGGGACTCCACCCAAGCTTTTGTCTTTACCTCTCACTTTCCCCCAACTGAGCTCAGGGCTATAGATATGTTAATTGAGCCTGAGAAACCAAGTTGCAGGCCTGGGATTTGAACCTGCGAAGTACGATGTAAAGTTACCTGAATGTCTGGAAAATTACTGATGCTAGCTGTACCTTGTTTTAGTCCCTCCCAGCTTGGTGTGAAGCTCCTCCCCTAAATAAAACAGAGGCCCGGGCCTCCCCAGGTATGTAGTACAGGTTGGAGGGCATGCAGTAAAGATTGCAGAGCAGTGAGTTGCTGCCTGCAGAGGCCACGATGCCTGTAGTCCCAAGTCTGCCCACCAGTGATGTATCCACCCTGGCTTTGGGGTGCCTCATTGTCCCCCTTCTTCTGTCTGTCTGTGTATTCTTTTGCTATCTCTACCACCGCCAGGTATCTCCTCCTTGTGAACTGAACCCCTATGTTGAGGCAAGTCCCCGACAGATGCCATCAAGTCAATTTCCACTCAATGCAACCCCATGTGACAGAGTAGGACCATCCCATACAGTTTCCAAGACTGAAATCTTCGGGAGGAACTGATCACAAGGTCTATTTCCTGCAAAGCCACTAAGCTGGATTTGAACTGCCAATCTTTCAGTGAACAGCCAAGCACATAATTACTGTGCCCCTAGGGTTCCTAGATTATGATTCATCACTTACAAATGACAGGGAATAGACTCAGGATAAGAAATCAATAACAAGGTAAAGAGAATAAAATATGCTTTCCAATGCGATCTCTGAAAACATGGAGTCAGTGAGACCACTTATTTGGCTCAGGTTGCTCTGTGATGATCTTTTTATACACACACACACACACACACACACACACAAGTTCAAAAGACATCCACTTGTTCAAATTCTTATATCTAAAGATAGAATCTTAGGGAAAAGTCACCCACTACCAAAGACAGATGATCTATGTAAGGTCTGTACACAAAATGGTTCAAAAGCCCAAGAGAACATATTGCACACAGTTCCTTCAGATACAATGTGTGCTGTGGGCCACACAGAGTGTGGAGTTCTTCTTTCATTCATATTGATTTTCTCCCAGAAAAAAAGACAACCTCTTAGATCAGGATCACCAATGGTAATCTCACCAGCAGGCCCATCATTTGAATAATGATTGCTCTTGTGAGGCTTCAGAGTTTTGATTCTCATTATAATTGCAACACCTGGTTGCAAAGCTGCAGTGCATGAACCTCTAGGCCAGGGTGTCAGAACCAAATCATGAAAGATGCATTCATAACAGATTTTTTTTCCTATTTTTTTTTCCCTCTCGGGGGAAACAAATAGCACAAGATGGAAAGAATGAACCCGAATGTAAGACAGTAGTTTGGTGACCATTTTGACCTCTGATCACATACCTGGGATGGTGCACAAACGCTGATCCCAGCTATCCCACTTTTAGAAGAATCGTATTTCTACCTAAATGTCAATGGTGTTTCCTAATTCTTTGAGATCACTATGCTAGAGGACGATGAGAACATCCATGTCGTACTTGAACTTGGAAGTGTCTTCCTCCTGATTTTCTTCAAGTATAAGAGAATGGAAAACAGTTGGTCTTGACAAGTGTTAATCTGTCTGGCAAATCTGAAGTTATAATAGTGTGAATGACACGAATTCCTAAGAATGTAGTGCTTCACCGTGTATTTGTACACACACGACTTCATTCACCATTCATAATCACATGAACTACGAGTCCAAGGAGGCCCATTCTTGTAGAAGTGAAACTTGGTTTCAGACAGATTGGTCTCTTTCAGGTTGCAGAGCAAGTAGCAAACCAAGTCTTCATGCCAGATTCGTGTAAGAACCAGTGTAGGGAAGATACGACAGCGTCTTGGGCGGCTGACATTAATTAGGGTAGAGTTTCTAATATAATGCTTTTCTAGAATGCTACCTTGCTGAGTTAGTTAGATGGTCTGCTAAAGAAACACCTAGAGCTGAAGTTTGGTTCCTATGGAGATCAAAGGCCTTGCTCCATTCCACAACTAGACCCAGCCAGTTGATTTCTTCGAGCATATGGAATTGCTCAATTCAAATTTTAGTGAATACAAAGCCAATATAAACATAATAGGTGCAAAATTACATGTTTATTTTCTTCTGTACCTCTCAAACAACAAAAAAAACAACCTCCCCCCCCCCAGTCAAGTTTGACTCATAATGACCCTGTAAGGACATATTCGAATTACCCCATAGGATCTCCAAGGCTGTAAACCCCACTCTGCCAGCTCTTTCTCCTGTGGAGTGGCTGGTAGGTTTGAATCACTGACTCCCCATTAGCAGCTGAGTGCTTCATCACTGTGCCATACCGGGGCCCCTTTTGTCCTTTTGGTAGCTCATAAATTACCCTTGGTAGGAGCTCTGGTAGCGTAGTGGTTACGAATCGGGCTGCAAACCTTCAGGTCAGCAGTTCCAAACTACCAGCTGTTCTGCGGGAGAAAGAAAAGGCTTTCTGCTCCCGTAATTTACAGCCTTGGAAACCCTATACGGGGTCGCTATGAGTTGGAACCGACTCCACAGCACATCACAACATCAACAAAACTAGACTTGAGCTTTGGGTCTTAGTCACCTTCCCATCCTTTGCGCCTAGCACAGTGTCTAGAATATAGTAGGTACTCAATGAACTGAACTTTTGTTAAATAAATGCATGTATTCATGAATTAACTTGAGACCCATTCAGTGCTATTCTTAAAGAAATGTTCCCAAAATAACAAGTGTCATATCTTTTTTATAATGAGACAGAACATTATCTCTGCATACATAGAAAAAAACTGCATTATTAGGCAGACCCTGCAAAGGTCATGAGGTTATCAGAGCTTTATCGGGGGGAAGAGTATGTGTATGTCTCTGAAAAATGACAGCTGTAATCCTATTTTTTAAAATATGCATATAATACTCATGTGTCCCTTAGTGTCCATGATACGCTCTGTGAAACCGGTTGTTATGTGATTGGGCGTTGTGTGAACACCCTATTGCATTTCTTCTTTAAGCAGCTCAATCATGTTTGCTGCCATACCAGCGACGGCCAATGTGTCTACAGGGCTTCCCTTTTGTGCCTGGTCCTCATCCATGTCATTAGCAACTTCTCCCTCTCTGATGGCAGTCTCCCTGGCACATGCATCACCATTATCGTTTTTAGTGGCGCCCATCCTTGCGCAGCTTGGAGTTGTTGTTTTTCTTTGTTGTGAGGCCTGCTGTTACCATCATGATTGTCGAGTGTGACTTGTTTAAATCCTGAGTAAAAGCAGCCACAGATTTTCCAACTTCATGTTGTTTGCTGCTGCTGTGTGCTGCTGAATCAGTTTCAACTCATAATGACCTTGTATAGGGTTTCCGCGGTGATGAATTCAGGCAGAAGAACGCCTCCTCTTTCTCCCACAGAACAGCTGATAGATTTGAACGGCTGACCTTAACAGTTAGTAACCCAACTTACTTCACGTTGTTGAAAAACCATCATGTTACTTCCAAATCAATACTTCTCCTTTGCCTCTTGTTGCTACCACTAGCATACTTCTGTTGCTTTTGGGGGGTCATGGTTCATGTCATGGTGATATTTTCAAAAAGCAAAGAAAATTAAACAGAAAGAGATAAAACTACGCCACTTCAGAGGTGGGCAGTGGGTGAGACTGGATGATACTAAGACACAAAGCACAGGGTTCCCAAAGCTGTAAATTTTTATGGGAACAGAAAGTCTCATCTGGCGGATTCGAACTGCTAACGTTGCAGTTAGCAACATAACACACAACCTACTATGCTACCAGGGTTCCTTTGAAGCACTTGAATGGATTACAGAAACTTGATGACTAAATGCCTTTTCATTGCATTTTTCCATGAACTTTTAGAAGTCCTAATATACAATGTTATATATACAATGTTAGGGAGCTCTGGTAGCGTAGTGGTTACGAATCGGGCTGCGAACTTTAAGGTCAGCGGTTCGAAACTACCAGCCGCTCCGCGGGAGAAAGATGAGGCTTTCTACTCCCGTAAAGATTTACACCCTTGGAAACCCTGTACAGGGTCGCTATGGGTCGGAACCGACTCGACGGCACTTAACAACAACAACAACAATATACAATGTTATAGCGTAAATTTTTTAGACTGGAAGAAGAGTGCAATACATAAATTAGTACCATGTGACTATCAAGATACATGATGTTGTTGTTGTTAAGTGACACTGAGCCAGTTCCAACCCATAGTGACCCTGTAAAAGATTTCCAAGGAGCAACTGGTGAGCTTGAACCGCTGACCGTGCAGTTCAAACGGCTTTAGATATGTTATTATACATTATATATGTACTGTACCACAGTACACACCTGGCAACGCCATTGTTCTGTACACATGAAGTACACATGTGGGAAGTGATGGAGTTCACTAGGTTTCATTCTCACATCAAGATTGACAACCTTATAGGGTCCCAGATGTACAGGCAGTCAGATGTTGCTTGAACAAACGCGATGCAGCCCATGACAGTATTTTTTTTTTTTCACTGCATGTTCTGAATCTACAACCTAATCCTCTCAAATTTACTAGTGATTGCTTTTCATTAATCAAAATCATTACAAAATATTTGCCCAGCCCTCTGCTTGCCTGCAGCAGGCAGTTTGCCAAGTGATGTCTTCCACAGAAGTAAATGAGATCATCCCTTGGTTGCACCTAAGTCCTTTAGAATTCAGGAGTTTTTCAGTTCACGTTTCAGGTTAATCTCTTCCTTTCTTTAAGAACTGAACATCCTCTTTGCAGATCTCCCTGAGGGCTTGGTATTTGCAACATCAAACAGAACACACAAACCACTGCACCCACTTCCAAAAGCCTATTATACTGTCAACTGGCTTCCTAACTGCAACCAGGGGAGAAAGCTTACAGACTCCTAAGCTGGCTTTTTTTTTTTTTTTTCCAGGCTTCTGGAAAGGATCCTTAATTTCTCCAAGCTACCACTGCATTTTGTTTCACTAAAGAACTCCTAATAAGACGGGCAACATTCCAAGCAGGAAAAAAGCAACTTGAACTCACTAAGGATAAATCCGGCCCCCCTTTTTATTTCTTCCTCCCTCTCAAACTTTCGATTGTTGGCAGGCTCCGAGGATGGAGAACTGTCATGCATGGCTACCAATGAGTCTTTTCCATACTACTTAATGAATCATAATAAAATGCAGATCTGCCAACAAAAACCCTAGTGCTGGAGGAAGGGGGAAACAGTGCAGGACCACATGGTACTGAGGGACCTAAGCTTTATTATACTTGTTGGGATGCCTAGGGGAAGGGGGAGGAAAACGGGTTCAGACAGGTTTTCAACTTTCAATTCAAACAAGTATGTTCTAAGTGTTTCTTTTTGCTCCTTTCAAATCAATCCACAGTACTCTAAGCCCAAGGGGAAACTGTGGCTGTCAGCCTGCACTAGCAAGGCCTCACTTCCTTAATTGTTAACAGAGCTCAGGAATACCTGTTCTAAACGGACGGCTCGCAAGTCCCCTGGAACAGACATCTTCAAAAGTCTGCAGTGACACTCAGACAGTAGTCAAGGCACATAGATTGTGTGTGCGTGTGTCTATGTTGCCTATAGTAAGTGCCATCAAGTCATAGCTATGTATTTAAATATGCTGTTGTTAAATGCCTTCAAGTTGGTTCTGTCTCAAGAGTGACCCCGTATAAGGTTTCAGTGGGTTCAACTGCCAACCCTGTGGCTAGCAGTCCAGTGCTTAACCTATAGCACCACACCAGATGTCTACAGATATGGAGTCCTGCTGGATAAAGCACTGGACCACAAGGTTGGTTTTAACCTCAAGGTCAGCAGTTCAAACTCACCAGCTGTTCATAGGAAGGTCCTATAAGGTAGGTCCCTATGAGTCAGAACCGAGTTGACGGCACTTAGCAACAACAACAACAAATATATATATATATATAGCTGTTGTTAAGTGCTGTTGAGTTGATTCTGACCCATAGCGACCCTGTATAGAGTTTCCGAGGAGCAGCTAGTAAGCTTGAACTGCCAACCTGGCAATTCAAATGACTTTGCAGTCACATTAACCTACAGAGTCACACCAGGACTAACTATCTATCTATCTATCTATCTATCTATCTATCTATCTATCTAAATGTTGCTAAGTGTCGTCAAGTTGATTCTGACCTACAGTGACCATGTATAGGGGAGGAGCAGCTGGTGGGTTTGAACTTCTGACCTTGTGGTTTGCAGTCCAGTGATGATCCTACAGTGCCATACCAGAAGTCTCTCTTTTTCTCTTTCAAATATATATGAAAGAGGAGAGAGACATAATATATATATATATATATATATATATATCGTAGTGATTACGAACTGGGCTGCAAACCTTAAGGCCAGCAGTTCGAAACTACCAGCCGCTCCACGGGAGAAAGATGAGGCATTCTGCTCCCGTAAAGATTTACAGCCTCAGAAACCCTGTACAGGGTCGCTATGAGTCGGAACCGACTCGACGGCACTTAGCAACAACAACAATATATACAGAGAGGGGAGAGGAGGGGACTTCTGATGTGGCACTTGTAGGATCAGAACTGGACTTTAGAACCACAAGAACTCATCAGGCGCTCCTGGGAAATCCGACACAGAGTTGCTATGAGTCAGAACTGACTCAATGGCATTAACAACAACAACAACAAATATAAAATATATCCTGGTGTGGTGCTACGGGTTATTGAGCTGGACTGCAAGTTTGGTTTGAAGCCCCAGGAAACCCTATACAGGTTCGCTATGAGTCGGAACTGACTCAACAGCACTTTACAACAACAAATATATCTATATAAATATGCATATATGTATATATACTGGACATCTGGTGTGGTGCTATAGGATACACACTGGACTGTTAACAGCAAGTTCAGTGACTCAACCCATCTGTCGCTCTTTGGAAATCCTATAGAGGGTTGCTGTGACTCAGAACTGACTCAAAGGCAGTTAACAGCAACTATATATGTATATATTCATACATGGTGGTGGTGGTGGTCATTTGCCGTGGAGTCAGTTCCAACTCACAGTGACCCGATACAGGGTTTCCAAGGCTGTAAATCTTTACGGGAGCAGAAAGCCTCATCTTTCTCCCGCGGAACAGCTGGTAGTTTCTAACTGCTGACCTTGAGGTTCGCAGCCCAATTCGTAACCACTGTGACTACTAGAGCTCCTTATATTCATATGTATGTATATATAAATATAAACATTATATATGTGTATATGAGCAGGGTTTTAAAATGTTAATGGAAAAAATGGAATTGAAAAATAATGGGACTTTTCCCATGAACATTTTGGAGTCCCCTCTTATAATGTTGAACCTTGGGGAGGTTTACATATACATATAAAACACCAGGTTAAACACTGAGCCATTGATCTCTCTCAGGTTGATTCTGACTCCTGGGGAGCCCAGGAGTGTGTTACAGAATAGAAGTGCTCCGTAGTCTTCTTGGCTGTCATCTTTACAGAAAACCAGCATGCCAGGACTTTCTTCCACAGAACTGTCAGGTGGGTTTCAGGCCAACAACCTTCCAGTTAGGAGAGGAGTGTAGGTCCTTTGTGCCACTGGGTTGCCCCTCTTCTCCAGATGCCGACATCTTCCTTTTTCCTTCCTCCGTGTTTTTGACAGTTGGTGACCTTGATGGCAACGAAATTCCTACCTGGGTTGGGCATCTCCGAGATAAAAATGATGGAAGAACACAGAAAGGAAGGGGAGAGTCCAGGAGAGGCAGGAAATGCTTTCTCCCTAGTGGCCCATCTGGGTGTCAAATCACCCAAGCTCTGTGGTGATAAGGCTGGGTTGCGTGCCATGGCTCATCAACACACATTGAGTAGAGGCCTCAAAGGCCACTGAGTTTGAACACTCGACGTAAGTTCTATCTTCACACACAGACACTCTCTATAAACAGCTTACACGTTCCCCGCCACCTACGTGTTAGCAAGGGTCACTTCTTTTTCATACAGAATCTCCTGGCCTTCAGCCTAGGAAACCTAGTCGATGAACAGGGCTGACACACACAGTGTGACATGCATTAGGTACGGCTCACCTGTCTCTGCCCTTCTTGTCTCCTCCTAATCTCCTTTCTCTCAACTTCTGAGTTAATCTTTCAACTTAGAAGTTGATAAGAAATGCATCCACTGTGGATAATTTCTTCCCTCTTGAGACGGCTCTTCTCGCACGCACAGCCTGTCCATAAAAGTGAAGGGCGTCAGACGACTGCATCATCCCTCTTCTTTCTGTGTGAAAAATCCTGCGGAAAACGCTGCCTACATCCATGGGTCCTGCTGAGCCCAGTCAAGATTGCCACCCACAAGTTTTGACTTTTGATTTTGATTTTTTTTAAAATTCATTTCTATAACCTCCATGAATGGAGGCAGCCGACCTGAAGAGCTTTGCAGCTGAAGTTCTATCAAGTTGGAAGGTTATGTCAGCTGCCAAGTCTGGAAATGGAGCCCTGCACAGCAAGAAAATGGTGTGAGATTGGTTACAGCCATAAGTAATTGATCTGTCGGAAAATACGGGCTAGGAATCATGGGATTAATGCTGGTGCTCCAGCTGGGCTGCATTGCTCATTTCCCTCTAGCTGTCTGACAACAAAGACGTGCCTCTTTCTCCAGGGACCAGGAATATTATTAAAATCTTTATACAACTTAGCAGCAAAGTCTCTGTAAAAGCATCCTAGAGATTTGGAGGAGAAAAGAGGGGGTGGGGGGCAGGGGTGGGTACCACCAGCATAAGGAAACCATCCCACCGTTTCGTTTGATCTGGTTTTCATTTCAAAGCAAGTCACCAGCCGGCTTTCCCATGGCCAAATGTACTTACCCCTCAGCTCCACAGACGTGCAGAGGGAGCCCTGCATGCGGTGTGCTGAGCTGGGGAGACATAGATGAGGAAAACAGCCGAGAGCTGCAGGGGAACGCAAAGTGGGAAGACATCCAAAACTGCAGCTGCGCTGGCCCATTAAAAAGCTGAAACTCATTCTGCTGTGCGACCTCATGCTTATCACCACATAACTATTCATCAAAGAAATTTCAGTGCAATTAATTAAATTATTCCCATGTCTGGGCCACTGAGTTGCTACTCCAATATCAGCTTTCACTCACACACTCTTAAGCTCCTGTCTGTGTGCCAAGTCACTACTCTGGGGTTGTCCAGTCTCAATAAAACTCTGCTCCTCACCACTCACACAGGCTATCATTTCTCTTTTTTATTGCCATTTATTTTCCACTAGGATTTTGCTGCCAGTATATTGGCAGGACTTCCAGTATATGGATGTAATGAAATCTACCACAGACACTTAACACGGGGTCATGCCGGAGCTCAGCCCATGTGAAGCTGTAATATAATAAACAAATGCTTTCACGAGGAGGATTTTTTTATATCAGTTCAAAAATAGAACTTGGGGTTCTGAGGTACCAAGGGGCAGGACGAGTTGGAGTCATTTGAAAATTCTTGGGATAATTAAGTTTAGAGCTTGAAATATGCCTAACGTGAGAAATCTGAACTGCAACACAGATTCCCATATTTCATCTGCCAGAGCTGGTTTATTAGCAAGGCAGAAAATAAAAATTTACCGGTGAGACTGAGGATTTTGTTGTTTTGTTTCTAGAAAATACAGCCATTTCCTAAGCCACCTGTATGTGGCACATGCATATAATACAGGGAATGTGACTACTGCCCATCAAATTCTTTTCTGTTGGAGCTGGAGGATAAGCACGGAACGGTAAAGTGAGTTTGAAATGCAAGGTCAGCGGTTCAAACTCACCAGCCACTTCTCAGAAATGAGTGTCACTAAGAACAATGGTAGAGAGGACAACAACAACAACATACCAATAGCAAGTGTGTTATTGTTGTTGTTGTTAAGTGCCGTCGAGTCGGTTGCGACCCATAGCAACCCTGTATAGGGTTTCCAAGGAGCAGCTGATGAGCTTGAACCGCCAACCTTGCAGTTCAAACAGCTTTGCAGTCTGGCGCATTAAGCTACAACACCACACCAGGACTCCTGATAGCAAGTGTAACTGAGATTAAATAACTGTACAACTCGAAAGCTAGATTATGGATATTTAAGGCTCTTCTCACCCCCTTGGACATCATCACACCAAAGTATAGGATTAAGACAAAGTGCTACGCCAGTACGTCTTGGCAGGAAATTTTGTATTCAAACAAGATGGCGGACATTGTGTACATGGGAGGATGTAGACAGCACTTCAGGAAACTTAGATTTGATGGGGACTCAGGAATGAAAGGCAGGTGTGAAAGGATCACCCCAGGGCTCAGGGGGCCCAATATCTCTGACCTGAGGACAGAATGCCTCTCGTCACTTACAAGCATCCCAGAGGTGAGAGAGCCAAAAAGGAGAACCTGTAAGAGCTGAGGCTGCAGTCCTTGGACTGCCTTAAAGAAGCTCAGCAATCTACAGTTTAAAAGTAAAAACAGATACGGTTCTGCTCCAAGTATCTAGACTTGATACTATTACTCTAAACATCAAATGACAGGCAGTAACTTCTACAAAGTCTATTTAAAAACGTTGCCTTTATGAGTACCTGTGGTGTTCTTTTAAATTGATAATGATGAGCTGAGGAGAATCAAAATAGTCCTGTGAAGCCAAAAAAACCCACAAACCTGATAAAGACAATAAACCCACATATCCAAGAAACTCTATGAACCTTAAATGCATGAAGTACTAACATCAAAAACTTACAAGGTATACCACAATGAATTTGCTCAAAACGAGTATGAAAGCAGATCTTAAAAGAATTCAAAGAAAACAGACATGGGCCGAAGAAAGAAGATAAGGAGGTCTGCAGATTTCTCCCACAAAACAATGTAAAGACGACGGGGAACAATCAGTTCAGAACAGTGAGAGATGCAAAAAAGCTATTAAGATAGAATTCTATACCCAGCTGAAATATGTTTACAAACTAAGCTGAAATAAAGGGCTTTCATAGACACACAAAAGAGTTAATTAACAGCTTTCAGGGATTACAAGAAATTTTACAGGATGTACCCCAGGCAGAAGCCAATTGATACAATGGAAATACAAATCTGGACAGGAATAATGGTAGCAGCACAGGTAACAAAAATCACTATTTTTTCTATTTACTTAAGTCTCTTCTAAAGATGTTGTTGTTGTTGTTGTTAAGTGCTGTCGAGTCACTTGCGACCCATAGTGACCCTGTGTAGGGTTTCCAAGGAGTGGCTGGCGAGTTTGAGCCACCAACTTTGCAGTTCAAACCAACTTTGCAGTCTATCACATTAACCTGCAGGACCGTAAGACAACAACTTCAAAAAATTAATGACAGTGTAACATGTAGTTTGCAATGTATGTACAAATAAAATGTGTGATATGAAGAGTACAAACGTATAAAGGAGAGAAACAGAAGTAAACTATTGTGAGGTGCTTAGAGGTACATGGTTGTAATTATTACTTGAGAGTCGACCATTACAAGCTAAAGGTATACCAAAAGTCTAAAAGAAACATCTAAGATGACAAAGCAAAACAAGAAATCAACAAAAGAGATAAATTATATATATACATACATATATGTGTGTGTGTGTAGGCATTAAATATATATATTGAATGGATTTTTAAAAGGCAAAAAATAAATTAAGTAGGGAAGAAAAATGAATTTAAAAATTAGAAGATGAAAAATTTAAACCTAACCATATCAATCATCACATAAAATATAAATGGTCTAAATTCACGTAACTAAAAAGACAAGGGCAGCCAGCTTCAATTTTAAAATGACCCAACCACAAGCTCTCTAGGGAGCCCTGGTGGAGCAGTGGTAAAAATGTTTGGCTTCTAAATGAAAAGTCAGTGGTTCAAACCCAACAACCAGTCCATGGAAGAAAGAGGTAGCAGTTCGCTTTGGCAAGGCAGTTCTACTCTGTCCTATGGGAAGTTATGAGTCAGAATCAACACAGAATGTTTTTTGTTTTGTTTTTATACATTCCCTATGCAAAACATGGAGTCCTGGTGTGGCACTGTGGGCTAATATGTCAGACTGGAAAGTCATTTGAACTGCAAGGTCGGTGGTTCAAGCTCACCAGTGGCTCCTTAGAAACCCTATACAGGGTCACTAATGGGTCACAATTGACTCAATGGCACTTACCAACAACAATAACATGCAAAACATACTCTAAAAGTAAACACACATTAGATTAAAATCAAAAGAAAGTAAAAAGATACACGATGATAATATGAATCAAAAGAAAGCTTAAGTAGTTATATTACTGTTGAATAATGTAGATTTTAGCACAAAGAATATTTAATGAGAAGATAGCGCATTTACCAGGAAGATATACTATTAAATATTTATGTACCTAATAACAATGTATCTAAACAAATGGCACAAACCTGACAGGACTGAAAGGCTAAATAATTTAATCCACACTACAGTTATATGTGAGAATACTTTATTCTCAATAGTTGATAGAACAAGTAAATAGAAACTCAAGACAATATAGAAGACATTAAGAAGACTATCAATAAATACTACCAACCATTTAGAAAACTCCTTCCAACGATATCAGAATACAAATTTTTAAAACGTGCAATATGCGCATGGGCTATTTCTTTACCAAGACAGTCCATATCTTGGGCCAGAAAATTTGTTGTAAAAGTGATACAAGGAACATTCTCAGACCACAATAGCAATACATTTGTTAAGTATCAATTTCAGAATGATCTCCAGAAAAATCTCAAATATTTGGAAACATATAACAAACTTCTAGCTAAGTCATGGGTCAAAAACAAACCAACAAAAAAATGAAAAAATGAAATGTGTTTTGATCTGAATAAAAAGTAACAATATTTTTGGAGGAAATTTACAACACTTAACACATATTAGAAAAAAATATGTATTTGCTAAGTGCTAAGTCAGTTCCAACTAACAGTGATCTTGTGAGTTGGTAGTATGAGATCGACAGCCAATGGTACTAAAGGAAGAAGTCCAACATACACTGAAGGCATTAGAAAAGAATAATGCTCTGGGAATTGATGAAATATAAATAGACATTTTCAACAAACTGCTATGACACTGGAGGCATTCACTCATCTATACCAAGAAATTTGGAAGACAGCTTACCTGACTAACCAATTGGTAGCGATTCATATTTGGGCCCATTCCAAAGAGAGGTGACCCAACAGAATGTGGAATCATCAGATAATCATCAATATCACATCTAGTAAATTTTTGCTAAAGATAATTCAAAAAGGGCTGCAATAGTACATTTACAGTGACATGCCAGAAGTTCAAATTGGATTCAGACAAGGACATGGAACAAAGAATATCATTGCTGACCTCAGATAGATCTTGGCTGAAAACAGAGATATTAGAAAGATGTTTAATTGTGTTTTACTGATTATGCTAATGCTTTTGGCAGTGTGACTCATGTATACTATGGACAAAATTGCAAAGAATAGGTATCCAGAGGACTTGTGCTTATGAGGAACCTGAACACAGACCAAGAGGCAGTTGTTTGAACAGAACAAGGGGATACTGACTGGTTTAAAATCAGGAAAGGTGTGCACCAGGGTTGTATCCTTTCACCATACTTACTCATCCTGTATGCTGAGCAAATAATCTGTGCAGTTGGATTATATGAAGAAGAATGTGGCATCAAGATTAGAGGACGACTCATTAACACCCTGCACTATGCAAATGATACAACCTTGCTTGCTGAAGGCAAAAAGGACTTACAGATGAAGCTCAAAGACCACAGCCTTGAGTATAGGTTGCACGCACATCAATGTACAGAAGACAAGTCTCCACAAGTGACCCTGTAAATAACAACATGAGAAATGAAGAAAACACAGAGATATATAAACCCAATAGTAAGCAGAAATGATAAAGATTGGAGCAAAAGCTGTAAAACAGAAAGCCAAAAGACAATTTTGTTGTTGTTCTGATCCATAGTGACCCTGTATAAGGTTTCTGTGTAGTGACTGGTGAGCTTGAACCACTGACCTTGTGGTTCAAACCAAATTTACAGTCCAGCACATTAACCCACAGTGCCACACCAGGACTCCAAAAGACAATGGAGACTAATAATAAAATCTA
>NW_006408552.1:8405666-8462834 GCF_000296735.1 Chrysochloris asiatica | reverse complement strand
AAAAAAAAAACAGTAGTAAAACTGATAAGCCTCTAGTCAAATTGATCTGAGTCCTGGTGTGGTGCTGTGGGTTAATATGCCAGACTGCAAAGCTGTTTGAACTGCCAGGTCAGCACTTCAAGCTCACCAGCTGCTCCACTAAAACCTTATACAGGGTCGCTATGGGTCAGAACAGACTTGATGGCCCACGACAACAACAAAATTGTCTTTTGGCTTTCTGTTTTACAGCTTTTGCTCTTATCTTTATCATATCTGCTTACTATTGGTTTTATTTATTTCAATGTTATCTTCATTTCTCATGATGTTATTTACTGGGTCAGTTGTGGAAACATTTGTCTTTACATTGACGTGCAACCTGCACTCAAGGTTGCAATCTTTGAGCTTCATCAGTTAAGTCCTTTTTGCCTTCAGCAAGCAAGGTTGTATCATCTGCATATTGCAGGTTGTCAATGAGTCATCCTCTAACCCTGATGCCACATTAGAGATACTAACCAATGTAATATGGTAAGAAAGAAAGAATTAAAAAAAGGCATACCAATAGAAAAGGAAGAAATAAGGCTATCGTTATTTATAAATGACATTACACTATGTTCACAATCCCACTGAAACCTAGAACACTCCATTGTATTTCCATACACCAGTAAAGAACCATCAGCTATTTTAATTATTTAGTAAATATTTTGGAGAGAAACTACATAAGCCGTGTATGTATTTTCATATATCTGGTGGTGGTCGTTGTCTGCCAAAGAATTGGTTCCAACTCACAGCGACCCAAGGCTTTCCAGGGCTGCAAATCTTTACATTAGGAGAAAGCCTCATCTTCCTTCCATGGAATGGCTAGATTCGAACAGCTGACCTTGCAGTTTGCAGCCCAACGCATAACACACTATATTTACAAGAGACAGAATAAGAAATAGAGACGGGGTGGGTAGGAGAGAGAGACAAATGTACAGAGTCTTGAAAAGCCAAAACTCAAAATTATATTTATCTATAGATTTGTTATTGTTGCTAAGTGCTACTGAGTCAGTTCCGACTCATAGCGACACTGTATAAAGTTTCTAACGAGCTGGTGAGCTTGAACCATCGACTTTGTGGTTTAAACCGACTTTGCAATCCAGAGCATTAACCCACAGTGCCACACCACACAACCTAAATAAAAATATAAACAGATTTATTTGAATAAACTGAAAAGTATTCTAAAATTCAGGTAAAAACACATAGAGCCTATAATCGCCAAAACAACTTTGAAACAGAACAAAGTTGAAAGATGAACGTTAGTTATCTGACTTCAACGTTACAAAGCTTACTCAAGAAAACATGGCCATTGGCACTGCTCTCAAGATAAACCAGTCAAAGGATTTGTTTCCTTCCCTGAGAAGGACCACATAACACATCTTAAACTTTTTCTTCTTTGTTCTTATTTGTATGCTTATTTTGTTTTTCAATCTTTTAAAAATGTAAAACACATTCTTAACTCATAGCTTATACTGCAAGGCTGGCGGTTCAAGCTCACCAACTGCTCCTTGGAAACCCTATACAGGGTCGCTATGGGTCGCAAATGACTCAATGGCACTTAACAACAACAACATACAAAAATGGACTGCTGACCTTACTTTCCAGGAACCTGGGATAGGTAAACTGATCAATGAAACAGAATTGAGACTTCAGAGTTGAACAATTCATCAATGAACAGCTGGCTTTTTACAAAGATGTAAAGATAATTCAGTGATAAAAGGACAGTCTTCTCATAAATGGTACTTGAACCAATGCCAAAAATGTTTCCAACAAAGAATGAGCAGGTTATTGCAATAATGGAAAAAAATTCCTTGGCGTAACTTTCCTGGTCTTTTCCATTTTCTTCATAAGTCCCCATGATCATCCTGTGTCCTTCCAGAAAATCTATCACTATGTCCACTTTAGAGTCCCCCCAAATAGTCACTATAACCTTCTGAGCTGGCCTTTCTGCCTTGCATGTCACAGGTCCAGTAGAACGCCTCAGACACTGCCGTTCTGATTGGATGTGGTGTTGGAAGCCCCATAAGGAGACGAAGACTAGACTGAAAGAAAGAACTTGTGTGCAGCCACCCACTGATCACAGAGACAGTATAGAATAAGCTCCTGCATGTATGAACTACAACCCTGGTAGCAAAACTTTCTGACTTATTCTTTTATAAGCAGTTCATTTAGAATAACTATCTAACATGCGTTTATATATCAATAATTGTATGGGTTTTTTTTTTTTGGTGTACTCCCCCTTTCCCCCGAAAAAAAAGAGACAAATCTGAGTATTTTTGGTATTCGTACTAATCTTCTGGCTAAGGTAAGTTGAGGCATCTTATCTTAGTTGTGTTCTCCTGGTAAACTACACAGTCCAGTTAACTTCTCCACCATGACCATGGAGATGTTTTCCCAGCTGAAAGAGACTCCAAAGAGCAAGGAAATGGCTGAGAGCAGCCTCTTGGACTCCCTTGAGTGGAACACATGGATAAACTGAAGCTCTGATCACATGAGTATCAAACTTAAAAGAAGACCTGTCAATAAGTGATTTCATGAACACCGAATCAGTGCTGTCAGGAATTTGCAAAGAGATGTTCGGTAGTGTCAGCAGACTCCACAAGGTAAAACGTGTCTGTCCTGCTCACTAATGCATTCTTGGGATCAAACCACACAGTAGGCACAGACTGAAATGGCTGGCTGATTGGAAAGTTCAGAAAATCCCTCTATCTGGTGACTGGGGAATTTACTGATGACGTAATAGAGAAAACGTTTCATAGAGAAGACCAAAGTCAGTCTACGCAGGAGACATGGGGGTGTCTTGCTAACAGAAAGTTTGAGAAATCCAGGACTAAAAGGCCAGCTTTCTCATTCAAAGTTTCCAACTAGGATTAAAGTCTTTAGACCTACAGTATATGGTTCTTGAACTTCAGACACAGATCAGACTGTATGGAACAATTTTAGTCCGCTGGGGATTCCATCATTAAATCCAGAAGTAAAATACTAAAAGCCCAGCTGTATCTATAAATATTTTTAAAACATATGCGGCAAGTAAAACCTCCTTCTTTCCTCCAGGGAGACATGTGATCTTAGCCTGACTCCTGCTTTGAATTAGGAATGCTCCCCCCTCCCAACACAGGATGATTTTCAAGAACATTTTAAGATGAATTTCCTTATAGGAGATTACAATAAATCATCCATATACCATAAAATCTAATTTGGAAGTTTCAGGTACTAACAAATCAGCATTTTAGGCACACAGTCAACACAAAATTGAAAAGTCATTTTACTTCCATCGTCCTCTTACTCTTAGTCCTTTTTGGTATTAATACATTTATTTTAAAACATCACACTCAAAAAATGTTAATATTGTCCTCCCCCTCAAACACACACAAAACAAAACACGCCACACAAAACCAGACAAATCGAAAGTTTTAAGCACACACACACATAATTCAAAGATAAGTCCACCAACATTTTTCTTTCTTTCCTAAAATGTCTTTCTAAATGTTCACACTAACAGTAAGAACCAGCCATCAACTCAATTTTCATGTCTCCATATTGACCATCCTGCTATCAAAACTTGGATTTCCACAGTGACTTTTCAAATTTATTAGATCACCTGTAAGTCCTCTTACAAACTTCAGCAGGCGCATGTTGTTTCGAACTAAAGTTAAGTTCAACAAAACATTCCTCGCTTCTGAGTCTAAACAGATGAATACAAATACCTTTCCTTGTTAACCCAAAATGCCTCTGGAAAAAGAGTTTTACTTGAGCTTCCTTAGCTGATTAAGCAGAAAGAGAAATAATTTTTGTTGTGAATTTTTTATTTCATTAAAAAAAAAAAGAAAACAGGTTCCTCGTATTTCAAGATTTTTTTTTTCATCTCAAATAATACTGTTTCCAGGATACGGCAATTATCCCATTATTGCATGAAAGCCTCAGAGCAACACAAAGTAAACGTGAGATGACCCCTACCACAGCCCCTCCTGCTGGTGGATTAGAGTCTGAGAGAAAATCACATAAAGATACAAGCTCAAGGATTTGCCACTTGACCCAAATGCTTTGGATAACTGAATTGCCTGCTTTGTGTCCAAAGCTCCTCTTCACGCAATTATCTTTCAATCTCATGGATTCTGAAGCCTTGCTGGGGTTCTCATGGTATTTAACACCTCTTCAACACCCTGTAGTATTCTTTTGAACATGGTGGGCATGTATAAAGACCCAATAGGCACTTTGTCTATCAAGTGTTCTACAGCTGGGGCCTTCAGAACTCTGAATCAGAAAAGTTTCCTGCATTGTATTGGATCCTAGAGTAATATAAACACTATCTCATCAGGGACACATCATCACCCACCTCAGAACTGGGGCTCACTTCACATTAGGATTTTAATGAGTGCATATTGGTAACACTTATCAACTATCCTTCTAGGGAAAATATACATATATAGAAATATATACAGTTATTGTTAATTGCCCTCGAGTATACGTACATAAGTTTATAATAAATTTTTATGATTGATGGAACACAATTTAACCCATAATTAGCATTTCTCCATCACTTTTTAGAGTCTGAACATAAAGTATATGTGGCAAAAAATGTCACAGATAACATTTTTATTGTAATTTTTAAACAACCACTTTATTCTCATAGAATATTTCTGCTGAAATATGTGAAACTCTGGTATCCAAAAAATGAGCAGACTTTTGATGTGAAACTGAGTTTGAGATTTTTGAACTATTATGAGGAGAGCGAATCAAATAAGACCAATGTCAGAATTTTACTCATTAGATAACAGTTTTGAAGTACAGGAAGAATATTTCCTCATTTTTTGGTATTAACCACAATATAATGGCTTCAGACATAACACAATTTTAATTTGAATCTGCTTTAGTTGCTGTTGTTGTTAGGTGTCATCGAGTCAGTTCTGACTCATAGTGACCTTATGCACAGAAGAACAAAACACTGCCTGATCCTGGGTCAACCTCACTACTGTTGCCACACTTGTGTCCATCGATGCTGTCACTTGGCCAATCCATCTCTTTGGGGGTCTTCCTCTTTTTCTCTGACCCTCTATTTTACCAAGCATGATATCCTTCTCCAGCAACTGTTCCCTCCTGACAATATGTCCGAAGTATGAGAGATGAAGTTTGCCCATCTTGGCCTCCAAGGAGCACTACGGCTGCACTTCTTCCAAAATGGATCTATTGGTTCTTTTGGCAGCATATGGCACTTTCAATATTCTCCTCCAATACCACAACTCAAAAGCATCAATTCTTCTATGGTCATCCTTATTTCACTGCCCAGCTTTCGCATGCATATGAGGTTACTGAAAATACCATGGCTTGGGTCAGGCACACCTTAGTCCTCAAGCTGACATCTTTCCTCTTCAACACTTTTAAAAAGGTCTTGTGCAGCAGATTTGCTTAATGCAATCCATTGTTTGATTTCTTGACTGCTGCTTCCGTGAGTGTTGATAGTTGATCTAAGAAAAATGAAGTCCTTGACAACTTCAATATTTTGTCCCGTTGATAAGAATGTTGTTTATTGGTCCAGTGGTGAGGATTTTTGTTTTCTCAACATTGAGATGTAATCCATACAGAAGGCTGTGCTCTTTGATCTTCATCGGTAAATGTTTTAAGTCCTCTTCACTTTCAGCAAGCAAAGTTGTATCATCT
Organism: Chrysochloris asiatica; assembly: GCF_000296735.1. NCBI lineage: Eukaryota > Metazoa > Chordata > Mammalia > Afrosoricida > Chrysochloridae > Chrysochloris > Chrysochloris asiatica. Next base: position 8,457,161 of record NW_006408552.1, on the reverse strand, counting down.
GCATATCGCCGGTTGCTAATGAGTCTTTCTCCATTCCTGATGCCACGTTTTTCTTCATAGAATCCAGCTTCTCAGATTATTTGCTCAGCACATAGGTTGAATAAGTATGGTGAAAGAATACAACCTTGTCACACACCTTTCTTAATTTTAAACCATTCAGTGTTCCCATGTTCTGTTTGAACAACTGCTTCTTGGTCCAGGTACAGATTCCTCATGAGCACAATTAAGCGTTCAGGAATACTCATAGTTCACAATGTGGTCCATAGCATGTCATGATCCACACAATCAAAAGCCTTGCATAGTCAATAAAGCACAGGTTAACATCTTTCTCGGCTATTCATAGAGTTTTCAGTGACTAGCGATTCGGAAGTAGTTTGTCACTCTTTCTTCCTAGTCTGTCTTTGTTTGAAAGCTCATCTGAAACCTGTCCACCATGGGTGACTCTGCTGGTTATTTAAAATACCGGTGGCATACCTCTCAGAATCACAGCAATTCAAACCACCACAGCATGACAGACAGACGAGTGGCCGTCGTGTGGTTGCTGTTAAATAGGAATCTCATTGTGCTAGGGCCCTTAAGTCTGGACATGGGCATCAGCAATGATATCTCTTGTTCCACGGCCTCCTCTGAATCTGGCTTGAACCTCTGAAAGCTCTCTGTCAATGTATGCTTGCAGCTGTTTCTGTATTACCTTTCGTAAAACTTTACTCACATGGGATATCAAAACGATTGTCCAATGATTTCTGCATTCCATTGGGTCACCTCTCTTTGGAATGGGCACAGATATGAATCTCTTCCAATCAGTTGGCCAGATAGCTGTCTTCCCAATTTCTTGGCAGAGATGAGTGAGTGCCTCCTCTGCCGCCTCACTTGAAAGCTTTCAATTTTTATTCCATCAATTCCTGGTGCCTTGTTCTTTGCCAATTCCTTCAGTGCACCTTGGACTTCTTCCTTCAGTATCAATGGCTCTGGAATTATCTTATTTCCTTGTGCTGCTGTAAGACAAATACAAGTGGGTGGCTTTAAAGTAGAGAAACTTACCTTCTCATAGTTGTATAGGTTAAACGTCAAAACCAGAGTCTCTTCTGGATCAATTCCTTCCTTGTCAGAAGTAGCTCTAGCTGTTCCTTGGCTAGTGGACGGCCTCATATGGCATTTGTATTCCCGTGTGTCTATTCTAGCCTTTCAAAAACTTCAAAGGGATTATCTTTAGGATCCATCCAATAATGGTATGAACTCATTACCAAAAGACAAAACACCATACATCTACAGGTCAAGCGGTTGGGATCTCAACAAATATTTCGCTTTGGGGAAAACAATTCAATCCATCACACACATTTTCTCTATCACTTTTTAGGTGTGGTCAGTCAAGACTGAATTTGTACAATATACTAACTTCTGTGGTCTAATACTCCCATTGTGATTCATTTTAATCCACTACAGCAATGTCCGTGAGTTCAGTGTTGGGAAGAGATGCTCAGCCACACACCATAATACACTATTTCCACCACACCTGTACAACAGACAACGCCAACAGCCTTAAGAGCAGACACTGTTGTTGTTTAGTGTAGTGAAGTCAGTTCTGACCTACAGCGGCCTTGTATAGGGTTTCCAAGGAGCAGATGGTGAGTTTGAACTGCCAACCTTGTGGTTCAAATCAACCTTGCAGTTCAGAGCTTATCCTACAGTGCCACACCAGGACTACAAGAGCATAAATCAATACAGTGGGATAACTAGGAAGTAGAGAGATTTAATCAGGGTTTCTAACTGGTTCCTCCTGGTCCAGTGATGGTCAACAAGGCACAACTGGATACCAGATTTGGAACAGGAAAAATCTGCTGGCTCCCCTTCTTAGGAAACAAGAGCAGTGTTGTATGTGTTGCATAAAAACCAACTCTCCTGACCAACAGAGTTGAAAACAATGGTGTCCTGCTTCAAGATGGCACTGACCACTCCACTTGGAAGTGTGTTGTCCTCCACAGTCCTGACAAGAATCCAATCTCCAGTATCAAGCTTCTGAAAGGGCTACATCTCTTCTGTCTCCCATTCCAGGGCTTCATCATGTAGATTCTCCCCTTCTGGTGACTGTTCCATTGTACCAGTACACCCACAGTCTACAAATCCAAGTCTGTTCCGATTACACCAACTGTACCATGGCTGAACCAATTCGAGTTAGTTCAAAGCCCTGGTTTTAAGTATAATGTAATGAAGTAAATGATATTAACAACACAGAGAAGATTATATAGTATACTTTTTACTAATGGCTGTTCCTAACAACCAGCTCACAAAATTCCTGGAAATTTAACCACTGGTTCTCATGAGTTGTTACCAAGTCAGGTCCAGCACACCAAAGTAGACACTTTTGTCATAGCTGTAAGGTTCCCTGCTCCACAGCCTTGGTGACTAATGTGGGAGTTCTTCCCACTGGGGAGTAGGGAGTACATAGACCGCATGGTCTACCAGACCATTCATGACGCAGTGTGTCAGACTAGCCAATAAACAAGGTAATCATGGGCTCCCTGGTGCTTCTTTACTCATTTGTAGTGAACAACTCCTTAGTTTTTCACCACACTAAAGATTCTGCTTCGAGGTATGGCTTGCATCTGTCTCTCTCCCAAGCCCACAGCACCTTCCTACAGAATGAAGGTCTCTTTTCAAATCTACCATCCCTGACAGGGGCAGGGTAACAGGAAACAAGGTGGGCATGAGCTTACTGGTTCTCACTGCATATCTACAGGGCAATGGTTCCACTACAGGCCAATAAGTGTGAACAGGTAAGCAACCAGTGCATACCTGGTTTATTGGGTAGTCTAGCCCTGATGGCCGGGTGTCCTCCTCAATGGCCATGAGTCTATAGAAGCATTGTTGTTGTTGTGTGCCGTGGAGTCGGTTCCGACTCATAGCAACCCTGTACAGGGTTTCCGAGGCTGTAAATCTTTATGAGAGCAGAAAACCTCATCTTTCTCACGCCGAACAGCTGGTAGTTTCAAACTGCTGACCATGAGATTAGCAGCCTGATTCATAAGCATTAGCAACTAGAAATGTCTCCAGGCCAAAACAACCCTAGCACTGTTGTTCTGTGTGTTCTACCAAAACAAAAAGATATAGCTCTGGAATTAACAGGTATTTAATTTTTTAACAAAGATAGATCTGAAAGCTGTCTTTGTTCTTATCCATACAAAGGATGGTATGCATGAGGAGGGCAGGCCAGAGTTCAGGCAACAAGACATCCAAGTTACACATTCCAAATAAGGTCAAAATCCTTAATCCTAAAGTCTTTTTAATATAAACAAGAAGCTTCTGCTTTTACTTCCTTTCGTCCCCACTCACTTTCTTCCTCACTCTCTCTCTGTCTTTCCCTCTTGCCTTTTCTGTCACTATCTCACTTTTGCTCTCTTAGAGGTGCAAGGTGGAAAGCTGATTCTGGGAAAGATTCAATTACTATGGCTTGTCCATTCTTCCACCGTATCAAAGGGGACAGTCACCAGAAAGAAAATGACATTGAACATGAAGACACGAGGCAGAAAAGAAGAGCTCAGTAAACACAAAAAGGAAAAAAGAAAAAGAAAAAGAAAAAAAAACCTGCTTTGAGGAATAAACTTCACTAGGCTGAAACAAGAAAGACTAACTAGTATACTACCAAAGCACACTGGCCCTAACTGACCACCTGCCCTAAGTCTGACTCTCATGATGCAGACCATGGGGAAGGTAGAGATCAATGAGTCACAATCCTTGATCACTTGCTCAAGTCCAAAACATTAAAGAATGAAACTCTGGCCAACCCATGGTTAAGGTCAACATTAAATCATTCAGCTGTGTGATGGTGAATACTTTATACTTTGTTGTTGTTAAGTGCCATCGAGTTGGTTCTGACTCATAGTGACTCTATGAGTTTCCGAGGGGAAGCTGGTGAGCTTGAACCACCAACCTTGTGGTTCAAACCAAACTTGCAGTCCAGCACATTAACCCACAGCAGGACCTCATACTTTAGGGACATAGATATTGGCAAATATATTTGAAACCTCCAAGTGTCTATAGTATGAGTTAATAGGGAGGCCTGCCCAGGAAGCAGTAAAGGGCTAAGGGAGTGTTACTTCACCATCACGAAGGGCTCAAAGAATCCTGACCACAAAGTGTCGCCTGATGGCTTCTACCCCGGGTGATGTCTGGCATTTCTGTATGTGCCACCAAGAGAAACAAAGGCACAGAGCTGTTTTGTGCTTATTACCAATCTGTTACCTCTCCACCAGACTGATTTCTGATTGCATTTGCAGGTTTTCACTAGGAAACCAGGATCAGTAAAAGGAGGTATTCTCAGTTGTAATCAATTCACTTTGGCTCAACATACAAAAGCCCCTCCTCTGTGCAGAGCATGTATTAGGCTTTGTGAGATTACAAAGTTGATTGATTCAAATGTGACTGAGGTTCTGAGCAAGCACCATGTCAGGTACAGATGAACATCTGGAATGTGCGCATTCAGCAGTTCAAGCATATAAATGGGGTGCGTTTTTTGTCAACTGACCAGACAAAGAACACCAATCATTCTCCCTGAACTTCTATTTATGTACCCTCAGAATGCGAAGTGCCCAGAAAAATCATCTCATCCAATCACAAGTCAACGTTCATATTCCTTCCCAACATCCCTGCGAGGTCAGCACTAGGTGTCTACAATATTCCCAGTGACCTGCGCCCTCCAGATGAAGCCTATATCTCTTTACGACAGCTCAAATTGGTATCCAGTCCATCGCCATGCATTGAATCTACCTGTACCTTCTACCCAGTGCTCTTAACTTCTGTCCTCAGGGAGCCCCTAGAATCAGTTCCATCCCTCTTCTACATGACAGCCTTTTAAATAATTGAAGACAGTTATCATATATCCCTCCAGGCTAAATATCTGCAGCTCTCTCAAGCATTCCTAATAGGACATGATTCTGAGTCCCTTCAAACATCTGGGTAACTCTCTCGGCAAGGACTCTAATTTGAAAAGTGCCCTAGCGTGGTTCAAATAGGCTGCTACTAAACTATGTTTTCACAGTCTCTGCCTGTACTGTCAAAATGCATTTTGTAGCTCTAAACAGAGCATCTCACATCTGCCTCTGTTCGATACTTCCGTCTGCCAGATTTGAACTAGTGTATCAACCTGAAACGTTTTGGGGCCTTGTTCCCATCATTGACGGTTTAAGGGGGAGGAATGCACATTAAAGAGATGGATGCGAAGGGAACATCAGGCTATTCATGCATATTGGATTTACGAGCTAACCCTGACCTCCGCCACGTCACCAACAGAAATATGAACTAAATGAATCAGGCAGTGTGAACAACACACTCAATATCACACTGAATTGCACATGTAGAAATTGTTGACTTGGTATAGGTTCAGTTGCTTTGATGTTGTTGTTGTTGTTGTTTTGTGCCGCGGAGTCGGTTCCGACTCATAGCGACCTTGTACAGGGTTTCCAAGGCTGTAAATCTTTACAGGAGCAAAAAGCCTCATCTTTCTCCCGTGGAACCGTCGGTAGTTTCGATCTGCCGACCTTGGGGTTAGCAACCCGATTCGTAACCACTACGCTACAAAAGTTCATAGAAAAACAGAATAGAAAGATAATGGATTTTTTAATGAACTTTCAAAACCCCTCATATTTAATTGTGAAACAGCATCATCAAATTTTTAAAAGAGTGAAACCTGGGCATACATAGCCTTACAAGCAAAGTAAATCCTTCATGGTCACACCATTTATTCAACCTTTTATAATTCTGCCTCACTACAGTAAGTCAGCAGTTTGAAACTACCAGCCATTCAATGGGTGAAAGAGGCTTTCTGCTCCCATAAAGATTTACAGCCTTGGAAACCCTGTACAGGGTTGCTATGAGTCGAACCGACTCCACAGCACAGAACCACAACCACCACCACCACCACCACCATTACCACCATACTAAAGAACACCAGCCTCGGAAACCCTATGCAGGGTCGCTATGAGTTGGAAATAACTCTATGGCATATAACCACCACCACCACCACACTATTATCCATGTTGGACTTTTCCATGTTGCCTGTAAGGACTCTATGAATGGTTTTGGAAAATTACTTGCAGACATTCGGATACACATTCTCTAAGACATCCTCCTAAGGCCGGGGTTAGCAAACGACGGCCCACAGGTCAAATCAGCCACTGCCTATTTGTGTAAGAAAATGTTATTAGAACCCAACCATCCATCTATACATAAGGGGCTCTGGTAGCGTAGTGGTTACAAGTCGGACTGCTAACCTCAAGGTCAGAAGTTTGAAACTACCAGCTGTTCCGTGGGAGAAAGATGAGGCTTTCTGCTCCTGTAAAGATTTACAGCCTCGGAAACCTCTGCAGGGTTGCTATGAGTTGGAACCGACTCCACGGCATGCTGCCACTACCACCATCCATCTACACATAGTCTGTGGCTGCTTTTGTGGCATAGTGGCACAGCTGAGCAGTTACAATACAGAATGGATGGCTCACAACCTAAGATATTTACTATTGAATGCTTACAGCAAAAGCTTGCCAACCCTTGCTCTGAAGGCAACAGTACAGTCTGGCATGACCTTTTTAGCGAACCCACCAATGGCAGTGAAGTGGGCAAGAGTTTGTCTCTTGTTCTGTGAACATGTTGGAGGAAAAGATCAGCCTCTGGACACGACATCAGGATTGGCAAAGTGGAGGGTCAGCAAAAAAGAGGAAGGCCCACCTGAGATGGATCAACACAATGGCAACAACCCTGGGCTCAAATATACCAACTTTGAAGATGGTGCAGGACAGGTTAGTGTTTTCCTCTAGTGCGAATCAGGTCACTATGAGGGGGAACTGACCTGACAGGACCTAAGAACAACACACTTTTTCCTAGCAATCATACCTTACTGTGCTAAGCCCTCAGAAAGCATTCATTTGTAATCTCTTGTAGAATCGATGCTAGATGGACTTCAAGTTTGATGGTCTATGGTTTCTAAAATTGACGTTCTTCTTCCTTATAAAAACAGATCCATTCAGAGGCCTTTTCTGTATTTGTATGTTGAAGAGAATGAGTATTCGCAACTAATTTTTTGACATACATGAACAGATTTCTATCAGTAGTTCATATTTTCATAAAATACTTGAAGTTCACATATTCACAGAATACAGCCAACATTGAGTGACTTTAGCTCCAAAGCATGTGAGGGTGCCAACTGAGTATCAGCAGAGAAATGGAATTAAACTGAAAGGAAAGGCAATCAGAACTAGGGAGGCCAACGCCGCTGGTGAGACAGGCTGCTCAAAGAGTCCAAGTCCAAATGAGTGAATTAAACCCAAGGATGATCCAAATTCATTCTCTTAAGGATCCCACATGGGGCATGAGTAAGGCAACAGTCATCTCGTAGATGTGTTGATAGTTTTTGTCAGTGGGAAGGTAGTCCTTTGATTTATAAGGAAGGGGAATTGTTCTGGATGATGTTACCTCTTTGTTGTTGTTGTTGTTGTGAAGTGCCGTTGAGTTGGTTCCGACCCATAGCAACCCTGTGTAGGGTTTCCACGGAGCAGCTGGTGAGTTTGAACTGCTGACCTTTCAGTTCAAACAGCTTTGGAGTCTGGCGCATTAACCCACAGTGCCACACCAGGACTCCTAGTCTTTGTTGTTGTTGTTAAGTGCAGTTGAGTCGATTCGGACCCATAGATACCATGTATAGGGTTTCCAAGGAGCAGCTGGTGAGCTTGAACCATCGACCTTGCAGTTCAAATGACTTTGCAGTCTGATGCATTAGCCCACAGCGCCACACTAGGACTAGTCTTTAGCAGATGCTAAATGCAAAATATAGGTCTATTCCTTTGGGAGAAAGATTAACATAGGTAAGGCACCTCAAAGCACCCAAGATAGAGCTAAAACTTCAGAATAACCAGATCCACGTAGGGACGGTTTGGAGGAAAAGTTCACAGCTGTCTTCATAGTACACAGGATGCCAAGTTTAAGACAAAAGATGAATTCTAAAAAAGCCCTTCTAATCACCATAGGATTAGTTCTGATTTGTGGATTGGTTAACTAGAGTTTCTAGCACAGTGTATATGACAAGATATTTGATTTGGAGCTTCTGATTTGGAGCTGGCCACAGCCTCTAGCTGTAGGAGAAATTGTGTCTGTTCACCTCAATGTTCTATAAAAACAGTATCGCTGTCTACAAGTGTCATGATGAGAAAAGGGTTGCGCAGCACCTGATGAAATGACACCTGCAGGTTAGCGAACCTTCACAACAGCGGCTAGGAAGTTGGACCAGACAGAGATCTGTAATGGAATGAAGAAGAGACTTTGGAGGCTTTGGGATAACTTGAGAGAACTGGAAATAATCAGCAAGGGCACAAACCTTGGGTTGGGGCTTCAAAAAGGAGAAGAAAGAGGCTCTTTGAGTGAAAGATTCAAAATAAATACAGGTGGGTGGTGTTGAGCAAGTAATTCTCATGTGGCTGGAATCAACTAAGGGACCATGGCATTAACAAGAAGTATCTCTAGTAGCGTAGTGGTTACGAATCGGGCTGCGAACCTTAAGGTCAGCGGTTCGAAACTACCAGCTGCTCTGTGGGAGAAAGATGAGGCTTTCTACTCCCGTAAAGATTTACACCCTCGGAAACCCTGTACAGGGTCGCTATGGGTTGGAACCGACTCGACGGCACTTAACAACAACAACAACAATAGCAAACAACAAGTGTCCTGGTAGCGTAGTGGATTATGAGTTAGGCTGCTAATCACATCATCAGCAGTTCAAGTCTACCAGCCACTCCATGGGAGAAAGATGAGGTTTTTTGCTCCTGTAAACCCTATAAAGGGCCACTATGAGCTGGAACTGACTGGGTGGCATCCAACCACCACCACCATCCAGCACAAATACCAAGGCAGTTACAAGGTTTGGGTCCTAGATAAAAAGGCTCACAAAAAAGAGATGCAGTATGTATAATGAAAAGACACGGGGATTTCCCCAGATAGCAAAGAGTTTCAAACTTGCTGGGCAGAATGCCCTACAAGTTTTCACAGCCAATGCCAATGACTTCATTCAAGGAAAACAACAACGTGCAGTAGTTGGCTGAACCATAATCACTCTGCAGATTTGTAGGGACCCGTAATATATTCAGTTGACAAACAATTCCGCCAAGTAGCTCTCCTCCATGTTGATCATGTAAACAAAATTAATTTGACATTTACAGCTATTTTGAGGATAAAATGCAGTTGCTTAAATTATTCTGTGGAAGCAACATGAGACAGAATTATTCAGTTGACAAAATCTAATTAGGTGTAAATTATTTCAGGTCATATGAATTATAAAACCTTTCACAGATAAGTATTTTAATTCGGAGTGGCTCAAAGTGCTATAGAATATTAATAGGCCCACGGTCTTTGCGAAAACATTCACAAACCTGTCTCTGATACTGCCATCCACTCCTCAAATAGTGCCCTACATGGAAGTGATTATTTTGCCTTCTTGGGCCTTTAGTTGGATAATGTGGAAGAAAAAATATTACACAAGTTGATTCTTTGATTTATTTTTTTACTAAGATATAATTCATATACCACAGAACTTAGTTATTTTGACAAGCAATATTATCCTCCATTTGACATATGAAAAAACAAACAAACAAACAAACAAGGTGTTGCGTATTAAGTAGCCCTCAATGAATCCATTGCAAAGCTGGAATTTAAGTCCAGGTAACCCTATACAGGGTCGCTATGACTCAGAACTGACTCCATGGCACACCACCACGACCATATGTAAATGAGGAGTCCTGGCGTGGCACTGTGGGCTAATGCATCAGACTGCAAAGTTGTCTGAACTGCAAGGTTGGTGGCTCAAGCTCACCAGCTGCTTCTTGGAAACCCTACACAGGGTCGTTATGGGTTAGAATCATCTCGACGGCAATTAACAACAACAACAACATATAGAAATGAAAAGCCAATGAGACCTTCAAACTTCAATGCTGGAATGAGCTTGAGAACCTAGGTAACAAAACCCACGCAGTCAACCTTAGATACCAGATGGAGCTGTTTAGAGGAAGCAAACCTAAGTGAAACTCTGAAACCTCTTTTCCACCATGGATTAAGCACGAACTTAAAGGGGGACAAATACTAGCCAGCCTATAATAGTGCAAAGGAAGAGGAGGTGAATGATTACCAGGTAAAGGCAACATCAAAGAAATGCAGGGAGAAAGAAAGAGAAATGAAAACAAGAGGGAAGTGGAGAAAGAAATTCATATAGACTAGGTAGTTGATCTTTGTCTGATTACATGGGATTGACTATGGCACCTGTAAACTTGAGTGAAAACATTGAATCAAAATCAAGATAAGATGAGAGGAACAGCCGCGTCTCAACCGACTCTTCTTTGAAAGGCAGGCAGTAATGATGTTTGTGTATCGCTCCTTCACAGAGGACGAAGACAACAACACACACAATCTCTGGAGAGAAAGACAGGATGAGCAGTCACAGTACACTCCATAAAGAAATGCTCATTACCAAACAGTACGCCATCAGAGGTCACCTGTGACAGCAAAACTGTCATTGTTGGCAGTCATTTGACTCCCTGGGGTAAATCAGGCCGGGTGCATAAAAGATGGGATCCTCTCTTCATTAAAATCATTTTCCATCTGAATTAAGCCTATTACCTCTCTGGTATCAAACCTTCAGCTAGGTTTGCAGATGGTGCCACTAAGGAGCGCAGAAGAGAAACCCCCACCCTCAATACTGTGGCACTTCCGATTTTACTAGCGGACCAGATCGGTGAATGGACTAAACACCAAGGTCAAGTACACACACAGTCACATTCTTTCAGCAGAATCATGTAAAAGAGAAGTCACTCGAAGGTCGCAAGTTACCCTGGAAAAACAACAGTGCCACAGTCATCTATAAGAAGAAAGGAGGAGCTGACAGGCATCATGGAGGGAAGGGAAGTTAGAAAGGACGAGACGAAAAGTGAAATTAAAGGGGGAGAAGAAAGCAAGCGGGAAAAACCATTTGTAACTGTAAAATCATGTCCTGGCTTTTGTCAACGCTCCTTCCCAATTCTGTAAGAGTTAAAGGCCGCCCAGTAATAAGGCCTGCAGAGTTGTCCCTTGGGTGGTAGCCAAGGCCAGTAACCCTGCTATTAGAGATCTGCCAAGCTTTGTCAATGCAATCTGCTGAATGCCTTGAGTGACAAGCGATCAATATTCTCCACTCTCATGGGCCATCACAGGTGATACCGGCGTAAGTAATAAAACAGCCTTGGCTGCCTCCTCTAACTTAAATGCTTCCCCAGCCACAATATTTCTTTTTTGTCTAAACGCCTCTAGCTAAATTTCTTATAGATCGAACCATCTGATGGGGATAGAGATTCTGAGGAATTGCAATGTGTCTGAATTGATGCTAGCCAGCGAAAGCTCAGTAGACTGGAGAAATAGGTCCAAATAAATCGAAAATGACTAGCTACCGAGTTGTAATCTGCCATCTTCAGGCCCTGTAGCAACAAGACAATATAGGGGGTGGGGGCAGGAAGCATGCTGACAACCAGCCACCACCGACTCACCTGCTGAAATGAGAACCCACACTGCCCCCACTTCTGTGTTGTTAGACACTTTCTCTGAGACACCTCTCAGGATGGAAGAGAGGCAGGAGGTCCTCAGCTCGTAGAGAGCAATCAATAACTACAGCTATTCCCCAGAAATGTGGATGAGCCTACCAAGGTGGGTTTGAGGAGAAGACATGAAGGCATGCTATCTTCTGGGACCACAGTTTAGCCTTTCCTTCCTCCTGGTTGGCTGGACTGCACAGAAGGTTCTTAGCGCCCTTATTCCCTTATCCTGTCCTCATTCCTAACTCTCACCTTCCTTCATTCCTTCCCTCTATCCATCCCTCTCTGTATTCCTTCTATTCGCCCTTCCCCTATTCACTGCATTCCTCCCTCCCTTCTGGCCTTACCTTACTTCTTGAATTCCTGCCTCCGAGTCTATAGAATAGGAGGGACCCCTAAACCACAGGAAAGCTATGGAAGGAAGTGCCACACGTATGACGATCACAGGGGACCTTCTACTGAGGATTCCCACATAGAATTAGCTTTCTTGGCAGTGGTTTCTGAACAGAAAAGAGATGGTTCAAGTTGACTAGCCATTTAGCCCACACAGTGAATTTATCAGATACTATCAGGCGACCAAAAGGTGGGATATCGGAGTCCACCCAGAGGTGCTTCAGAATAAAAGCATGACAATCTACTTTTGAAAACAACCAGCCTATGGGAACTATAGCACAATTCTGCTCTGACACACATGGGGCCATCACGAGATGGGGCTGCCTCAGGACTCCTGATGGCAGTTGATCATGTTGTTGTTAAGTGCCATCTTAGTGACACTGTATAGGGTTTCCAAGGAGCAGCTGATGAGTTTGAACTGCCGACCTGGTAGTTCAAATGGCTTTGCAGTCTGGCGCAGGAACCCAGAGCGCCACACCAGGACTCTGGCAGTTAGTGATGACAAATTCCAAAAGATAGGAAAAAAGGTCTTATATAGTCATTGTATATACATCTTAACAACTGCTCAATTTTAAGTAAGTACATACACTCTAACCCTCACCCAAAATTTCAGGAGTAGTACCAGACTGACCCTATGTTGTTTTTGTTGTTGTTGTCAAGTGCCAACGAGTCGATTCCAACCCATAGGGACACTGTATAGGGTTTCCAAGGAGCAGCTGATCTTGCAGTTCAAACGACTTTGCAGTCTGACTCATTAACCCACAGCGCCACCCCAGACTGATCCTACAGACCCCCAAATCTCCTCACCTGCTCCTCTTTAGGCACGCATGGCCATAGGGAGGTGCAGAACATCAGTGGACCCCAAACCTTACTGAAACTCCAAAACTGAGGCCGGGAACCAAGCTTCCGGGACCAGGTGCGTCTTTGGAAATAAGAGGCTTGGTGTTTATCCCGCATGGATTAAAGGAGTCAAAACAGCAGGGCTTATGCTTCAGATTCTTGGCCAGACTGACCTCCCCTCATTTAATTTCTAAATATATGTGAATTGCTCTTTATTCTGCACATTACTGCCTATAATAATTACAAAAATGATCTACATTCCAAAAACCATACCAAATGTTTTTCTATTATAGAAGAATGGTCCCTGGTGATGCCTGAAAAAGCTAGTAGCTAAACCAGCATATTTACTATTTTATACCCTGACATTCATGCATTAGAATTTGAAAATTCAGCAAAGTTCAAGCACTAATAAGGCTGCTCTGGACCACTTTAAAACAATAAAAAATAAAAACATGGTCTTTACTGTTGTTAAGTGCCATCGAGTCGGTTATGACCCATAGCGACCCTGTACAGGGTTTCCAAGGGGGTAAATCTTTACAGGAGTTGAAAGCCTCATCTTTCTCCTGCGGAGCGGCTGGTAGTTTCCAATCGCTGACCTTAAGGTTCGCAGCCCGATTCGTAACCACTACACTACCAGAGCTCCTTGGTCTTTACTAGAAGTCAATAAAAGACTCTGAGAAGAAAATGCACAGATACAATTTTGATGCAAGGCTATTGCCTCCCCACAACCCCCCCCTGTAAAGGAATGGATTCTTCACATAAGAATGTAGTGGATCTACAGCAGGGGTCGGGAACATCCAGCCCTCGGCCTGTTATGTTACTGTTGTTAAGTGCCACTGAGTCAGTTCCGACCCATAGCGACTCCTGTATAGGGTTTCCAAGGAGTGGCTGGTGAGCTTGAACCGCAGACTTTGCAGTTCAAACCAACTCTGCAGTCGAGGGCATTATTAGCCCTTTTGGTTTGGCCTTGTCAAGTCAGCTGCAGTTCCAGTTAGCAGGTCGTTGTTGTTAAGTGCTATCGAGTCAGCTTTGATTTATAGCTATCCCAGTTTAGGGTTTCCAAGGAGTAGCTGGTGAGGTTGAACCAGCATCTATGTGGTTCAAACTGATCTTGTTGTCCACTGAATTACCCTACAGTGCATACCAGGCACCACACTGTTGTTGCTGTTATGTGTTATTGACTTGGTTCTGACCTATACAGCGACCCTGTATAGGGTTATCTGGAGTCCTGGTGGGGAGCTGTGGGATAATGCGCTGGACTGCAAGGACGGTTTGAACCACAAGGTTGACAGTTCAAGCTCATCAGTCGCTCCTAGGAAACCCTACACAGAGTCACTATGGGTTGAAACCAAGTCAACAGCTCTTAACGACAACGTATAGTTTTCTGAGGACTGGCTTGTGAGTGTGAACTGCTGACCTTGCAGTTCCAAACTGGCCTTGTAGTCGAGTGCTTATCTTACAGTGCCACAAATGTTTGACCAACTATAGCAGGCTAATTTTTAAGTTGATAAATTTGTGTGATCCGTGAATGATGTTAGAAATTTTGGCAGAAAAAAGGTTCCCCATCTATAGCAAGCAATGGCACCGTTAGAACTCTGAGAGCATCTTGGGATAAAGAGGCCTAATGCAGGGCAGGATTACTGGGAGAGATGCTTATTGGTAACAGTTAAACATGGGCAATTAAAATTCATTATCAAGTTAAGAATTGGGCCTAATAGATTGCACATTACACAGCTAGAAATTAATGGGGAAGTCCTGCTCCTCAAAGACCAAGTGATCAATACCAACCTGTGGGAGTATTTAGAACGGCAGCTGGCAGAGCCTGTACCTCCTAGACAGCGATTCTTATAGCAGCATTCTCTGGTTTACGTGCCCATTCACGCACACAATGTAGATGCCAGGCACTTAACCTCACCAAGAGTTTAGCTTTCTGTACAGCTCCCTGCACACCCCCTTGCCAAGGTCAACTTCTGCCTCCTCACAAAGGTCATGATTCTTGATAGCCCATCCCCCCCATCATCAGGAGGCCTTGGGATCAGCTGACCATATATTTAAAAGGGAAAAGTGGCTCTATCATGTTCCTCAATGCTTTAGAAAACCACGTGGAAAGCATTAAGATTCAAGTGACAGTCAAAGGTCTTAGTGGTGAAAAGGAAGTCTCCAGACCAGCATAACTACATCAATCCTTGAGATTACTACTACTTATCAAGAGGTCTCAGACTCAGAGGTGTGCTTCAGCAGAGAGTGCAGCTGCCGGAGGCAAAGCCAGTGAGCCCTTGGATTTCCTCCTGACGTGTTAAGAACCTCTGCTTTGGTAAGAGGGCATGTCAGCCGGAGAACTGAGAGAAAGAGCTCAAGTGGCTCTACTTAGTCAGTTCGTTGATCGGCCAGCCTTTCTTCAGTTAAACCACTATTATTATTAACCAGATATTGTCAGCTGTACTCTAAAGACACAGGACAATGTCCCAAAAGGCATGGCCACTATGGCTGCCGTAGTTACATGGTTTGAACACAAACAAAATCATTTATGATAAGACTTCAATATCTACTTGTGCTCTGCCAGGCTGGAGAATCACAGCAACATCTGGGTGCGTTTGCTTTTTCTTACTTGATTTATTTCTCTTTTTCTGCAAGGACATCATATAATAATGCACCAACAAGGAGGCTGCAAAAAGTTCATGTGGTGTATATATATGTATATTCATGTTGTGTTGTTGTTGTTGTTGTTGTTAAGTGCCATCGAGTCGGTTCCGACCCATAGCGACCCTGTACAGGGTTTCCGAGGGTGTAAATCTTTACGGGAGTAGAAAGCCTCATCTTTCTCCCGCGGAGCGGCTGGTAGTTTCGAACCGCTGGCCTTGAAGGTTCGCAGCCCGATTCGTAACCACTACGCTACCAGAGTTGTGTTGTTAGATGCTGACAAATCAGCTCTGACTCAAAGCAACCCTATAAAGTGTTTCTGAGGAACAGATAGTGGATTTGAACTGCCCAACTTGGGGTTGGCAGTCCAGTGCTGATCCTACAGTGCTATACCAGGAGTCCACATATATAATCGATACCATGTACATATTTTCCTACATAGGAGCTATTCTTTGAAAGTGTCACTTAAGCTCTCCATAATATTCTAAGATGCAAAAGGAACACAAATTCACCCTGCTCTGATGTGACACAGGACATGTGTATTATTCGACTGTTTTTCTTCACATCTAATTTCCACCTCAAATGGGGGTCGAGAATGAAAAAGAAAGAAACAATCAAGAGATGTTCACATACATTTTCACAAACCCTGACAAAGTTTGCAAAAAGGCTTCCCAGCAGGGTTAGAGGGCTCACAGCATTCTTTCTCTCGCTTTGAATATTCTCAACAGTTGTGGATGTTGTTAAGTGCCATTGAGTCCATTCTGAGGACTCCCAGCGACCCTATAGAGTGGTACCAAGGAGCAGCTGATGGGTTTGAACTGACGACCTTGTAGTTCACAGTCCAGTGGGGGAAAAAACATATACACAAAAATTGGCACCCCACTGTTCCTCTTATTTGCATTTCTTTAAGCTATGATGATTACTGAATTCTTAGATATTTCATTCCTCTTCTCATTCGATTCTAGACTTTATGGACTGGCAGTCTAAGGTGAGCTAATTTCATTGAGAGAAGGTAAATGCCAGGAGCCTCTGGAGGAATTCTTGTTCGGATGATGACTCTCCTTTGGTTAAAAGGAAGCAATCAGAAATGTATCCATCATAAGTTAATACTCCCAATTTCAAACCGAAGTATCAGTCAAAAACTATGCTTTTCATGGCTTTTTTCCCCGGGACAAGACTTTTATTTCTGTGATGAAATGAGAAATAATAATCATTAAATGCTTAAATGGAAAAGATGTGCATCAAATCTGATATCACAAGGGCACACAAGTCTCCTGATTGTCCTGATGGAGATGTTACCAAGCTCAAAAGTTCTAGACGAATCAGTATGCAACTCAGAGGTCAGGGAACTACATAAGAAAAGCATATTCACATCAAATTTAATAAAATCTGAGTGACCTCTTTTGGTTTAAGGCTTAAAGATTTTTTCAAAGAAATAGCTTCGGGGGTTCATTCAGCCTCTTTGGTGCCTCAAAGGTCTACTTCTACAATAATTTGAGAATCTGTATTTTCCTCCTTTTGATTGAGATTTTCCTGTCGAATCTTTGCTCCAAATGTTTGGTAATAGTATCTGGGTATCTCATAGTTCTTCTGAGATCATGTTTAAACCTTATGTCAAAAATATCCCCTAAAGTCTGGTAGCATAGTGGTTACGAATCGGGCTGCGAACCTTAAGGTCAGCGGTTCGAAACTACCAGCCGCTCCGCGGGAGAAAGATGAGGCTCCCGTAAGGATTTACACCCTCGGAAACCCTGTACAGGGTCGCTATGGGTCGGATCCGACTCGAAGGCACTTAACAACAACAACAAAGTCTTTCTGAAACAAATAATGACAAACTAGTTTAGAGGCATGTGGGCTAATGCGCTGAACTGTAAGGTCAGTTTGAACCTCAAGGCGGCAGTTCAAATTCAACAGTCGCTCCCTGAAAACCCTATACAGGGTCACTGTGAGTCGGAACTGAACTCAAAGGCACTTAATAACAAGCTTACCTTAACTATTAATAAAAATAAATAAGAGCATTATGTTCTCTTAGGACCTATTTATACTGCATCAAACTGACAATAGCAACTGGAAAGTTCTGGTAAGAACTTAAGGGCCAGGAGAGAAACAATTTGGAAAAGGAAGGTGCAATCAAAGTCTCTGAATTAAGTATGTAAAAATTACTGAATTGGTGGATGTTCTCAACAATAAACATAAGAAAATTTAAGATTCTTAAAGATGTTCCCTGGGCTATAAATCTGGAAAGTAACAGTTAAAAATGAACTAACAGAACTGGTCATAAACATGATGGTTACAAACAAGTGAGAGACCATCTAGTCTTCACTCATTTTCTCCATCAGAGATGGCCTGAAGTTGAACTATTGTATTTCATTGAGGAAAAAATAAATAAAATAAAGACCCTTTTGAGCTAGGGAAGAAGAAGGAATTTTCATTGCCCAAATAAAATAGAAAAGACTTTTTAAATTATCTCTCTTAAGAACATAACATGGTAAATTAGGGGAAAAAAATGTGTAATGTATCATCAGCTATTGTTGAGAAACTTTCCAGAAGTAAGTTCAAAATGTATTTCCACTGCTTTATTTGTATGGGTTTTAAGGTAAAAACTTTTAAGACATTGGAAGACATTCTGAGCCATGATTTTACAAGACTTCTTGAAAATTAGAGCAGAATTATAAAAACGTAGCTTTTTCCCTCTGTAGTGCCAACTCTTCCTACAAAATGCAAAGAACTGTCAGAACCACCACCGCAACTGCTCAACTGAGCTTACATGGTTTAATTCCTTCTGAGTCAAAATACAACTCAGAGAAGGATCTAGCTGACACACTTTTCAGCTCAGAACACCACTTTATCCCTCAGTTTCGGCTAGAATAAATATAAATTAGACCAGTACTGATACTTTCATGCACAGGTTCCGCCACTGAATTACACTTGTTTTTTTCAATCATGTTGGAGATACAGACAGAAAAAAATGCAAAATATACCTGGGAGAGGGTAGGCACTGCAAAGAAGGGCTGAGGATGGTGGTGAGACCAAGTAAGTTTCTTTCAGATGCTAAAGGAGAAGTTTCAAAAAGTTTGTGGAAAAATGGAATGGAAAGAAAATACAACTTTCTCACAAACTTTTGGGAAGCCCCCTAGTACTACGGCACCTTTACACACACATGCATATACACTCACACGGAAAACTCTTCTCCAATCCTTCCCACACCCACGTTTCCACTCAGCCACTCATTCATTTATTCAGCCATTTGGTCATTCACTTACTCCTCCATTCAACAATTACTGAATACTTACTACAAGCTCTAAGATTTCAAATGTGGATAGAATGACCTCCAGGTTAAATCTTACAGGAGCAAACCATGTAGCTAAAGGACGAAAAGTGTGGCACTGTAGGATAAATACTGGACTCTTAACCTCCATGTCGGTGATGGCAACCCAGCAGTCATTCCTGGGAAACCCTATACCGAGTGGCTAGGACTCAGAACTGACTCAACACCATTCAACAAAACAAAAACAATAAAGCTGGAGAGTTGTAGGAGCCCAGGTGGTTCAGTGGGATAAGCAAAGGACTACTAACTTCAAGGATGGCAGTGCATACGCACAGGTTGCTCCACAGGAGAAACGTGAGCCTTTCTGCTCTTATAAACTGTTCCATCCTTAGAAATCCTTCACGGGGTGGATCTAATTTGGAACGGACTTAATGTGAAGTTTGTTTGTTGGTTGATTATTATCTGAAGTGTTAGGAACTCAGGATGAAGCAACCCATGACACCTCCATCTAAAGTCCATGTGGTTTTGAACACTGGATACTGTCATACATTCAAATTTCAGGCTCCAAACTTTTGCAAAGGGACTTCTTTCAGTCCATAATCCTTACGAGGATTTTTACCATCCTTCTCGGGGTGTGATGCTTCTACCCATGCTGTTGGTAGGTGCCAACTCATAGCGACCCTATGGACCATAGAACAAACCACTGCCCAGTCCTATGCCATCTTCATCACTGTTGTTATGTTTAGAGCCTATTGCTGCTGCCACTGTGTCAGACCGTCTTGTTACAGGTCTTTCTCTGTTTTGCGGAGCCACTACTGTTACCAGGGTTACAAAGTAGCCTTTCCCTGCTGATAACATTTCCAAAGTGTAAAAGACAAAGTCTTGCCATTGTTGCTTCTAAAGAACATTCTGACTATGCTTCTTCCAACACAGGTTCACTTGTTCTTTTAGCAGCCCATGGTACTTTGAGTGTTCTTCTCCAATACCATAATCTAAATGCATCAAGTCGTCTATAGTCTTCTCTGTTCATGGTTCCAATTTTTCTATACATATGAGGTGCCTGGAATATACAACAGCTTGGGTCAGGTGCACACTGAGGTTAGACCTCAAACTGATATCTCTACTTTTGTAGACTTTAAAGAGGTCTTTTGTAGGTCCATACAACTGCATTCACCCTTATGTCTTGACCAAACAACTCTGAATTACTAAAGCCCAAACTAGAACTCTGGATGAAAAAAAAAAAGGACTGGCAGTAAACATCCTCGACTTGAAAGGCCTGTCAAAACAGGAAGCCTAGGCTTTGGGGCCTCAAGGATGATAAACCCACTACTTATAAATGGGAGAAACCATTATGGGTAGTTGTTGTTGTTATGTGCTGCCGAGTCGGTTCTGACCCATGGCAACCCTGTACACAGGGTTTCCGAGGAGCAGCTGGTGAGCTTGAACCACCAACCATGCAGTTCAAACAGCTTTGCAATCTGGTGTGTTAACCCACAGCGCCATACCAGGACTCCAGGTATGGGTAGGGGTAGGGGTGTACAGTAAATCATAGGCTATGTTCTTTTGTTCCAAGGCCTAAAAGCAGTCATAGTATAAGTATGTGTTTGCTGGATTTGCGTTGCTTCTATTGCTAGTGTTAAAGAAAACAGTTTCTGGAGTTGACCCCTGTAGAAAAGCCCGGGGGAGCTACATTTTCCTATCTATTAGAGTGAGCAATACAGCAAAGGGTAAATCTCTGTCAGCAGAGGGGTCAGAGGACACAGACGCTGAGTCAGGATGAGCAGACAGCACTGTTACCACAGTCAGCACCAAAGTCTACCTGGTGCCTGGAGATTGGGGCAGAGGACAGACACACAGACTCAGTAAGGGGATAACAGAGTGCCCTGGGAAAACACAGGCACAGAATAAAGGCCAAATCCCTCTTTCCTTAAGCTAAAGATGCTTTGCTGAAACCCACATCCATTCAAGACCTGTCTTGGCTCTTCAGAAGTCAAATGCTGCTGTCATGTTTAATTGTAAGGGAACAGACTGTGTCCACTCCAAGAGCGCATACATTAGTTCCTAAAAGGTGTACTTGTGCCTCCAACTGTATTCTGCTGCACAGAGAACAGAGAAGTCCAGGCAAATGTGAGGAAGCTGCCAGAGGAGCCAGCGTGGATACCTAGTGCTGCGCAATTCGTCCCCCCAGATTGTCAGGCACACCAGGCCACGGAGCATGGCAAAGGGGGCCAGCCCGAAATGTGAACTCTTCTCACTTTTCAAGTTGCAAATACATTCGCAGGAGGGGTTGGAAAAGTCAAGCTAAAGTGAGGGCAGGATGTCCTCTGAGGAAGAAGACATACGCTGATGAGCTCTGGGTAGCCAATGCCTCCCTTATACGCTGCATGGACTATCTCTGCAGAGCACGCTTTACTTGCACCGCCACCATCCAGGTGATTCTGACTCGGAGCCACCCAACAGGACACTGAAGAACTGCTGCAAATCTTTATGGTAGCAGACGGCATCATCTTTCTCCAGTGCAGTGGCCGGTGGACTCAAACGGCTGACCTGGAAGTAAGCAGCCTTGTACTGAGCCCACTGCGTCACCAGAAAGCTCCATGTGCCATCCTAGGCACTATGTATCCATCATCTAAGAGATGTGATGAGCTTTGGATTATGGATGAAGAAACTGAGTCAGAGACCAAGCTCAATAAACCAATGGTCCCCAAATCAGACATCAAGAAAGCTGGGTTTCTGATGTGCTTGGGGTTGGGACTGTAGTAGCTTGCTCCACATCATGCGTTTGTGCTACACTGTTGCAGTTGTTACTTAAGTTCCATCATGTTGATTCTGACTCTTAGCAACACTGTATGTGTGCTGCATCACTAGTGTGGCACTGTGGGCTAATGCGTCAGACTGCAAAGTCATTTAAACTGCAAGGTCGGTGGTTCAAGCTCACCAGCTGCTCCTTGGAAACCCTATATAGGGTTGCTATAGGTCGGAATCACCTAGATGGCACTTAACGACAACAACATAGGGATGGAACCACTATGGCTTTGCAACGGCACCATACCAGGACTCCATCAGGGCTCAGGTGTGCAAATGGTATTCTCATTGATCACACCCCATTTTAATCCAACCAGGCAACAGGAGGTTTAAAGGATCCCTAGAGTCCTGGTGTGGCACTCAGGATAAGCACTGGACCACTAGGTCGGTTTGAACCTCAAGACGGCGGTTCAAGTTCACTAGCCTCTCCTCCGAGACTCTACACAGGGTGGCAGTGAGTTGGAAATAATATAACAGCACTTAACCACCACCACAGGGTGAACCAAGGGTGTGGCACTACAGAATAAGCAGTGAACTACTAACCAGCTGCTTCATGGTATCTCTAGGAGTCAGAGCCAACTCCATGGCACTTAACGACAACAAACCCTATGGAGTAGGTTTACTCTACCCTATAGAGTTGCTGTGAGGTGGAATTGATTCTATGGCAGTGGGTTTGAATTTTGGCTTTGCTGCTGTTGTTGTTGTTGTTGTCAGGTGCCATCGAGTCGGTACCAACTCATAGCGACCTTATGCACAGCAGAAAGAAACACTGCCTGATCCTGGGCCAACCTCACTACTGTTGCCGTGCTTGAGTCCATCAATGCTGCCACTTGGCCAATCCATCTTAGTGGGGTCTTCCACTTTTTCTCTGACCCTCCACCCTACCAAACATGATATCCTTCTCTAGCGACTGCTCCCTCCTGACAATATGCCCTTAGTATGTATGAGAGACACAATTTGGCCATCTTGGCCTCCAAGGAGCACTCTGGCTGCACTTCTTCCACCACACATCTGTTGGTTCTATGGGCAGTCCATGGCACTTTCAATATTCTCCTCCAACACCACAACTCAAAGGCATCAATTTTTCTATGGTGTTCCTTATTCACTGGGCAGCTTTCGCATGCATATGAGGTTATCGAAAATACCATGGCTTGGGTCAGGCGTACTTTAGTCCTCAGGGTGAACCAAAGGAACCTTGGTGATGCAATGCGTTGAGTGTTGGACTACTAACCAGAAAGTCAGTGGTTTGCATCTAAGAGCTGCTCCATAGGAGAAAAATGGGGCAACCTGCTTTTGCAAACATTTACAGTCTAGGAAACATGGAACCATTCTACTCTACCCGAGATGGTTGCCATGTGTTAGAATCAAAACAATGGCATTGGGTTTGGTTAGCTTATTGAAGGGTGAACTATTTTGAAGGCCAGACATTAAAAAGAAATCAGCAATGAGAACCACCACCTCTTGATTATTTATGTGGCCAATTTAAATTGTTGGTGATCCGGTCTGAGGAAAAACCCAAAAGCTTCCTTGTAAATCACACAGTTGGACTTTGTCTGACTGCCAGGACCTGCCAAGCTCTCAGTGGTGACAGGGGAGTGGGGTGGTGGGCAGGCTGCCCTAGACCCTGCTAGCGGAATACTCTCCTATATAAACAACGCTCCGCAGTGCACACTCAGCAATCTCCACTTCATGCAGAGCTGGCCTTCATACTGGAAGCAATGAATCTCAGATCTTCTTAATGGAGAGAAGTGTAGACAGTCTCCTGCCCTTTAGGGAAAGAAGATATTCTATCTACTTGACAAATGACTGCAGGAAGACTGAAAACGACAGTCTCGATGGTCCCAAGAACAGTCCCTGGCAGAAGGGAGACAGGGCCTGATCTTGTTACTCCCAGGTGACAGGTCATTTCCATTCTCAGTGCTTCAGTAACTGATATCTTACTCCAAAAACAGAGGACAGCTCCCGTAACTCTTTAATGTCACGGCAGGGCAATGGCCAGTCTAAGCTGTATTAAACATTCACTACAACCAGCTATTTTATACATTCCAAGGGCACAGGAATATGCCCAGTAGCAAGATGGGGTGTAATTTACCAGTGTCATACTGGGGGTAAATGTTATGGAACAATGATCATGTCAGCTTAGAAAATGGAATGGGAGCCACTACATGTATGTGCAGAGGGATAAATATAAGCCATAATTCTATAGAAGGTAGATGCATGAAGGATTCAAAAAAAAGGTAAAAAGTATTTCAAATGAAACAACAAAACAAATGACCTAACTGCGTACCTAAAGATAAAAAAAAGTCAAAGGACTTGAATGGATATTTCACCCAAGAAGATACAGGCAAACCTGAGAAATATTATGGGTTCAGCTCAAGACCACAATAATAGGCAGATTAAGGCAAATCACACACATTTTTCAGCTTCCCAGTGTATACAAAAGTCATGTTTACATTTACACTATTAAGTGTGCAAACCACATGATGAAAGAGTCTGAAATCTTCTGAGAATTAGCAAAATGTAACACAGACACAAAGTGAGCACGTAGGTTAGAAAAATGGCATACAACCTCAATTTGTTAAAAAAACAAAACAGGAAACCAACTAGGGTGGTATACAAATTGACATCAAGAATCTGAAAAGATGCTCAACATCATTAGTCATCAAAACTACAATGGTAAAAAAAGAACAAGAAACCTCAATGGGCGACCACTTTCCCTCCTCTAGGATGATGCTGTGATGACAAGAGTTTGAGAGGACATTGAGAATAAGGACTCTCACCCATCACTGGAAGGATTACAGAAGGATGCAAACCCTGTGGAAATAGTTTGGCAGTTCCTTAAAAACTTAGAACAAGCATACGACCTACCAAGACCAATCCTATGCATATACCCAAAAGAACTGAATGTTCGAAACCACCAGCTGCTCTGCGGGAGAAACATGAGGCTTTCTGGTCCTGTAAAGATTTACAGCCTTGGAAACCTGTTCAGGGTCGCTATGGGTCGTAACCGACTCGATGGCACATAACAACAACAACATTCCCTGGAGAAGGGCATCATGCTTGATAGTATAAAGGATCAATGCAAAAGAGGAAGACCCTCAGTGAGATGGACTGACACCGTGGTTACCAACAATGGCCCTGAATGGAGCATTGATGGTGAGAGGCTAGCATAGAACCGGGCAGTGTTTCGTTCTGTTCTTCACAGAATCACCATGAGTTGGAACCAACTTGATGGCACCTAACAACAACAATCACAGGGCTGGGAGAGACTCTTGGTTGCACAGTGATTATGCGCTAGACTACTAACTGAAAGCTTGGTGGTTCAAATCCAGCAGCACAACACAGGAGAAAGGTGTGGCAGCCTGCTGCCATAAAGCTTTGCCACCTTGGAAATCCTTTGCAGCTGGTTCTTCTCTGTCTACAGAGTTATTATGAGTCTGAATCGACTTGATGGCTGTGGAATTCAAAGGGAAGACTGGGAGGGATAAGGAAAGGGGAAACACTGCTTGGAGGGCCCGGGGTTCCTGGGAATGGTGATGGAGTAATTAGGAAACAGACAGAGGCAAGGATACACATGGCAGGATACACATCGTCAGTATCACTGACATGGACATGGAACAATGTGGAATTGGCATCTGCTTTGTATACATATCTAGGGGCTTCAAAAAGTTCTTGAAAAATGAATTGAAAGATAATGGCATTTTTTCAGTAATTTTTTTATAGCTCCCTAAGTAAAACAACTTTTAAAAAATAGTATTTAAAATTAAAACAAACGCATTTTATTTATATCCAAGAATATGCTGGGAGAGGAGTAAGGAAAGAAGTATATAGATCAAGAAGCTCTCTCACTTCGGCCCAGAAGTCAGCCTTCAGTTCATAAAATAAAAAGCTAAAATCCATTATGAACTTTCTGTTGCCAAAGCATATTACAGGTAATAAGTATTCCATGCCTACAGAATACTTAGCACAGTATTATCTTAAGTATCTTTTATTATTTATGTTACAGCAATAGCTTTTCAACCGCCTATTATTAAGAACACTAGTGATAACTCTTTTTGGAAACATAAAAACCTAGTTGCTTTATTTATTGTGGTCCACATTGCCCAATTCTTTTCCACTGTCTTAAAATTTTAATAGGAAGCTTTAATTAACTTAATATTTTAATGCAAACCTACACCTCTTATTCTCCCCTTGAGAGAAAAATGAAAATATTAACCTGTGTAAAGTCATGAAGGATTTAAAAAAAAAGACAGAATCAGGAATGCGGTTGTTTCGCTCTGGGGCTGAGGAAGTACCATTTATGGAGCATCTTTCGTTGATGTCAGGGGCTCTGTGTGGGATGTGACATACACAACTTCATTTCAATGTCTCACCACTATTGTGTCTACTTTACATATTACCAGTAATCTAATTTTTAGAACGTTATTCCAATATCAAACTCCTCTTGACAGGGCACCAAAAGGACTCTGAAGAGGTCACCTCACTTGACCTTTTGCCTCTAATTAAGTGCAAATTCAGGTAAGATTAGAAAAGTACCTAGAGGCTCATCTGGTTCCTCATTTCACAGCTGAAGAAGGTGAGGCATCCCTGTCCCAAAGGAAAAGCTAAAGGCTTGTGAATGGTCAGGGGAACAAAAGGAAACACAAGTGTCCTACATATCATGTTCACAAGATCACAAAACCTCTCCCCAGGTGAAGACAAGACTGCACACAGGGAGGCTCGAGAACTAGCAGCCAGAGAAGAGAAGATGGCGAAGGGGAAGCTAAGGCCCAGGCTTGAGTGCCATGCTGCTTTCCAGGAGACAAAACACACCACCTGCTTGGTGTAGCAAAGTTTCCCAAAGAAATCAGAGTTGGAATTCAAGAACTTTGCGAGGAGATTTGCTAGGCTAATTCAGCTGTAAAGCAAGGTACTGGCATATTACTCTTTTATAAACTCACCATGAATGAAGCCCACTCAGGGGCAATCAACATTGGTGTTGAGATAAAGCTTGAATGAACTCTGCTTACAAAACTCACATTTACAAAGTTAGGTGGTCAATATACCACATGCATCCCCATTTCTGTAACAAAAGCCATTATTTCCCAAGTCTTCAATTTCCAAGGTCTTCAGACCAATGGTTGTCATATTCTCCAAAATATAGATGGCGGGCCCCACTAACAAAGTTTACGAGGTGGGATCCTAGAATGTACATTTATGAATGTGACATTCTTTTGCGGTAGATGGTTTTTCTCCTCAATTTCAAAATATCCCTTCTTGGAGAGAAGCACAACTCACATCTTCATCGTTCCTTCATGTGCACCTCTGCCGGGTTCGTCCTGCATCCAGTATTTCTTTGACTATGTAAATTGTAAGGTTGTTTTGCAAATGAAAAAGCTGATGTCCAAAAAAGAGAGGTGGTACAAAAACTTTCATTGCTGGGTGTCACTGAGCTGACCTGAATTCACAGCAACCTTAGGTCTGCAAGGACACAGGATTTTCTAGGCTGTGATCTTTACTGGAGCTGACTGCAAAGTCCTTCTCCTGTAGAGATACTGGGTGGGTTCAAACCACCAACGCTTTGGTTAACAACTGAGAAATTAACTGTTAAGCCACTTGTTGTTGTTAAGTGCCGTCGAGTCGGTTTCGACCCATAGCGACCCTGAATAGGGTTTCCGAGGCTGTAAATCTTTACGGGAGCAGATCGCCTCATCTTTCTCCCGCGGAGCAGCTGGTAGTTTCGAACTGCTGACCTTCTGGTTCGCAGCCCGATTCGTAACCACTACGCTACCAGAGTCTGCCTTAATTGCTTGTTGTTGTTGTTAAGTGCCATGAAGTCGGTTCCGACTCATAGCAAACCTGTACACAGTTCCCAAGGAGTGGCTGGTGGATTTGAACTGCAGACCTTGAATTCAGCAGTCCAACGCTTACCCTACAGCACTACATCAGCACTCCGTAACTCCTAGAAGCGTACTGTATCACCTGTGGATCTTCAATGTCAAGAACGATAGTTCTATCATCCATGGATTTTTGCTTTTATGACGGCACTATACTAAAAACCTTCTCTTTCCCATTATAGTCAAATCTCATTAACTTGGAACAATTTGAGGGAGGTTAGGAGTCCTGGTGTGGTGCTGTAGGTTAAGCACAGTATTGTTAACCAAAAGGTTGGTGCCTCAATCTACCAGCAACTCCTTGGAAACCCTATACAGAATGTTTATGAGTCGTAACCAACTCAATGGCACTTAACAACAACACAGTCTAAATTGGCAAACTAAAATGGTAAGAGTACTGGTTAATAACAGAGTCCTGGGGTGGCGCTATAGGAGAAGAGCAGAACCACAATGTTGGTTTGAACCACAAAGGTGGGCGGTTCAAAGTCACCAGTTGCTCTTTGCAAACCTTATACTGGGTGTCACTGTGAGTCAGAACCAACTCGATAGCACTTAACAACAACCACATCAACACTGGTTAGTAAATGTCAGTCTATGTCTTATAAGTAAACTATGTGCAATAAGAAAGACCACAAGAAAGTGCAACTAGTAGCTTAAACAAATGATTGACACCACTCGTCACTTCCTACTGCAAAAATCAGCCATGGCTCCCATGGCTTCCCCAATGAAGTCTGTCCTCCTTGGAGGAGCACATTGCCTGCAGGGTCCTTACAGTTACCACTAAACACTCACCTAGTGCTCTAGCCATGAGAGAATACACCTCCTCCAATTTCAGTGTCCAAACCTCCCCAGTGCTCAAATTCTACTCAAATTCCACCTCTCTCACATAGGAATTCCAGCCCCCCGACCCTCAGAGTACTCTCACAATGACAGATATATTGAGAAATCTGAAGTTCAAAAGATGCAGAGACTAAGGCCATTTTTCTGTTTCCATTCAGAGCCGACTTTAGGTCATCCTTACAGGAGAAATAAGATTAGGAACCAAGAGCTGGATACTCTGGTTAGTTTACAAAGAGAAAGCCTCCATGCAGCAGTAGAAGACACAAGGCATGTTTCTTTCTAGAGGACAGATTACAGGTATTTCTTTAACCTCTGCTTCCAATGTCTTCCAAGGAGTTGTAAGATTTTGTTAAACTGACGACAAAAGCCTTCTTCAGGTTGAAACTATTAACAATTAACCCTCAAATCAAGTTACTGTATTTTTTTTTTTTCATAAGATGAGGCCTCAATGCGACTTTACTGCCAAGAACAGAGGGACATGAATGGCTTTCCAAAGCTCTATGGGGAAGCTATAAACAAAGCTCCATTGGCCTCAGCCCAGGACCAGTCCCTTTGACATTTATGTGAATGCCCAGCTTGACTGCATTACTGGGATTCAGAATATGCCTCTCAAATCACAAGGTTAAGAAAAAAAAATCACACTGCATCAAATGGTTTACATTAGTCTCATTAATGCGTAGCTTCAGCAAATTCTTTCATCTGGGAATTATTTTAAAACATAGACAGTACAGTCACTAATCCAAGCCATTCCAAATAAAGCACGTGTGTCCTTAGCTTCATCCTTGTGACTCAATGTCTTTTCATCTGCTATGACAGATAAGAGGCCTTTTACCACCTGATTGTCATGTCCCTTAAAGTTCTCTTCATTCTTTGGAACACTAGAGGAATTTAGAGGGAAAATGGTAACAATTAGAACAATAATAATAGAAATGGTTACCATTCTGAGCACTTAGCATGTGTCAGGAACTCTGTGTCAAAGAGACTAGCCCTGAATTGTTTTCTGAGGAATAAATGAGACAGTGAAGGTAGAATCCCTGACTGGTGACTTGTTGTTGTTGTTAAGTACCGGAGTAGAGTCGGTTCTGACCCATAGCAACCCTGCACAGGGTTTCTGAGGCTGTTAATCTTTATAGGACCAGAAAGCCTCATCTTGCTCCCGTGGAACAGCTGGTAGTTTCAAACTGCCAACCTTGAGGTAGGCAGCCCAAATCGTAACCTCTACGCTACCAAAGCTCCTTTGATTGGTGACTAGTCCAAGGTATATTCTTCCTCTGGTATTTTTTGATCACTATGAGGGCAGAATCTCAAACTTCTTTGGTAAGATGATTATCTTTCCAAGATCTGCCAACTCCATAATCCTGGATACAAAAATAAGTGAGGGTTAGCTGGTATTCATCACCTGAAAAATTCCACAACAGACTTGGTATGACCCAAACTCCTCCGCATTTTAAATTCTGGCCTCAATAGGCATTGCGTAAGTAAACAGATGTAACAAGATGACACAAGCAAGACCTCCCAAAGGGCAAGTTCAAGTTCAAGCAGACCAACAAGAACATAGATAAAACATAGGTAAACTATGGCAGAAGAACAGATTTCAGTAAACCTGCTTTCTCAGCTGGTTCTGAAGGTAAAAATATCGGTGCAAACAGCAGTGGCCCTCAAGGCCTGACTGGAAGGCAATCCAAACCATGAGTGCACAAAGACTTTTGAAACAGAAATGAGCTTTTACAGACATACACACACCATACCCAAACCCACTGTCAGAGTCTACTGCAATTTAGAGTGAGTCTACAGGACAGATTAGACTGCTCCACAGGGTTTCCAAGGCTGTAAAATCTTTCATAAAAGTAGAAGGCCACATCTTTCTTTTGTGAAGTTGGTGGTGGGTTCCAATCACTGACCTGCTGGGTGACAGTCAAGAGGTTTAGTCACTGTGCTACCCTGGCTCCTATGCATACTATATAAGAAATGATATTGATACTGACATAGAACTAATCAGAATTACAGGAGCCTAAAATGCAAGCCTAGGGAGGCCTTACATCTGCACTGTATTAAGCAATCACACCTTAATTCCAAATGCCTAAAGCACGCCCTACCCTGCCAACCCAACACTCACAAACCAAATCAGTGTTAGATACCACCATCCAGCCTGGAATTCCAGCTTTGGAAGTTACCCAAACAACATCTCCAGATGAGAACAGACACAAGACTATGCTGAATGAACTTCACCTCACACTGTCATCCATTGTACCTTGGAAATGTTCCCGTGGAGAGTCCCCCACTTCTCATGATCAAGCCCTTAACGCAGGATGAGGGAACCCTCTACCAAATCAAGTATTAGTTAACTCATCCAGTGGCCCTGCCTGCCGAATCAAGATTCTGTATCTGTATTTTTCAAGCACATTCGTTGAATACCTACTTTGTTCCAGCAGTGGCCCAGAGCACTGAAGATACAAGATAGAGCAAGTGGGAGGAGATCCTTACATCTTAACATAGGGGAGAGACAGAGACCAACCGAAACACGTATTGAGAGACCAGTGCTGTGAAGGGAGGATGGGCGTGATATAAGAGGTACCTGGAGAGTCTCTCAGAGTGACCACCTGGAACCCGGAAATGGAAAGACATCTAGGCATGCAAGAACCCATTTCTGGCCACAGGAGTCACAACTGGAAGACACTGGACACATGTGACTAACACACCATACACCGCCCTACAAATTGCCTTGACTAATGGTGTGAAAACCTGTTTAACCTTGAGAGGTGGAAAATTACTTTTCTGTCTAGTGTAGCTGGGTAACTGGCCAGAGCTTCAATCAGGGGCCAGGACAGAGAGAAAGGTCACCTGCTCACTGGTGACCTAGGTCAGAGAGTGCTCTTGGTACAAGAGTGGGACCATGTAGCAAAACAAGGGCCCTTCTAAAGCACACTCATGAACACTGACGTGGTCAGAGGTTTATAACCGTATCTGGAACTTTAAAAAAAACGAGATAAAAATCATGATTCTGAATAGGGGAAATTTTCGGCTAAAGTGAGTGTGTTATATAATCTTTATGGTATCTTTATGTGAATTTAAATGAAAGGAAAGAGCAAAGAGAAAGCATTCTCAGTTAAAATTTTTTTTAAAGAAAGAAAATCCACTATTTTTAAAAGAGAGAGAAGGACCACCAAACAAGTTCAAAGAAAACCTGGAGAGGCCGTGTAGTCTTCCTAAGTCTACATCCCCCTTCCTTAGGGAACAGAAGGCCACCTGCTTCCCATGATTTAATGACAATAGTCTACAGTTATAGACTTTATAACCCACTGCCATCGCGTTTACTGGAACTCCTAGTGACACTGTAGGACAAAATAGAACTGCTTCATATAAGGAAGTGGACTTCATCTTTCTTACACGGAGATGGGTTTGAACTGCCAACATTCCAGTTAGTGGTCGAGCGCTTAACTGAACCACCAGGGCTCCTTATTGCTGTTGTTAAATGCCAACGAGTTGGTTCTAACTCAGAGCGACCCTGTATAGAGATTCCAAGGAGCAGATGGTGAGTTTGAACCACCAACCTTGTGATTCACAACGGAGCTTGTGGTCCAGCGCTTTATCCCACAGCACCACAACAGGACCCTGGGGTCCTTATTGTTGTTGTTGTTGTTGTCAGGTGCCATCGAGTCAGAACGGACTCATAGTAACCCCATGCAGAGCAGAACGAAACAATGTCCAATCCTGAGCCAACCTCACTAACACTGCCACACTTGACGCCATCAATGATGCCACCTGGCTGATCCATCTCGTTGGGGAGCTTCCTCTTTTTCTCTGACCCTCCACCTTACCCAGCATGACATCCTTCTCCAGCGACTGTTCTCTCCGGACAATGTGTCCAAAGTAGGAGAGACGAAGTCTAGCCATCTTGGCCTCCAAGGAGCACTCTGGCTGTACTTCTTCCAAAACAGATCTATTGGTTCTTTTGGCAGTCCACGGCACTTTCAGTATTCTCCTCCAACACCACAACTCAAAGGCATCAATTCTTCTACGATCTTCCTTATTCACTGTCCAGCTTTCACATCCATATGAGGTTATTGAAAACACCATGGCCTGGGTCAGGCACACCTTAGTCCTCAAGCTGACATCTCTGCTGTACAACACTTTAAAAAGGTCCTGTGCAGCAGATTTGCCTACTAGTACCACTGAATCGAATCCACTAGGATTGATGGACAAAGGGGTCTTTCTTGTAGCACGAGACTCATGATAGGTTGACCAAAAATATTTTTTCACGCAAAGCTCATTTCTTTTTTGTGGTTTGTTTTATGTAAGAAGCAATTAGTAAATAAGGGACCTGTGCTCAACTCTGCAAACCTACCATATACCTCCTCCCTGCAGGGCGTATCTTTGAGGAAGGGTAGAGAACACAAATGGGCAGTTGTTAACTGCTTGAAAGTGCAGACGAACAGAAGTTAGCTCATGGAGCTGGTATCAGCCTAGCTGACAGCAGAAAGGTGAGGAACAGAGGAAGAAAAAGAAGGCATGGGAAAGACAAGATGGAATACAATAAGTAAAGCAGACAGGATTTCTAAAACCTAGGTTAAAGTGGTAGGAGGAGCTCAGTTAGCGTAGTGGTTACGAATTGGGCTGCGAACCGCAAGGTCAGCAGTTCGAAACTACCAGCTGTTCCATGGCAGAAAGATGCGGCTTTCTGCTCCGGGAAATATTACAGCTTCAGGAAACCCTATACAGGGTCGTTATGAGTCGGAACCGACTCCACGGCACATAACAACAACAACAGGTTAAAGTGGCAACTAAAAAAGAGAAGAAGAAACAAGACATATGCTATACAATATGGTAGCCACGTGTGACTCGTTATGTTTCTATCAGTAATAATGAAACAACATCCAAAGCTCAGTCCTTCAGTCACACTACCCCCATATCAAGTGTCTACGTGGCTGCAGGCTAAGGAACAGACAGCTCTGTTACCGAATGTTTCCCTCAAAACAGAAGTTCTACCGAGCCGCGCTGAGTGCGGCTAGATCTTTCTTCTTGTTTTCATGAAGGCCACGTAAGATTAAGCCTGGTTTTTTTTCCCCACTGGAAGTTACAAACATGAATATAATCACATCTCAGAAACACACACAACTCCTGTTTTGCTAGTTTGGGTTTCTTCTTTCAGTGGTTGTTAAGTGCTATCAAGCTAGTATTAGGGTTTCTGAGGAGTGGTTGGTAGGTTTGATCCCCCAGTGTTACGGTTGGCAGTCCAGTGCTTATCATACAGTGCCACATCTTTGCTATTTTCTGATTACTTAAAAGCCCCCCAAATGGTGGCTGCCTTATGGGAGAGCCACTGTGGCAACATAGGCAACATAGCATAATTTCAAATATCAAAGAAAATTCACTGTTTGGGTAGAGATTTTATAGATCATTATTATTCATGTTAGTACCTGGCCTGGGGGTGGGAAAGGGTGGCTGGAGAGGAAAGCTTTTAATTTCAGCGGACAATTATTTTAATTACTGCTACTAGAAAGCTCTGGCATGAGCTTCCTGCTAGGGAATAGATCCTTCAAAGTAAATGTCCTTTTAGAAAGGAGTAGCTCTCTACTCCCGTAAAGATTTACACCCTCGGAAACCCTGTACAGGGTCGCTATGAGTCGGTTCCGACTCCACGGCACATAACAACAACAACAAGCTCCCAACCTCAACCCAGAGAACTGGAATGGGACTCATAAGAGGATCCCCACAAGGTAAAAAATCGTGGACAAGCCTAAATAAGAAGGGTGTTTTGGTGTTATTTATTGCTATCTGCAATTTTTCGTGTTTTATATTATGAAATGTATATTGATTTTGGTTCCCCAATTGAATTACACTTTTCTACATAGCAGAGATTCCAACATCCCTGGAAGCAAATAGCATAGTGAGTATTAGAAAAATCTCAGGCTAGCCATATGTGCTGCACAGGACCTCTTTAAAGTGTAGAAAGCAAAGATGTCAGTTTGAGGACTAGGGTGAGCCTGACCCAAGCCATGATATTTTTGATAACCTCATATGCATGCGAAAGTTGGACAGTGACTAAGGAACACCATAGAAGAATTGATGCATTTGAGTTATGATGTTGGAGAAGAATATTGAAAGTACCATGGGCTGCCAAAAGAACCAACAGATCTTTGTTGGAAGAAGTGCAGTCAGAGTGCTCCTTGGAGGCCAGGAGGGCCAGACTTCATCTTTCATACTTCAGACATATTATCAGGAGGGACCAGTCACTGGAGAAGGATATCATGTTTGGTAAAGTGGAGGGTGTCGGAGAAAAAGAGGAAGACCCCCAACAAGATGGTCTGGCACAGTGGCAGCAGCGATGGTCTCAAGCGTTTCAATGATTGTGCAGTTAGCACAGGACCAGGCAGTGTTTCATTCTATTATGCAGAGGATTACTATGAGTTAGAACCAACTCTACTTGATCTTTTTGGGTATCATCCCATTTAGGACTAGGACTTGGAGACTGGCAACCTAGATGGTAATGTTGGCTCTGATTCTAAGACCATCTGCATATCTGACCCAAGACCATCACATTCACAATAAGGAAACTAACAAGGTGGTAGGGGGGACTGGAGGAAACGATTCAGATGAGACGGAGGTGAAAGACATCAGCTTACAGAAAGTTTTAGGTTAGGACTTCCAACATGAGTCTCTCAGTATCTGCCCATACGCTTATAGACCTCAACACTGTCTCCCATGTGCTCCACAGGATAAGAATCAGACTTAGAGAACTAACACACTCAAGACATCACTGGAAGGAAGGAAACCAGGCATACCATTTTAATATTTTTTAATACTTTATGGATCCCAAACCAAATCAAACCTATGGAAACTGACTTGATTCCACTCCTAGTGAACCTATGTTACAATGAGACCTGTTCCATAGGTTTTCTCAACTGTGATCTTTGCAGGAGCAAACTGTCAGGACGTTTGCCCATAGCACCACGGGGTGGTGGCCAGCATTTAGGTTAGCAACCAACTGCACCAACCAGTGAGTTACCTGCAGTGAGTTAATTCACACATCTGGTGAATGTGATACTTAAGATTTTGTGTCAACTTGGCTGGGCCAGGATTCTCTGTGGTTGGTTGTTGTTGCGAGGTGCCGTTGAGTTGGTTCTAACTCATACCAATCCGATGCATAATAGAATGAAACACTGCCTGGTCCTGTGCCATCCTCACAACTGTTGCTACACTTGAGCCCACTGCTGCTGCGACTGTGCCCATGCAATTCTTTGGGGATCTTCCTCTTCTTCGCTGACCCTTCACTTTACCAAGCATGATGTCTTTCTCCAAGGACTGGTCCCTCCTGATAACATGTTCAAAGTTTGAGAGATGAAGTCTTACCATCTAGGCTTCTAAGGAACATTCTGGCAATACTTCTTCCAACACAGATTTGTTTGTTCTTCTGGGCAGCCCATGATACTCTCAGTATTCTTCTCTAACACTATAACTCAAATGCATCAATTCTTCTACGGTCTTTCCTTATTTACTGTCTAACTTTTACATATATATGAGGCTACGGAAAATACCACAGGGCTTGGGTCAGACACACCTTAGTCCTCAAACTAATATCTTTGTTCTTAAACACTTTAAAAAGGTCTTGTGCAGCAGATTTGCCTAATGCAAATCTAATGATTTCTCGATTGCTGCTTCCATTAGTACTGACAGCGGACCAAAACAAAATGAAGTCTTTGACAACGTCAATCTTTTTTCCATTTATCATAATATATGATGTTATTTTTTTGATTTTTCGTGATTGTTATTTATGAGGATTTTTGCTTCCTTTACATCGAGGTGCAGCCCATACTGAAGGTTGTGGCCTTTGATCTGCATCAGTATTTAAGTCCTCTTCACTTTTCTGAAAACAAGATGGTATTGCAAGTTGAGGACTGAATTTTTTCTTCAACTCTGGCATCTTGAGAAATGCTGAATGTGTTCTTCTCTTTTGGTTTTCTAACTCTGTATCTTTGCACATTTCATTTTAATACTTGACTTTGTCTTCTCGAACTATCCCTTGAATTTTTTTGTTCAGCTCTTAGGCTTCCTCATGTCTTCCGTTTGCTTTGGTATCTCTATACCGGCGAGTACATTTAAATATCTCTTCTGCGTTCGTTTGGTCTTTTCTTTCTTTCCTGTTTTTTAATGACCTTTTTGCGTTCTCACTCTATGATGTTCTTGCGGTTACCCCCACAGTTCTTCTGGTCTTCAGTGATTCGTGTCTAATGTATCCAATCTGTTGTTGAGATGGTCTCTAAACTCAGGTGGGATATACTCAAGTCATAGTTTGGCTCTCGGGGACTTGTTTTAATTTTCTTCAGCTTCAGCCTGAACTCACATATGAGCAACTAATGGTCCCATAGTCTGCTACTGGCCTTGTTTTGGCTGATGATATTGAGCTTTTCTACCGTATCTTCCCATAGATTTCATTAGATATCTGTGTATTCTATCTGGTGAGATCTAGGTGTACAGTTGCCTTCTGTGTTGCATAAAACAGGTATCTGCAATTAATAAATCATTAGTCTTTACAAAATTCTATCATGCCATCTCCAGCATCATTTGTATCAGCAAGTCCGTATTTTCCAACTACTGATCCTTCCTCTTTGTTTCAACCTTTGCAGTCCAAACAACAATAATTATCAAAACATCTTGATTGCATGTTGATCAATTTCATACTCATCTGTGGTTTAATGGTTAACATTCTCTGTGGTCAAGTAGTGATCCCCAAGTATGAGATCTAACAGAATATATTCACCTTCCCCATGATGTGATCTGACATGATTAGCCCAGATCTGATATGATTATTATTATATCATATATGATATGTGTTATGAATCCTCACTGCTATGACGTTATTGAGGTTGAATGCTATCTACAGAACTAGGTTGTACCTTGAGTTAATCTCTTTTGAGATATAAAAAGGAATGAGAAATGAGCATAGAGAAACATATGATCCCCAGGAAAGACGGGCTGAGAGTGGAATGCATCCTTTGGACCTCGGACCTTTGAACTATGAAGTTCCTAGAACCAGAGGTAAATTAATGCCAAGAAATATGTAGAATTCCAAAGCCTGTTGGGTCTACAGATGCTATAGAGGAGACAAGGAGAGTTTTCTCTGGAGCCAACAGAGAGAGAAAGTCTTCCTTAGAAACCAACACTCTGAATTTTGAACTCTAAACTGTGAGACACTAAATTTCTACTTGTGATATTTCCATTATAGCAGTACTAGATACCTAAAGCCAGGATCAGGTAAAGGCCAAGGAAGTTAGTCAAAATTGGAACTGCTGACTGTACATTTCCTAATAGTCTGGAGCTACTCTAGATCCTCCTTCCATTTATCAGGGTTTCCCACCTACCTTGAAGGTATTTCAGGTCCTTAAAGTCCAGATGTGGTGCTGTGGATTAATGCACTGAACTGCAAAGTCGGCTTGAACTTCAAGGTTTGCGGTTCAAGCTCACCAGCTGCTCCTTGGAAACCCTATACAGGGTCGCTATGGGTTGGAAATGGCTCGATGGCACATAACAACAACAACAAAGCCCAGACAACGCTTTATTCTGTTCCTACATTTAGATTATTCTATAAGAATTTATATGAGGGGGCTTCAAGTAGTTTGTGGGGAAATTGTTGTTGTTGCTAAGGTCCTGTAGCCGTAGAACAGAAGTTGGATTTTGACATACCACTTAAGCGGTCAGCCCATTATCCATCTCCCATTCTAGAGCATAATGTCGTTGGTGTTGTTAAGTGCTGTCCAGTTGGTTCCGGCCCATAGTGACCCTGTATAGGTTTCTGAGGAGCAACTGGTGAGCTTGAATTACCGACCTTGCAGTTCAGACGGCTTTGTAGTCTGGTGCATTAGCCCACAGCACCACACCAGTGCATGATACTCATCATTTAATCTGTCTCCAGGTCTTTGTAAACTGGTTCTCCTGACTGTATGTAGGCGTACACAGGATGCGAGGTGTACATTTCACTCCAGAAACTCCATCTGGGAACACTTTTCAATCCACCCAGTGACTCTAGTGGGTAAACAGCACTCTTACCCACAGAAACGCCAAACCCTCACCACTCCCACGATGTTCAGTCATTTCTACTCTGGGAACAAGTCTGCATGTTTTTTTTCCCCCTAAATTAAAAACTCATTTTAAAGAAAAGTAGTATTAAACTACTCCATAAACACAATAAACCACACTTAACTCCTGGTTGCAATAAATATCTCTTGCCTACACTCATTATATTCCACAAGTGCATTTTTAAGTTCGCCAGCATAAAAAGTATATTTATTCTAACCATGATTTGTTTTCTGTGGTTTATTGTTTCTCTCGTGTTTCTCTCAGATGCTTAGTGGAAAGGAGACTCTGTCCAGAAACCTGTTACGGATTTATGCAGGAGACAAGCATGCTCGAAAAGACCACCATTTCACAGCAGCAAGGTCAGTTTAGGCCTTGGGAGAATAATATCAAGTGGGGGGTGGTTGCTAACCAAAAGGCTGATGGTTTAAATCCACCAGCTCCACTTCAGGAGAAAGCAGTCTGCTTCTATAGAGAATGTTGTTGGTGTAGTTGTTGTGAGGTGTCTTGAGTTGGTTCCAATTTATAGCAACCCTATGCACAACCTGGTGTGATGGTATAGGATCAGCACTGGACCGCAATATCACTTCGAGCCTCAAGGTTGGTGGTTCAAACTCATCAGTCACTCCTTGGAAACCCTACACAGGGTCACTATGAGTAGGAACCAACTCAATGGCACTTACCAACAATACTGCACAACTACACAAAACACTGCCTGGTCCTGCACCAGCCTCACCATTGCCGCCCTATTGGAGCCCAGCGTTGCTGCCACTGCATCAGCGTATCTCATTGAGGGTCTTCTTGGTGTGTGCTATAAAGCTGACTGCCTTGGAAGCCCTATAAAGTATGACAGCAGTTTTGTCTATCATACAGGGATGCTATGGTTAAGAATCATGGCCACAGTAACAGTGGGTTTGGTTCTCAGGTACCTCATCTTCTTGGCTTCCTTTGTGACTGTTATCACTGGGAATCACTGCTGCTACACAGCTTTCAACTGCCACATGTCTAGCTAGTCCAGCATTTAACCATTTGCACCACCCAGGGGCTCCTTGTGGCTGGGTACATCCATCTGAGAAATGACCAAGGGTTAAAAGTCCCGGGCAGGCATCTGACTCAATGGCCTGTCCAGCTCTTCCAATTCCCTTGGGAAGATGCTACCTTCAATTCTGCACAGCTGTAGGAGGTGGTTGTTAAGTGCTGTTGAGTCGATTCCGACTCATAGCGACCCTGAATAGGGTTTCTGAGGAGTGGCTGGTGAGCTTGAAAAGCCGACCTTGCGGTTCAAACCAACCTTATGGTCCAACACATTAACCCACACCACCATACAGACTCTTTTGTTATTTTATGAAAACGTACTTCAAGCAGAGATAGTGTAGGTGATTTGAATCTTGACTAGCACAGAGAAATGAGTAGAAAGTATCCCAGGTTCCTCATTCAGCTATTGGCATTTCACATCCATGGGCCAAGAGCCAAGATATCATGCCAACAAAACTCTGGACTGGAGCAAAGAGATGTCCACACAAAGGACCTAAAAAGGACAGCTATTAACAGAACTGGAATAAGAGGGCTTAATTTCATGTCACTATTCATGGAGTCCTAGTGTGGCACTATGGATTAATGCGCCAGACTGCAAAGCCATTTGAACTACAAGGTCGGTGGTTCAAGCTTACCAGGAGCTCTTAGGAAACCCTATACAGGGTCGCTATGGGTTGGAACCAGCTCGATGGTACTTCACAACAACAACACATGGAGTCCTAGTGTGGCGCTGTTAGTTAATGCACCAGACTGCAAGGCCGTCTGAACTGCAAGGTAGGTGGTTCAAGCTCACCAGCTGCTCCTCGGAAACCCTATACAGGGTTGTTATGTGTTGGAATCGACTTGTCAGCACTTAATAACAACAATAACAAACCCAGCCTTGAGAGTCCTGGTGTGGTACTGCAGCTTAATGCGCTGGTCTGCAAAGTTGGTTTGAACTGCGAGGTCAACGGTTCAATCTCACCATCTGCTCCCTGGAAACAGCCTATGCAGGGTTGTTATGGGTCTGAGCCAACTCGACAACACTTAACAGCAACAACAACAAGAAGCCTTAAATTAACTCAAGATGGTCTGAATCCCGAATCTATAATCTCAAATCTATGCTTTAGACCACTGCACATTTCTCACCCTTCTAAACTCTAATAATGATTCATAAATGTCTCCTTTTAATTCAATAAAAAGCTTAGCTTTAAAACAAATCTTTTAAAAATGCTAAAGATATTTAAAATTTGGTCATTTTTTTAGCCTTAAAATTTGTCATTTCTATAATAGTGAAAGAAGCCATGATAGTGTAGTGGGTTACAAGTTGGGCTGCAAACCACAAGGGGTCAACAGTTCAAATCTACCAAATGCTACATGGGAGAAAGATGAGGTTATCTGCACCCATAAAGATTTACAGCCTTGGAAACCTCATTCAGGGTCACTCTGAGTGGGAACTTGATGGACAACACCCCCTACCACACACACACACACACACACACACACGCACACTTAAAAGCTGAATTAGCTTGTTTTTAACATTCAGGTAATATGAAACCTTTCTAAAATTATGATGGTGGTAACGTAAATTGCGTTAGCTTTTCTAAGTGGCAATTTGTTAATATAGGGTTATTTAAAAAAAAAAAGAAAGAAAGAAAGATATGTATCCCCTTTCACCAAAAAGCCCTAAATAAATACGCATATGACAACACAATTAGAATATTCATCAAAGTGTAATCATCTCAGGGAAACATCCAGAACCACCTAAAAGTTCAACAGCAGGGACTCAGTTAAATTAACTAGACCATAGTGCTGCAGGCTAATGCGCTGGACTGCAGAGTCAGTTTGAACTACAAGGTCGGCAGTTCAAGCTCACCAGCTGCTCCTTCAAAAGCCCATACAGGACTGCTATGCATCGAAATCAACTCAGTGGCACTGAACAACAGCCCACACAATGGAAGATTAGTCTGTTCTACACTTTGAACCACCGATGGCGATGGTCTTTTAATCATCTCATATGCATGTGAAAGCTAAAAAATGAAGACGACAGAACGATGATGTATTTAAATCCTGGTATTGGTGAAGAAGAATGACTAACTACACTGTGGACTACCAAAAGAATGAACACATCACTCTTAGATGAAATACAACCAGAACACACCTGAGAAGACAGGATGGCAACACCTCAGTTTGCTTCCTTTGGACACATATTCAGGAAAGACCAATCTCTGAAAATGAAGACCTTGTGGTATTCAAGTGGAGGGTCAGCAAACAGGAGGGGGACTCCTCAATGAGATGTTCTGATACCGTAGCTGCAACAATGGTCTCAAACACACCTGAGAACACGAGGATGCCACAGGTCCAGGCAACGTTTTGATAGCTGCACCGGGAACTTAGGCCAACTCACAGACAACTGACAACATCCAGCCATTTAAACAATGACTAGGTACCGATACTTAAAGAAGCACAGAGACTGACCCTATTTCTGTTAAGACTGTCCATACTTGAAAACGTATGGTAAGATCTAAACCAAGCTATAACTGCGTGGTGGGACTCGGGGTATTTACAGTTTTCTTCCTTTAGTTTATCTGTGTTCAATAGCTTATCTACAAGGGAATACATTGATCTTGCAATAAGAAAAATGGTTTCTATAAAGACCCCTGGTTTCGTTTTATTCCTCATGAGATTTAACAGATTGAAATTCTCAAATCATTATATGTTTTCAAGGTTAACACACACTGAAAGTCACTAATGGGATGTCTGTGACTCATGTCATCAATGAAGTCATTCGATCAAAACCAGTCACTGAGCACCTTCATTTGCCAGGTTCTACTTTATAGTTGGGGTGTAATGGTTCTTCTACTGTCCTTTAGGAGCTCACAGTCTAGTAGCGGATGAGAGGAAGATGAGCAAAACTTCCTACACAGCGAGGAATAAGCGCTGATGAAAAGCAGTATATGCAAAGTTTTACAGGCTCAAAAGTATGGAGCTACAAGCTGGACTTTGAGGGTTCAGAGAGTGGGTGTTAAAGAAAGATCCAGAGTTTAGTAAAAGGAAACAGAACGTGGCAGACACAGCAGATGAAAAGGAGATCAAGGAGTATGGGAAGTGTTGGGGCCAGCAAAGCACCAGGATACAGGGAACAAAAAATACAGGGCAGGTATCAGCAATGATTCCTATGAAGAAGACTGGCAAAGCCCTGAATGACCTTTAAAACATGCTAAGGAGTCCTGGGATGGCGTTGGAGGATAAGCACTTGTCTGCGAGGTTGGTTATGAACAGCAAGATCAGATGTTCAAACTCATCAGCTGCTCCTCAGACACTCTGGTCACTATGATTCGGAACCAACTCAACAGCACTTCACAACAACAAGGTGTTTGGTGTGGCGTGGCAGAATAAGCACTAGACCATAAGATCAGTAGTTCAGACCCACCAGCCACTCCTCAGAAACCTTATACAGGGTCACTATGAGACAAAACCAACTCAACAGTGTGTTACAAGGTGTTTGGAAATGCCCCTGAAGCCCTGTGAAAAAGCATGTAATTCTACATCATCAGAGACGTAAGAATGACCTCACCTACTTAATGTAGCTTCAGCTACCACCTATAGACAGACTTCCAGAAGTATACCACTAGGCCAGACATTCTCCTCCACACCAGACCTGCATTCTCAGCTGAGGACTAAATGGGTTGTATACCACATGCTCCTGAAGCAAACCTTCAAATCTGTTTCATTCAGGAAAACCGAGTCAGAAGTACTTCCCTCCCCCTACACTCTTCACCATCTCACTTCCACCCTTGAAAATGTGGATC
Source organism: Chrysochloris asiatica (assembly GCF_000296735.1). Taxonomy (NCBI): domain Eukaryota; kingdom Metazoa; phylum Chordata; class Mammalia; order Afrosoricida; family Chrysochloridae; genus Chrysochloris; species Chrysochloris asiatica. The sequence goes on along the minus strand of NW_006408552.1, from coordinate 8,414,017 downwards.
TTTTCCTTAAACTTTCTCAAATCCTCACTACCCCTCACTTCTTTACTTAGCATCTATGCTTTAGTTCGAGTATGTCATTATATCCTGGTTAGATTCTTTGCATGGTCTCTAACCAGCTCTCTGCCATTATGCCATCTAAGCCCTAAGTCTGTGGCTAACTGGAGATCTTCCCAAATACCAAAACCAAACACTCCTCCTTCTGCATCCCAAGCCTCTGTTGCTCCCTATTGTCCATAATGCAATATGAAGAGCGAAACTCAGTTTCCTCATGAGGTTTTCATCAGCTTCCCCAGCAGAGAGTTTACTAAAAAGCTAAGCCCTGGTTCAGATCTCCCTAAAGCTGCCTCCTATTCTAAGGGCAAAGTGACAAAGTGTAAATACATAAAACTGTGAAGTTATCTCTGCAACTGCATTTTGCTGGCCTCACATGTATCCTTCATGTTGTGTGTTCCCGTGAGCCCTTTAGGTTTAGCAAATACTATAGGACTTCAATACATTTTAGGGGCCCTTGGTTGCACAGTAGTTAAGCACCAGGCTGCTAATCACAAGGTCAGTGGTTCAATCTCACCAGTCACTCTTACAAGAGAAAGATGAAGCTGTCTGCTTGCATAAAAATTTAGTCTCAGAAACCATAGGGAGCAGTCCTACTCTATCCTATTGGGTCACTATGGATCATAATCAACTTGATTGCCGTGGGATTTAGCAAATAAATCTGTCTGAATAAATGAGTAACTTTTTAAAAGTCTCATAAAAGTGGTTCCTGATGACTTCACGGGACATGTATGATTGAAAACAAACTTTTGTATACGACATAGTGACAATACTAATCTGTGTAAGATTTTTGATGATAAATTTCTTCTTGAAGACCATCTCTCCAGGGGTAAATTTCATCTATATGTTGCATAACAAATATCAATAACAGCATGAAAATTCACAGTTCACCCACAAACCGTTCTTTAGCATAAGAGCCTTGTTCTACCTAAGGTCTCAATCAAAAGGTAAGCTTTAATCAGAACTGACTCAACATCACTTAACAACAACAACAACAACAACAAATCTTGACGGGAGTAGGCTGCCTCATCTTCTCCATGGAGCAGCTGGTGAGTTATTATAATAATCGTAATTACTAAATTTATATCAGGTAGTTCCGACTCGTAGCAACCGTGGAGTGGCTGATGAGTTTGTAATACAGGTAAGATTATTAATGAAATAGTTTATTCTTGTTTTTCATATTAAAACTCCGAAATCAAGCATATAGTATATTTATAGCACACCTCAATTAGGATCAAACACACTTCAAGTGTTGATAATAACCACATGTAGCTAGTGCCTACAATATTGGGCAGTAGAGCTTTACAATATGATCCGATTTTGTAGTTAAGATAAATATAAAAAATGCCTGTCTATGCAGATTCTTCCTTCAGAAGCATTTTCCCATGACTGAATTATCTTCTTTAAAATGGAGAGAAACCCTCAAAATTCAACTACATCATCATTTCAAGCTGCAGGAATCATCAGGTATTAAATTGCTAACTCATTTTCATGTGTCCACTGTTGCTATTAGTTGCCACCAAGTTGGCTCTGACTCAAGGTGACCTCCAATATAACAGAAGGAGGTGATGCCCAGGGCTGGGCCATCTTCAGGATCATGGAAATGGTGCCAATCCAAGCCACTGTGGGTTTCCCTCCAACAATGACCCTCCACTTTACCAAAGAGGATGTCCTTTCTCTAGCGACTTGGTCCTAGTGACGTGATGACATGTCCAAAGTCTCCTGCCATCCTCACCTCACATGTCTCCATGAGAGTGGGTTCAATAACACATTCCTTTACGCCGTATTTATCCCCAGATTTTTCTGTAGGGCAAGTGTTAGGCTTGAAGAAAGAACTGAGAAGTGAAACTATGTAGCTACTTACTTAAAAACATGCTGTGTGTAGTCAGATTGTCTGTATATCCAAAGGACGACCTTTTCTCTGTAGCTAGCTACATGGAAAATAGTTGAATCTGCTCCTTTTACTGTACCACTTTCTCCAGTTCCAAGGCAATTTCACTTTAAATTCCACTGTCTGAAATCTCTTTCCCAGCAGCCATCCTGACTGTATTGACATGGATTGGGGAATAGGAATGGTTTTCCATTGCAAGGAAAGGTTACTGTGTCCACAATAAAGGTGTAGCATTGTAGGATACACTCTGGACTGCTAACCACAAGGTCAGAGGTTCAAACCCACCAGCGCTTCTTTGGAAAGGATATCCTACCCAGAGTTGCTATGAGTCAGAACTGACTTGATGGCACACAACACCAACAACCACTGATTTCATTTCCTCAACAACTCAGGGTGCGGGAATCCTACCAAGTGATACCCTGAAAACTGCGCAAGTTACAGTGAGCACAATACTTTGGTTTGTTTTGTTATTTTCTTTCCACTTAAGGGTAGGGCTAACATCTACTATAAAGAGAATCTAACTTAAATTGGGTTACTCAACTAGTCACTAAAAAGCAATCACCTGGTAGTGGCTCCCCCTCCCCCAAACAGGCAGGAGGGTGGGGAAGAGAGAATGTCAAAACAAAAGCCTGTGTTAGAAAATTTACAAGGAAAAAGAACAAACATCCTCTTTGGGAATTACTCTAGGCAACACAGCAAAGAATTATAGCACATAAACCGAGGTTACATAAACACTCTAATAAAATCCAGGGCTTGATTTATGGCAGCAGCTTGCCTCGTGCCTGCTCCCACAGAGAGCAGAACTCAGCCTGCAGGGCTGACTGTGGTAACCAGCCACCCACCCCATACCCTTTCTACCAACAGGGGATGGTGATCCTTGCTGTGAAGGAAGCAGCAGCATGAGAATCTGGTGGTGGGTTCAAAAACATCAAGTGTTAACCCTTCTCCTTTAACAGCCAAGAAATGCTGAGATTTCACTGGTACGTTCATTCACTGTTCCAGTTCAACCAGGGTTCTCTGCTGACACCAACTCTCAAAATCACATCACTATCAAGAAATACACAAAAAGAAGACATTGAATGAGGAAAACTATTTAGTATCAAAACAACTCTTCAGAAAGGGGCAGGATTCAAAGGAGTTCAAAATGTGCACGTGAAACAATAAGACAGAATTTACATGATTGCGCCTTGATGTGGTGGAGAACACAATGCTTACCCCTCACACAATCTGGGACACAGAAAAGAACTATGAAAAATACAATCAGTTTGATCAATGGAGGCTGGTAAACTGGCTTAAATAGGTCAACTCATAAAGTGTCTTTAAGAGGATTATTCCAAGCCCTTGCCCCTTTTCCAACTCCCACCTCCAAAGAAAATCCCATTTCAGTCCTTGACTAAGATTGTTGTTAGGTTCAACAGAATAAAACACCCCCTACTCTGGTGGCATAGTGGTTACGAATCAGGCTGCGAACCTCAAGGTCAGCAGTTCAAAACTACCAGCTGTTCCGCAGGAGAAAGATGAGGCTTTCTGCTCCAGTAAAAGATTTACAGCCTCAGAAACCCTGTACAGGGTCGCTATGAGTCAGAACCAACTCCACAGCACATAACAACAACTCTTCGGGTATCCTCAAAATGTTTGTTATGTTTGAGCCCATGGTTGCAGCAGGCACTGAAGCCATTCATCTCATTGGGGGTCTTCCCCTTTATCACTGACCCTTTACTTTACCAAGCTTGATGTCGTTTTCCAGAGACTGGTCCCTCTTGATAACATGTCCAAAGTACATGAGACACCGAAGTACAGTTCCACCATTCTTCCTTCTAACGAGCATCCTGGCTGCACTTCTCCCAAGATAGATTTGTTTGTTCTTTTAGCAGTCTGTGGTACTTGCAATATTCTTTGACAACACTTTAATTCAAATACACTGATTCTTCTCTGGTCTTCCTTATGGATTGCCCAGCTTTTGTTGCTTGTAATTGGTTCATGACAACACCATGCACAGTGGACCAAAACCCTGCCTGGTCCTCCATCATCCCCAGGATTAGTTGGGATCAGAACAGCATGATCCATACGTTTTCTCACTGTGCTTACATATAGACCACCAGGCGTTTCTTCCTAGCCTCAGTATGGAAGGTCTGCTGAAATCTATTCAGCTTCCTAGCAATACATGAGCCTCCATTGACAGGGTGTAGGCTGAGTATGAGATACACTGGCCAAGAACTGGAGACGGATCTCCTGCATGAAGGGCAAGGATTCTACCACAGAACCACCCTTAGCTCACTGTCTATGACAAGGTAATTGTATTCTATTCTCAATGCTGAGGCAACTTCAATAAAGCAACCTATCAACATTCAGTTATGAATCTTTTGTGCACATTGCCTGTTCTTTATACAAGACAACATAAATGGAAAATCCTCCTGGATGCAATTGTACCATAATTATGCCCAATGTTGTCGCATTATTTTTTTAAAAAAGGGGTGGTGGTGGAATCTTAAAGAAGCCTTACTATGTATAATCCTGACATTTTTACTAGATAAAGCTAATTCTACTTCAAAAGAGATGATCTCCTCTCCCCACAACCTCACCCCAGTAGTAAAGAGGTGTACCTGACTAAGTTCCTGCCTCCCATTAAACATTGCTAAGTCAACCTTGGGGGACAAGGCAGGTAAACCAAAAAAAAAAAAAAAATTCTTTAAATTTTACTTCCTTAAGTTAATTTAATGAATGTAAATGTCAATAGATTGTCTTGATGCCTTTTAAGCTCGGCGAGACTTTTTTAAACTGACTCTGGCCATCTGATTATAACTTCCCTTTTACCTAGGAAAGAAGTCCACAGTGTGTCAGGTAATGAGACTAGCCTAGAATGCTGACACTCACCAGCCCAGTGCCTGCTGAACACAGAGAAGGATATAGGTTTCCATCGACTCCCCTCACCGCAAATGGCAACCGGAAAAAAACCACAAGACCTCAAATAAACAGCTTCATTTTGGAGTCAATGGCCTTTTACAAGCATCCTCAAAGCCTTCATGCAGAATCCAGGGATGTAACTGGTGAGTCTGGGCTAAAGCAGATTCTCCCAAAGAAACTTCCAGAACAAGAGATTTTGAAACAGAATTAAACAGTGCCATCTGGTGCAAGAAAAACGGGAAAAACTATTAGCTAAAGAACTACCAGGGAACAGCTCCTTCTAAATCTCTATGTGTGTAAAACTAGTGTTACTTTTATTTATTTACTTTTTAAAAAGCCCCAATGTTTCATGCATAATTATTTTACCACACTGAAAAGAATACGATTCCTCCCCCACCCCAACGGAAACACTACTAAGTTTTCCATCAACCCCTACTATCAGCAACTGAGTCACATAAAGTTAAAAATCATTATAACGTCTGGCTCCAATTCTGATAGGATCTGCTGTATCTGTTCTAATTGTTGTTGTTGTTGTGTTCTGTCAAGTCCATTCTGACTCATATCAACCTTTTATAGGTTTTCCAAGAGAGGCTGGTGGGTCTTAACTGTCAACCTTGCGGTCACCATTCCAGGCCTTCTCCTACAGTGCTACAACAAGGCTCTGTTTCAATAGCTAGCTTAAAATTCTTCTCAATTGTCTTATATTTTGAATTGCCCTTTGGTTCTGTTACCACATGGTGCTGTTGTTGTTAAGTGCCACTGAGTAGGTTTCAACTCACAGTGACAATGTAGAGAATTTCCAAGGAACAGCTGGTGGGTTTGAACCGCCAACCTTGCGGTCAACAGTCCAGTGATTACCTCAGAGCTTCACACCAGGACTCCAAAATCAGGGCTTATCTGGGGTTTGAACCCAGGATCTCTGGCACCCAAAAAGAGACTCATACTCCTAGACCAACAAGCCAGCCTATTTCAATATGCACCTCCTCTCTCTCTGTCTAAGAAATAACACGGCTAGTTAATATCCTTCTAATCTTCGTGGTACTGCGGGTTAACGTGCTGAACTGCAAGGTCAGTTTGAACTCCATGGTTGGTGGTTCAAGTTCACTGACTACTCCTTGGAAACCCTACACAGGTTCACTATGGGTCAGAACTGACCCGACGACAACAGCAGCAATCTTTGTGGTGCTATAGGATAAGCACTGGACCTCAAGTTTGGTTTGAACCTCAAGGTCAGCGGTTCAAACTCACTAGCTCCTCCATGGAAACCCTCAACAGTGTTGTTATGAGTCGTAACAGTCTCAATGGCCTGTAACAACACCAACAATCTGTATTTATGCTCAGTCTTAAAGAAGAGGATTGGCTTCTTGCAGGTCTATTTTCTGTGCTTTTCAGAAACTCCTAACCACTTGTCAATTACAAATGCAGTATAATGAATCAGCAATGCAACCCACAATTTACAAGGGGGCCAATTATTAAGTTAATGTTAATAGGCTATTTCTAACAGAAAATCTGCCAGTAGCAACAGAAACTTTACAATCCAGTCACTGAAAGAATTCAATTAAGTTTCAAGGTGGTCTTAGATGATACCAGTTTCCCAATGGGAAAGCAAATGAAATCAAATGGTTCAGTGAAGAAGGTCTCAAGAAACTGGGATTATCTGGGAATGGAAATACCACCTTAACTATCTCTGTCCTCAGATATAAGGTTTTCCAGATTCTTTTACATAATAATAATAACCCAGGACCCCATGCTATTTTTGTTTAAAGAATCATGTACACAAAAAAGACCATTCTGAACCAAAATAGTAACACCTCTAACTCATTTGAAAATAAGATAAACATAGATATATACAAACAACCCAAGAATGCCTGCATTTATTTTCCTCTAAAAATCAAAATAAATGATCAATGAGTCCTTTGAGCACACAGAGTAGCTAAAATAAAATGTTTCTTGCTGCCAGATGGTATGCCTGGAGTATTATAATCTGAACTGTCACGGACCAACTTGTTGAGATCCTTATGAATCTCAGAACCACAGAGTTGTCATGCCCATGCCACAGCGCATTTTTAAACCCGTCTTCAAATGGATCCTAATGGAGACACAGAACCAACCATGTCAGTCTTGAACCTGGCTGCTCTCAGATTACTGGGGAACATGTGGAGAATGATCATACAAGTGTTGAAGAACAAAAACGCTGACATTGGTAAGTTGCACTCCTAAGTGTGAGGGTTTGGTTTGGTTTGGTTTGGGTGTGCTTTAAATTCCCTTCTCCACAAATATCCTTTTCATTATGAAGAGCCACACAGGAAGTTTTCCTCTTCTGCAGCCTGTAGATGGTGCTACTAACCTGTTTTTCTTTCGCCTGAAAATGGTTTCAGTTTTATCACTAGAGGAAGCTAATTCATATTATTTAAGAGCTTGTAAACCCCAGGGTTAAGACAGGGAGATGTGGGCTCTCCCTATATTCTGGCTGATCATTCTATACTTAGATAAGAGTCTTTCTTTAGAAAACAAATGTGCTAATGTAGATAAGAATTGGCATAGTAGCAGAACCAATGGGCTCAAACATAACAGTGATTGTGAGGTTGGCCCAGGACTGGGCAGTGTTTCATTCAGATGTGCATAAGGTCACTGTGAGACAGTACCAACTCGAAGGCACCTAGTAACAACAACAACAACACAGATATATATGCTATTGTTATTGTTGTTGTTAAGTGCTGTCAAGTCGGTTCCAACTCATAGTGACCCCGTACAGGGTGTAAGAGGAGCAGCTGGTGAGTTTGAACTGCCAACCTTGTGATTTAAACGGACCTTGCAGTCCAGTGTTTATCCTACAGCGCTACACCAGGGTCCATTGTTGTTGTTAAGTGTCCTTCAAATCAGCTCAGACTCATAGCGACCTTGTATAGGATCTCTAAGGAACAGCTGGTGGGTTTGAACTGCTGACATTGTATTTAGCAGTGCAGTACTTATCCTACAGTGCCATACCAGACCTTGTATATACATATATAAGGAGCACAGTGGCTCCAGAGGATAAACGCTGGACTGTGAACCACAAGGTTGGTGGTTCAAACCTACTTACTGTTCTGCAGGAGAAAGAAAATGCTTTTGACTCCTGCAAAGAAACCCAAAACAGGGTCACTATGATTTGAAACTGACTTGATGGCAATTGACAACAACAATATATACCTGTGTATGTGTGTGTGTGTTGTTATTGTTGTTAGGGGCCATCGAGTCAGTACCGACCCATAGCGACCTTATGCACAGCAGAACGAAACCCTGCCCGATCCTGGGCCAACCTCACTACTGTTGCCATGCTTGAATCCATCGATGTTGCCATTTAGCCAATCCCTCTCATTGAGGGGCTTCCTCTTCTTCTCCGACCCTCCACCTTACCAAACATGATATTCTTCTCCAGCGACTGGTCCCTCCTGACAATATGTCCAAAGTATGAGACATGAAGTTTGGCCATATTGGCCTCTAAGTAACATTCTGGCTGCACTTC
>NW_006408552.1:8387544-8405006 GCF_000296735.1 Chrysochloris asiatica | reverse complement strand
ATATATATACATGAATCCAGTATAAACGAGGTTTAAAATGAAATGATCATAAATACCTACTGAAGCGGTAGCAAAAGCCATGGAGTGCATCTTGTGTTTGTGGCCGCACATTCAGACACAAGGGTCAGGTGCGGAAGTTGTTGATCTATAGCACAGAAATAGCACCCCGGGGTCACCTGGGGCTGTCTGAGGTCCTAAAAACCCTCCCTGCTGACCCCACCCACTGCTAGCCAGCCTAGTGAAGGAAGGATTCAAAAGCAGTAAGTCATATTGTAGTCCTCAGCCCACCAGCACAGAATGCAGGCAGAGCAGTTCTAGGCTGGCCTCAAGGCTGCAAAGCTCTTTCGTGGCAAGTTTACTCAGAACCCCGCTCTATGGCCCAGCCCATGGGCTCTCAGAGTTCAAAGAACCCTTCTTAGAAGGCATTCAAATCTTTTGTAAAATGATACTTGCTTAAATGCACACGTTTGGAACACACAAACTGCATGTTAGTAATTAATGCACCAGACTGCAAAGCCTTTTGAACTGCAAGGTCGTTAGTTCAAGCTCACTAGTCGCTCCTTGGAAACCCTATCCAGGACAGCTATGGGTCAGAACCAACTCGATGGTACTTAACAACAATCTATAAAGACAAATTCCTCCACAGCCCTTACTTTAAACAGCTAATTTCCCAATTTTATATTTTTAAAGCAAGTGTCAATTATAAAAGGCACACAATGCCCCAAAACAATTTTTTCTTTTCTTTTCTTGTCTTTTGCAAATGAGTCCTGAGCTCCCTGAGAAGAGGGATCATTTTTGGACTTCCAGTTTTCTGGATCCACTAAGACCAGATGTGGCATCCAGCATGCACTGAAAGAGCGTTAAGCAGACTATTTTACTGAATTAGGTCAAATCAATACCTCAAATAATCAACTCTTCTCCCACTTCACTCTCAGGCACAAAGCGCCATAAATTTAATGAGAACGCATTTCAACTGTAAAAAGAAAGTGGAAGGGCTTGAAAAAAAAAAACTTGCTAAATCATTTTACTTAAAAAAAAAATCAATCCTTAAAAATGAGCCACGATCAAATGCACTTAAAGTAAATGTTAATGACAGTGAATTTGAATATCCATTTTTTTTTTTTTTTTTTTAGTTTTCTATTAGAATACAGATTCCTTTTGAAATTAGGTCACATTACAACTATGCTACATAAAGACAATCGAAATGATGACACTAGCTAGGATTTGATGAGTACCTAGCAGGTGCCAAGCAACGTGTTGGGGACTTTTCATATATTCTTACCAACTGTATAGTAAACTTACAGGATCTGAGGATTGACATATATGGAGCATGGGGCTCAGAGAGGTGATGTAACTTCCCCAAGATCACACAGATAGTAAGAGATGGAGCTTAAATCGGCTCTATCTGACATCAACTATAGCACGTGGACTCTTAAACCAAAGTCATTTTGACAAGTCATGTCAGAATTTTTTATGTAAACATATACTCACACAATTTTCCCACAAAACTGAGATGTGATGGTCTTTAACATTTAATCAATATAATGAAAACAATTCAGTCTGACACATTTACAGCAGTAGGTAAGAGAGTCTGATAAGGGAGGACATAGGGCATAAATCATAGGCCATGCTTCTCTGCATATCCAGTGGACTTAGGAAACCCATTTTGATATATATGGGTAGTAAATTTCATTTTCCATGGGTCCACAACGGTATTTTCAATCGCCTCATAGACAAGGGAAAGCTGGATAATGAATGAGGAAGGCAGAAGAATCCATGATGCATTTGAATTATGGTGTTGGTGAGGAATGCTGAGTAAACCATGGCCTGTCAGGAAGATGAATACATCTGTGTTGGAAGAAGGACTAGCTAGAACAGAATACTCCTTAGAAGGGATGACGGTGAGATGTCACCTCACCTCCTCTGGACATGTGATCAGGAGGAAGCAATCCCTGAAGATGGACATCATGCTTGCCAGAGTAGAGGGTCACTAAGGATGAGGAAAACCCGAAAAGGAGATGGATTTACCCAAAGGCCACAACCACAGGCTCGAACAACTGTGAGGAGGGCAAAGGACTGGACAGTATTTCATTTTGTTCTTCACAAGCTCGCTATGGGTTGGAATTAACTCAACAGGACCTAACAACATCGCAAAGGAAGCAACCATGATGAGGGGTCATTTTACCAGGCTCTAGAATTGGCAAAGTGATATTGAGTTTATCAAAGTTTTATAGTTCATTCTCTGGAAATCAAGAAAGTTACAGAAAACAAAATATACTCTGGTCACTCTACCATTTGAAAACAGACCAAATGCTGGAAGCCTGGGCTGAGAAGCGCAGCTGAAGTCTGGTAACACTTGGTTTCCAGACCTATAGGAGGCCATGTCACAGGGAACTCCTGGATTACTGCATGAGTTTCCTAGGTTATCAGCATGACTCCTGTTCTTCCTGCAGTACAATCAGGATATATCCTCTCTAAATAAGGCTATCAACTGTCTAGCTTAGTTTCTGAGTTTCATCTCTCAACCCCCTCCAACTTGGTGCTAGATCAAGAGAAATCAAGAGTGGGGAAAACATGAAAGTATGGAAGTATGGGTACAGATTATTTATAACTAAATATAAACATTAAAACATATATGTTATGTTATGTTGTTAAGTGCCATCGAGTCGGTTCCGACCCATAGCGATCCTGTAACAGGGTTTCCAAGGGTGTAAATCTTTACGGGAGTAGAAAGCCTTATCTTTCTCCCACGGAGCAGCTGGTAGTTTCGAACCGCTGACCTTATGGTTCACAGCCCGATTCGTAACCACTATGCTACCAGAGTATGTTGTTGTTGTTGTCATGTGCCGTGGAGTCGGTTCCGACTCATAGCGACCCTGTACAGGGTTTCCGAGGCCTGTTAAATCTTTACGGGAGCAGAAAGCCTCATCTTTCTCCCGTGGAACAGCTGGTAGTTTTCGAACTGCTGACCTTGCGGTTTGCAGCCCGATTTGTAACCACTATGCTACCAGAGCTCATATATATATACATACATATATATATATACATTGTGAAGTGCCGTTGAGTAGGTTCCGACCCATAGCAACCCTGTATAGGGTTTCTGAGGAGCAGATGGTGAGCTTGAATCACCGACCTTGCAGTTCAAATGGCTTTGCAGTCTGGCTCATTAACCCACAGGAGGGAGGGAGGGAGAGAGGGAGAGAGGGAGAGAGGGAGAGAGAGAGTGTGTGTGTGTGTATATATATATATATAAAATCTTGAATGTGGAGTTGTAGGATAAGCGCTGGACTACAAGGTTGATTTGAACTTTTGAACTGAAAGGTCCGGGGTTCAGACTCACCAGACGCTCCTCGGATACCCTAGATGGGGTTTTTCACCTGAGTCAAAACCAACTCGACGGCACTTAACAACAACTGTATCTGTGTTCAACTATGTCTGGTTTTGTATTCAATACGTTATATAAAACCAAACCAAATTCACTGGCATTGCGTTGATTCTGACTCCTAACCTATAGGTAAGAGTAGAACTATTCCATAGTGTTTCCAGGACTGTAAATATTTATAGGAGCAGCCAGGCTTATCCGTGTCACCGAGTCTATTGCAATATGCTGTGTGCAGTATGTTACCTAACCTATGACAACTCCAAGATGTGATAACTGCGCTCATCATTACACAGATAGGAAACCAGGAAGAGCTGGCCTGCATGGGTGCCGCAGGGTTCAGACCCAAACTGTCTAACTCAGTGCCCAGGTTTTCAATCATTCAATCAAAAGACCTCTGTCTCCAGATGTTCCCAATTTAGAGTAAAACAAGAGTAGTGAGTTTCCAGCTGCCAATGTGTAAAGCGCAGATGCCAGAGGCGGAAGGGGTCAATGACAGCTGGAAGCTTAAGAGAAGGGACTGTGGGCTTTGCTCTGGCAGGTGGAGCTGACATCCTGGTGAACAGGGAACTCCCCCATCATCACAAACAAGTATGCTTTGCTTCCTTCTCCAAGGATCACTTTCTTTCACAGCCCTTGGTCTGGCCACCACGTAGGATGTGGGAGGAGAAGGCACATTTCTGAGCCCTCTCTGTCCACTACCCTGGGAATGCTCGGTTCCATATCTTGAGGGGCCACTTGGGACAAGGAAAGCAATGGACGAGGCCTCAGAATCTGCTCCAGCAGCTTGTATGGTGCTGATGTTTGCTCCTGAATTTTGACTGTTATCAGTGGACCGGGGCGAGCTCATGTCGTAGCAGCCAGGGATAAGCTGATGCAGAGGCCTCTCGTCCACTTCCTTTCACAGTTAAAGCCCCTCAGTATATCCTCCTTCCCCTCACCTCACGTCCTTCGAGCAATGCCGTGCTTCTGCGCCTCCATTTCAGGTACCAAAGTCCCAAGAACCCCCAAAGAATTTGTGCATTCTGTGAGGTGCATACTATGATGAGTGCTTTCTGCTCTCTCTGTTCATCCGCAAACACTGTAGCCTTCCCACCATGTACAGATGAAGAAACTGAAGGCTAAGACACTTGCTTTGGTTGACACAATTCATAAAGAATGGAGCTGGAGGAAAACACAAGAGACGGAAAAGCCGAACAGTAAGAACTTCACATGCAACAGAATTCCCCACAGAAGACACCCACTCAAGTCATCAAAAGCCCTCTGTATGTGTGTGGTACTGTTGACTGGGTGGAGTAAGTAGGAAATGGGAATCCTAGTGTTTGGTATCCACACTCTCCACCAGAGAGAGGAGTGTGGGATCCTGTGGATACCGGTAAATTTAATAACTGAAACCTGAAGTCAATATATCAAAAATGTGTTCAAAAGTAGAATTATTCTAAAGATGGCATGTATAATCAATCAATAATGCCTGTGTAGCAATGTCTGTTCTGGCTGGGAATCTCAGCACAAAGTTTAGTCATCCTAAGTCATAATTCATCCTTTTTATTGGCTTGATTTCTATTAGCTGTGTGTTGTCATTGTTATAAAACTGCCAAAACTGTTCCTCGGTAGAAGGCCTAAAACACTGTAAATCTATACATAACAATATAGTGTTACTAGAGGCAGATACAAATTTACTACAGAATTACTAAATAAAGGAATATTATCTGTAAATATCATTAATATTAATGCAACAATTCTTAATGTGCTCATAAGCTTTACGAACTTGGCCCGAGTAAGCCAGTAAAACCAGAGGCTTGCATTACATGGCACTCTCCAGCTAACTAAGCATAGTCGTCCTTCTTCGTCCCACAGTGTGTGTCCAGTTCCTCTTACAACAGAGGGGCTCCATGGCCTAGCTGATCTTTGTGCAATCCTCTCAGGGAAAGAGGGGCAACTCAGTGGAGCAAGGAAGGTTCAAGAAAGTTGCTTATTTAGGATAATGTGACGAGAGACATCGCTGGAACAATAATCCAGCTGCTGCTCACATTTCACAAAGCACCCAGTTTTCAGACCGCCAAAGGAGACCACCAAACAGGTCAATGGAGATCTAGACTTACTTACTGTCACATGCCTTCCGTTTTCCTCTATGCTGGCCCACTGGTGCCAACAGGATAGCCTCCTCCAGGCATTTAGATGACAAGTTCTGGTTTTTGTATTTACATTTTGCATACACCTACACTTCTTCAGGAGTCCTGGTGTGGCGCTGTGGGCTAACGAGTCAGACTGCAAAGTCATTTGAACTGCAAGGTCAGTGGTTCAAGCTCACCAGCTGCTGCTTGGAAACCCTATGCAGGCTTGCTATGGGTTGGAACTGACTCGACAGCACTTAACAAGAGCAATAACACCTTTTCAACAACAACAAAAAAAACAACCCAACATTCGCTCCTTAAATAGATCTACTTAGGCAAGTTCTCCCAACTTGGGCTATATGTTGTTGTGTGTTGATAAGTACCACTCAATCAGTTCTGACTCATTGTGACCCAGTATAGGGTTTCTGAGGAGCAGCTGGTGAGTTTGGGCTCTGAGTGTAAGTCAAGAAAGGATTGCTACTTGAGTTCGAATGCATACATGCAGGTGTTTAAACGTGTCTTTGCAATCAGTGGATAGCTGCAGACAAGTTCTCGCAGAAGTATACTTGTCTTAGTCTTGCTAGGGTGCCTTCAAAAAACAAAACAAAAGGTCCAATTAAAACACTACCTTCCACAGGGATCAGCTGAGTCGGTGCAATTCAAGGTGGAGATGTCAGCTCAGAAGGTTATAATAACTGTTTTTGAGGGGGATCCCAAAGGGATAATCCTCATATATTTTTTTGAAGGACACAAGATGATCATGGAGGAACACTGTGAAGAAGTTTTAAGAAAATGGCAAACTGTGTTGGTGAGAAAAAGGCCAGGAAAGTTGTATCAAGGACTTTTTTTCCATTCTGACACTGCACCTATTTGTATCTCAAGAGTAGCAGCGCTGTCCTGGGAGAATTTTGTTGGGAGACCTTATGCCATCCACCTCACAACACTGATTTTGCCGCTGCAGATTTCTTTTTGTTCCCCAAACTCGAGGAGCATTCAAACGGAACATGCAATAAGTCTCGAGAGCATGTGAAAGTCCCAAAGTTCTTTGGGGGAAGAATTAGCAAGATGGAATCACTTCCTTCAGAAGTATATATTCCTAGATGGAGGAAAGGTCAAAGGGGGAGAGCTACATAAATATTTTTGCTTAAAAAAGCTTTCTATCATTTCATCGCAATGCTTTTTAACTTATCCTCATCTGTTTCTTTCTCCACAAAGGAATATGCGACACTATTCAATCTCTCCAAGGACTCCCAAGACCCAGCCAGACTTGCCACTCTAGAGCCACACAGAACTCACTACGCGATGGTTTCTCATATGTGCTCATCACAAGCAGGGCAAAATGACTCCCACTTGGATCCCTAACATTAGAGTCACAAACAGTGATCCCAGCTTACAGACACATACAGATATATACATGCTGACATTAGATAGGAAGTGTGTTAGTTACAACTGTTCCCCATTTAACTCAAGAAAACTTTCTATCTTTTTTTGTTTATTGAGATACAATTTACATACCACACAATTCATCCATCTAAATAGTACAACACACTGGGTTTGGGTATATGCAAAGCTGCCCAACCATTACTACCATCGGATTTGAAGATGTTATCATCCCCCATCCCGCCCCCACATTTCCTACCAAATACCTCCTAGCAGTGTTGTTATTGTTGAATGTCAGCAAATCGATTCCGACTCACAGAGACCCTGTGTAGGATTTCCGAGGAAAGGCTGGTGGAGTTGAACTGCTCACCTTGTGGTTAGCCGTCCAGTGCCTACCCTACAGCACCATACCAGGACTCTACCAGGCAGCTAATTTGTGTATTCTAGAAATATATTAATACATGCGTCTTTCATTTGTTGTTATTATTATCAAGTGCAATTGAGTCGGTTCTGACTTACAGCGACCCTGTATAGGGTTTCCAAGGAGCAGCTGGTGAGTTTGATTGATTGAACCACTAGCCTTGAGGTCGAGTGCTTATCCTACAGCGCCATATCGGGATTCTTTCACTTACCATAATTAAAATATATTTAAAAGCTTCCTTGACTTGCTCTTGGGAACCCCTGGATGGCAGAAACAGTTAAGCTTCTGACTGCTGACTGAAAAGTCGATGGTTCAACACCATCCAGAGGTACCTCACAAGAAAGTCTTGACAATCTCCTTCTGAATTTTTTTTTTTTTTTAAGCCAGTTAAAACCCTAGGAAGAACAGTTCTACTCTGATGTACATGCGGCCACCTTGAGTCAGAAGCAGCTCTGACTGGTTTGATTTTGACCTGCTCACGCAGCAGAAGTCCTTCTGGAGACTTCCTGGGGTTAGCAGGCCATATAGTAAACCAGCACTGAGCATCACAGCAATGGATGGAGAAGAGGAGAATCCATTACTTGTGATCTAAAAGGGTCTGAAGCCCACAGCCCTACAGCTCTGTAGAAGCAAGCCTCCAACACGGTCCCTGACAAAGTTCCCATAACCCCATAGTTTTGTTTGAGAAAAATGTAAGGGTATACATGGTATGTGTGTATTCACTGGCTAAACATACCAATTTGTTGTTGTTGTTATATTCCATGGAGTCAGTTCTGACTCATAGCAACCCTACACAGGGTTTCCGAGGCTGTAAATCTTTACGGGAGCAGACCGCCTCATCTTTCTCCTGCGGAACCGCTGGTAGTTTCAAACTGCTGACCTTGCGGATCGCAGCCCGATTCGTAACCACTACGCTACCAGAGCTCCTTGGTTGTTGTTAAGTACCACTGAGTCGATTCCAACTCACAGTGCTCCTGTATAGGGTTTCTAAGGAGTGGCTGATGAGTTGAACCACTGACCATGTGGTTCAAACCAACCTTGCTGTGGCTGAATGCTTATCCTACAGTGGCACACTAGGACTCCAAAAGAGTCAATAGGAAGTCTGAAAGAGGTCATGGCATATTTAACTGCCTGCCTCTATCCCAACAGCTTTGTTTAGTTTTAAAGGATGAGAGCAGGTGTGGGCACCGCCTCAGGTGCATGTTCTATAGTTTATTATAGTAAATGTTTCTATTGAAAAATTACTGACAGAAAAAAAGAGGATGTCTATGTTTTCATAGAAATGTCTTGTTCTGATTTGTGAAAACCTCAGTCACCAAAGCAGCCCCCAGGATGCTCTTCCAATTTCAGAAAGGGTAAGTGGAGAGATTGCTAATTGTTTCATTAACGTTTGGTGTATAGCAGGCCTATTCATTTCAATGAGGTCATACTGATGATACAGCACAGTTGGAATTTTATGTGCTCTATGTATACTTTATAGTACATTGGGACTCTTCATAAAAATCAATAGTACAGTACATTTATGCCCTTTTTATAAGGACTTGGATCATAATTTAAGATTTTAAATGATTAGAAAGGATTATAATTTTTGCCTCTTTGCTTTTATGACCCGCTATGAGAAGGAATTTAGTTGATGCCAAGACCTTAACTAGAAACATCACCACCAGCTATTGCACTGTTCCTTTGGGAAAATACATTTCACTTTATAACAGAATTCACTAGGGAAACTCAGCAGAAAAAAGAATACACAACAGCCATGACGCAGGTGCCCTGGCGGTGCAGAGTGTAAGCACTGCACTGCTTACAGTGCAGCACTTGGAACCCACCAGCTGCTCCATGGGAGAACGAGGTTTCAGGTTTCATCCCGCTTCTCTAAAGATGTTGTTGTTGCTGTTAATTGCTGTCAAATCGGTTCCGATTCATAGCGACCCTTATGGGGTTTCCGACGAGCAGCTGGTGAGTGTGAACTGCCAACCTTGCAGTTCAAACCAACCTTGTAGTCCAGCACATTACCCCGCAGCGCCACACCAGATATACACCTTTGGAAACCCTATGGACCAGGATAGCCATGAGTTTTGCCTTTTCCCCTAAACTGTTGGCTGAATCCGCAGAGGCAGCGGGCCAGCTGTATACACTTCCTTCTCTTCTGCTCCTTCACAGCTGTGCTGACAGTGGTAGTGGGTATTTCAGGAACGAGTGTAGGTTTCATCTCCTTGTGAACAGAAGACCCTGTTCATTTTCTTTCCTGAGAGGACATAGTAGGTGCCAAAGAAATGGGTTATGGATTTCCACTTTCCCTGAACGAATAGAGAGGAACCGGAGCAGATGTGGCACTTCTTAATAGAAGGCAAAAATTAGGGCATCACTCAATTGTGCAGGGAATCCAGGGCCCCTGATCAATCTTGTGGGAAAATCTGTTCAATTACTCAATATCCTCAAAGCGCCATCCGCAAATGAGCACGTTCAGGGGCTCAATCCATCTTGGCGGCACGATGCCAGATGAACTGTTCTAACATCTAATTCTTTTTATAAGGCAGAAAATGTTTCTCAAGCTCTTTATGGCTGATTGAACTAATTTACTGTGGAACAGGCAGCAGCCTATCTTTAGATAAATTCTAATCGGAATGGTAGTGCTCTCTTAGGTCTGGCTGCCACGATGACGCTGAAAAGGAAGGTCAACAGCTAATAAACCCAGCTAACAAGCCATTCTGAACTTCACTGGAGCTTAACATTCTTCAAAGTTGAGTTATTAAATTCAGAGATTATTAGAGGCCGCCCTCCAGTTTTTGCCAATGACGACTAACTTTCAGGACAGTCATTAATTGAATTAACATTGTCCAATCTAGTTTTATAGTGTGTAAATTGAAACAAAGGAGCTCTGGTAGCGTAGTGGTTACAAATTGGGCGGCTAATCTCACAGTCAGCAGTTCGAAACTACCAGCTGTTCCTTGGGAGAAAGATGAGGCTTTCTGCTCCGGTAAAGATTTACACCCTCAGAAACCCTGTGCAGGATTGTTGTGAGTCAGTACCGATTCCACGGAACATAACAAGAGCAATAAGTTGAAACAGGGCCAAGGGGAAGGTCTGCTCAGACAGCCTCACGACAATGCACCTTCACAGGGGTGCAGGTATCCCAGACAAAACTTCACTGGTGGGGAAAAGGGGAGAAATAATGTTAAGATGCTTGGCTGTCTTTTGAATCTTGGTTTCCCTGGCCTACCATTGTAAAATAGACACTTGAGGGGGATAGAAAGGAATGGTCAGAAATATCACCATAGAAAGCTTGTAAGTCCATCTGCTGCCTATAACTGATTAGAATACCTAAAATGGGGCTACAACATGCCCAGTGAAGGAAGCTTCCTGCAGAGCCACTGCATTCCATAAGATCATAGGTGGAATCCTGAACTGATCCAGACTCTTCTAAGGTGGGAAATGTCCACATGAAAGGGCAAGCAAACCAGCCTGGAACAGCTAGAAGATATGTCTTGAAAGAAAGACGGACAGGAAAAATACAAAACAGTAATGGCAGTCTGACTGATTACTACGAGAACAAGCAACTTTCTTGCCCAGGAGACATCAAGGCAAGTGGTCGGGTCCCCTCAGGGCAAACCCCCTTCTAAGACTGAGACTCAATGGGAATACACGCTCTGATTGGTGACCACCTAAGCGACAAGGGGAAGTGAGGGAAAAACAGCAATGAAGCTGCGAGCTAAGCCCTACAACATTCAATAGCCTCTTGTGAACCCGGGTAGAGACCTGGTTGGCCAGCAGTGAGGCAAGACCTGGGGACTCTTGGGCCCAGTCAGTGACATAGCCATAGAGGACAAGAGTGGAGAGTGAAGCGTCCAGCTGATAAGAGGAGAGGGCATATGTATGCATAAGAACACCCACACTTGCAGATAATACCCACTTGACTTGGCTTCAGTGACTAGATGATCAGAGCTCAATTAGAAGAAGAAAGAAGAGGAAAAAAGAGTACTCTGATACAATGTGATGAACTTGACCTACACCTATGGATGCAGTAGCTCAAAAGAGGGAACAAATCCTTACAGCAGGGATCATTCCCACACCCTCCATACACAGAGTAGACAGGGCTGGGCAACTTGGACATTGGCTACCCAAAATGGGGGGAATACAAAGGCAAGAAGTGACTGGCTTACAAGCTTTCAAGAGGGAACCTAGATCCAGAGGGTGCAGAGGAAGGTAGAATCTCCACTGAGTAGTATCCAATCTGTCTAGGGGGGGCTGATGAAAGGAGATGCGGATAGGTCTCCTGTGATACAATAGTGAATAATTGTCATCAGGAATGATTGTGAAGGTTAGAAATGTAAAGGTAGATGCTTTGTAGCAAAAGGAGGGGAGTGATTGACTTTGCAATCTAGGAGCGGAGGTCCCTGGGACCATCAAGGAAGAAGAGTGGAGAGTGGGACCCTACCCAGAGAAGCAATGATGCTAGAGATTGAGGCAGAGACAATGACTTGGAGAGATGGAGCTTTAGATCCAGAGAAGGAGAGCGACTGTGTGCTGATGATCGGGCGTCAGGCTTGCAAGGTTGGGTGACAATGCATGGAGGGGATTGTAACCATGGCAATGAAACGATATATGATAGGATGAATGTAAAGCTAATGTTATTCCATGTAAACTATCACATAATTCACAATTAAACATTGAAAAAAAAAGACTTTACTGGACAGAATAGGAAATAGGTCACTTTCATAGGCTATTTTCCCTCAGCCCTCTCTCCCTTTCTTTCTTAGAATCTTTCAACAAGTTAAGAGAAAGGCATTTTGTAGTTCTGAGAGGATAGTTTTACACTGCAGAAAAGCTATGCAGAAAAACAGTGAGGCCAATTGTACCGTTGCCTCATAGAACCCAGGACAACAATGCAGCCTCAGACAAGAGGCAGTGGGATCTCCCTCTACCGGATATGATGAGGATAATATAATGAGCTTACTCCCCGGCCCCTAAGAGAGTAGATTTGCTGTGCTAACCAAAGTGCAGTGAAAACAGTCTCCAGTGAGACCCAAGGACCACTGAGTCTCATGGGGAAAGTACAAATAGTTGGGAGACTACACACTGAGGATGTATCAGAGCTGAGTAAAAGAATATGAGCAGCATGGTGGTTTAGCTTATGATGAGAGGCTCTCTCCCTCACCCTCACCAAGTAGCAGGGGCTGCTAGGCCTTGTTTCTTCCCAGTGATCAACGGAAACCATTCTCTCCTTTTCAAGCAGAGGGAGAAAGGTATACGGGGAATTGCTGTCTTCAAATGGCAAGCAGGTTCCTGTCTCTGTTTGGCTGATCTGTCAGTATGCCATAATGAACAGCCAGAAGGGACATATGGAAACCACAGCAGAAATCTGGATGGGTCACCAAGGTCGCGATACTCATTAGTATAGGTCTATGTGTGCTACAGGAGTCCTGGGTGGTGCAGCTCAAACTGCTAATGGAAAGTTTCAGTGTTCAAACCCACCAGCCACTCAAACTACGTGTCAGACTGCTTTTGTTAAGATTTAAACCTCTGGGGCAGTCCTGTCCGGGTCGCTATTATTTGGGGCTCCCTCGATGGCAGTGGGGTTTTTGTTATTCATGTTATGAGAATGATAATTTAAATAAGTAGCAGCATTAACTACAAGAGAAAGACGAGGTTTTCTACTCTAGAGAAGATTTAAAACCTCGGAAACCCTCTTCAAACTCATTATGAATCGAAACCAACTAGACAGCACTTAACAACAGCAACAAATCAACATTAACAAAGAAATTCTACACCTATTAAAACACATAATTAGGACATAATAGGAGGTAATAACTGGGCAACGGCAAGTCATGCACATTACTTAGAAAGAACTACCTTTTCCAATACAGTCACATGATGCAGAAAGGGAGGCCCCACCTTCAAGATGGTGACCTGAAGTACAGGGCCAATCATGGTAGCTGCATTCCACTGTCTGCGGCCAGTGTACAGATGAGGATGGGTAGGCATCTGGGACCATAAACCCTATGTGGAATCTACTGGAGTCTTCTAGAAAGATTTCCTTACAACTAATGAAACATCGATAAGGAACCCTGGTAGTGTAGTGATTATAAGTTGGGCTGCTGACTGCAAGGTCAGCGGTTCAAATCTACCAGTTGCTCTGTGGGAGAAAGAAAAGGTTTTTTGCTTCTGTACAGATTTACAGCCTGAGAAATCCTATCCAGGACAACCACAGTACACAAGCACCACCATCACCAATGAAGTAATAATTGTGAATTATGGTGTTGGTGGAGAGTATTGAATTCACCACCACAGACTTCCAGGAAAACAAACAACTCTATCTTGGAAGAAATATAGCTAGAATGTTCCTTAGCAGTGAGAAGAATGAAGTGAGTTTGTCTCATGTAATTTAGACATGTTATCACTAGGGACCAAACCCTGGAAAAGGACCTCATGCTTG
This sequence comes from Chrysochloris asiatica, assembly GCF_000296735.1. Lineage (NCBI taxonomy): Eukaryota > Metazoa > Chordata > Mammalia > Afrosoricida > Chrysochloridae > Chrysochloris > Chrysochloris asiatica. Next base: position 8,391,279 of record NW_006408552.1, on the reverse strand, counting down.
GTCTAGAAGAGGGTTGATTTTAAAGCCAGGAAGATGGAGAACGTCTAAATACCCATCAACAAAATAATGGGTTACCAAACTTGGGTATACACACACAAGATAACACTACCCAAGATTGAAGAGTAACTAAGGGTCTGTGAAACACCTCATACCATGGATGAACCCAGAAGACATTATGTTGAGTGAAATTAGTTTATCACAAAAGGACAAACACTATAAGAGACTCCAGTTGTAAAAACTTAATGAATATTCTGTGATAGTTACCAGGTGTGAGAAGGAAGGGGAAATTATTTACTGGCAAGAGGGTAAACACATGTAAACTTGGGTGACAATATGCAACAAGAGGGAGGATGAAGGTAGCAGAAGACAAGAGGAGGAATGCAAGTGATAAAGTGAATGATGGTACAAGGAAGGGATTGCAATCATTGTAACGAAATGAAGTATGTATGATTTGCTAACTATAGGTGCTGATCTGCTCTGAAAACCTTCATTCAGTTCACAATTAAAAGTTTTAAGAAAAGAAAGAAAGAAAATCATGTAGGGCAGTTCTACTCTGCCATTTGAAGTTCTGGTGTGGTGCTGTGGTTTAATGTGCTGGACTGCAAAGTCGATTTGAACTGCAAGGTCAGCAGTTCAAGCTCATCAACCTCTCCTTGGAAACCTTATACAGAGTCACTATGGGTCAGAACTGACTCGATGACACTTAACAACAATATGAAGTTCAGTGAGTTTTTTGTTGTGTTGTTGTTGTTTTTGTGTGTGTATGTGTTTTTTAATTAAAAAAAAAAAAAAAAAAGAGGATGATCCTTAAGAAGATGGATTGATGGACAATGGCTGTAAGAGTGGACTCAAACATCGGTACAACTGTGAGGATGGTGCAGGACTGGTCTGGGTCTCATTCTACTGTACACTGGGCTGCTGACTGGGCACCAACTGGATGATGCCTAACAACAACAAGAGGGCACCAGCACTTTGTCCTCTGGATATGGCACCTGAGATTTCTGCAGCCAGCAGCACCCAAACTGATGTCTGGCTTGCATGGTCATGCTATATGGAAGTGCTTCAAAACATTTGTTAAAATGTCTATTATTTTTTAATGTCATTTTTTTCAAACAACTTCTTGAAGCAATCTCTTATAAAGATCAGGCAGGGGTCAGCAAACTTACTGCCTCAAATCATAGTGGGCCATCTGCTGTTTATTATTAAAGTTTATTGGAATACTACCACACCATTTGTTTACATATTGTCTATAACTATAACAACCTGGTAAATAGTTTAAATACAGGTCACATAATGAGCAAAACAAAAAATATATACACAATTCGGGTCTTTGTAAGAAAAAATTGTCAACCTCTGCTTCAGAATCATTTCTGCTTATGTCTTTTCTTAATAGCTCAGGAATAAAGTATCATTGTTGTTGTTAAGAACCATTGAGTCAGTTCTGACTCATAGCAACCCTACATAGGGTTTTCAAGTTGGTGGGTTTGAACTGCTGACCTTGTAGTTTGTAGTCCAGGCCTGATCCTACTGTGCCTCACCAGAAATCCCAATAAATGTACACTAGTTCTGGTGTGGCACTGTGGGTTAATGTACCAGACTGCAAAGCTGTTTGAACTGTAACGTCAGTGGTTCAAGCTCACCAGCTGCTCCTGGGAAATGCTATGAAGGGTCATTATGGGTTGGAACCTACTCAACGGCACTTAACAACAACATACATACATATAGTGGCGTTGTGGGCTAATGTGCTGGACTGCAAGGTCACTTTGAAGCATAAGGTCGGTGTTTCAAAGTCACCAGGCACTCCTTGGAAACCCTGTACAGGGTCGCTATGATTTGGTATCGATTTGACGACTCTTAACAACAACAAACATATGTATATAGTGGAGTCCTGGTGTGGTGCTGTGGGTTAATGCGCTGGACTGGAAGGTCAGTTTGAACTGGAAGGTGGGAGCTTCAAGCTTACCGTTTGTTCCTTGGAAACCCTATACAGGCTCGCTGTTGAGTCAGAACTGACTCAATAACACTTAAGAACAACAAAAACACTTATGTTTGTTGTTGTTAGGTGCCATCGAGACGGCACTGACTCATAGCGACCTTATACACAGCAGAATGAAACACTACCCGATCCTGGGCCAACCTCACTACTGTTGCCACGCTTGAATCCATCAATGTTGCCACTTGGCCAATCCATCTCATTGGAAATCTTCCTCTTTTTCTCTGACCCTCCACCTTACCAAACATGATATCCCTCTCCAGTGACTGGTCCCTCCTGACAATATGTCCAAAGTATGAGAGACCAAGTTTAGCTATCCTGGCCATCACATCACAGAAGCAAGTTGCATTGTGGGGATTGAAGAGGACCAAGAATTCAGAGGTGATTTTTTCATGCTGAAAATGTCACACTCCTTGCATTTAAGGTAAAAAATGCAGGATGCCTTATGCAAGAAAGGGTAAAGAAGCTCTGTGTCTAAGACGGATAGTGTGGTCTGCTCAATGTGCAGTCTTCTCTGAAGAGATCTTCCAGGTCACTGATTGGGATCTCAACAGCCCTGTCCTGCCCCACTGGAGCACTTTCACAGAAATGTGAATTCTGAAACTGCTCAGTTAGCCCTCAGGATTACAATACATGAGACTGAAGAGGTTCAAAAAAAGAATGATGTATGAACTAAAGTTGAGAGGAACCTTCAGGACACAGAATAGAGGAAGAGGATGCTGTATGGAGCAGGAATGAAGGTAACTACTGATGTGTATATATCTATGTGGGTGGCTGCAGGTGTGTCTAGGAGACAAACAGAGAGAAGGATTAAGGAGAACATGTTCAACAAGCTATCAATTGATCAAGATCAAGACTCTCTGGTCCAGGCTCTTGAGTTGTTTCCACTTCATTTAAGGTTCAACTGGAAACCTGGTTCTTCCCTCTAAAGTTCATGGAAGCATGAAATGAAAAGATAATAGAAGATTCTGAAGGTCCCTCACAGGTCTACAAATCTTAATTACCAGCTATGTTGTTGCTCAGGTTGCTAAGTGCCATCAGGTCGGTTTCTGAGGAGCAGCTGGTGGGTCTGAACCACCAGCCTTGTGTTTGTAATATATGAAGACCACATGGATGGATACAACCCTGCTTTAAAAGTGAACAAAACTAGAAAGAATGACCATGAATGCCTGTACGGGACTAGTTACAACATTCATGTGGAGAAGTGAAATAGACAGCTGGCAGTATTGATTTGGAGAATGAGATGAGACATTTCAATCAACAAAATAAAGAGGGAGCTAATGTGAACACACAGAACTACAGCTCTAAATCCTTGGTGCACATTACTATTACATGGTGGCTGAGTGTTACTCTCAGAAATTCTTACTGAATTAATGTAGGGTGGGGTACTTCCAAGTGAGTTCACTGTGCAGCCAAGATTGAGAACCATAGATGCAGAGGTGATGAGGTGTGTGTGTATGTGCGTGACAACTCATAGCAACCTATATAGGGTTTTCAGAGTTTTAAACCAACCTATGTTATCTTTTACATGTTCAAATGTCTTTGTTTTCCCTCTTGACTCTCTTCTCATCTCAGGTTTCCTTTGACTGCCTCTTTTTTCTCCCCTGGAATGACTGGTAGATTTGAACTGCTGACTTTGCAGTTAGCAGCCCAGCTCATAATCCGCTATGCTACCAGGGTTCCTTCTGATGCAGAGGGGTTCTCAAACTTGAACAGGCATCAGAATCACTTGGAGGAGTTGT
>NW_006408552.1:8373136-8386742 GCF_000296735.1 Chrysochloris asiatica | reverse complement strand
AGAGAGAGAGAGAGAGAGAGAGAGAGAGAGAGAGAGAGAGAGAGACATTGCCAAAGAAGGGTAGTCAATAAAAGAGGCCAAAGGTAATTACAGCAATGGAGAAAGACAGACCCACACTAATGTAAAATAATTAAAACAAAGAGCAGAGGGTTTCAGACCGGACAAAGCACAAGCATGCTCAAATAACTCAAAGGCCAATGCATAATCTCCTAGTAGACCAAAAAGGTCACTAAGTAAACCTCAACCAAGCCAGCATTTGGCATCTGAAGAGCATTCATCTCCTGGCCAACTCTATCTGTCTCCTATCTGGCCATTTACAGACCAGATGCATCCAGATCTATTAGAGAAGGGCATCCTCAAGTCTACTTCCTTTCAAGCAGCAGCCCGCTGGCAACAAAAATCCTCAAAGAGCCACACAGTCATCTGAAGTTCGGAGACTTTCCCAACTTCTCAAGACAAAACCCACTGAAGCTGATTTGCCAGGACTCAATTTGGCATGGAGTGAGGCAAGCACTATCTACAAACATTCAAACTGCTTCCCTGCCAATGTGTAGGAAATTGCCAACTTAGATCTCCAATTAGGCCTTGGAAGAACAAGCAAGCCTTCCACGGCATGCATTTTCTAACATCCTTCAGCACTGCCTCCGACGTGGGCTGAATGGAGCCAGCCTGTACAGGAGGAACTGACATGCTGCTCTCACCTCTGTCTGTCCAATTCCCTTGCAAGGCGCCAACTTCCCAGTGATGGCTGTTGGCAGTGACGATAGCTAGCCAAGGGAAGATGGAAGAATCTGGCTAGGAGCCACCAAGAAGAGAATGAATATTATTAGAACTTGTGTTTGCAGATGGGACCAGCTCTATCCGGGAAACAAAGTAGAGCTGTCTGCCTCCCTTTGAGGGAAAATCTGGATGAGATTAAGCAGCGGACACCACCCAAGGTCTTGTGTGCCAGACCTGCAGCCAGCCAGCCATTGCCAGCTGAGCCTACAGTATAGTAAAGGTTTGGCAGCAGACAAGGAAGCAATGTCAGTGAGAAAAACAGGCCAGAGGGCATTAGGGGCTGACCCTCCTTACCACCACTCTTCAGGATTCGTTCAGGAACGACCTCTGCTGGCACAGTGAATAGCCACGCCATGCCGCCTTTAGTGATCTCACAAAAAACCCAGGCTGCTCAACCAGTGGCCTGAGCTACCTATTGCAAAATGAAGCACTAGTTAATTAAAAACAAATAAATACATAAATAAAAGACCGGAACCATCTTCTCTTTCAGTCAAGAGGAACACTGCAAAATTACCTATGATGACAATAACGGGGAGAGGCTAGGGAGAGGAGGTGGTCTGCGCAGGGTTAGGAACAGCGTTTCGATCTTGAGCTCTACCAGTGAGAAAAGTCACTAGCTGGGTTCTGAGCCTCATTTTGCTCGCTCCTGAGGGAAAGCTTACTCTATGTGACCATGGGATTGGTGAAAGGATTGCATGGAATCAGACATACGAGAGGCTTCAAAACCTTGGTGGATAAACAGAATTAAACAATAGTGGAATCTGTCCAAGAAGGTTTTGAAGTGTCCTAGTAGAAAACATCCAATGCAGCTCCCAGCACTCAGTTCTGGATACAGATGATGATGATCTTGTTTTCTGAAGTTCATTAACACAGACATCGTCTCATAACCTCAACAGTGTATGAGAGAGAGACAATGAGAGAGAGCTAAAGCAGCAAAGGTGAAAAGAGAGAGGAAACGAGAAGGCAATGGAGAGAGGAGAGACAAACTCAAGTCAGGAGGAGCTACTTACAGAGCCGGGGACAGGCCCTCTATAATTAGCCCCATGATTAGTGGAATGCTCACAATAGTACCCTATGAAGTCAACCAATGTTCAGGGAACTTTCAAAGCAACATTCCATAACACTGTTTGATTGTAATTTCATGTTACATGAACATGTTGATCTCAATTCACTGAACGCATCAATTTGCCACCCAGTATGTGCTTGTTTAAAGGTGTACTGTTGCATCCAAATTGCATTAAGCAATATTATAACTCGAAGGGCATTTGATTTTTAGTTAAGTCCAAAATTACTTTTCAATTCAGGCTCTGGTCCTTTTCTTAAAACCAGGCAAAAATATTCACCTTTAAAAATGACTTCTCAAGAATCCAGAGTTCTAAGAGGAAAGGAAAAACCAACCAACCAAACAGTAAAAGAACCTGATGGTAGAACTGTTGTTAATGTTGCTTTTAAGTGCCATCAAGTCGATCCCAACCCATAGCGACCCTGTATAGAGTTTCTGACCAACTGGTGAGCTTGAACCACCGACCTTGTGGTTCAAATCGACTATGCAGTCCAGCACATTAACCCACAGCACCCCACCAGGACTCACTCACTCCAAAAATGTATCCTCATCTGCTTCTGTGAGAGCTGTCTGACCATTCAGTGAGGCCCTGATTGCATGGAAGCGTTCTTACTAAATGCCCTTGATAACCCTCTCCCCTGGTCAAGTCATGGAAGGTTCTCCAAAAACACTATAGAACAACACAGATGACAAGGGTGGAGGGGACATTCTAAGGAGCTCTTATTCACAAGATTGTTTTTTTTTTGTTTGTGTATATGTGTGTGTGGGGGGGGGGTTGTCATTGTTACCTTAATTGTACAGAAAGTATATTTGGGTATATTTGGTTGGTCTAGATTTGCAACACAACAGATGCCAGATGGAACCAACCCAGAGTTATCCCCTGAATGAGAGACTCCTTTGCTGTGCTCATTAATTCAATTGGAAATGAAAAGGACATATTGACGTAGTATCCAATCATCCCACCAAACTCCAGAAAGAAAGATTTTTTTAATTAAATAAGTAGGTAAACAAAGAAGCCAACACTACCCATGAGTCCTGACCATGGGCCAGGCCAGTTGCTAAGTGTTTTCACTTTCTTAGCTCACTGTCCCCACTTGATGGATGAGGACATCAGGATGCAGAAGAGTGGGAAAGAACCACAGAGTGGCGCCCCCACTGCCATCGAGTTGATTCAGACTCACATCGATCCTATAGGGAGGGCATAGAACTGTTCCATAGGGTTTCTGAGACAGAAAACCTTTACGAACGCAGATGCCACATCTTTTGTAATGGCAGTGGGTTTGAATCACCAACCTTGTAGGTAGCAGCTTAATGCTTACCCCATTTTGCCACCAGGTCTTCTTTACCTGAGGCAGTTGACCCCACAGCTGTGCTCCTCATTTGTGGCAGCTCTAAGTGGCTGTCTCGGAGGAGGCTCCCGCCGGCTTTCAAGAGAATGGCCTTTCGGAGGCAGATCCATAGCCTGACCTCAGAGGCACCTAGGTGGGTTCAAACCTCCAACGATCCTGCTATGAGTCAGTGCTTAATCATGTGTACCATCCAGGGTCTCCATCTCCCACCACTGATGTTGTGGCGGTGGTGGTGTTGCTACGTGCCATTGAGCCGATTCCAACTCATAATGAGCCTGCATAGCATTTCCAAGGAGTAGCTCATGGGTTAGCAGTCCAGCGCTTATCCCACAGTGCCCCACAGGGTTTCGATCACTACCCCCCACCAATATAGCATCGGAGAAATTATACCAAATGACATGGATCCATTCTGACCTTTTGAACGGAAAGAAAATGATGACATTTACCAGGAAGGGCAGTTTGTATAATGCTATCAAGAATTGGCAAAGTCATCACTTGTCACTTAAAGAGCAAGGGAACATTGTTGATGATCTCACTGAACTCAGGTCTTCTATTTCGCCAACTGGTTTACAAATTACACTGCATTTATCACAGGTGATGATGATCTTAGGAAACACAATTTTAAAGTCAACGTGCATCAAGAAATAATCAGAGGTCGATGATCAGAGTTAAGAGTTAAGTGAGATGATTCCCATACCCCCAGATGAAAAAACAAGCCTCTAATACTTGCCAGACACACAATGATTAGCTACTTCCCAGGCCCCTTTCAAATGCCCTTAAATCGAATGGCTGGCTAATGTAACTGCCCCCTTGATGTGAAGTGGCTGCAATTAAAAAGATGTTAAGATCTATTAACTTTGTTGTTTTTGCTGCTATTACCTGCTATAGAGTGGGTTCCAAATCACAGAGAACCTGTAGAGGGTCTGTCTCCTGCAGAGGGCCTGTAGGTTTGAACCGACAACCCTGTGGTTCACAGTTCAGTGCTTATCCTATAGAGCCACCATGCCCCCTAGGAACCTTAACACCTATCTCAATTCACTGACTAGTGTCTATCCAGATGAACAAAAAGCATGAAAAGAGTTTTCTCCAGAGTCCACTGATTTGTTGACCCCTACTGGTAGCATAGTGGTTACGAATCGGGCTATGAACCTTAAGGTCAGCAGTTTGAAACTACCAGCCACTTCGCAGGAGAAAGAGAAGGCTTTCTACTCCCGTCAAGATTTACAGCCTTGGAAACAATGTACAGGGTCACTATGGGTCAGAATCAATTCAACGGCACTTAACAACACAACAACAACAACTAAGCCCCGGAGTCCTGTGTGGCACTGTGGGTTAATGCGGCAGACTGCAAAGTCGTTTGAACTGCAAGGTCTGTGGTTCAAGCTCACCAGCTGCTCCTTTGGAAACCCTATACAGTGTTGCTATGGGTCGGAATCAACTCAACGACACTCCACAACAACAACTAAGCCCCGGAAGGAGCTCTGGTAGCACAGTGGTTACGAATTGGGCTGCTAACCTCTAGGTCAGCAGTTCAAACTACCAGCTGTTCTGCGGGAGAAAGATGAGACTTTTTGCTCCTGTAAATATTATAGCCTCTGAAGCCCTGTACAAGGTCACTCTGAGTGGGAACCGACTCCATGGCACACCAACATCATCATCACTGAGCCCAGGAGGAATCCTGGTGTGGCCCTGTGGGTTAATGTGCTAGACTGCAAGGTCGGTTTGAACCTCAAGGTTAGCGGTTCAAGCTCACCAGCTAGAGTCAGAAGCAACTCGAGGGCACTTAACAACAACAACAAATGAGCCCTAGTGTGTGGCACTGTAAGATAAATACTGCACTTCTAGTAACAAGGTCGGCAGTTCAAACAAACAAGTAGCTCCTTGGAAACCCGTACACAGGATCACTAGAGTTGAAATCAGCTTGACAGTACTTAACAAAAACACTGAGCCCTGGGAGACCTGATGTTGTGCTGTAGGATAAACACTAGACTATTCTAGTCTACCACCAACTGTTCTCAGAAACCCTATACAGAACCTACTGGGCAGCACACAACATTGAGCCCTGGTGTGATGCTGTAGAATTAACCTCAAGGTCCACAGTTCAAACCCACCAATCACTTTGTGGGCAAAAGATGAGGCTTTCTGCTCCCATAAAGACCAACAGCTTCCAAAACTCTTGATAGGGCGGCTGTGAGTCCCATTCGACTCGACGGCAGTGGGTTATTGAGTTGAGAAGAGCTGCAGAATTCTCACTCCTGTTTTAGTTATTAGCAGCTCTCCCTTTTACTCACTGTTTCTGCCAATTATGGAATACTGGGAAATAAGTCATTGAGTAGCCTCTTCTTACATCAATATTTGATTACTTTCCATGTACAACATGCCATTAAGTTAATCAGAAATCGGTTCTCACCACAAACACCTTTTAAATAGGTCGAATTAAGATAAAAGTCCATGTCCCCCCTTGCCTCTATGGAGCTGGGACACTAAACCAGACAAGAATGTCAGCATGCAGATTAAATGTCATTAAAGGCAATTTGTCACCTACATGCATTTATCTCAATCTAATAATTAGCTAAAGGTCAGGGAGATAAGCCTGTGTCTTTGAATCCACATTTAGAGGAAATGTAGATTCAAAGCAAGGCTGAAGGCTGTATGCAAATTTGGTAATCTTAAATAAGCAAGCCAATTTGGGAGGGGGGATGGGAATTCAGAGAATTAAACAATAGCAGGAGACCATGACCCAAGAGGAGGGAGTTTCTTAACTGATCTCTGATTCCAGGCACCACAGATTTATGCACTGCTTTTTGCTTTTTTTAGCTCTGAGATGAGTCTACCCTTTTACACATTTGACTGCAGTGAATATGATCAGGCTGGGCTGCTCTCTGGATGTTACAGCCATGAAAACAAACAGAGGGAAGTGTCAGAAGTGATGGCTTGAGGATGCCCAATCTAGAGGCATGGATGGGTGCTCTGACCTGGCGGGACACAAACTCTTCTCCTTTGCTTTCTTTCCCTCCCCACAGCTTCCATTTCTCAGGGCACCCTCCCCTTGGCGATAGCAGGTCCCAGGCAGATGCCATCTGACAAAGTTAAAGTCCCCATAATTCAAAGAAAGTGCCAACGGACTAGCTTAGGAGAAGGTGGGGAGAGACCCAGAGCACTGCTGGCTGGAGTTAGGGGTAGTGAGCACCTGGTGGACACAAGAAAAGTGGGGGCCAACCTAGTGACTGAAGGCTTAGCTAAGATACCCTGAATGAGCCCTGGTGGTGCAGTGCCTAAAGCACTCATGTGCAAACTGATAGGTTGGCAGTTTGAACCCACCAGCTGCTGCGAGGGAGGATGATGTGGCAATCTGCTTCCATAATGATTTACAATCATAAAAACCTTCTGGGGTTGTTCTACCCAGTCCTACAGGGTTTCTGTAAGTCAGAAGAGACTCAATAGCAGAGGATTTGGTTGGGCTGGCAATGAGACAGGTAAGCACTCGGCTATTAACAGAATGTTGGGAGTTTGAATCTGCCCAGTGGCTTCATAATCTGCTTCCATAAAAATCGTTAAGTGCTGTCGAGTCAGTTCCGACCCATAGCGAACCTATACAGGGTTTTCGAGGCTGTAAACCTTCACGGGAGCAGAATGCCTTATTTTTCTCCCGCAGAGCAGCTGGTAGTTTCAAACTGCTGGCCTTTAAGGTTCACAGCCCGATTCGTAACCACTACGCTACCAGAGCTCCTTTCAGCCAAGCAAATCCGATGGGCTAGTTCTCTCTGTCCTATGTGGTCACTGTGAGTTGGAACTGAGTTGACAACACCCAACAACAAGATGCATCTTAGAATCACTAGATGTCTGATGACAACCTCTAAGATGGCTCTGGAGTCTCCTCTTCTTGGAGAACTTAGGATCCATTCAACAGAAAGTTTACCCCTTTGGAAAACAGAAGATAAATAAAACGACAAACCATACGCACTCGCCACCTTCATGACATAACCACTCCTCTCTCAGGGATCTGACTGGACAGGCAATTGCAACAGACAGGTTTAAATACCAACTGAGCAAATTCCAAGTGGGAGACATTAAGAGATATCCTTGACCTTTGTGGGGAAGCAGGTGAGAGTGGGGATGGAGATAAGAGTCATCACTAGGCTACTCTAAACTGGATGATGACATGACAGTTTGCTACATGTTCTTCTGAAATAGTGTCTGGTGTTGATTTGGAAAGAGTGGGTGGCAGGAAACAGGCAAAGGTCCTGTCTAAGTGAAGGGAATCGCAAGTAGACACCATGTTCTAAAGTGTTCCTGTGTTGGGCAAGCAAGGAATTGCCAGTCAGGAAACCTTTGTGGGAAGAATGACCTCACAATCAAGCTGCATTAACATTATTTTTTACTCTTCTCCATCCTGGGAACATCCAGATCTAATAGGCCACAGGTCGAAGTGAGACCATAAGTGGAGAACAAAACCATCATTAGATCTGAGGCTTATATGAGGGGGCTTCATAAAGTTCGTGGGAAAATTCCATTTTTCCACGAACTTTCTGAAGCCTGCTTATAATTCACAGAGCTGAAGTAGGTCTCAATGTGTGTTCAAATATGTAATTTTTGTGAATTTCAGAGGTCCGGTGGTTTTAAAGATGACTGATTCAGCTGCACTTTAATAAACTGAGTATGTTTCCCTCCCTAATTATGAATTTGGCTGATGTGAGGTGACATTTAGTCAATTCCCACTCACAAACCCATGAAACAGAAGCAGATAAAAGAAAACATAAGCAATGGTAGCTAACAATTAAAAAATAAACTTTGTTTTGCTTTACTGTATATTTATTACTGAAATCCTAATGTGACACTGTAGGATCAGCACTAGACTACATACCACAAAGTTCAAACTCACCAGCTGCTCTTCAGAAACTCTATACAGGGTCACTATAAGAACTGACTCAGAGCGGACTCTAGGGCATGTAATAACAATATAATTCTGCATAGAAAAAGGAAAGAAAGTAATTCATGAATTAATTTTTTTTTTTAAATAGGACTATAATGAAGTACTTCAAGAACAGTCCCCAAAAGGGTTTTAAAAAAATCACAAAAACCTATTTTCAGATATGCCAAATAAACAGGGAAGTCATTTGCATTTCTGTGGTAGGTATAATGATGGTTTCATTGTGGGAGACTGCAGGAGACAGAGACCAAGACCCTAAAATGAGCACCAAACATCCCCCCAAATCAGAATAACAAAATCTCACCTCTCCTTAGGTGCTTATAGGCTCTTAGGACCAGTTCTAAATTGTCAAGTATGTTCTCTGTGCCAAGGTTTCTCTTTCCAAAATGATTCCAAATGTGATCAGCTTTTTTTGGTCTTTATTATTCAAAAGGGAAAACCCATCATAAAAAAAAAACACATGTTTATCATTTGAATTCTATGGCAGTTTCCTGTGGGCATTCTGACAGTGATGTCAAGTTTATCTGGAGATAAAAACAGAAGACACTTGTGGGGAGCAGGAAGTCCTTTTGGGTTGCAAAGGCCCCAGAGGTCTTAGGTCAGTCTCTCCCACCCATGCCCTCTGGGGACCAGCCTGAGGGCAGGATCCAACACAGAGACCTGGTGGGAAGGAGGAAACCTGTTTGCCACCTCCCATGAGATGCCAGCAGAAAGCTCAGAGGTGCCCTGCTCTGCCCTGCCCTGCAGCTGTGGACAAGACAGCAATGTTCAAAGGTTACAGTGATTAAGTATTGTGATTAATTTAGTCTCAGTGTATCTCGAATTTACATACCAGAGCATGCTTAACTTAGTTCTGATCACTAGAATCTGAAACTCATTATAATCTCCCCTTCCCAGTCCTAACCTCCCCTTCCCCAAGCAAGAGAGATCACAGAACATTTTACATGCATTTTGGCAAAGACTAATATAACCCTTTAAAATTTTTTTTCTTAATTTATTTCATTCCTTTAAATCGACTTGGTTAGGTTATAAGGGAGGAAAAAAATTAACCTTTAACCTGGATTGTTGGCTAATACACAGATTTAGAAACCATCTAAAAATTGGTTGCATGGCATTGCTAAAACAGTCTTTATCATACACACCCACTAAACCCAAATGCCTTATAGTAGATTCTGACTCACAGAAACCCTACTGCTGTTGTTGTCAAGTGCAATCAAGGCTGTTCTCACTCACAGCGTTGCTATATAGAGTTTCCACAGAGCAGCTGGAGGGTTGGAACCTCTGACCCTGAAGTCAGTAGACCAGTGCTTAACGCTACAGCGCCACACCAGGATCCTGACATGACAGAGTGAAACTACCATGTAAGATTTACAGAAGCAGACTGCCATATCTTTCTCTCACAGAGAGGTGGATGAGCTCAAACTGCTAACCAAGAGGTTAACCAGTGTGCCACCCGGGGGCCTTTTCTTTGTCACAGACCCTTTATGTGACTGGAGATCCAACAGCAGTGAAAGCCATCAGAGTGTAAGGTAACACCTGAAACTGCGATAGTAAAAAAAGTTTGCCAGGAAAATGTGTGATTCTCTTCCCTTCTTACCACGGCGAACACCAAGATGTGTGCAGAGAGGAAAGAACCCAGTGACAGAAGCGATCAAACAAATCAATCACCCATAAACTTCTCGTTTCTGGGGTGCATTCTCCACACCAACTTTACTGCTCAGAAGCAGTTCCGCATGTTCCAGAACTCCTCCAAAAACCAACACACAATCTTGGTGGTTTAACAAGAAAAAGAACAACTCTTGGTGCCTACTCATCTGAAACAAAAGAGAAAGAAGGAAACCAAAGAGTCAGAAAAGAAAGGATTCTACAGAAATAACAGTCTCCACAAACCATGGTTTCATCTATCTTGAGACTAGGAACAATTTTGATCAGGGCCATAGCAGATGGATCCTGGTGAGAACCTTAGAAAACTGGGGACCAGAACTCAAATTCTTAAAAAGTCCACACTTTCTGGACAAGCTGAGACTCCCCAAGACAACTGCAGAGATGCTCTTTGAACTTTATAACAAAATCATTCTCTGAGGTCTCCTTTCAGTTAAACACCAGACTGGCACAGAAATTAAAAACACTACACCCATGAGTGTGTGCTCCACTGAAACAAGCTAACATCTACTATATGAGACCAAAAGGTCAACAATTACGCTAAGAAAAAGATGAGAAGATGAGGAGACGGTACACTAGAAACAGAACACAGAGGATGTTGGCTCAGTGTGGAGAAGGAGCCAAAGTCACTGAACACATATCTATCTATAGAAACTGTCAGATGAGAGCCAAAGTTTTTGTGTAAAATCTCACCTGAAATGTAATAAAATATGTTTTAAAGTAGCGGCGAGTAAGGGACACTGAGACTGTATGGAAGGAAATATAGGAAAAGCATCCATTAGCTGACAGTAGCAATATCTATTACCGTATCATAAGATCAACACAATTTTCAAGCTACAATTGTTCATAGTTTAGATGAGGATCAATCTGACCTCACCCCCTTCTGCTTTGAAATGCGGGTCACCCGTGTCAACTAGGAAACATCCACTTGATCATGCGGACTATGGTCATTTCTCCTGTTTTTTCCCGTATTAATTCTCTCCACAGTGAAGTCTGAATGCCCTTCCAAACTCCTCAGTGTTTCCTTGATGCCCTGCAGTCTACCTTTCATGCTAATAAAGTTGGGTTACTGATGAGAACAAGTAGCTTTACTGGGTTCTCCTGTCTGCCATTGCTGGAGAGACACACAATAACCTGAACTCAAAATCTCAGTTTTAAACAGACGCAGACAGTGAGCAGGAGAACGTGCCAAGTAGAAATGCATGCGTAAGCAAAGTACAGGTCAAAAGGGATGAGTCGTGGATGCTGCAGAACATAAACATTTATAGAATGGACCCCAGAAAGATGCAGAGTGGACATTTCCCTGAGCTATGGCCAGTTAAAAGCTTTACCAATGTGGCTTCAAAAAGGATACTGACAATTCTATTCAGGAAGAAAACTTCCTTCAGCCTGGTGTTTTACTGTCTGTTAAGTCTGACTTTCTTAGTTGGGAATGTGAACCAAAGCCTCTCACAACATGGACAATATCATTTCAACCATTTGGCTCTTTATTATCCTTGTAAAGTCCAGTGTAAAGACACGATTACATATGTAATATATAATGGCTGTGTGCATGAGCTCAAAATTCACATGCATCTGGCACTGAATTTCATCTCAGCCACAAGGTCGGCTGTTCATACCCACCAGCTGCTCCTGGGAAACCCTTTAAAGGGTCACTGTGAGTCAGAACTGACTTGACAGCACTTAACGACAACCACAAAACATACCAGCTGCCACGATTTTGTGCAATTATTTGACCGTCACCATTTTTTCATCCGCATCTGCAAAAATGGAGCACTTAGCTGAGGTTAGGGAGGATGAAGCGAGGTCACAGTCCCTGACTCCTGGAACATCCTGACTGAAATGCTCACCACTTATCCTTGGTGTCACTGTGTCTGAGGCGCTATCCCAGGTGTGGGCGATGTAAGGACAAATAAGCCTTGGCCAAGATGGCCAGGCTGGGGAGCGGAGAAGATGAACAGAACAGGGCTTTGAGGGGGAAGAGCGTGGTGGGGAAAGAGTCACCACACCATGTTTCTACACTTGAGACTCAGAGGTACTGGGTTATAACCAGGCACTTTAAGGAGCTCTGGTAGCACAGTGGTTACGAATTGGTCTGCGAACCTTTAAGACCAGCAGTTCGAAACTACCAGCTGTTCCACAGGAGAAAGATGAGGCATTCTCCTCCCGTAAAGATTTACAGCCTCGGAAACCCTGTACAGGGTCGCTATGGGTCGGAAACAACTCGACGGTACTTAACAACAACAACAACCAGGCACTTTGACAACTGCTGCCAGCACAATGCTGGATATACACTAGCCCTTCTCAGAGATGCAAAAGAAACATTCTGTTCATAATGTTCCAGTTCCAAAAAGATGCAATAGCTTATTAGTATTCCATAGATTGTCTTTACCTAAAGTGAAAGACAAGGAGCTCTGGTAGCGTAGTGGTTACGAATCGGGCTGCGAACCTTAAGGTCAGCGGTTCGAAACTACCAGCCGCTCCGCGGGAGAAAGATGAGGCTTTCTACTCCCGTAAAGATTTACACCCTCGGAAACCCTGTACAGGGTCGCTATGGGTCGGAACCGACTCGATGGCACTTAACAACAACAACAACAAAGTGAAAGACAGAGCGTCCTGGTGCGGTGCTGTGTAATAAAGCACTGGACCGCAAGGTTGGTTTGAATCACAAGATCAGTGGTTCAAATTTACCAGCCACTCCTTGGAAATCCTATACAGGTCACTATGAGTTGGAACTGACTTGACTGTGCTTGTCAAAGAGAAAGACAGTGCACTCATGTGACTAACAAGCAGCTTGCTTCAAAATGCTGACTTAAAAGCTACACTCAGGTACCAGCACTGAAAGCCAGGCTGTACCAGTTCCATGGCATCTTGTTATGGGTGCAGGGGCCAAGTGCCAACACCTGGTAAAGAAACCTAGCTCTCCAGAGGAGCCAAGCTTGCCTACAGTCAGCTGAGTACTGTTTGGAAAGGTGTGGGTATCAGCATATCTGTGTGTACAAGAAACAAGCTGACCAAATGTTGGACAGAGCTTGCTTGTGAACAAACAAAAAACAGAGAATGGGCTTCCAAGTCACCATGAAAAGCAAGTGAGAGAAGAAGGCCTTCTTTACTGGAGAGGCAGATACCAACTAAGCATCACTAGTAAACTCTTGTTTCCTTTAACCAATGTCCAATCAGTGATCACCAAGTATGAGAATGCCTCAGTTCTTTCTAAGTGGGCAGGTTTTTAGTTCCTTCCTTTCTTTCTTTTGGGAGCTGGAGGTTGAGGGTGCGAGAGTGTTGTTATCTCCTTTTTCATCTTTAAAAATCACCCCAGGAAAACAAGAGCCATGAGGAATGTTTCTGATTGGATGCAGACCTTTCCTTTAGAAGTCTTTTAATTAGTTAAGGACAATGGCTCATTTGGTACATTTTTACATTGAAAATGTTCACCTCTCTAAATCCCCTTTGCCTCTGACAAGTGAGAGTAAGTGATTCCACCAGAGTCCTTCATAGGGAACTAGAAAGCCAGAATGTTTCAGTTGTATGATATTCCCTTTCTCATGACAAATCAGACTTGCCTTCTGTTTATTATAGTGAAAATATTTCTGAGATAGTCAAAGTTCTATGTTAACTTGGCTGGGCCAAGACATTCAGTGTTTAATAATGATGCAATCACCCCCAGGAGTGATCTGATGTGATCAGCCCAGTCTAATATAATTATCCGGTGCTGTCCATCCTTCCTTCTGTGATGTTAGTAAGGCTGGATGCAGTTTAGAGGAATAGGTTATATCTTGAGTCCATCTCTTCTGAGATATAAAAGAAATCAAACAGGCAAGC
>NW_006408552.1:8368813-8372261 GCF_000296735.1 Chrysochloris asiatica | reverse complement strand
CAGAGCCGACAAAAAGACAATGCCTTTTCCTAGAGCCAACACGCTGCATTTAGACTTTTAGCCTCCTAAACTGTAAGAGAAAAAAATTCTCATTTGTTGAAGCCATCCACTCATGTAGTTTTATTATAGCAGCACTGAAGATCTGGTGTGGGGCTGAGGGTTAATGCGCTGGAATACAAGGTCGGTTTGAACCTCAAAGTCAGCAGTTCAAACTTACCAGCCCCTCCTCGGAAATCCTATACAGGGTCACTGAGTCAAAACTGACCCAACGGCACTAACGAAAACAAGTACAATGGAGAACTACGGCAATTTCCTTTTAAATAACTGTATGAAGAGGCTTCAAAAATCCATTGAGAAATGGAATTTTAAAATCATGGGATTTACACACCCACGCACACATACACACACGTACACACACATCAGTTGATGTTGAGACAAGTGCTGACTAAAGAACTGTGGAGTCATCACCTCACAATGAGAAAAGGTGAGAAGGGTCCTTGGAGATCCTTGGCCATGGGAGAACTCGTGATGATGACCAGTTGAGAAATTGAAAATGCCTCTGGCTCATCCCCCAGCCCTACCCACCTGTCAGTTCCCCTTTCAAGTCAACACTGGCTCTCATTAAGAAGCTGGCAGTCAGATGTGGAGGGGGCAGCATGGGAAGAAGGGGAGTCATCCCATTCTCCTGCCCTCTTCCGGGTCAACAATGCTTGCCCTCCACAGGGGGAATCAAGGGGCAAGAGTGGTCTTGATTTACTCAGAAGTCAGTCTAAAATCTCCCTTCCAGCCTAGCAGCTTCTCACCTCCGAGTTACACAAGACTTGACTTTCAGGAGCAAGGATTCAGTTCTCCAACCCAAGTCAATCTGCAAGGCTTGGGCAGTCAGTAAACTGCTACAATTGACTGTAAAGAAGAAAGCAAGTTCTTAGTCACAGAGCAAGATTAATAATCAAACCATAGTCACTGCATCACAGGTGGGCACAGCTGTGAACCGGAAGCAGGAGCTGTCTCCCATTCCCAGCTGCCTTCCTATACTTTCACATCTGGCTGAACCACACTTTGAAGAGAACAGAAGGCTTCTATCCAAGTGTGCTCTTACTGAAAGGCCACCAAGTGGACACTTTCTCAACTAAAAGTCCTGCTCCTCCTTCTTCCCATTTTTTCAGCCCTCCCCATGTCTGCATGCAAAAACACACACATGAGGGGGCTTCAATATTTAAGGAAAAACCAGAAACAAAAGATCATAGAATTTTTCAACAAAATTTTTGAAGCCCTTTCATAGTCCTTTTAGTCGCAAAGAATATTCTATTCAGTGAGCCCAACTCAGGAAAATCGACCTTGTCAGATGATAATTAGTTTTACCATTGACAACCACTGCAGAAATGCACCTCTTCAATGAGACATCCAAGCCAGCGATCTGTTCTCAAAACTGTCATCACGTATTGACCACATCACATTGTTTTTCTCTCAGCTGAAAGATCTGCGCAGGATGTGCGCTCAGTATCAGCATGTTGTGCTTTCAAATATTAAGCTTCATCTGATCTTCCGGATTGAGAAGACCAAGTTAGAACCTCCTAATGCCATTCAATCAACAAGGACCATTAAAACATAATAGCAATACTGTCTCCACTGAGGACCCCATACCTCCCAGGGACATGGAGATCTACACACATAGGGACACGCTGAAGGAGAAGACTGGGGGCACTACCCAAATGGAAAGATCAAAGGAGAAAGAGAAGAAGAACTAAACACATGTAAAAGAATAAGGAGGAAAAAAAAGGAATAAGGAGAAAGAAAGATGAGGAAGAAAGTGACGAAGAGAAAAAAGATGACCAGAGAAAGAAAAGTGAGAGAATGATCAGAAATAAAGAAAGTAGAGAAAATCCCTGGCATCAAACTGCAAAAACTTATTTTTATGTGATATATTTCAGAAAAAGTTATTTAAAAATTCTATGAGAGTTAAACAGTAGACTAACATGTTTATAAAGACAGACCCTTTCCAGAGAGCTAAAGTATGGAAGGAGCTCTGGTAGTGTAGTGGTTACGAATTGGGCTGCAAACCGCAAGGTCAGCAGTTCGAAACTACCAGCTGTTCCATGGGAGAAAGATGAGGCTTTCTGCTCCCATAAAGATTTATAGCCTCGGAAACCCTGCACAGGGTCACTATGAGTCGGAACCGACTCCACAGCACGTAACAACAACAACAACAACAAAGTATCGTGAATTCGCAGACAGAAGACTACTTTAGGCAGCAGGGCCCAGGAGGACATCCAGCTGTGTGAATGGAGCCCCAGGCTTCCCCAAACCAGCACTGCCTGCCATCGCTTTCAGGCAGGGGAGAGGTAGACAGGCCAAGGACGATTTGTTCAGGCCACCAACAAGCACCAAAGATCCAGGTCACCCAACTTCTACCTATCCACACTCAAAGCAGCTAAGGCGTCACTGAACCCAGGACTCTCTTAGCAATTTTCAGTTGGGTAAGTCAAGTTCTCTGGGCTCATTTGAGACACCCACTCCATGGGAAAATGATTTTCAGGTTCTAAGTTGTTGTTGATGTTAAGTGTTGTCAAGTCAGTTCCTTCTCTCAGCAAACTTGTATAGGATTTCCAAGGAGCTGGTGAGCTTGAATCGCCAACCTTGCAGTTCAAACCAACTTTGCAGTCCAGCGCATTAACCCACAGCACTACACCATGACTCCAAGTTCTAAGTAAATGACTAAAAAACTGCATTTGGGAGCATAGTTCGCGGTGAGCTGTGTTAGATGAGAGGAAGTAAGAGTGGGAATGAAAGAGCACAAGGAGGATGAGGAGAAGAGGAGAGAGATGTGGCGAAAACTAGCTTTGTTTCATCAAGTTTTGTTCCTCAAACATGTCAGCAATGAAGGTCAGTCCCAGAGCTCAGCAGGACGGGACATTCACCGTGCTCCTTATCCAATGTTTTCATCAGTCAGAAATCACTAAGTGTGCTTCTCCTTCTTTTGTGGCTTCCCCAAAGCTTTATTTAAACATGGGTGAAATACAGCCCTTGGGAGAGATCATGCCCTTTTCTTAATTTCAAACTAGCACTTCACCCTCCTCCTATTTTCAAGGTCTCCCACCAGTGAGAGTGATCAGTGATCTGTTAGACAGACCTCTGAGACTGAATGAAGCAAGTATGTGTTAAGAGTGATGTAAGTAACTTCTGCAAATCTCTCCCCTATTTACCCAACAAGAAAGCTCTGAGCAGTGGCTTCGGATTCTCCTTAGAAGCTTTACCTCCTGATTTCCAAATTGGAGATTGTGAATATTCTATAAAAGCTATATTCTGTTTGGGTGTAATTTAAGATCCTTTGATTCAAACAACCAAAAGATATGCATAATGTACAATATATATGTATGTTGAGCTCTGGTAGCATCATGGTCACGAATCAGGCTGCTAATCTCACGGTCAGCAGTTCGAAACTACCAGC
>NW_006408552.1:8352400-8368622 GCF_000296735.1 Chrysochloris asiatica | reverse complement strand
CCCACTCGACGGCACTTAACAACAATACACACACATACATGAGTCAAAAATTATCTACACTCTAGCTGCAGAATGTATTTTAATCAACTTTTAGAAAACAGAAATGCATCATTTTTTGACATAATCTCCTTGCTTTCTCAAAACAGTTTGTGCTTCAGTCAACAAGCTTTCATATTCCCTTATTTAAAAATGCTTTAGGCTGAGCTGTGAATCACAAATGCACCACTGTCTTCACTTCTTCATCAGAGGGGAATCTTCATAATCAAAGGGCTGCTTTCAGGGGACCAAACATGTGAATGTCCAATGAAGAGATAGCAGGACTATAGGGAGGATGCTAAACACCTCAAAACAAAGTTTTTGTAGAGTGTCAACAGTGGAGGCAGAGGCATGGGGACATGCATTGTCATGTAAGATCATAACACCACTGAATAGCAATCCTCTGTGTTTAATCAGAAGTTTAGGCTTCAGCTTTTCAATAGGCATCTCACTGTAATGAGCACATTAATTGTTGAACCTTTTTCCTGATAGTGTTCTAATACTGGCCCTTGAGAATACCAGAAAACTGTAAGCATCAATTTTCCAGCTGATGCTTCACTTTTCAACTTTTTCTTGGTCAGCAATTGAGGATGTTTCCATTCCATACTCTGCCATTTACTCTCAGACCTGTAGTCAAGAATCCATGTCTCATTACCAGTAATGATGTTTGTTAAAAAAAAAACAAAAACAAAAAACTTTACCTTCCTTCAAATATCAGTACAAATTGTGTTTGCAGATGTCCAAACACTTCTGTTTAATGCTCTTCTATGAATTATTTCAGTCTCCATCTCACATGAACTTTTCAAAACCCAAGTCTCTCTAGATTATTTTATAGGCAGAGTCATGGCTGGTTTGCCATAGAGTCCACTGTCTCTTGTCTATTCAAGAGAATCATTTCACATGCATGCTCAATGTGAATATATATAATTAAATACATATAAAATTAAATATATAGAGTTATATATATTTAATTGTATATGTATATATATGGAGCTCTGGTAGCATACTGGTTACAAATCGGGCTATTAACCTCAAGGCCGGCAGTTCGAAACTACCAGCTGTTGCACGGGAAAAAAATGAGGTGTTCTGCTTCTGTTAAGATTTATAGTCTCGGAAATCCGGTACAGGGTCACTCTGAGTCAGAAGCTACTTTACAGTACTCAACAACAATACACACACACACACACACACACACACACGTACATTATACAAATATTTTGGTTGTTCCAATCTAAGGATCTTAAATTACACCCAAACTGGATATACACAGTAGTGGGTGGTAGTTAGTTGTGCTCCACCGAGTCAGTTATAGACGCTGTATAGGATTTCTGAAGCTGTAAGTCTATATAGGAGCAGAAAATCTCATCTGTCTCCCAAATAATGACTGGGAGATTCAAACTGCTGACCCCAGCTCATAAATCCACCAAACTCACATGTTTTTGTTAAGTGCTGTCGAGTTGGTTCTGACTCATAGCAACCTAGTATTGGGCTTCCAAGGAGCAGCTGGTAGATTTGAACTGCCAATACTGTAGTTAGCAGTCCAATGCTTATCCTACAGAACCACACCAGGACTCCTGTAGGATAAGCACTAGGCTGCTAAATGGAAAGCTGGTGATTCAAACCCACCAGCTGCTCCTCGGTAACCCTATAGGAGGTTACTATGACTCAGAGCTGACTTGACAGTACTTAATAACAACATGCATAAGTATACATGTGTGTGTGTGTGTGTGTTTATGTATGCGAACTTGGCTCAAGTACTTCACAGATTTATTATTAGGATCAAATGAAAACATTTACCTCAGAACACTTTTCAAGTTGTAAAGGAGTACTTAAAAAAAAAAAACAAAAAAAAAACAAACCAAAAAAACCCAGTAAACAAAGGATGTCATAAATTTCATTATAAAACATCTGTTTCACTAGCAGTGACACTTACTGTTTGCATCAAACCCTGGAGAGAAAGGTAACATTCCAATTCTTCCCTAAAATAAAGTCACTGTGACCTTTTGTGATCATCCACATTACTATTAAGAGTCTTGGTGTGGCGCTGTGGACTAATGCTCTGGACTGCAAGGCTAAGTTGAACTACAAGGTCAGTGGTTCAAGCTCCTCGGAAACCTTAAAACAGGGTCCCTATGGGTCTGTACTGACGTAAAGGCACTTAACAGCAATTTACTAACAATGTTACTACTAATGCTTGTTGCAAATCTGAAAGAACACAGCCCACTTATGTTTTAATCAATATTATTTCTAATGTCTTCAATCCTGTCAATAAAATAGTTTCTTTTTGTGGCTAACATTAAACAAGTCTCACGCTTCCCCCTCAAACGACCCCTCTGCCTATAACATTTCACCGTTGATTTCTATTCTCCAGTGAAGCTACTCAGGTGCGTCAGAAGGATTGGCGAATATAAACCAAAACTACCTGATCTGGGCCCTATATACATATAGACACCCAGTTGTCTGCTTCAAATTCTATACTAAATATACAATGAAAAACAAGAAGCAGGACAAACATATGTCCTTTAAATCATCTTTTGACAGATTTCATAAGTTGAAAGGACTGGAAACATGCTGGTAGGGAAAGTCCATATGTTTCTGTTCATTTTGCTGAAAACCTTTAGACCTAGAGATGTAGTCAGGTCACTAAGTAAACGTGAGGCCACGCTGTGCTGGGTGTGAGCATTCTGATGCTTTGAAGACTTTGAAGAGATCTTGGTGCAGCACAACTGCCTTTAATTAAAGAGTTGACTATAAATAATAAAACCAAACGATAAAACACAGGTTAAAAGAATGGATTTATGGAGAGGGCTGCACAGAAAAATTTATGGATATTATACTTACAGCATCCATTGTTGTTGTCGTTAAGTGCCGTGGAGTCAGTTCCGACTCACAGCGACCCTGTACAGGGTTTCCGAGGCTGTAAATCATTACGGGAGCAGAAAGCCTCCTCTTTCTCCCACGGAACAGCTGGTAGTTTCGAACTGTTGACCTTGTGGCTCACAGCCCGATTCATAACCACTACGCTACCAGAGCTCCTTACAGCATCCATACACGATATATATTAAATTCACAAATGAGAATAGACTAAAACAAGACAAGGTGTTACTGATGAGTTTCTCTCCCCAAATATAATCATACTAAAGTAATTGCTCACTAAATGAATGAATACAAGAAATGAACAATTCACAGATGAAATATAAATTATTCATCAACACATTAAAAAATGCTCAATCCCTCTAATAGCCTAAGAAGGGCTAACAACATCAATTGTTTATGCCAAGCATCTTTAAAGATGATTCTTCTGATGACATTTGAGGATAGTAAAGTATTCTGAAACACTGCAAAATATGCAAATAGAAATTAGTAGAAAGCATATATATCAGGAGTCTAAAAACTATTCAGACCTTTTAAAGAAAGATACAGAAATAATAAACATTGATTAGCCATCAGACTGCAGGGGTTCAAATCCCAGCTTCACCTGTCATGTGCAGCAGGATCTGACACGAATTACTTAATGCTTCACAGCCTCACTTTTCTCATAGGACTTCGGTGAGAATTCAAATGTGTAGGGCAGGGAAGCTTAGCTATTGCCAATATCAATCACTTCTACCACCATCACCAAAATCCATTCTGGAAAATGACCAAAGCACTAATGTACATGAAGAGAAACACACACACACACACACACACACACACACACACACACAGCTGCAGAAGCCATAAGCAATATAACAAACATAAGAATGTCTTCTATGGAATTATGGATGAGTTACTGTTCTATCATAGATCTTCTTTCTATGTTCAATATTCTACAAAGAGTAAAAGTTACTTTTATACTTCAGAAAAACATCAATTAGTTTGAGGGGAGAGAATAAAACCTCTCTCCTTGTGGTTATTTTTTTTTTTTTTTCACTTTTTTTGAAATCATAATGTAATACAATTTAAGTCAGATCAAGGTTGTTTCCATCAAATCTCTCCTTTATGTGGTTTCGCTGTTATTTCTTAGTTTTTATCATCACTGATGAATCCAAGAAAAATATTTAAGTACGTTTTTTAAAAAGCAATTAAAAGATAAGTATCTGGCTCCATGAAAAGATGGAGTATTACCAATGCCAACCTCTACTTCACTGAAACACAGAGTGGCAAACAAGGGTATCAAGAGAACCCCTATTGAGAATCCAGAAAGCAGAAAATTGTGATCAGAAATTCCCAATTTTTATGGAAGCCAAGACACCAACAGTCCTTCTTCTCACATTCAACAGCAGAAACAAAATGGCTGCATCAGCAGAGACGATGCTTCTGTAAGACATTTCCCACAATGCACAGCAAAGCATGCCTTTGCCTTCCCAAGTCTCCACTGGATTCCCTCTGCT
The DNA here is from genome assembly GCF_000296735.1 of Chrysochloris asiatica. Taxonomy (NCBI): domain Eukaryota; kingdom Metazoa; phylum Chordata; class Mammalia; order Afrosoricida; family Chrysochloridae; genus Chrysochloris; species Chrysochloris asiatica. The sequence continues at coordinate 8,364,213 of NW_006408552.1, read as the reverse complement.
CCCTTCCCGACTGCTCACAGGATAAAGGAGGAGGCAGGAACATATGATGATTTCATCAAGGTACTGCACGAGAGAACTTCTTTAGAGCTGGGGAGAGATGATCAAAGCTCTTCTACCATCTGTCTGTGGATGGGAGGGGAAAAAAGAAACAACAGCTGGTGCAAGAAGTAGCAAGATGTTGGTCCTGGAAGTGACAAGATGGGAAATGACAGGAAACAGCTTTTCAGGCCTGGAAGAGCAGAAGCAGCATGCAGCCTGTGTTCCAGTGTTTGAAAACCTCCAGATGCTGCTCCAGGCTCGCATTTCCATGGCTTTGTTCAGACAACATCGGAAAGCCTGCCTTTCTTTTTACAAGCTCTCTCTTTTTTGCAAGGACACACAAAGCCATCAAATGCCGGCTTCACTCCCTCCTCCTTTTTCTTCTAAGCAATGTGGAATGAATTTTAAGCGTCACCATGGAAGGAAAAAATATGCACACATGGCATCACGTGAGCCTTGGTGAAACTTTTTCCAGTTCTTTCTTCAAGATGTATTTGCCATGTGTTCTGGTTTCTGGCATTTTGTCATTCAACTAACACTAGATTTGGGGTAGCAGTTTTAAAGAGCCGAGGAATAAAAGCCCTACAATGCCAATGGGTCCTGGGGCTGGAACACTATGCATCAACTGATTACCTAGCTGGAAATGGTGGGCCACACTGCTACAGTCTCTGAACTCGGCCTTAACACATGTCTGCATCTGGATCGACTTTGATTCAAGCTCAAGTTCACACAGGCAGTAAGGAGGCAATGTAATATACAATGGATACGTTAGAAATGCAATGTCAGAAATTCAAAGGAATGGCCTCAAGAGTTAACCAAATACTCTGATTCAGAGGTGCCTCACACGCCAGACCTGTAAACCAGTTCCCAAAGGACATTGGAACGTGCACAGAAAATATACTAAAATCACACTGAATGAGATTTAAACCTGTGTTTGATGCTATAGATCTCATTTGGGAACCTCAGGGTTTTAGACTCTACATTTAAGTTCTGCATTTTGTCAGTCTCTTTTGTGCCCTTTGTGATTTGTACAGGTGGTACCCAACCCCAAGGGCCCTCCTCTTCTCCTTCATCAGGCCAGCTTAGAGCCTAGAGGAGCCAGTGAGCATAGCTCCACCTTGCCTCCCAGGTGCCCTCTTAGAGAGTATTTCCCCTGCACTCAAATAACACATGTCTAACAGCCCTCTAGATGGAAATTTCTGTTTAGAGGTTGGACTATAGCAACTAAAAGTGAGATTCCCCAAGGAAGAAGGCCATATTGTCCTGATCTTTAGATACTAGGACCAATCACTGGCATTTATAATAATAATAATAATAATAAAAATTTGTCAACCACTACTATGTGTCATTCATCTGTGTCTGTCATATTGTAGTAGCTGGTGTGTTACAATGAGGCTGGAAGTTGTGCCACGGGTATGGCAGATATCAGCAGTGTCACCCATGGTGGACAGGTTTCAGTGGCGTTCCCATACCCAAACAGACTAGGAATAAGGATGTGGAATTTCATTCTTGGCCAAGAGGCAGGATCAATGGGCTCAAGCATGGCAACAATAGTGAGGTTGGCCCAGGATCGGGCAGTGTTTCATTCTGCTGTGCCTAATGTTGCTATGAGTTGGTACCAACTCGATGTCACCTAACAACAACATCAATCTAATTCTGCAATAAATTTGGCCACTGAAAACCTTATGAACACAGTCTGATATAGTGCCAGACGAGCCCCTCAGGATGAAAGGTACTCAAAATACAATTGGGGAAGTGCTGCCTCTTCAAAGTAGAGTGAACATTAATGATGTGGATAGACTAAAGCATTGGGAACCACTGTTTACTGATGCAGCATGGCTCAACGAGAGAAGAAACAGCTGCAAGCATTCATTAATAAAATAAATGTAGAATGTACAAAGCCTGAATCTGGAAAAAGTGGATGTTGTAAAAAATAAAATGGAACACACAAACACAAATATCCGTAACATTCGTGAACTGAAATGGACTAGTATTGGCCATTCGAAAACTGAATAAAGATCCTGGTGTGGCACTGCAGGATAATGTGCCAGACCGTAAGATAGGTTCGCTGTGAGTCAGCAATGACTCGGCGACACTTAACAATAACTGCACGGTCTACTACTCCAAGAAGAACAAACTGAAGAGGAATGGAAGCAGTGAATTAATTAACATTCAAACGGGAATCAGAAGAGGACATGGACTCCGGGCCATCATTGTTGATGTCAGAGGGATCTCAGCTAAAATCACAGAATACCAGTAAGATGTTTACCTGTGTTTTACTGACACAGTAAATTATAAAATTTATTATAATCCACAAAAGCAAAGGCATTTGATTGTGTGGTTTCTAATACATTTTTTGGAAAATATTGCCAAGAATGTATACTCCAGAAAACTTCACTGTGCTCTTGTGGAACCTGTATAAAGATCAAGAGGTAGTCATTTTGAACAGACCAAGGGGATACTGTGTAGTTTCTAACGTGTATCTGAGCAAACAATCCCAGAAACTGGACTATACAAAGAAGAATGCATAGGGTTAGAGGAAGCAAAAAGGACTTGAAGCTCTCACTAATGGAAATTAAAGTCTACAGTCTTCAATATGGATTATAATTCAACATAAGGAAAACAAAAATCCTTATAACTTGACCAATAGACAGCATCATGATAAATGGAAAAAAGACTGAATTGTCAAGGATTTTACTTTACTTGGATCCATAGTAAATATTCATGGACGAAGCGGTAAAGAAATCAAACAACATACACTGCGTTACACAAATCTGCTGAAAAGACTCTTGAAAGTGTTAAAAAGCAAAGTTGTCACTTTAAGCACTTTGAGAACTAAGGTATGCATGGCACAAGCCACGGTATTTTCAATAGCCTTGTATGCATGTGGCAGCTGGACAGTGAAGGAGGAGAACTGAAGAAGAACTGTTGCTTTTGAATTATGGGGCTGGCAAAGAATATTTAAAGTACCATGGACAGCAAGAAGAACAAACCACACCTTATCTTAGAAGAAGTACGACCAGAATGCTCTGTAACAGCAAGAATAGAGAATCTTTGTCTCATGCACTTTGGACATGTTATCAGGAGTGACCAGTCCTTGGAAAAGGTCATCGTGGCTGGTAAAGTAGAGGCTCAGCACATAGAGAAGAAGATCCTCAAGGAAATGGATTCACCCAGTGGCTATAACAATGAACTCAAACATAAAAATTGTGAGGATAGCACAGGATGAAAAAGTATTTCTTCCTGTTGTATATAGGGTGTCTGTGAGTTGGAACCAATTCAGTGACACCTAACAACAAAAACAACATGTGTCAGGTAAGGGTACCTGATGGTGCAGTGGTTAAGCATTTAGCCACTACCAAAAAGGTTCAAAACCATCAACTACTCCAAGGGAGAGAGATGTGGCAGTCAGCTTCCATAAAGATTTTCTGCTGTTGTTTGTTGTGTGCCGAGGAGTCAGTTCCAACTCACACCCACCATATAAAGGGTTTCTGAAGTTATATAATCTTTAAAGTAGCAGAAAGTTTCAACTTTCTCCCAAGGAGTGGCTGATGGATTTGAACTGCTAACCTTGTGGTCCAACAGGTAAACCTCTACACCAAGAGTTCAGCCTTGGAATCCTATGCTGGTGTTGTGAAGTTCTGACTCAAAGTGATCCTGTATAGGGTTTCTGAGGAGCAGCTGGTGAGCTTGAACTGCCAACCTTGCAGTTCAACCAGCTTTGCAGTCTGGTGCATTCTGTCCTATGGGAGCGCTATGTGTTGGGGCTGGCTCAATGGCAATGGATTTGCTATTTTTTTCTGTTGTTTTTTTAAAATGTGTTGTTGTTAAGTGCCATCCAGTCAAAGCGGACTCAGAGCAACCCTGTACAGGATTTCTGAGGAGCAGCTGGTGGGTTTGAAACACTGACCTTGTGGTTTACAGTTCAGTGATCACCTTATAGCACTATATCAAGAGTCCTTAAATGTGGTGGTGGTTGTTGTTGTTAAAGTGCCGTCGAGTCGGTTCTGACCCATAGTGACCCTGAACAGGGTTTCCGAGGCTGTAAATCTTTACGGGAGCAGAAAGCCTCCTCTTTCTTCCGCGGAGCAGCTGGTAGTTCCGAACTGCTGATCTTGGGGTTCACAGACCGATTCGTAAGCACTACACTAGCAGAGCTCCTTTAAATGTGGTAGGCACCTAAAAGTAACTTTGAATGAAGTCCCTATACTCCATGGGATTATGTTATTGTTGTTAAGTGTTGTCGTCTGTTCTGACTTGTAGCCACCCTGTATAGAGTTTCTGAGGTGCAGCTGGTGAGCTTCAACTGTCAACCTCACAGCTCAAACCAACCTTGTAGTCCAGCACATTAACTGTTATTTGGATCTAGTTGCCATATTCCTTTTTTTTTTTTTTTTCCTTTTTCTTAAATAATGGACCTCTCTTCAGGCACTGTGGACTAATGTGTGGGACTGCAAAGTCACTTTAAACCACAAGGTTGGCAGTTTGAGTTCACCTGCTGCTCCTCAGAACCCCTATACAGAGTTGTTATGGGTTGGAACCAACTTGACAGCACTTACCAACAATAACAACATTGACTACTAGTAATCTGGTGTGGTTCTGCAGGATAATGCACTGGACCACACGGTCAATTTGAACTGGAAGGTTGGCAGTTCAAACCTACCAGCTGCTCCTTACAAACCCTATACACGGTCACTATGAGTCAGAACCGACTTGACAGCACTTAATAACATCAACGTTGCCTTCCAAGGAGTCCTGGTGTGACACTGAGGGTTAATACACTGTATTAGAAGGTTGATTTGAACTGCAAGGTTGGCAGCTCAAGCTTACCAAGAGCTCTTTGGAAACCTTATACAGGGTCACTGTGAGTCAGAACTGCCTGTTTTCTCATACGTTCACATCACTACCAAAGTTTTTTAACACATCTTCCAATAATTTTTTCTACAACTGTTATATTCTTAAAAAATTAACAAGTATATTTTAGACAAGTTAAATGTCTTTAAACCACTCTTTGAAATTCCTTCCTTGAATGCAGCTTTAGTCTCTATTACCCAAAGCACTTTTTAATCTATTAAAGTTTTATAGCTATTTGGATATTTTTAGTTTAAAGATGAATAATTTTGGCTACTGTCAATGATACTGAAGGATTAAGTCTAAGGTACATTGGCAAAGAACAAGGCACCAGGAATTGACGAATAAAAATTGAAATCTTTCAAGAGAGTGAGGCAGCACAGGAGGCACTTACTTAACTCTGCCAAGAAATTTGGAAGACAACTATCTGGCCGACTGATTGGAAGAGACCCGTATTCCAAAAAGAGGTGACCTAACGGAATGTGGAAATCGTTGGACAATATCTTTGATAGTCCATGTGAGTAAAGTTTTAGTAAAAGTAACACAAAAATGGCTGCAAGCATACATGACAGAGAATTTCTAGGTTCTATGAAGAAAAACGTGGCATCAGGATTGGAGGAAGACTCATTAACAACCTGCGATATGCAGATGATACAACCTTGCTTGCTGAAAGTGAAGAGGACTTGAAACATTTACTGATGAAGATCAAAGTCCACAGCCTTCGGTATAGATTATATCTCAATGCAAAGAAAACAAAAATTCTCACCACTGGACCAATAAACAACATTCTTATCAATGGGAAAAAGACTGAAGTTGTCAAGGACTTCATTTTTCTTGGATCAACTATCAACACTCATGGAAGCAGCAGTCAAGAAATCAGATGACATATTGCATTAGGCAACTCTTCTGCACAAGACCTTTTTAAAGTGTTGAAGAGCAAAGATGTCAGCTTGAGGACTAAGGTGCGCCTGACCCAAGCCGTGGTATTTTCAATACCCTCATATGTATGCGAAAGCTGGACAGTGAATAAGGAAGACCGTAGAAGAATTGATGCTTTTGAGTTATGGTGTTGGAGGATAATACTGAAAGTGCCATGGGCTGCCCATAGAACCAACAGATAGATCTGTGCTGGAAGAAGTGTAGCCTGAATGCTTCTTGGAGGCCAAGATGGCCAAACTTCGTCTCTCATACTTTGGACATATTTTCAGGAGGGACCAGTTGCTGGAGAAGGATATCATGTTTGGTAAGGTAAAGGATCAGACACAAAGAGGAAGACCCACAAGAGATGGACTGGCCAAGTGGCAGCATCGATGGACTCAAGCATGGCAACAGTAGTGAGGTTAATCCAGGATTGGGCAGTGTTTTGTTCTGCTGTGCATAAGGTTGTTATGAAGTCGGTACCGACTTGATGGCACCTAACAACAACTGTCCCAGACAGGCATATTTTAGGTTGTGCTATATCTGCAGTACACCATATTAATAATAACCTCTTTTTGCATCATTTAGAACTCTAACTAACAAAAACTGAGGAGTACTTAATCTTACAGTGCATAAATGGAGGACCCTAGAACCATCAAGGGAGAAGAGTATAAGCAGAATGTGGGACCCTATCCAGAGAAGCAGTGACACCAGAGATGGAGGCAGAGATGAGGACATGGAGAGAGAGAGCAGCTGAGGACTCTAGACTCATGGGAAGAGAGGGACTGAGTGTTGGCGGCCAGGAGGCAGGCTTGCAGAATGTGCCCTTTGGTTGTTTAAATTTTTATATAATACAGAGTGTTTCTGTGTATGTCTCCCAACCGTCCCCACCTCTAAAAAAAGGAAAACAGAAGCAAATATTGTTGAATGATGATGCACGGAGGAGACTGTCATAATTGCAAAGAAATGGTGGTGTAAAGCCGATGTTCTCCCGTGTAAACTATCACAATAAAAAATTTTAAAAACACTCTATCTTCTTCTCAGTCAAGGTGAAAACTTGGAATGAAGCCAAAGATAGACAATTATGAAATGATCCTAGAAAGCTGTATAAGTCACTCTCATCAGGGACATTGAATCTATTTTCTATAGGTGGCAAGCATCTCCTTACAATCTACACTCTTCTACCTTGAAGTTCTAGCTCCTCTGCAAAACGTCGTTCTCCCCTTTTTAGTTATTAGAAGTTCATTTTCCCTCCCAGAGAGATCAGAAGCAAAAGCAGAATGAATGAATCCTGCACTCTTGTATTACCGATCACTATTCTACACACCACTGGCAATGCAATGAATATTCCTTATCTTTCTCAAAGTTACTACATTTTTTGCTAGGTTTTTAAAGTTTGTTAGTACTAGGTCTTACTTCTACCCACCACTTAGAAAGTCTTCCAGAGTCTAAAACCCAAAGCTAAAATCAACCAAGCAGTATATTGCCAACTAGAGTCATCATGATACAACACAGAAGTCGTAGTTGGATGCCAAGCTTTTGTCTTGTCCTCAGGAATTGCTGTCCTGGCCAATGGACATAGAGGCAGTCATTACCAATTGTTTGGTGTGTGGTTGTTTCAAAGGAGGTGGGCAAAAGAACAACCTCTTGTAAGCAGAAAATGAGAAACACTGGCCAAGAACTGGTGCCATCTGCTAATCTGGGTAGAAATGAGGTTAAAGACAGAGAGGATGGAGACGGGGCAGATGGGACTCTCTTTAATCATCTGCTTCTGTTATTGGGCTCACTATTTCTGCTTAAGCCTTTGAATGAATGATACAAATACACACCGCGCTGGTCAAATAACAAAATGAAGGAATCCTAGGGTCAAATAAAAGATGAACGGATAAAACAGAATTGCATGTGTTCTCTCCCCGGCCTCTGAATTCCTCGCAGCCACCATTCTATTGAGAGGAGGGACCAAGAAGGTTATTTTCCAAACTTGACTAAAAGTTGATGTCCCACCAATTCTGATCATTTTTATGACTATGTTTGATTTAGACAACTGTACACAATGGATATTTTGTCTGTAGCGACTTGACTTCGCTCTTTGTGAGGACATTTAAAAGATCTGATTGTGATTACAGCACAACATGAGGGCCTCATGATACCAGATAAGAAACTCCCTTTGATCCAGCCACTGTCTCCTCTTCAAACTCGCTTCTGCCTTGTGTTCTTTACAAATCAGACTCCAGTCACTCTACACTCTACGTAGTTCTGTGATTCTAAAAAACTAAGGCTACTTCTTGGTATAGACAGTTTTCTATAAAACCTAGCTTGAAAATTCAAATTTGTTCCAACATGACCAATGTCTAAGGAACAATATAAGCATAATATGAATTTTGTATGTGCTTACAATTTTTTTCTGTGAGGAATATCAGATGGATTCAGAAAACCACTCCAAGTTGAATTGAGCTAAGGACGAATGCAAAACACACACACGCATACACCACAAACATCTGCATCATGTTCTTCTCCAGTGACTGATACCTCGCCTTCAGGTCTACAAGACAGTGATAAGTAACTCCATGTGTGGAGCTGATTCTCTTTAAAAAACTGTACCGATCTGCTTCGGATGCATCTATTTCAAAAGAGATGGTCAGTTTCACTCCAAGTCAAAACCTGTGTTCCAAACAGAAATTGGTACAATTTTTTTTTTATCCTTCAGGTTCTGTGCTGACAGCCACAGTCAATAGGTGGAGATACAACCTTATGTAATGAATGATGGTATGACGTAAAAGAAAAAGTGACTCTTACTCTTGGTTGGTACCTCACCTCTCTAGGCCTTCAATCTCTCATCTGAAAACAGAGGTCTTGCCAGCTGTCTCATAAGGTTGTTACAAAGATTAAATGAATTCAGCTGGTGTTTCCAAATCTTGTCTGAGAACAAGTTACCTAGACAAATGCTTAAAATTTTACCTCTGTAGTTCTAAATCCTAGCTGCACCTCTATACCAGGAGAGCTTAACAAAATGAAACCCAGGTAGATACTCTAATTTAAATGGTCTGGGGTTGAACCTATGGAGTCGGTTTACTTCAACATGGTGGTAGATTTGAAAACTCAAGTTGTAAATTCTAATATGCAGATATGGTGGTGATGGTGTGCTTTGGAGAACATTTAAAATCTTATAAGCAACTCTGGACTCATGGAAAGAGAGGGACTGGGCTCTGGCAGTCAGGAGGCAGGCTTGCAGAATGTGTCCTCTGGTTGTTTATAGATTTCTGTGTGTTTCTGTGTACATCTCCCATCAAAAAAAACAAAAAACAAAAAAACAGGGGGAATGGAAGCAAATACTGTTGAATGATGATGCACGGAAGAGATTGTAATCAGTGCAATGAAACGATGGTGTAAAGCTGATGTTCTCCCATGTAAACTATCACTCAGTTCACAATAAAAACTTAAAAAAAAAGTCTTCCAAGCATCCTTACATGATGCATAAACTCAAGTTATGTGGGAAACACAGATGCAATGTTTGTAATAAAGCATTTAAAACTATCACAGTGGCCTTTGTTGATGATGAATGCCATCGAGTTGATGACACCCACAGGGTCCAAACAGTACAGAGTAAAACTACCCCATAGTTCAAGGAGCAGATTGCCTGATCTGTTCTCCCAGGAAAAGCCTGGAGGGTTTGAACCACCAACCTTGTGGTTAGCAGCCAAGCACTTAACCAATGCACCACCAGGGCTCTACCATAGTGATCCCTAACATAAGTAAGCACTGAAATTGTGGCAAAATAGAAAGTGACTCTAATGCATACAGTGTGCTATGTGTTATAATATATATATTAAAGAGTACTTATTAATCTAGGTCAATCCATAATAAAACCTGTATCTTTACAACATCAATACTTTTTACTGTATTTTAATAAATAAAACAGATAAATATTTATGAAGCAAAACCTTCTAGAATACAAGGCTTGTAATTGCTAGAACTTTCTATAAAGTTTGTCCTGGTGTGGCACTGTGGGCTAATGCACTGGACTACTAAATTCATTTGAACTGCAAGGTTGGTGGTTCAAACTCACCAGTTGCTCACTGGAAACCCTATGAGTCAGAAACGACTGGATGGCACTTAATACCAACAACAATCCTGAATAGGTCTGGTTTAACTGTGGAGAGGAGGGAAGAGACCAAAGAGAGGGCGGGGTGAGGCGAGGAAGGGAAAGGCAGACAGGGAGAATTCACGCGAACACTGGAAGGGCAGTGGGGACTGCAGTATTTCTAAGCGATTCTGTGGTAACGATAAAAAAATAAACACTTCTATTCTCATTATCTCCAGATGAGGATTAGGGACTTGGATTTATTGACTTTGGCTATGGGCCTGGCCTTCTACATTCATGATCTCCACCACCCAGAATCTAACCAGCCTGGCATAGAAACCCTCCTTATTCTAAATCCACGCAGACCACAGGCACACAGCTGGGCGCTTTTCCACCTGGCCCTGACCACCCTCTCCTCTGGCAGCTAGCTTGCCCCCTGTGACACCAGACTGCAGGATGCAGCACCATGTCTGCCATCCGTCTCCCAAGGGGCTGCAGCGCCCTGACCTGCACCAGGCTTTGTGGCACATGGTCTAGAGCATCGCCATTAGAACAGAGAACATAGCCCTGTCTTGGCAGTGTCTGCTTTCACCAGGACAACCTGTAAGCTCCTATGGAGGGTGTTCTAGGGAGGAATTCTTTCTTTAAGTGGCCAGCCATTCTTCATGGTGAAAGAAGGTAAGAATGAGCTTGGATTGGAAACTGCTTTCCAACCAAGAATCCCAAAGTAGGCTGCCAACTCATAATACTGGAACCCACCTTAGAACCAGAGGACTACTGGGAGAAACAGTATGACTGAATCAGACAGCATACAGAGGCAACCATTCAGAAGAGCCTTACCCACTCACTGCCATGGAGTCGATTCTGACTCATAGTGACCCTGTTGTGGCGCTCTGGGTTAATGCGCTAGACTGCAAAGTCTGTCTGAACCACAAGGTTGGCAGTTGAAGTACACCAGTTGCTCCTCCAAAACCCTATGCAGGGTCTCTATGGGTCAAAGCTGACTTGACAGCACTTGATAAAATAACAAGAAGCCAGAGCAGAACTAGTCCTTAGGGTTTCCAAGACAGGAAATCTGTATAGAAGCAGGCTGCCAGACCTTTCACCTGCAGAGTAACTAGTGGGTTTGAATCACCAAACTTGTGGTCAAATGTTTCATGCTTAACCCACAGCTCCACCAGGGCTTCTTGAAGAACAGTACAGCTACTTCAAATGCTCCTGACTTATGTGCATCTGTGAACATGTCAAGTCTATTTGGGAGTCCAAGCATAACTGGAGTCCAGGATTAGCACTGGACTGTTAACCACATGGTTGGTGGTTCAAACCTACCAGCTGTTTCTCAGAAGACCTATACAAGGTTGCTATGAGTCAGAACTGACTTGATGTCACTTAACCACAAGAACAACAAGTGGAGTCACCACTTGGCACTCTATGGGTCAAGAAGGAAGGGAATGTGAAAAACACCAAGGAAGAACCCCATGGTCCAGATGATCAGCAGGAGCAATTCTGGGGATGCTGAGAGACCAGGCCCAGGGCCTGCTCTCTGGAGTGGCAGCCATGGGCCTCGTCCCTGGGGTGCCTGGCTGCTGGGTAAACAAGCTAAAGGATTATTTGTGGAACAGCTCTTAACAGTGTTAAGTATCCCAGAAAGCTGAGGGCAAAGATGGGAATATGAGAACAGGAGGAGGGAGAACCCTTAAAAAATGTCCTCCTAATAGTTCCATGGGGAAAAGATGAGGCTTTCTACACCCGTAAAGACTTACAGCCTTGGAAAGCCTGTGAGGGGTCGTTATGGGTTGGAACCAACTCTACAGTACTTAACAACAACAATAGTCAAAGATGGGAAGATGAGAACAAGTGGAGACAGAACCTTTAAAAAATGTCTTCCTAATAGTCAAAGAAGGATTTGGCCAAGAATTAGGCA
>NW_006408552.1:8336823-8351270 GCF_000296735.1 Chrysochloris asiatica | reverse complement strand
GCCTTTGAGTTATGGGGTTGGAGGAGAATATTGAAAGTGCCATGGGCTGTCAAAAGAACCTATAGATCTGTTTTGGAAGAAGCGCAGCCAGAGTGCTCTTTAGAGGCCAAGATGGCTAAACTTCGTCTCTCATACTTTCCACATAATTGTCAGGAGGGACCAGTCTCTGGAGAAGGATATCATGTTTGGTAAGGTGGAGGGTCAGAGAAAAACAGGAAGACTCTCCAATGAGATGGACTGGCCAAGTTACAGCATCGAGGGACTCAAGCGTGGCAACAGTAGTGAGGCTGGCCTAGGATCGGGCAGGGTTTTGTCCTGCTGTGCATAAGATCACCGTGAGTTGGTACCGACTCGATGGCACCTGACAACAACAATAGTCAAAGATGGGAAGATGAGAAGAGGAGAACGAAGAACCCTTTGAAAAATGGCCTCCTAACAGGCTCAGTAGGTATTTCATTTCTATTTTTTTCCTTTTCTTTGAATTCACAAAGGCCAAGTCTTCCAGTCAAATTAGAGTGCAGTAAAGCACTAAGGCAGCATCCAACAGGTTTAATTACTGTGTAAATGAAAGAAATTATTATTCATTCAGGACATTTATTTCAGAGCCAACGCTAGCTGCTTTTATATAAAGTTGGGGGAGGGGGAGGGAGCAATACTTAAGACAGGGAAAGAGGAACAAGAATGAGGATATATAATTACAGCTATAGTTCTCTGCCAAACATTGGGGAGCCCAAACAAAAAAGTGTTTGTTTGCTCTTTTGAGAGAAGGCATGTGATCCATCCGTGGGGGCTCTGAAGAAGGGCTCCTGTCTCGGACACATGGCTAGACTCTGATAGGTACACCAATATTTGACATTCCAATCACAGGGGGCTATTGAGGCCATAAAGCCTGGCACAGCCCACTTGGACAGGAAGGCTCTGGCCTCTGGGAACAATTGGAGCAGTCAGGTCCTGCAAAGTAATGGGAGCCGTCCTAGTCCAAGAGAGAAAAGGGGACATGTTGGTGCTCTCAGAGCTACTGAACAATGCACCTTTTCTAATGAATTGCCACAGAGTTCAAACATCTTCCCCAAGCAGGAAAGAGAACACACACACACACACACACACACACACACACACGACACAAACGCACACATGTAGAAACTCAAGCTAAATCACATGCAGCATTTATTTTTAATTCTTGTGTGCTTAGAGAGCTAAGCTGAAAGTAGGGAGAAAGATCTTCCCACAATCAACATGCTACAAAATGAATGATAATGGGGCCTGAATGGCTAAGGTTCCATGATTTCATCAGAATCAAGTCATTCATTACATACTATAATCCCACTGAAATGCTCTAGGGTTTCCAAAGGAAACTCTCAACACAGTAAAATGCCTCATCAAAATATATCCTCTGTCTGCTTCAACATATTCACACAGACACTTGGGCACACACACAAATGCACACAGATATGCACACAGATATTTTTAGAACCAGCTATTCTTAAAATTTCCCTGTCTTTTCAAAACCACCAGCATTTAATTACTACAAAGCTATGGGGGGTTAGGAACCAGCAGTAATGACCTCAGTCATTTTAAAATCTGAAGACCACACAAGTTGTACCCAACAATGATGATGGAGGAATGTAAGGGCCCAGTGCAGTTCTTGAAAGCTGTACTTGCTAAAGCTGAACTTGCTATTATGTACTTCAAGACCCCATTGAATGTACTGAGCTGATGGGAAAAATATCTTTTGTAGACGCGTTAAACGTCATCTGAGACAAGTATCTTGACTAGAGTTACATGTTTCTGCAGGCTTCACTTTCAAGGCTTTCAATTTCATACGGAAAGTATCTAATTTTTTAGAGGATCAAGGAAAAATTAGGAATTATCTGCTTAAAAATGTATGACTCTGAAGTCAAAATTGCTTCTGCATTCTTGAGAATTGCAGTGGTATCATCTTAAGCGATCAATGAAACAGTTATGTACATTAAATACTTGGCTTTGAGACAGGATTAAGAGAGGGATTTGGTGTTTAGTGAACATTTTAGTCTGGTGCCAGAGTCCCTCAAATCCTGCCTTCTTCTCAATCTTCACCTGGGAAAAGGGTAAGCACAGAAGTGTTGGTGAAAGCTTAAAGCTCCACACTAAGAATGGAAGTCATCATTACAATTTAGGTTCTCCTAAGGCCTGAGCAGCTTTAGAAGAGTCCTGGAAGGCCTGGGCAGCTCCCCACAAGGTCCGGGCCTCTACTGCAGCCGCTGCTCTGTGAGGGGCAGATCAGGTCTTTGCTCCTGGAAAGATTCACAGTCTTCAAAGCTCTAAGGAGCTCTTCTACTCACTCCTATAGGGTCCCTAAGAGTCAAAAATGATTCAGGAGCTATTGGTTTAGCTTGGCCGCAGCGCTCTAATTTCCCTCTGAACACTGCCTAAGCCCTGTGCATGTCCTCTTTAAATCACTTGCTTTTCTCAAGGGCACAGTCCCAAGTTTTGCTTTACTTTTGACTCCACCAGGGAGAACCAGTTACTTTATTCTGCATTAAGGGAAAGAAAGTTCATCAAGGATTTTAAACACAGGTAGATATAAATGGATGGATGGATATACATATACACACACACACACATATATATAGTGGTGTGGACTCCTGGTGTGGTGCTGTAGGATCCACAATGGACTGTGAACCACAAGGTCGGCTGTTCAAACACACCAACTGCTCCTTGGAAATGCTATAGAGGGTTCCTATAAATTAAAACCACCTCGACAATAACGTTTTTGCCAACTGAGCATCTTTTCTTTATTCTTTGGTAACAGTAGCTCAGTTCTCTACTGAAGATGATCTGAGGGCCCAGGCAGACTGGGAAGGCCTAGGCAGCTCATGAGAATCACTCCCTCCCCAAGGCCCAGCTGTGAGTGATTTGTGAATGGTCACATGACCAAAGTAGGCCCACTGAGGAGTAGCAATAGGATGAAATGAGAAGGCCTCTCCCAGAGTTGCTGAGCTGGTAGAGTAGTCCGTCCCCTTGCCCTCTCTACAACAAGAAGTTGTGATTGGGGTGGGGGTGGTGGAAAGGATTACAGAAAACCCTCAACTCCTGATTTCTGATGCTTTCAAGCTCCATTTTACCTGAAGCACTTTGATTAAGGGAAAAGCATTAGAGCTAAGGTGCAGAGATGTGCTGCCAATTTACATGAGAGGTAAGCTTTCCTTTTATCTGGCTTTACAGCTCTGGTGAAACCACACTGCTTTCAGCCAGCCAAACCCTTCCCTGAGTCTTATAGCCTCCAAAAAGCCTTCCTGAATGACTGTTCCAAACGCACTCAAGACGCAAGCAGACTTGACTGCCTCCTCACTCGAGCTACCATTGCTGTGCAACGGATCGGTTCCTACACAACTATCCTAACTATCTGCTCCAGGCCACCTTCTCTTCACTCCATCCATCATGCCAGGCTGTAAGGCTTCCAGAACAAGGAACACTGACATGTACTGGAAAGAGCTCAGCTTGCACACTCAGAAAATCTAGGATTCATCTTACCCTTTCTCTTGTCCTAACACTTTGACTTGGAGAGCCTTGCTTCTCATATTTTTAGTACCAGGCTAGTATCACCTGCTTTCACTGGTAGTTGTGGAAACAAGCTTGTGAAGCATGTAATGATAAAGTAAGCTCTAAAGAAAAATGCAAATGAAAATAACAATGACAGTCGTAGTGGTATGTGTCTTATGTCCCCTCCTTCCCCATATTAGCAGGTCTATGGAGGAGCTCAGTGGTCCAGGGCACCACCAACCATCACTTGGGAACCATTTTTTTGGGTTCCTGGGCCAAGGCTGCTACGCTTTTCTTGCTCACTGGACACAGAGACGCAGTGGAAGAGTGGCTCTGAAGACGGCATCCCCAGGGGACAGAGCATGAGAGAGACTTCAGGGCTCTGAGACCCGGAACGTCACCACTGGTTAGTCTTGCCTAATTGTGCCTTTTCCATTTGGGAAGAAACCAGTATATATACAGTGTGCAAACCATATATAAACAAAAACATTATCGGTATATTACAGAGGTGTGTTCTCCTCTCAGATATACATCTAGTTCTACTCAGAAGCTAAACACAACAGGTGCCTTAGAGTTCAAATATATATATATATAGTTCACAAGGTGAGCTGAGGGGGGAAAATTGCCCATTTCTCACCTTCATAGTCCACCTTTCTGAGGTAAGAGACTGTACTTTTTAAGTGTCATTGAGTTGGTGCTGATTCATAGGACCCTTTATAAGATTTCCAAGACTGAGTCTACCTCACCTTTCTCCAGCAGAGCAGTTGGTAGGTTCAAAGTATCCATCGTGTGGTTGGCAGGCCAGCGCTTATTCTACAGTGCCACCATGCTCCTAGATAAATTCCAGTAGAATTTCTCAGTTCTGCAGTATCTTTTATCCTCTTCATGCTTTATACTATATGTCATAGTATCTGACAGTGTTCCAAAGCTAGTTATTACCATTTTTAGTGGGTAACCATTCAGAAGGAGTCTGTCTTGCCTTCTGCCTAGTTGTAGTCTGGAAGCGCTGCTGAAACCTGTCCATCATGGGTGACCCTTCAGGTATTTAATATACTACCAGTGGCTTAGCTTCCAGCATGACAGCAAGATGCAAGTCACCACAGTACGACAAACTGACAGATGAGTGGTGTCTGCTGGACAATGAACAGGAAGACCACAGCAGAACTGATGCATTTGAGTAATGGTGCTGGAGAAGAATATTAAAAGCACCATGGGCCATTAAAAGAACAAACAGATGTGTACTGGAAGAAGTACAGCCAGAATGCTTTGTCTCACGTTCTTTGGACACGTCATCAGAAGGGACCAGTCCCTGGAGAAGGACATCATGCTTGGTAAAGTGGAGGGTCAGTGAAAAAGAGGAAGACACCTGCACCACCACCCCCCCACAATGAGATGGATTAGCACAGTGACAGTAGCAATGGATTCAAGAGTAACACGGATGGTGAGGATGGTCCAAGTCCGAGCAGTGTTTCCTTCGGTTGTACAGTACGTCGCTATCAGTCAGAATCAACTCTAGGACACCTAACAACAACATCGTATTATCCAGTGTTTAATTCTATTGCAATTCGTGTAATCCAAGCTCTTACAAAGAAGGCTACATTTTTATTTCTTCTATTGTCACATGGTAAGTAACATTTTGATGTTTTTCTCCAAATGTGTCAACACTGGTCTCTTTTTGTAAATGTTTGAAGGAAGTTCTCAATTGTGGTCTAGCATTCGGGATACACTTGACAACCAGCTATTCATCTGATTTCATCAGATGGATTTTCTTATAAATTGATCCCAGTGGAATTCTGGCAGAACATGTGGATGGATGGGGACTCCTGGCGACCACAACTCATTCGGGGAAAGCCCACTGGAGAAAGAAAATGTGTAATTCGCACAGTATTACAGCTGCGGTGGCCCAGATCTGTCTTTCATCTTACCTTGTGGAATTGCTTTTGTACTCTGTATCACCTTAGCATGTCTCCCTGGACAACAAATCATTTCACTAAAAGCACAAATAAAAATGAAACTACGATGCAGTGAAGGGAAATGGAAGAAGAAAGGCATTTCTGCCTTGATCTCCCCCTGAAGGTCAACGCAGACAAGTTGCTGGATTTCTATTCTAGCTCGTAGCTCCATTTCCTAGGCCCTCTTTCATTTTTACTAATTAATGACTTCCACATGAATTAAACACATGCCTTCTCATCTCCATAATAAGAAGTAGTCTTCTTGTAAGCCAACTCCCCTCTTCCCATTGCACTATGAAATGCAGATTAGAGCTAGCCTAATGGCCTTAAACCATCTAAACACAAGGCCATCAGCATGAAGCACTAACATTCACTGGGCACTTACTAGGGGTCAGCGCACTGCTCTAAGTTCTGTCATTTTATCCAACTGACCAACCTTGTCACACATGTCTTATCAGCCCTGTTTTGTAAATGAGAATGTTGAGGCAAAGGAGGGAGAGACCATGCACACATCCAGACTGCTACCTTCTATGTTTTTTTTAAATGAATTTTCTGCTGTAGAACAAAAAAAAAACTAGATTTACTTTTTGTCGCAAATCTTGGCAAAGAAAAAGAAGAGTGAAAAGGAGGAAGACCCATGTTGAGAGGGATTGACATCTCCATCTGTGGCAACAATGGGCTTCACCATACAGCAACTATGAGGGTGGTGAGGGCCAGGCCGTGTGACTGACTGGACAGCACCTTGCCCACATCTGAAAGGTAGCAGCAGCTGCTCAGGGTGTTACCTAGCACCTCAAAATAGGAACAAGCTAGAGAACCCTGATCTGGGCTACAGTCACAACCTAAATGACCCAGCAGTCACAGAAAATTCCTTTTTCTGTTCTTTCTGGTGCGCTTCCCTTCCATCTTTTCACAGTCACCAAATATTTATTAAGTATGGGAGTCCTGGTATGATCCTGTAGGATATGCCCTGGACTGCTAATCACAAGGTCGTTGGTTCAAGCCCACCAGTCACTCCTTGAAAACCCGAGACAGGGTTGCTATGCGTCAGAATTGACTAGGTGGCACTTAACAACAACACGTGTTAGACCAGAAGCTGTCTAGGTCTGTAAGAATTGTCCTAAAAACCTCAATTTTTCATTTTGGCTTCCATTTCAACAACTGAAGGTTAAAAAAAAAAAAGGCATAGAAACTGAGTAACACTTTAATTAAAAATTACTGGGTATTAGAAAAGAATTTACAATTCTTAGAATCAAATGAGAATTACAACACACATAACAAAACCTATGGGAAACAGCATGATCAAGGCTCAAAGGGACATTTATAGCCATCAAAGAACACATCAAAAAAGGAGAAGAGACCAAAACCCAATAATGTAACCCTTGTGGTGTGGCACTGTAGGATCATCACTGGACTGTGAACAGTACGGTCAGCAGTTCAAATCTGCCAGCTACTCTTTGGCAACCCTATATAGAGTTGCTATGAGTCGGAGTCGACTCAACAGCACTAAACCACAAACATACAACTTGTTCAAATAGAAATGGAGCTGTAAGAGTAGTTCACAATCACCAGTTAAGGAAAATCATCAAAATCAGCACAGAAATAGATGAACTAGAAAACAGAAAGTCAATAGTGTCAACCAGATTGCAAACTGGTGCTCTGAGAGTATCAATAAAATTGACAAACCACTGACCAAAATGAGAAAAAACCAGGAAAATATGAGAAGATGCAAATAACCAATGTAAGAAATGAGCTGGGTAACATTATAATCAAATCAACTGATTACAAAGGATCATAACAGAATATTATGAAAAATTATACTTCAGCAAATGTAAAAACCTAGTAGAAATGGACTAATTTCTAGAAACATACTATCTACTGAAACACACTAACTACCAAAACACACAGAATGATGTAAAAAAATTTGAACAAACCTGTAACAAAAGAAGAAATTGAACAGGGTATTTAAAAAACAAACAATAACAGAGACAAAACACTCTCAACAATAACAAAGAGGATGCTACCAAACATTCAGAGAAAAGTTGGCACCAATTCTACATAAACTATTCCAGAACACAAAAAAGGAAGGAATACTACCTAATTCATTCTATGATGTCATTATAACCATGATACCAGAGCCAGATACAGACAGCACTAAAAAAGAAAATTCCAGACAAATATTCCTCATGAAGATAGACAGAAAATTTCTCAACAAAATTATAGCCAACAGAACTCAACAGCATATAAAAAAATAATAGTGCATCAGGATCAAGTTAGATCCATATCAGGGATGCAAGACTGGTTCAACATTAGAAAAGCAATCAATGGAATTCACCACATAATAAACCAAAGACAAATAATCATATCAGCATCTCAAGGGACACACAAAAAAAGGATTTGATAAAATTCAATACATGTTCCTACCTAATGAAAACGTTCAGCAAAACAATAAATAGAAGGAAAATTCCTCAACAGATTTAGAGGCATAGATGCAAAACCAACAGCCAACATTATTCTCAACAAAAAAAGATTGAGGGCATTCTCTTGAGAACAGGAACGAGACAAGGATGCCCTTTATCACCACTCCTGACTGCTGTACTGCAAGTTTAGCTACAACAATAAGGCAAGGAAGAAAATCAAACACATCACAATTGGAAAGGAAAAAGTAAAACTGTTTTCACAGATGACATGATTCTATGAAACTAAAGGAAGGATTCGGATTCAGCAAAGTGGCAGGATATAAGATCAATACACAAAAAATCAGTTGAGTCCCTCTGCATTATGGGTGGGAAATCATTTGGTGTGGCCCTGCCAAGGCAACTGCAGTTCCAGTCATCACACTATTGTTCTTGTTAAGTGCTGCTGATTTGGTTTTGACTCATAGTGACCCCTATCTGAGGAGTGCTGGGGTGAGTTTAAACCACCGACCTTGAGGTCAAGTGCTTATTGCACCATTAAACTAGAGGTGAATTAATGAAATGTTTGACCAAATATAGCAGACTAATTAATTCTAAAGTTAATAATTTTGCATGGCCCGTGAATGTTGTTGTAGGTACCTAAATGGCCCTTGGCAGAAAAAAGGTCCCTCACCCCTGCTCTTCACTAACAAGAAGAACTCTGAAAAGGAAATTAAGAAATCAATACCATTTATAATAGCTGCCAAAAGCGTAAAACACCTAGGAATAAATCTCACCAGCGACATAAAAGAAGAAAAACTATAAAATACTATTGTAAGAAACAAAAAGAGATCTATATAAATGGAAAAAAACATTCCCTATTCATGGATTAGAAGACTTAACGTTGTGAAAAATACAAACCGTCTATAAACTATAATGCAATCCTAATCCAAATTCCAACAACATTTTTTAATGAAATAGAACAACTAATCTCCAACTTTATATAGAAAAGAGCTGAAGCAACACTGGAGAAAAACACGGTAGGAGATGTCACACTCACCAGTCTCCAAAATTATTAAACAGCATAATCATCAAAACAGCTTGGTATCATGACAGACATACAGACCAATGGAAAAGTACTGAAAACCCCAAAGTAAACCCATCCATCGAAGTCCATTAAAAAGATGAAGAAACAGTCTCTTTGAGAAATGGTGCTAGCCAGGCTCTCCGCCCTTGTTGGGGGGCCATGGAGACAGTGGCGCGGTAGTGTCTGGTGAGAGGACTGCTGGGTTGGTGGCCATGGAGGCCCTCCTGAATGAGCTGGTGTCTGTGGACAACCTGCTGAAGTTTGAGAAGAAATGTCAGTCTGAGGCGGCAGCAGGGTCAGTGTCCAAGGGCACGCAGTTTGAATACGCCTGGTGTCTTGTGCGGAGCAAGTATAACGATGATATCCATAAAGGCACAGGGCTGCTCAAGGAGCTGCTGCCCAAGGGAAGCAAGGAGGAGCAATGGGATTATATCTTCTAGCTGGCTGTGGGGAACTACAGGCTCAAGGGGTATGGAAGGCCCTGAGGTACGTGCGAGGGGTGCTGCAGACAGAGCCCCAGAACCACCAAGCCAAGGAGCTGGAACAACTAACTCATTGACAAGGCCATGAAGAAAGGTGGACTGGTGGCATGGCCATTGTTGGGGGCATGGCCCTCGGTGTGGCAGGACTTGCTGGCCTCATCAGACTTGCGTTATTCAGCTCCAAACCCTGAACACAGCTGCAGCTCTTTTGCCTGGGGGAGACAGCGTGGCCCAAGCTCACAGAGAAAGAAGCCTACTGAGTTTGGGGTCTAGGCATGAAGGACACTTGGGGGTCCATCCTCACTGGCCCTTCCCTGTTCCTGTCCTGCTCCTTTGTCCTTGTCTTTCGTGGACGTCAGCCTCCTCTCCCCTAAAACCTATCATGTAGCCCCAAATCATGTGCTTTAGGATGAGTGTAAACAAAATCAGGCTTTGGCTTTGGCAAAAAAAGAAAAGAAATGGTGCTAGCCAAATTGGATGTCCAATGCTGAGCAATGAATCAGGATTCATACCTTACACCATATACAGAAGCTAACACAAAAATGTATCAAAGACCTAAATGTTAGAGCTAAAACTATAAAGTCCCTGGAAAATAACATAAGGTTAAAACTAAGCCCTAATATTCGGCAAAAATAATTTATCAAATATGATTAAAAATACATAAATGACAGAAAATGAGTTAGATAACTTTGTTGTTGTTGTTAAGTGCCATTGAGTCGGTTTCCAACCCATAGCAATCCTGTATAGGATTTCCAAGGAACAGCTGGTGAGCTTGAACCTTGCAGTTCAAATGGCTTTACAGTCTGGCACATTAACCCACAGCACCACATCAGGATCTAAGGTCTCTTAAAATTCATAATGTATGCTCAGCAAAAGATTTTATCAAAAGAGTAAAAAGAGAACCTAGAGACTGGGAACAAATCTTTGGCAGTAACATATTTGACAAGGGATAATCACTAAAATAATATAGAATATTTCATCAACTCAATAACGAAGTGACAATCCAATCAAAATACAGGCAAAGGATATGAACAGACACTTCATCACATGGGGCATTCAAGGGGCCAACAAATACATAAAAAGATGCTTGCAATTATTAGCCATGTGTTGTTGTTGTTTAGTACCATCAAGTCAGTTCCAACACACAGCGACCCTCAATAGGGCTCCTGAAAAGCAGCTGATGCATTTGAACCACTGACCTTGTAGTTCAAATCGACCTTGCAGTCCAGTGCATTAGCCCACGGTGACACACCAGGACTCCTATGAGTCATGGTTTGTTGTTAAGTGCCATTTAGTTGTTTCAGACTCACAGCGGACCGTATATAGGGTTTCTGAGGATCAACTGGTAAGTTTGAACTGTGGACGTTGTTGTGCAAACCAACCTTGAGGTCCAGTGTTTCTCATAGGGAACCACACCAAAACAACAATGAGATATCATCTCCCCTGCCAAAATGGCAGTGCGCACAAACACAGAAAACAACAAACGTTTCTGAGGTTAGGTTGGCGGGGGGCTTACACAAATACAATGGAAATAATGAGAATGTCAATACATTATGAAAAATGAAACCAATGTCATGATACAATTTGTATAAAAATTGCTAAATATTAACTTCATTTGCTATGTAAGCATTCACCAAAAACAATAAAATGTTAAAAATAAAAAAAGCTTTCACCAAAAACAGAAATGCTAAAAAATGTTCAAGAGGCAGAATGGAAGGAAGAAAAACACCAGCGAGGGTCTGTCCAGACTCCCAGACAGCTGACCCGATTGAGAGAAAGCATTGAAGACGTAGTACAACCATTCTTCTCTGAAGACAAGCATCCCTGGGTGGCATAAATGGCTAAGCAAATGACTAATAACAGAAAGGAGTCCTGATGTGGCATTATAGGCCAAGTATTGGACAGCAAGGTCAGTTGTACTTAATGTGGCACTGTAGGATAAATCTGGACTGCTAGATGCAAGGTTGGTCGTTCAAACCCACCAGCTCCTCCTTGAAAACCCTATATAGGGTTGCAGTGAGTCAGAACTGACATGAAGCCACCCAGAGATGTCCTACAAGAAAGATCCAAAGCTCTGTTTCCAATAGGTCACAACTTTGAAATCCCTACCGAGCAGATGTACTGCAGCATGTGAACTGGAATTGACTTGATGGAAACAAATAGCCGTAACAGCCTGGGGTTACATGTCAATAACACATAAAGTGTCCTGTCAAGTCGATTCAGACCCACAACAACCCTGCATGGGGTTTCTGAAGAGTGGCTGCTGGGTTTGAACTACCCACCAACCTTGTGGTTAGCAGTTTAGTGCTTATCCTACAGCGCCACACCAGGAGTCTGTTGTGTGATTTGTTGTTGAAAAGTATTGTTGTTAAGTGCCACTGAGTCAGGTAGGACTTACAGGTCTAGGGTTTCCAAGGAGTGGCTAGTGAGTTTAAACCACCAACCTTACAGTTCAAACTGACCTTGTGGTCCACTGCATCATGCAGCACCATACCCGGATAATGTGTGATTTGTTGTTGTTAAGTGCCGTCGAGTGGGTCCTGACCCATAGGGAGCCTGTAGAGGGTTTCCAAGGAGCAGCTGGTGAGCTTGAACCGATGACCTTGTGGTTCAAAACGACTTTGATGTCCAGTGCATTAGGCAACAGCGCCACACCAGGACTTCAATGTGTGATATACTGTTGTTAAGTACAGTGGAGTCGATTCCCTGCACAGGGTTTCCGAGGCTGTTATTCTTTACGGGAGCAGAATGTCCCAATTTTTCTCCCACAGAATAGATGGTAAATTTGAACTGCCAACCTTGAGGTTAGCAGCCCAATTCGTCACCACTACACTAGCAGAACTCCTTAAAGTGTGATATAACAGGTGCCAAATAAGGCCTTTTTAAAAAATGAAAGTAATACAGCTGACCTTTCAAGCAGGTACTTACCACATCCTGAACATTGTAAAGGAAGCTGTAGAAAACATTGCAGATGCTACTATTAAAATCACAGTAAAGAGGCCCGGTGTGACGCAGGATAAACACTGGACTGCAAACCATAGGATCGGTTAATCATATTCATTCTCTCTCTCTCTCAAGGTGTAGTCTTTGATTCAAAGAACAGAGACTGTTTTTAACTTTCAAGTTTTAAAATACTCAAAACTCCATCCCAAGGGTGACAGTGAGCAAAACTGGTAAGAACATTTCCCCTGTTTGGGCACACCCACATGAGTTTAAAAGAAAATATTCAAATGTCATGTAACCTACAAACAGCTGAGATTATAGGTTGCTCCCTTATAATTTACAATCCTAGTCTTGATCTCTGATACACTAAACAATTTATTTAACACAGAACCCTTTAGTGAGCAACTTCCATTTACCGAAATGAAATGTATCATTTAAATTCTACTTCTTCGTCATTGTTGTTGTTGTTGTTGTTAAGTGCCATCAAGTTGGTTCCAATTCACAGCGATCTTGTAAAGAGATTCCAGGGTGGGTTTGAACTGATGACTTTGTGGTTAGCAGTCCAGTGCTTATCTGACAGCACCACACCAGGAATACTCTTATATTTTCTTGCATTATTTTATAGTGAAACCATTCACGCCCACAAACAAAACCAACTGCCAAACAGTCAATTTCCACTCAAAGCAACCGTACAGGGTTTCTCTGACTGTAATTCTTCAAAGGAGCAAAGAGTCTCCTTTCTGGGGGATGGAGATGCTAGTGGTTTTGAACTTTGTGGTTAGCAGTTCAACAATTAACCCACAGCACCAACATGGCTCCTTCAAACCCATAGAGAAGACTGAAAATGACAAAAAGGTGTTCGTACACCCTTTACCAAGATCTGCTAACTGTACTATTTTACCACAAGATTTAATCATTCAAATTTGATCCCATGAGTCTGCACTTCCCTTCCCTTTCTCTCTTCCTCTCCTCCTTTCCATTCATGTAATGCACTGGACCAAAAGGTGTTTGAACTACAAGGTCAATAGTTCAAACTCACCAGCCACTCCTTGGGTACTTTTGCAGGATCGCTATGAGTCAGAAAAAACTCATCAGCACTTAACAACAACACTGAAGTTTTTGATGAACTTTTAAAAGTTCCCTTGCCTAAACACATAAATACAAGCAAAGTGTTGAATTATTTGAACATGATGCTTCATACCTAAATACTTCAAACTGTGTCTAAAACCACATCAATTTCATTATACTGTCCAAGAGTTTAGTATTTATTTAATGCTATCATCTAACGAAGTCCAATTTCAAATTTCCCAGGTTGTCTCAAAGGAATTTCACAACATTCTCCTCAATCCGTGAGCTAATGGTCATATGCTGCTGTTTTGGCCTTTTAAAATTTAGAAGGAAGTCCTTGGGATACCCAAAAGGTTTGTGATTTGAAACGACCCAGAACCTTGGAAGAAAAGCCTGGCCATCTACTTCCAAAAGGGCAGAGCCTTGAAAGCCACATGGAGCAGATCTACTCTGCACACAGAATTACCCAGACAGCAAAGAGCAACAGCAATCGAGGACAGTCACTCGGTCATCACTTAACCGATGGCTCCAATGTTCAATCACTGTCGAGTGAACAGTATTAGTGTTGTTGTTGTTGTTGTTGTTGTTGTTGTTGTTGTTGTTAAGTGCCTCCCAGTTGGTTCAGACTCCTAGCAACCGTGTATAGGGTTTCCAAGGCTGTAAATCTGTGCAAGAGGTTGGTGGGCTTGAACTGTTAACCTGGTGGTTTACAGTCCAGTGCTTAGCCTACAGAGTCACTGTACTACCAGAATTATGTTGTTGTTGTTGTTGTTGTTAAGTACCGTGGAGTCAGTTCCGACTCATAGTGACCCTGCACAGGGTTTCCAAGGCTGTAAATCTTTATGGGACAGAATGCCTCATCTTTCTCCCGTGGAACCGCTGATAGTTTCAAACTGCCAACCTTGAGGTTAGCAGCCCAATTCATAACTACTACGCTACCAGAGCTCCAGAATTATAGTATCATATTAGTCTTCTACAGACTGCTGTGGTGGTGGCT
>NW_006408552.1:8321480-8333863 GCF_000296735.1 Chrysochloris asiatica | reverse complement strand
TTCGAACAACTGCCTCTTGGTCCATGTGAAGAATGGCAGAGGCGGGAAATAAGTAAAGGGGCTCACTTAGGTTGGTGGTCAGAGAAGGCTGTGCTTACTGAAGAGGTAATGTAGGACTAAAGTGAAAAGGCAACATGGCAGACTCTTCTTTTTCAACTGACAACTTTCGGAAAGAAAAAATATGGCAAAACAACTCAATAGGAATTAACATTTGACCAAAATCCTTTATATATATAAAACCTTGGAGTCCTGGTATGGCACTATGGGCTAATGCATCAGATTTCAAAGTCATTTGAACTGCAAAGTTGGTGGTTCAATCTCACCAGCTGCTCCTTGGAAATCCTTTACAGTGTCACTATCGGTAAGAATCGACTCGATGGCACTTAACAACAACATATATAATTCTGGTGTGGCGCTCTGGGTTAATGTGCTGGACTGCAAAGTTGGTTTGAACTGCAAGGTTGACTCACAAGGTCAGTGGTTCAAGCTCACCAGCCGCTCCTAAGAAACCTTATACAGACAGGTTCGCCATGGTTGGAACTGACCCAACAGCACTTAACAATAATAACAAAAAATTATATACACACACACATATTATATACACACACACAAATTATATACACACACACAAATTATATACACACACACAAATCTGTATGATATTTTTTTCTACATGATAAGAAGAACAATAGCTTAAATCAAAGCCAAAAGATAAAGTATATAAAATAAAATTGTGCTATTTGATAAAGCACATCATTAAATATACCTATTCTTAGTTGTATTACTAGAATCAAGGAGAGGAAAAAACTATGCTTTTTTATACATTTCAAGCAGGCAACAATTTTTCCCCTTACCTCTCTTGTAAAAAATGCTCTGTATAAACAGATCATCCACATGATTAATTTCATAACTTTTCCCTAAAACTGCAAACTTGTTTCATTTCATAGCATTAAGATTCTGCCCAACATTAACAATTTTTATAATTGTGGCTTTATTAATGTTGGGCAAAGTCATAAGCTATGAAGATGCTATCTTCCTCCTTTGTTGTTGTTAAGTGTCAATGAGTTGGTTCTCACTCAGAGCAACCCTATATAAGGGATTCTCAGGCTGTAAACCTTTACCAAAGCAGAAAGAGTCTCACCTTTCTCCTGCAGAGCAATTGGCATATTTGAACTACTGACCTTGTGGTTAGCAGTCCAACACATGACCACTGTACTACCACAACACCTTATCTTCCTCAGTAGAAGGAACAATTTGACAGCAAACACTCCCCAACTGTTTTTTCGTACTGCCCATTCAACATCCACATAAGCTTTGCCCACATACAGGGCAGGGCACACTGAGTTCTTCAGATGCTTGTATACTATGGGTGCTTCCCATGGTAATGAAGTCGCTTCCAGGGATTTAAATGACGAGAAAAAAGCACTCCACAGAAACCGGGATCTATATGCAATACATTGTTAACATTTTTTGCCATGGCTTATCACTTGTGGTTAAGAAATTTGATATTACCTATATGTTCAAAAATAATGGAATATCTATTCTATAATGAAAACCCAAAGGAATTATGACAAATCTGTCATCAAAACAAGAGAAATAATAACATGCAGCTACGCACAAAAAGGAAATTATAAAAGTACATACAGTTAGCTAAAAACATAAATAAATAAGAGCACACACTGGAAGGGAATATGCAAAATGTAAAACTACTGCCAATGCTACAATTCTAATGGTGATTTCCTAGAAAAAGAAAGAAAAGAACACAGTTCAGAAATGAGGCGGTTTGAGACTTTACATCAGCAGACTTTTCAGATGAGGTCTCACATCTGGCCACTAACATTGAATGTGACTCTGGGTTACTGGTCCCATTTGCAGTTTAGTCCTATAAAATGTACTCAGATATTAAAAAAATACTCCCTTGAATCTTGCTGAATTACAGCCACTCCAACAGAAGTGAAGGAGCTCTTAAGTAGCGTAGTGGACTACGGGCTGGGCTGCTAGCTACGATGTCAGCAGTTCGCAACCACCAGCTGCTCCACAGGACAAAAGACGAGGCTTTCTGCTCCCATAAACATCTGAAGTACTCGTGTAGCCTTGTAGGATAAGCACTCGACTACTAGCCACAAGATCAACAGCTGAAACCCACCAGCCACTCCTCGGGAACCCGATACAGGGTTGCTGTGAGTCAGACACTTAACAACAACTACTGAAGTGCTCAAGCATCTTACTAAGAAAAATTCACTGTACCCAAGGTCAGTTTGAACCACAAGACTGGCGAATCAAGCTCACCAGCCGATCCTCGGAAACCCTCTACAGGGTCGCTACGAGTTGAAACCGACTCAACTGCACTTAGTAACAACAACAATTCCCTCTGGACTACACAGCAAGAAGAACTTGGCAGCAAAATTGGAGGAAGGCTTACTAACAACCTGCAATCCCAGGCCACGGTGTTTTCAATCATCTCAGATACCTGTGAAAGCTGGACAGTGAATAAGGGAGGCTGGAGGAGAACTGATGCATTTGAGTTATGGTGTTGGGAGGAGAATATTGATAGTGCCATTGGCTGCCAAACAAACAACAAATCTGTGTTGGAAGAAGCCCAGACAGGATGTTCCTTACATGTGAGGACGATGAGACCTTGCATCATGTACTTTGGACATGCTATCAGAAAGTCCAGTCCTTGCAGAAAGGTGTCATGCTTGGTAAAGTAGAGGGTCACCAAAAAAGAGGAAGACCCCAATGAGATGGATTGGCACAGTGGCTGCAACAATGGACTCAAACTTGACAACTGTGAGGATGGTGAGGATCAGGCAGTGCACAAGGTCACATGAAGGCTGGCTGGGCATATGGCAGGTTAACTGTGCAGCTGCTAATCTAATGGCTATCAGTTAGAACCCAGTGGGCCTGGACAACACGTGGCAGTATGCTTCCTGAACGATTTACAACCTTAGAAACCCGCTGGAGCTACCCCAGTCTGCCCTACAAGCTTGCTAAGTCAGGAGAGGCTCCACAGCCTTGGGTTTGCTTTGGGAATTCTCTCAACAGCTTCCACCTTTGTCAAGCCTCTAGTGCACCTGAGCTCTGTACTGCTGAAGTAATGGCCAGTCACCTGCTTGTCTCTGGTCTTGTCACCTTGTTTGGTTCATTGGGTGGTATAGGGTCTGGACAAAAGAACTTTTATGCATGGCATTCTTCATTTCACCTCTGAGTGCTGCCTTTGGTTGATCTCTGGGACTTAACACACACACACATGCACACCCCAGAGGCTCCAAGAGAATCCTGTACATTTATACTGATGGCTTGGAGCAGGAGGTGGGAAAGGAAAAAGAAAAACTAGGCACAAAGCCCCCTTGTTCTTCTTTCTTAGACAAATTCTGCATTAGAAAAAGGCACAACTGGGGACCTGACAGCGGTGTGTTAAACAGGACTCTGTCTCCTGAGAGGGAGGGATGCCTTCCTTTAGCATCCAGTGTGCTAAGCTACTCAGCTTTCCTGAAAGATCATCTAACAGAGCAGTCAGAAAAGAAGAGAAGGTACAGCCCATAGCTGCTTCTCCACCAAGTTCTTTCCTTCCCAGGAAACAAAGCAAAGAAAATGTTCTTGTGATCCACTCTCTTAGGGCTAGTATTCTGACTTGCATGGAGCAGAGACCTCGTATTTACTGACTGATTCAACATATTTCACACAGAAGGTTCCTAACACTATGATCTGAGCTGCAGACACTATATCAGAGTCAAGAAGACACAACCCTGTCTGAATAGAAGACAAAAGAAAGCCAAAAAAATAAACAAAATTATATATATATATATTAAAAATACATATTAGGAAAAGAAAACAGATTAAATAACTAACAATAATATGAAAACAAAAGAAGGTAAAAACAAATGCAATCGCCAAAAACAAGGTTGAAAACAAACAACTCCAGGTATATATACATCAAGCGATAGGGGCCCACTACCCACTACCACAGAGTGGATTCTGCCTGAGAGAGACCCTAAAGGACAGAGTAGAACTGCTCCTTAGGGTCTCCAAAACTGTCCATCTTTACCTAATTCATCTTTTTCTCTAATTTTTTCCCTAATTCATCAATTTCATCTTTTTCCCTCAGAGTATCTGCTGGTAGGCTTGAACAGCTGACCTTGCAGATATCACCAAGTGATTAACCCACAGTGGCACCAGTAGTTCTGTGGTTACAGATCTTGATCTACGCATGTAGTATATTAAGTGCCTACTGCTGGTGTGGCGCTGTGGACTAATGCATCAGACTGCAAAGTCATTTGAACTGCAAGGTCGGTGGTTTAAGCTCACCTGCTGCTCCTTGGAAACCCTATACAGGGAATTGATTCCACAGCACTTAA
Source organism: Chrysochloris asiatica (assembly GCF_000296735.1). Lineage (NCBI taxonomy): Eukaryota > Metazoa > Chordata > Mammalia > Afrosoricida > Chrysochloridae > Chrysochloris > Chrysochloris asiatica. The sequence continues at coordinate 8,329,505 of NW_006408552.1, read as the reverse complement.
CAACAACTGCTCTAAGGAGCTCTGGGAGCACAGTTGTTAGAAAACTAATAGCTGTCCTGCTGAAGAAAGATGAGGCTTTCTGCTCCATAAAGATCACAGCCTCAGAAACCATGTACACGGTTGCTATGAGTCAGAACCGACCCCACGGCTCATAACCACCACCACCACCTCTACTACGGCTCTAATGAGGAGTCTTGGTGTGGCGCTGTAGGATAAGCACTGGATTGCTCACTGCAAGGTTAGCGGTTCAAGCCCACCAGCTGCTCCTCTAAAATGCTATACAGGGTCGCTATGAATTGGAACCTAAAATCTGGCTGACCACACATCTTTTACAATCTAGGTTCTTTTAATTGATTTTTCCACTCAACTGACCAGTAAGATTAACTCATGGTTCTCATTCCCTTAGTAAGACAGACTGAACAATGTCCACAGTCAGCGAATGTTCCTCCATATGATACCAATGCATCACATCCCCACTAAGAGAACAACGTACCCAAACATGTGCCTACTCATTTCAGTCATCACTGGAAGGGGAAGCATGAATGTAATGATGCAGCAACAGGGGAGTGACATACTATCTATTTCTATAAAATGTAAGCTGACCACTTTGTACAGACTTAATAAATGGTGTCCCTTTAAAACGCTCACACGCAGAACTGTTTTCAAATTATTCTGAGACAGTTATGTGTGGGAGAGCTGTAAGACACTGGGAAGGGGAAGTTAGAAGGGTTCCGGTTCCGTGCTGAAATTACTCACACATGGAAGTGCCTGCATCATTGGTTCATAAACCTAATTGGCAATCAAGGTCAATGCATTATGGATGCAGTTTATGCAAAAGAGTGCAATTGAAACACCGCCCAAAATAATCCTTCTCCAGCCAGCCCTCTCTGCACAGTGTAAACACTTCCGGAGCTCTGCAGACCCCTCATTTCAACACTGTGCCTCAGATCAATTGAATCGGAACCAGTAGGGGTACTACACCTCAGGGCTCTTGACACCATCAACCTCAAGTGGTTTAATGTGCACCAAGGTTGAAAACTACTGCTCCACATCCAAAGATTGGTAAGAGAATATGTAAACACGAGTCTTCATTATAAAATAACATATTTATGTGTTGGTGTTGGTGTTGGTATTAGGTGCCATTGAGTTGGATCTGACTTAGAGCTACCCCATGTACCACAAAACAGTACACTGCCCAGTCCTTGGCCAGCCTCACATTTGTCATGTGTGAGCCCATGGCTGCAGCCACTGTGTCAATCCATCTCCTTGGGGGTCTTCCTGTTTGTCACTCACCCTCTATTGGTTTGCATGCTGTCCTTTTCCAGGGACTGTGTCTCCTAATAACATGTCCGAGATATGTGAGATGAATTCTCACCACCTTCATTTTCAAGGGACATTCTGGCTTCACTTACTCCAAAACAGAGCTGTTTCTTTTGGAAGTCTGTGTACTTTGAATAGTTTTCGCTCACACCGTAATTCAAATGTATTGACTCTCTTCCAGTCTTCCTTATTCAATGTCCAGCTTTTACATGCAGGTTCTCGCCTGTCACACCTTAGTCCTAAAACTTAAATCCTTGCTCTTTAGCACTCTAAAAGGGGGCTTTGGCATCAAATTTACCTAATGTAATATTTGTACTTAAGATATACATATATATAGAAATATATATGTAGTTTGAAGTTTTAACTGTTTCTAATTCACCAACAAACAGTGGGACTGGTGAAGTCAGAGAAGAATTATTCTACTAATACCAAACACCACCAAAACCAAAAGTGTGCAATCTGATCTTTCCTGGCGTAACAAGTAAAAATGAATGGAATTTGAATGTCTCTCTTCTTGCAAATAATTTACACATGAAATCTATCACATGAAGCAAGGTGCAGTTAAGAAAAAATCACCTCTTCAATTTCAAAGATGTTCATCTGGTCTCCCTTTGGAAAACAAAACTATCCAGTTCTTTCTAGAACATCTGGAAATCTAAGTGCACACAGTCACGTTCTGCCTGAGCAAAGTGAACAATGGTTTTAAAAAAGGTCGGTGGGTCTTGGAGCAGAGGAAGGATGAGAGCTTAGTTTCAATGTGTGCACAGCCAAACTCTCCATTTTAGAAGCTGAATTCATTCATTTACTCTCTCATTTGCAAAAACAAAACAAAAAAAGTACAATACATACCTACTCGATACTTAGAGCTAGTATAAGTGTTATAAACCAATCGGGGGAAAATTTGAAAAATACCACTTGAAAAACAAAGCCAATACAAAATATGTGTCTATGTCGCTTTTCTCCCTCTTCAGCTGCTACTGTCTGGAAACAACAAGGAACTATTACAGACGATTGAAAAGCACGCCTGCTGCACTTAGCAGCACAGAAGGGTAACGCGGTCTAATAGAAGTCACATCTGATGACTATGTGCTCTCAATACCAAGTGGTTCGATAGCTGGCTCTAGTCCTCACCAGACTCTTAGGAAGTAATCTAGAATCAGGCATTTGAGCTTGGCCGCATCTTCTGGTTCCAAAGTACACTGGTAATACAGTTGTCTTCAAATTTACCATTTCAAACAGAGGTTCCATTTACCTCTTTGTACTTACTTGAGGAAAATGACTGTCATTGAAATCCTTCCACTGGAAATAAAGCCCATAGAATGTGTGAATGACTGCTCATCCCTAAGGGCTTGGGGTTTAGCTGTCAAAACTATGAACAGTCTTTTTCATTGAAATGAGTTCAGGTGGAGAAAGGAGTAAATTTTATAGAGCTGTCTAATAAAAGACTGAGTTTTTCTTGTCTCAAACAACAAGTGGGAGAAATGAATTTACCTCTAAAAAACAAGAAATAGAAGCCTTGGTGTGGCACTATAGAATCAGCACAAGACTTGTGGTTCAAACCCACAGGCCGCTCCTTAAAAACAGGGTCAAGATAAGTCAGAACTGACTTGACAGCACTTAACAACAGCAAATAAAAAATAACATCATCTGAAACAAGGCTAGTCCCAGTCCAAATTCAACTACTTATCAAAGGAGACTAAAAGGATTCCGAGGATCTTGCTATGTGGCTTAACATCCATAGCATTAACTTCTTCTACCTGTCCCAACTGGTGTCGGTGACGTGATTAGCATTACGCTAATGGACAAACACAATAACATTCTATAGATATTCAGTCATCAGGATATATGACTATCCAAACATACTCTGTCAATAAATTCAAAATGAACTCTGAAGGTAAAAACTAAGTTAGGGTCCAAACTAAGTCTACAGACCAAAGAACAGAGGGATCTAAGCAAGGCTGGCAATCCAAACCAAAAACCCAAAACCTCTGCTACCAAGTCCATTCCAACTCATGTTGTCCTTAAATGCTGGCCAGTCGGTTCCAACTCATAGTGGCACTGTGAAAGGGTTTCTGACGAGCGGCTGGTGAGCTAGAACCACCGACCTTGCAGTCAGTCCAGAGCATTAACCACACCAGAAGTCCTAGTTACAGCTCATCGTGACCCTGAATAGTTCCCGAGGTTGTGAATCTCTAGTGGAGCAGACAGCCTCATCTTTCTCCTGCAGAGTGGTTGATGGGTTTGAACTGCCAACTTTGTGGTAGCAGCCCAGTGCTTAACCCACCATGCAACCACAATGGATACGACTGATGGTAGGGTTTAATAATATTTATAATATCAGAACATTTATTTAATAGACGATCTCCTACCAAACAATAAACTCTAAGCATTTTCTCCTACCCCAAACTAAATAGGAGTCCTGGTGTGGCATGGTAGGATAAGCACTGTACTGCTAACTGCAAGGTCAGCAGTTCAAGCCTAACAGTCAATCCGTGGAAACCCTATACAGGATCACTATGAGTTGGAACCAACTCAAAGACATTTAACAAGAAAAACAACCCTGTACAGAGTTTTTGAAGCTGTAAATCTTTGTGGAAGCAGACAGTCTCATTTTTCTCCTGCAGAGTCACTGGTGGGTTTGAACTGCCGGCCTTGTGGTTTACACCCCAGCATTTTACCCACAGAGTCACCAGGATTCATAAGTCTGGCAACAGGATTCAATAATATTTATGACATCTAACCATTTTTCCTTCAGGAGGAAGATGAAGTTTTCTCTTCCTGTGAAGATTTACAGATATAGAAACCCTATATAGGGTTGCTATGCGTTGGCACTGACTTGAAGGCACTTAGCAATTCAGAGACCATCTCTTAGCAAACAATAAAATTGTACTCCGTTTCTTCCACCATCCCACTGAAGGCTGCAATGTATGGAATATCTCAGCAGGAAAATCTATTGTTTCCTCTACTAGATTAGTTCTGGCAGATGTGGCTAACAATTTTTCAAAGAAAGCAAATGAATAAGACCAATTCTGTTGCCAAAAAAGTGCCATTAAAATTGCGTGAGTGAACAATTATTACTGACAGTGTTGTTTTTCATGATTTACATCTTGATGGGATAGTAAAATAAAGGGTCTGAAGATGCAAAAATATATGTTACTGAGAATACAACTGGTTAATATAAATCAAGGCAAACTTATACTGGAGTTGCTATTAGTCTAGATTAGCAAAGCCTGCCTGATATTTCTAGCAGAAAGAGGAGCAAGATGAAGACGATAGTTAGAACTCTCTACTGAGCATTTCCACCACCTGTCTGTCAGTGCTTCACCTGTGATAGCTTGTTAGGACGCAGAAAGCCAGGCCACCAGAATCTCAGGCACTGTCATGGTCACCCACTGTGGACAGGTGTCAGAAGAGCTTCCAAAGTAGGAACAAAGGTCTAGCAATCTACTTCTAGACATGGTTGTTGTTGTTGCAAAGTGACATCAAGAAAAAAAAAAAAAAAGAAAAAGTCCCAACTCAGAGAAACCCTGTATAGGATTTCCAAGGCTATAAATGGTTGTGGAAGCAGAAAGCCTCATCTTTCTCCTGAGGAGAAAATGGTGGCCTAGAACCACCTACCTTATGGTTCGCAGCCCAGTGTTTACTTGACAGAGACACTGCGCTCCCTGTGCTTGTGGAAAATTAGTCACGGAAGACCCTAGGAATCATAGCAGACCAGTGTCCAAGATTTTGATTCACATATTTTGGACATGCTATCAAGAGTGACAGACATTTTAAGGTTTGGTGAAGGGCCAGTGAAGGTGAGGAAAACCTAAAATGAGAAGGACTGAAGTAATGGCCACAGAAATTAATGAAAACACACCAACTATCACAAAGATGGTGCAAAACTGCACAGCGTTTCATTCTGTCAAACAGATGTCACCCAGAGTCAAGGCTGACTTACCAGGAACTAAGTGCAACAACCCCACAAGCGCTAATAACAGGCTCTGCGTCTTCATCACCGCAGTTACTCATCTCCAAAGCATCTTGGGATAGAAAGATAGAGTAGAAGTAGTTCCCTTACTACGTCCACTAAGTACAACTAAAGGCCCTAGGATGAAAAACAAGACTCTGAAAGGTGCAAAGAAACGGCACACTACACCAGGGAGCCCAAGTTAGTGATACAGAGGTAAATTCCCTGGGGTTTCTGTTTGTTTTGTTTGGGCCTCATATGAGGGGGCTTCAAAAAGTTCCTAGGAAAATTCCTTTACCTTCACATTCCACTTCATGAACTTTTTGAAAACCCCTCGTATGTTCTAGACTTAGAACAGAAAAAAACCAGAAACCTGAAAATATCAATGGTACACTTAAAAAAAAGCCCCACGAAAAGCCCATTCTCTTTACCCCAAGCACCAGAAAAGAAACAAATTACCCACATTATCTATTGCAGTTAGGCACTAATGAAAACAGTGAAACCCCCACCCCCACCCCCTCCAAGAGTGAGTGGGGAGCCTCGCCTGCCACCCTCACCAGGCTGTGATAAGATGTTCCCTTCTCCACATTAAGTTGGTGTCACAGAGGATAAATTGAGATTTGGGACTTTCTACCTTGCCAGGCAGTCAAAAGCCCCCATAATTCCATGCACAGCAGTCAAAAGGAAGCTGGTTCACTCCCCATTGGGGTGGTATCAGAGGAGGTTTTGTTGAAAGTCAAGACTTTTCCTTTACATAGTGATAACAGAGAGAGACAGGCAGTAATTAGACACTAATACCCTCCCAGTCTAGATGGTATCAGCGGAGGCCAGGATTTTCCTTCTTATCCAACATTTTAACTCCATTTTTACCCCATAAGGTAAAAACAGAGATAAAATAGGAAAACTAGACTTCTAACCCAATAGCAATAAAAAGAGAACACCCCCACTTCCAGCTAAAACCAGAAGGCTTAGTAAAGATCAAGACTGCCAAGTCCTAATACCCCCAAAAGTTCAGGTTTCAATTATAAATCGTTCTTTATACCAACAACCATAGAAATCTCAACTTGAATGACAAAAGAGAAAATAATACCACAGTGAAAGAGAAGTGCAATTAACCGACATCCTTACAATATGGCTTATTTGTTTGTTTACAGTCAACCTAGTAGGCGTCCTGGTGTGGCACTGAGGATAGAGCACTGGACCACAAGGTCAGTTTGAACCCAAATATTGGCGGTGCAAACTCACCAGCTGCACCTCAGAAATCCTATGCAGGTTCGCTCTGAGTCAGAACCTACTCAAAGGCATTTCACAACAACAGTAGGTAGTGTGAGAAGGTATTTCATTGTGGGTTTTATTTGCATTACCCTAATGACTTAGCTCTGGTAGCGTAGTGGTTACGAATCGGGCTGCGAACCTTAAGGTCAGCAGTTCGAAACTACCAGCCGCTCCGCGGGAGAAAGATGAGGCTTTCTACTCCCGTAAAGATTTACACCCTTGGAAACCCTGTACAGGGTCGTTATGGGTCGGAATCGACTCGACGGCACTTCACAATCAATCAATCAATGACTTAGCATAGTGGTTAGGAACCTCAGGGGCAGCAGTTCAAAACTACCAGCTGTTCCACAGGAGAAAGATGAGGTTTTCTGCTCCCGTAAAGATTTCCAGCCTCGGAAACTCTGTACAGGGTCGCTATGAGTCAGAACAGGCACTTACAACAATAATGACTGATAATGCTGGACAACTTTGCATGGACTTACTGGTCATTTGTAGATTCTTTTTGGAAAAAAAAAAATATATGCCTATTCAAGTTCTTTGTCCACTTTTCAGTTGGGTTGTCATTTTGCAGCTGAGTTATAAGAGTTTTTTTGTTTTTGTTTTTTTTAAAATATAGTCTGTAAATCAGTCCTAACAGACATATATGATTAGGAAATATTTTCCCACATGCTGAAGGGCATTTCTGATAAACATCAACTGATTTTTGACAAAAGTATAGTATAAATTTAATGGCAAAATGTAGTCTTTTTCATCAAATGATGCTGAAAGAACTGAACATTGAATGAGGAGAAAAAAAAGTAACCTGAACCTAAGTCTCATACGTTACCCCAAACCAACTCAAAGTGGGTAATGGAAATAATGTTGAAATAAATCAATGAATAGAGCTTTTAGGGGGAAAAAAACCACATGTGAAAAGCTTCAGGATCAAGAGATATACAAAATTTTCTTAGAGTTGACACCAAAAGGAATATATTATAAACTGGAATGCTTCAAAATTTAAAGTTTTTTCTCTTTGCAACATCCTGTTAAGAGGATGTAAAAACAAAGTTTGAAAAGGGGAAAATATCTGCCAACAACATATCCAACAAAGGACTACCAACATGAATATATTAAGGAACTTGAAGAACTCCCCAAGCATAAAACAAAAAATTCTTTTAGAAAAATAGGCAAGACCTGAAGAGACATTTCACTTAGGAGGGCATATGGATAACAACTATGCTCATAAAAAGTTGTTCAAAATCATTGCATTATTGAGATGTTTTTAAGTGTGGTGGAGTTTAGCTCAACTCACAGTGCTCTTTCATAAGGCTTCCAAGAATTTCAATCTTGGCCAAGAGCAGAAAGCTTCATTTTGTTGTTGTTGTTGTCAGGTGCCATCGAGTCGGAACCGACTCATAGAGACCCCACGCACAGCAGAACGAAACAATGTTCGATCCTGGGCCAACTTCACTACCGCTGCCACACTTGATGCCATCAAT
>NW_006408552.1:8320731-8321380 GCF_000296735.1 Chrysochloris asiatica | reverse complement strand
CAACTCATAGCGACCCTGTACAGGGTTTCTGAGGCTGTAAATCTTTACAGAAGCAGAAAGCCTCATCTTTCTCCTGCAGAACAGCTGGTAGTTTCAAACTGCTAACTTTGAAGTTTGCAGCCCGATTCATAAAATGCATTAATTCATCTAAGAGAAATTCTGACATGACATGGGATAACTTTTAATATTTATGGATTTAAAGTCTCGATTCTTTCTTCTCAATATTTTCTCTTATGCTTCCAAGCTCTGCTCACAGCACACAGTTCAAATACATGTTTTGCACAACTTAGCTCCAGGCATCATGAAACAAGTGCTGAATATCAAATATTGAAGATAGATGTTGCTTCTGTAACTCCAACACATAACTCAGACTAGATGTTGCTTCTGTAACTCCAACACATAACTCAGTACACAGAACAAAACAAAATCTTAATAGACTGGGGTGGGGTGAGGATCACCACTGTATCCTAGTCCGAGATAACCTCCCCCCAAAATTCCAACAAGATAACTACTCCTTGATCTGTTTCCTGTTTTAAAATCAGAATCTAAGACCAATATGAAGGAGCTCTGGTAGCGTAGTGGTTACGAATCGGGCTGCGAACCTTAAGGTCAGCGGTTCGAAACTACCAGCCGCTCCGCGGGAGAAAGA
>NW_006408552.1:8291228-8315770 GCF_000296735.1 Chrysochloris asiatica | reverse complement strand
AGGCACACCTTAGTCCTCAAGCTGACATCTCTGTTCTTCAACACTTTAAAAAGTTCCTGTGCAGCAGATTTGCCCAGTGCAAAACGTCGTCTGAGTTCTTGACTGCTACTTCCGCGAGTGTTGATAGTTGATCCAAGAAGAATGAAGTCCTTGACAACTTCAATCTTTTCTCCATTGATAAGCTTCATTATAGGGAAATGAAAATTAAACCCACAATGAAATCTTACTACACACCTATGAAAATGGCTGAAATAAAAGTTAGTTATAGCATCAAAAGCTGGTAAAGACAGAAACCAAACCAAGTCACTGACATGTTGCTGAAGGGAAGGTACAATGGTAGAGCAAACTATTTGGAGGCATCTAAATTAACATTACCAACTCAATGGCACCTAACAACAACAAAAATTATCATGAAACAATCATGTTGTTGTTGTTAAGTGCCAATGAGTCTGATGCATAGGGTTTCTGATGCTTTACATTTTCAAGGGAGCAGAAAGTCTCATCTTTTTTCCATGGACTGGTTGGACTCGAACCGTAAGACGTTCTGGTTTGCAGTCCAGTGCTTACTGTATGATGCCAGGTATGCATGCTCCCATGCAACTACCATACTATCTTAGCAGCAGCATTCCTGAACATTTAAGCCAGAGAAATGACAACTTACGTCCACACCAAAAACTATACACAAATGCCTTATTTGTAATAGATAAAACCTGGAAGCAACTCAACTGTCCTTCAACGGGTGAACGGTTATGAAAACTATGATTAAGTAGAAGAATCGATGCATTTGAGTTATGATGTTGGAGAATATTAAAAGTACCATGGACTGTTAAAAGAACAAACAAATCTGTAGTGGAAGAAGTACCACCAGAGTGCTCCTGGGAAGTCAGGATGATAAGACTTTGTCTCCATTAGTTTGGACATATTATCAGGGGGGCCCAGTCCCTGTAGAAAGATATCATGCTAGGTAAAGTGGAGGGGAGGGGAGGGTCAGCTAAATAGAGGAAGACTCACAACAAGTTGGCTTGGTACAATGTAAGCAGTAATGGGCTTAAGCATAACACTCATCTTAAGGCTGGGGCAGGACCAGACAATGTTTAATTCTGTTGTGTATTAGATTGCTATGAGTTGGAATCAACTTGACTGCACTTGACAACAACAACAACACAGTACAACTATACCAGAGAAAAAGACTCAGCAACAAAAGGAATAAACTATCGACACATACAACAACTTGGACCAACAACCAGAAAATTACACTGCTTGAAAAAAAGGCAATCCCCCAAAATTACATCTTAATGATATTGTTTATATAATAGTCTTGATGTGTCAAAATAATACAAATGGAGATTGTGGGTTGCCAGGGATTAAATGAGTGACACATATAGTTGTATGTGACTATAAAAGGAAAGGACAATTATGTAACAAGTGTTGGGTGGTTTCTTAAAAGTTGAACAGAGAATTCCCACATAACCCAGCTACCCCAATCCTAACTCTACACCCAGACGTGGAGAGGACGTAAAGCACAATCTCTTTGCCAATGGTCACTACAGCACTGTTCACAATAACCCAAGGTGGAACAAGGAAAGTGTGCACCAACCGCCTGAATGAACCAGCAACATGCTAAGGGGCACAGAGAAACGAAGTCCGATGCACGCCACAAGCTGGGTAGACCTAGCAAACATGCTGAGCAGAATTAGTCAATCATGAAGGGTCAACATTGTATGAACTCAATTATACGAAATAAGTAAATATAAGGAAATCAAGTATTAGTGGTTCCTAAGGAAGGGAAGGAGGGGAAAATAGGGAATTTGTATTTAAGGATTATTTGGAAAAAGGTTACATAATATGATGAATGTAATCTATGTCACTAAACTGTATATATGAGAATTATGGAATTGGTGTTTTCTTGTGTATACTTTCACCCCAGTATTTTAAAAATGACACACACACACACAAAAAGTATGTTGCTATTGTGTGACGCTAATGCCTACTCATTCTAACCCTACACGACAGGACAGACCTGCCCCCTAGGGTTTCCTATGCTGTAATCTTCGGTGACCTGGTGGGACACAGTAGGATAAACACTGGACTGCTACCCATAAAGTTAGTGGTTCAAACCCACCAACTGTTTCTTGTTGTTGTTAAAGTGCCGTCAAGTGGATTCTGACCCATAGCGACCCTGCATAGGGTTTCCGAGGAGCAGCTGGTGAGCTTGAACCATCGATCTTGTAGTTCAAACAGCTTTGCAGCCTGGCGCATTAACCCACAGCGCCACAGCAGCCTATGATGGATGGGTATGAGTTGGAATCTACTCAATGGCACTTAACAACAGTCTTTACATAATCAAAACAGTTACAGCAGCACATGAAGGGGGTGGATTCAGAAGATGGCATAAAACAAGGGAGATCATTTCTGACATCAGATGGACCTTTGAGGAAAGCAGAGGATACCAGAAATATGTTTACCTGTGTTTTATTGACTGTGTAAAGGCGCTCAACGGTATGGATCATAACAAACTCTAGTTACCGCTGTGAAAAATGGTAGCTTATGCCAAACAGGTAGGTAAACCAAGAGGTAGTCATTCAAACAATACAAGGGGAGAAAGCACATTTAAAATCAGGAAAGGTGCTCATCAAGGTTGTATACTTATTAAATCAGTATGATAAGCAAATAATCTGAGAACTGGCCTATATGAAGAGTGATGCAAGACACAGACCAGAGGATGACGCATTAACAATAATGCAGATGACACAACCTACCTTGCTGAAAGCCAAGAGGATCTGGAGTACTGAATGATAAAGATCAAAGACTATAGCCTTCACTATAGATTATACCTCAACATAAAGCAAATAAAACTCCTCACAACTGTACCAATAAGCAACATCATCATAAATGGATAAAAGACTGAAGTTGTCATGGTTTTCATTTTAATTGCATTTTAAATGCCCACGGAAACAGGAGTCAAGAAATCAAATGATTTATGACATTGGGCAAATCTGCTACAAAAGACCTCTTTAAAGTGTTATAAAGAACAATGTCACCTTGAGGATTAAGGAGTACTAGACCCAAGCCATGGTATTTCCAATTGCCTCATTTGCATGTGCCAGTTGGAAAATGAATAAGGAAGACCAAAGAAGTACTGATGACTTTGCCTCACGGTGTTGGCAAAGAATACTGAATGTACCACGGACTGTCAGAATAATGAAATATGCCTTGAACAAACTATAGCCAGAATGCACCTTGGAAGAGAGGATGGTGCGACTTTGACTCACATACAACACACACGTTATCAGGAGGACCAGTCCCTGGTAAAGCTGAGAGTCAGCAAGAAAGAGGAAGATTGTCAACAAGACAGATTAACACAGCGGCTGTAACAAAACATGGAAATGATAGCGAGGATGGCTCTCTGAATTGGAAGTAACTTGACAGCACCTAAAAACAACAATTTTAAGAGAAGCAGATGGTAAGATCTTTTTTCCCCACACAGCAGCTGGTAGGTTCCACCAGCCTTTGGATTAGCAGGTAAATGCTTAACTGTTGCACCACCAGGGCTACTAACCCACTCCCTTCCCCCCAAAAAAACCATACTGTTGTTGTTCAGCGCTGTCGAGTTGGTTCCCATACATAAAGACCCTGTTTAAAGTTTCTAAAAAGTAGCTGGTGGGTTTGAAGTTCCAAAATTGTGGTTAGTAGTCCAGTGTTTATCGTACATTATCACACCATGACTCCCCGCAAAAGTATAGCCGTGAAGTCAGTTCTGGCTCGTAGTGACTCTCTACAGGGTTTCCGAGGGTATACATTTTTATGGAAATAGAAAGTCTCATCTTTCTCCTGATGAGTGGCTGGTAGATTCAAACTGCTGATGGACCTTGTGGTTAGCAGGCCAATGCTACCAGGGCTCCTCACAAAAAAGTATGTTGTTCTTGTTAAGTGCCGTCAAGTCAGTTCCTCTGTATTGGGTTTCCAAGGGAGCAGCTGGTGGGTTTGAACCATCGACCTTGTGGTACAGAATCTAGTGCTGGTCCTACAGTGCCATACCAGGACTCTAGCACCACACCAGAACTCCAAAAAGCATAATAGGTAATAATTCTCCTCATTTAATAAATGAGTAGATAATCTTATCAAGTTTCAATACATTGCCCAAAGTCTTATAATACTAGTAAATGGTAGCAAGCAAAGTTCAAACTCAGGCTTGCCAGACTCCTGAAAAAAGTGAAAGATTTACTTACTAGCATTTAAGGAAATGTTTGGTATAAAAAGATTTACTTACTAGCATTTAAGGAAATGTTTGGTATCTACTGTGTACCAAGTATAAGGGGGAAAGCATGGCACCTAGTTCAGTGTCTCGATGATTCTATGGACAGTAGAGAATACAGTATTAGGAAGTATGGTATTAGAATGAAATAAAGTACACATACGACAAGGCCAAGTGCCAGTGCAGTGTAGAGAGGATTCGGAGGTGGGAGAAGGCAGCCACTGACAAGCAGAGGAATAAAAGCTGCAGGAAAACTGACTTTGGGACAAGATCATCCCAGTGATAGGGTCTTGGAACACTGGAAGGTGCCATGGATGGCAGAAGGAAGACCAATTAGGTGGGTTCCGCTAATAAATCGGCAGGGAGATGGCTAGATCACAACTATAGTGGAAGCTTTGGGAATGCAGAGGAGCAGCTGGACAGTGAAATAGAAGAGAAAGAAGAAATTCACTGCATTCCAGAGGTGTTGCAATTGAGGCACCTGCAGAACATCAAGAGAGATATCTAAGTGATCAATTAAATGGATGCCTCTGGAGCTCAGGAAAATTGGATTCTAGCAAGTTTTGAGTCACACATTAAAGAACATCGTAAAATGCATGGAATTGGGAAACTGCTCAGGGAGAATACGAAAGAAAGAAGAGGAAGATAGAATGAACATAGTTGAAATAATTGAAGATATTCAGAAGGAAATGATGAACTACTGACAACCTCATTGAAGAGACTTATTTTCACAGAGGGAGGTGGATGTGTGTGGTGATGGTGAGGGCTGTTTGTTTTGCTATCTATAATTTTTTTTAACTCTGGAAAGAGATTTACTTCCAGATCATGACAAAAAAAACTGGTATTCTCCTACACAAATATTTCTGGTAATGCATTATTTGACTTTCTCAAATTTTTCTTGCTCAATATTTAAGCATGATTAAAGCAAAGAATACTAGGAAAGTCATTTATCTGTGTTCTATTGATGATGCAAAGGCATTAGATTGTGTAGTTCTTAACACATTATTTATAGCATTGCAGATGATGGGAATTCCAGAGAACTGGAGCCTGTATATACACCAAGAGGCAGTCATTCACACAGAACAAAGGAATGCCTTGTGGTTTACAATCAGGGAAGGTGTGTGTCAAGGTTGGAGCCTTTCACCTGTGTGCTAAGCTAATGATCACACGTTGAACTATAATGAAGAAGACTGGGCCATCAGGATTAGAGGAAGATCCCTATAAACACATGAAAGTAAAGAGAACTGAAGTCATTACTGATGAAGATTAAACACTACAACCCTTACTAAGGAACCTCAAATTTGGACTAATAAACCATAAACAAACCAAGAGAGAAATTGTCAAGGATTTCATTTTACTTGGATCCACAAGCAACAGTCAAAAAATCAAATGACATACTGCATTGGGTATATCTACCGCAAAAAAAAAAAAAAAAAAAAAAAATAGCTCTTGAAAGTGTTAAAAAGCAAAGATGTCACTTTGAGGACTGTGGTGTGCCTGACTCAATCCATGATATTTTCAATGATCTCATATGTGAAAGCTGGACAATGAATAAGGAAGATGAAAGAAGAGCCGACGCCTTTATATGGTGTTGGCAAAGAATATTGAATAAACTGTGGACTGCCAGAATAATGAACAAACCTGTCCTGGAAGAAGTATAGCCAGAGTATTCCTTAAAAGAGAGGTTGGTGGGGACCTTGTCTCACATGATTGTGGACTTGTTACCAAGAAGGCCCAGTTGATAGAGGAGGACAGCATTCATGGTAAAGACTCAGCAAAGAGAAAGGAAGACCTTTAACACCAGGATGTACTGACACAGAAGCCCCAACAATAGGCTCAAATCAGCAAGGACTCTAAGGCTGGCTCAGAACAGGGCAGTGAGTGGTCCATTTTGTTGTACATGGGGTTGTTATGGGTAGAAACCGACTCTGGGGCATTTAATGACCATAACAAATGTAAAATGCTTCCAGGAATTGGCTGTTGAATATGTCGGGTATACTTTCTTACACTTGGAGACAAACTTTGCCGAAGGACCACATCCTAAAGCGTCACAAACTGATAATAAATCAGAATGGCCAACGCCTGAAAAACGGAGTTTCATTTTCTTTTTTTTCTTTTTTTCAGATGTTGTTGTTGTTGTTAAGTGCCGTCGAGTCGGTTCCGACCCATAGCGACCCTGTACAGGGTTTCCGAGAAATTCCAAATTAAGAAATCTTTTTGAAAATGGCTTTCGGAAGAAGACAAAAATAAGGTTCAAGCTTGTTTTCCAAGCATCTCTGCCCTTATATTAAAGGAGTCCTGGTGACACAGTGGTTAAAGCACTTGTCTGCTAATGAGAGGGTCAACTGTTTGAACATATCAGCTGCTCCTAAGGAGAAAGATGCCCAAGTCTGCTTCCAGAAAGATTACAATCTCAGAAGCCCTATGGACCAGTTCTACTCAGTCTATAGGGTCACTGTAAGTCAGAATTGATTCCCTGTGTTTACAACAAAGACATTTAATCTCTCTATATGAACCTACACTCAGATTAATGTGTGCTGCAAATAAATCCCCCAAGTAAATTTAAAAAAATAATAAATTATTATGAAGGAACAAAAGAATTAATGTCTACCGAAGATCCCTGAGACCAAATACAAAGTAAGTGTAGCACACAGAATACAGATTTCACGATTCATTATTCCCCATGTCCTAGAAAAGCAAAGACGATAGCCCCATTACTGGCCTTCATATTACAAACAGGTCTCTGTATAGGAATGCAATCTCTCCTTGTCTGACTGCTAAAGTAATCTGAAACCAAACCAACTGCCATGCCAGCCAGTGGATTCTGACTTGTAATGACCCTATAGGGCAGGCAGAACGGCTCTGTGGAGTTTCTGATGCTGTAAATCTTTACGGGAGCAGATAGCTTCATCTTTCTCCTGTGGACTGCTGCTGAGTTTGAACCACCCACATTATAGTTAACATCCCAACACCAAGCCCACAGCACCACCGCGGCCCCAGCTAAAGCAGCAGTTAGTTATATGGTCATTCAGATAAAGCAATTCATTCAGTGTCCCACTTTCTTTTCTTTTCACGAAAATCATTTGTTTACTAGATATGCCTTAAATTCATTTCTTGTTTATTAGACCTATGCTTGGGGTCCTGGTGTGGCACAGTAGGATAAGCACTGGACTGCTAACTGTAAGGTCAGTGGTTCAAATCCACCAGCTGCTCCTCTGAAACGCTACAGAGATGCTAAGAGTCAGAACCACCTTGACGGCACTTCAAAACAGCAACAGAATTAGACTTAACTCTGAATTCTGAGTTCTTATGAGTGATCGATCATCCAGGTTGTGAAGGGGGCAGTTAAGAAAGTAAAATTTTAAGTTATTAAAAAAAAAAAAATCAAACCACTAAATAATGAAAAGACATCCACTGACAAAAATAAATAAATCTAAAATCTTGATGGTAATCTTTCTCCACCCTGTACATTAAGAGTTAATATCTGAGTTCTAATAGTATTGGCAGTTAGCTGTAATTTCATAATTGGTCAAGAGTAAGTAATTTGGCTGTCATAAAGTTATGGCACAAATAAATCCACACAGACGAACAATACAGGAAAACGGAGTTCAAGACAGTCTAACTGCTTTTACAGACTAGGGGGACTGAGCAGGGATTTCTCATGTGTATGCCAACCACAAGGTTGGCAGTTCAAACCTACTAACTGCTCCTTGGAAACCAAGTACTGGGTCACTATGAGTCGCAATCAACTCAACGACACTTATACCCCCACCAACATGCGTATCATCAGAAGACACATGAAGTCAGTCATCCCAGTTTTCTAAGTTGTCACTTCACCCTTGCAGTTTCTAGACCCTTGGTTTAACTAGACAGTCAGCATGCCAATGTTTTCAACCTCAGTCCCCCCAAAACCAAACCCAAGGCTATTAAGACCATTTCACTGCACAAAGAGACTCTACAGGACAGGGCGGAATTGGGGTTTCCAAAGCTGTCATTTTTACAGAAGAAGACTGCCGCATTTTTCTACTGTGGAGTGGTTAGTGGATTCAAACCTCCAATCTTTTAGTTAGCAGTTATGCACTTAAGCACTGTGCTACCAGGGCTCCTTGGTAACCTCATTGTTAAGTGCTGTTAAGTTGGTTCTGACTCATAGCGAGCCTATAGATGGTTTCTGAGGAGTGGCTGGTAAGTTTGAAATGTAACCTCATTGTTGTTGTTGTTGTTGTGAAGTGCCATCGAGTCAATTCCGACCCATAGCAACCCTGTATAGGGTTTCCAAGGAGCAGCTGATGAGCTTGAACCACTGACCTTGCAGTTCAAACGACTTTGCAGTCTGACGCATTAGCCCACAGCGCCACCCCGGGACTCTTAACCTCATTACTATTCTTTAAATTACTAACAGAATCAGTAACACATAGGAATTCAGAACAGTAACAACAAAAACAGGTAACCCATCCCAGGTAAGTGAAGATGTGTTCGAAACTGCAAGCTGTATCCTAAATGTCCAGTAATGGTATCTTAATAGCTCGCACCTGTTTAACATCAACTGTTCAGGCGCAACTAAAATTCAGACTTTCACTGAAACATTCCTTCTCAAGAGTCAGTAAAGAAATAGACCTTCTTTTTTGGTCAGCTAAAAACCGCTTTCTGTGACAAGGGGTTTGTTGTTTTGCTTTTTCTTCTTTTATGGTCAGTGGTTCAAACCCACCAACTGCTCCTTGGAAATCCTGCACAAGCTCAGTATGTATTGAGAGTGAATCCACAGTACTTAACAGCAAACAAAAATGCATGAATGAGCAAAGTTAATGTACAGAAAGAAAAACGTAAGGCTCTGGTGAACTCAAATGCAGGTAAATCGGATGTGATGGTCAATTTGTTTCAGGCCCCCACTAGTACCAAGTTTCATTACAAATATGCCTCTTGTAAAATCCTTTATCCCATCAAAAGCAGCTTATTATCTTTGCTATTATTGCCATCTTGCTATTTTTCATCTTTAAACTCTCAATCATGTTTCCTCTAGAACCGCGTCTGAAGCTCCCTTCCTTTCCTCTCGGTCAGCAGCAATGTGGATCTGCAATGTAAGATTGCAAAGCCCAGCGTCTGTGTTTCATCAAAGAATCCGTAAGCCTGAGGGAAGCACATTCACAAATAAAACTTCCCAGCTCCATTCGCTTCCCTGCATGGCCAGGGGAGCTGTCAACAGGAGAAGACTGGAGGGAGGTGGTATCTCTCCCTGGGACAAAGAAAACATATTGACTTACCTTCTCTGCATACTTGAACTTGACATAGAACCAGCTTGACTTGATCATGGCCTCACCTCCTGCTCTCAGAGGCAAAGAAGACGGAAAAAAACTAGAAAGAAAAACACAGGCATGCACACGCTAAGGTGCAGAAGGACAAGCAGTTTGTCTGCAAAAGCTTCTTCAAGGGGCTGGTTTTCCAACGGATGAAAGGTATCCAAGGACAGGAGGGGCCAGAGGGAAAAGAGCCTGGTAAGACACCACTAAGCCTCTAAGGCACTGGCTGGGATCTATCTCCGGAACCGCGCTCTGCTCTCCAGGACTGCCTTGCCCAGCAGCCTTCTCTCCCTCCCTCCTCTCTGCTGCCTTTCTCTCTTGGCTGGTTGACAAGAGAATTCCTCAAATGGATGTCAGCTGCCTTCTTCACAAACAGCACAAGTCAGTGAAGACAGGAGGCAGGTCCTGGCCCCTGGGACCATCCCAGAAGGACAGTGTCTTCCCTGCCACCATCCCCGGGGAGGGGGTGATGAATCCCGGCACTCCCCACTTAGGACCTGACACCTGGCCAAACGCTGTTCTGACAAGAGCCTGTGTCTAGTAAAAGTCATTCTGCCACCACTTTCACCCCAGAGCGAGACCTGGAGGCTACCTGTCTCCACGATGACATAAGGTTACAGTCCTAAACTCAGGCCAGTCTCTTTAGAAGAAAGTAGAAACATCTTTGTCAAATTCTGCAGCAGAAACAACATCTTCCAACCTCTTTTTGCTAGATAAAGAGAAATGGGGACACCTTTGTCTTGCAATTCCCTTTTGCTTTCCTGGTCTGCTGCCACACTGGCTCCTGATACTCAAACCACAGAAATGAACGGCATGGAAAAATGACACTTTATAGACCCATTTTTTTGTGTGTGTTCCCGTCTAAAATGTAAAGACGGTGCTTTTATTAATGCTGTTCCATTATTAATTCATGAAAGTTCTCAAGATTTCCAGGAGAAAATCATGAAATAGCATCATTTTACAAGAGGAAAGAAATCCAAGAGTGGCCGCACAGGGCTCCCAAGCGGACACATATGAGTGAGTGTGGGTCATGTCCACTGCAGGGTGGCATGTGGTGGAGAGAGCTCATCTCAAACCACGGAGTACTGGAGTGGGGCATCGCTCCTCCCTCCTTGCTTCTCACACTGCCTGGCTCAATGAGCCCTGGTGGTGGTGTGGTTTAGGCACTGGACTGCTAACTACAAGGTTAGAGGTTCAAACCCACTGGAGAAAGATTAGACCATCTGCTCCCGTACTGATTTACAGTCTAGAAAACCCTGTATATCAGGGGAGGGGAACGTTCAGCCCGCGGACTGTATTAGGCCAGCGAAATCATTTGGTCTGGATCTGTCAAGGCAACCGCAGATCTAGTCATCATATTATTGTTAAGTGACATTGAGTCACTTCCCACCTACAGTGACCCTGCATAGGGTTTCTGAGGAGCGGCTGGTGAGCTTGAACTGCCAACCTTGCAGTTCAAATGACTTTGCAGTCCAGCAGAGTAACCCACACCAGGACTCAAGTCATCATATTAGGGGTGAGTTCATTAAATGTTTGACCAAATACAGCAGGTTATTTTTTAAGTTGAACATTTTGTATGGTCCTTCGAAAGATGTTATAAATTTTGACAGAAAAAAAAGCTCCTTACCCCTGCTGTAGGGAGGGTCGTTATGAATCAGATTCTGATATAACAGTGGGTGGGTCCCAATTAGTAAGTACGTACTTATCGGATACAAAATAGTTAGGTTTATCTAGATTTAGGAGCGGATGCTACAGGATGCTGTAAGCTACCCCTGCCTCCAGAGAAAAGGGGAGAGTTGCAGATGAGTCTGAATGCATGTTATCAGCCTTCACCTTCCAAAATGGTTTGAGAAAAAAAAAAAAAAAAAAAGATGAAAAATTTTAGCAATCAATTGTGTATAGTTTACCCTGAGCCCTAAAGCTGCATGGGACACTGACACCAATTTGTTGCTCTCATGAGCAGCCTTCAGTGCTGACAAATCAAAAACCAAAAACCAAACCCAAAGCCATTGAGATGATTCAAACTCCTAGTGACACGGTACAGGGTTGAGTACATCTTTATGGGGGCAGATCAGCTCTCATCCTTCTCCCTTAGAGTAACTGATAGGTTTGAACTGTCAACCTTGCAGTTAGCAGCCCAACACTTGGCCGTACTGATGAGAAGGATCAAGGTGTACATTGGGGCTCCTCCCCTTTCACACCTACAGATGCCTAGAAGAATGTGTGCACCAGGGCTTCACATTCCTGCCTCACAACACAGTAGCGCCAAAGACGTGGCCCTGCAAACCCTGCCTCTGAGTTAGGTCTCACCATCCTCAGTAAGGCACGGCCTAAAACGTCATTTTACTAGAGGTCTTTATGGAAAAGGAAGATGGCCCCTTTTACAACTGTGCAATTACACACCACCATGCTCAGCAGCAGTTTCATGTTAGCATTCAACATTTTAAGAGTCATTGTTCTGCTGTGCATAAGGTTGCTATGAGTCAGTAGCACTTGATGGCACCTAACAACAACAACAACAATCTCCTGGTGGCTCCATGGTAAAGTGCTCCACTGTGAGCAGAAATATGGGCAGTTCAAACCCACTAGCTGCTCAAAAGGAAACAGATGAAGCAGTTTACATTAATAAAGATTTACCATGTTGGAAGCCCTATGGGGGAGGAGTTCTACTCTGTCCTACAGGGTTGCAGTGAGTCAGAATTGACTCGATGGCAGCAGGTCTCCCTGAAGAGCCTCCTGGAAAACTTGAAACCTACATGAAGTCGACTCCAAGAATTATAAAACTCCACCCGTTATTTGCTGTTGTTGTTAGGTACCACTGAGTCTGTTCTGACTCATAGCAACCTTACACACACCACAACGATACACTGCCCAGTCCTGCCCAGTCCTCACAATTGATGTTACACTTGAACCCATTGCTACTGCCTCTGTGTCAATCCACCTTGTTGAGGGTCTTCCTCTTTTTGCTGGATCCTCCACTTAACAAAGCATAATGTCCTTCTTCAGGCACTGATCCCTCCTGATCACATGTCCAAAATATGTGAGATGAAGTCTGGCCAGCTGAGATTCTAAGGCACATTCTGGCTATGCTTCTTCCAACACAGATTTGTTTATTCTGGAAATAAATTGCATTTTCAATAGTCTTCTCCAACACCATAACTCAAATGCATCAATTCTTCTACAGTCTTTCCTATTCACTGCCCAAATTTCACATACATATGAGACTATTGAAAATGCTGTGGCTGTTGAACCACAAGGTCAGCGGTTCAAGCTTACCAGCCGCTTCTCAGAAACCCTATACAGGATCACCATGGATCAGAACCAACTCAATGGTACTTAACAGCAACAACAACATTATTTAAGAAGGAGTCTTTGTCCCTATTCCAGCCCAAACTTTCAAGCACTATTTCCGCAGTGTTGTTACACCATGCATAGTTCAATTTATGCTAAGTTTGACAGAAACCAGTCAAACGCATGCACATGTACACATTCTGATTCCAAGTACAATAAGGGATCCAGTGGACGCTAATCCTAGTTAATGGCTGAGAGGAGACGGATCACTTGGGAGATGGAAGGGAGATTCAGTGGAGTTCACACCTGGACCTTGAGGCCTCTGATCTCTCTGAAAGCAATGGTTCTCGTCTATACAGCCCCTTTCAGTCCCTGGGATCTTCCTAGCATCCAGGTGTTCTTGTCCACCCCTCCCTGAATTCATGCTTTCTCATCTTTAGATTGGGTGCATCCACTACTTCCTCAGGAGTCCTGGTGTGGTGCTGTGGGCTAATGTGTCAAACTGCAAAGTTGTTTGAACTGCATGGTTGGCAGTTCAAGCTCACAAGCTGCTCCTTGGAAACCCTATACAGGGTCACTATGGATCGGAATCAACTCAATGGCACTTAACAACAACAAATGCTTCCTCAACTTTTCCCTAGCACTTACCATACAATGCTAACTAAGTTTGTGTATTTATTTCTCCCTCTGAATTGGCAGTTTCTAGAGAGCAAGTTAAGGAACTCTGGTAGCACTGTAGGGTAAGCACTAGACTTGAAACTGCAGAGTCAGCAGTTCAAATTGGCCAGCCGCTCTGCAGAAGAAAAGATGAGGCTTTCTACTTCTGCAAAGCTTTATAGCCTGGGAGACCCTAAGATTGCTATG
The DNA here is from genome assembly GCF_000296735.1 of Chrysochloris asiatica. Taxonomy (NCBI): domain Eukaryota; kingdom Metazoa; phylum Chordata; class Mammalia; order Afrosoricida; family Chrysochloridae; genus Chrysochloris; species Chrysochloris asiatica. Next base: position 8,302,063 of record NW_006408552.1, on the reverse strand, counting down.
TGTCCAAGTCGACTCGATGGCAGTGATGTCAGAACAGACAGGACCTGGGCACAGCTGGCATTGGTTAAGTATTTACCGGAGGGAAGGAGGGAGGAAGGGAGGGAGGGAAAGCCAGAGGTGAGGCAGAGTAAGGACTGTACGCACCTGTGGCCCATTTTCTCGGGCATTGTAAGTTCTCAGGAAATGCTGCTAACGGTGTAGCTTTTAGGGAAGATGGCCACGAAGAGGAGAGAGAATGCAACTCCAGAAAGGCACTGGTGGGAGCACTGAGTCAGTCTTGAGGTGTTGAGGCCCACTGATCTAGAGACTTAACAGTCTCTGCAGGGAAACACATGGGCTGTGAGAGGGCAGACAGGCGGCTAATGGACTCCTGGGAAGGAGTGGGCAGAAAGACCAGAGCTTCGTGGAACGAAGCGACTGCTGCGAGGGTTGATGAGGTGAGACTGTAAGTAATGCAGGCGGGACAAGGGAAAGAGTAAGGCCAGAGGAATCCATGGCCTCCAGAATTATGACCCAAGTTTCACAAGGAGACATAAGGTGTGAGGGACACACAGATGACAGGGTGACCACTGACCAACTGTACTTAGACATGGTGGTAACTAACACAGCAAGTCTTCGGGGCTGATGACTGAAATCGCTGTGGCTGTTTTATATAAACTCATTTCCTTATGACAGTCCCCTTTTGTCATTAATACAAATGCTCACAGAGCAGGACAAACAGAAGATAATGAAAGATTCCCAAAACCCAGAATTGGGGCAATCATATAATTAGACACATTTGCAGTCTTTGTGAATATGCTCCCTGGGAGGGACTTTAAGTTCATGAAGACTAGCGATATCTTACCTTTAACATAAAGGACTCCTTTCGCAGTTTAAAAAAAAACATGAAGTCCCCAATTCGACAATATTAGCGGACTTCAAAACGTTCATGGAAAAATGAAATTAAAAGATAATGGAAAAAACAGGGAATAAAAGTAAATACTGTCGAATGATGCACAGAGGAGACTGTAATCATTGCAACGAAATGCTGATATTCTCCCATGTAAACTATCACTCAATTCACAATAAAAACTTTAAAAAATAAAATAAAATAATGGAATTTTCCCACAAATGTTTTGAAGTCCCCCCTCATACGATAATAAATTTTAGCAATCATTTATTGATTGATAAAATGTAAAATTTAAGAAGCTAAAATTGCTTTTTAATGATTTCTATTTTATTTGCCATTCTTTCAACAAACACTTGAAAACAGTATGTTCTTCAGAAGAGAGTGTGACCTATTTAGAGTTCTGACAACAACTTGTCCCAGGCTGAAAACTGACCTGAAAAAAATATCACATTAATGAAAGCAGTGAAGCCCAAGAATGGACGTTACTACCCCATGACCTCCCAACTAGTCAATCAATGGCTGAGCTGGGCCTAGAAGAGTCCCTGGCTCCTTTGTCATGTTGTTGTTGTTAACTGCCGTCGAGTCGGTTCCAACCCACAGCGACCCTGTATGTGGTTTCCACGGAGTGAATGGTAAGCTTGACCAGCCAGCCGGCCTTGCAGTTCAAATCAACTTTGCAGTCCAGTGCATTAACCCACAGCACCACAGAAGCAAATAGGAGCTTCTCTGGAAGACAGGAGAGACTAACACTCGCTGTGAGGTCCATCTCAGGCCATAGTATGTGCTCATGAAACAATGGGCGTTAATAAGCACGTACACTTTTTCTTGGAGTCAAGGGGAAAGGAGGACAAAGAGGAAAGAAATGTGCTATATATTTTATCTCCCAAATACCTAATGTGCATGAATATACACTATTGCTTAATGGGAGAAAAGGAAGAAAAATGCAGCTCAGCTCAGGAAAATCAATTTCTGATTGTATTTTGCTCAAACCATCTCAAAAGAGAGAAAGGGCAAAAGTTAATGAGGGCAGGCAGGAAAGAAAGGCTATTTTAGGGAGAAAGTATAATGCAGCTTGTAGTGGCTACATGGGAGAGCTCTGGGGTTGGAGAGACCTGAGTTCCAATCCTGCCACACCAGAATACTAGGAATAAATGACAATTAAGTCACTTAGCTCTTGCAAGCTCAGGTTCCCCAGGTATAAGCTGAGGGAAATCAAAACTATGTTGTTGAAAATGAGGACTTCTGTCAGAGTTTAATGAGCAGAATCAGGCTCAGAGCTGAGCTTGCTGACAGGTAAAGGGAGTGCCGTCTCTAATTACATCACAGTCTCCTCTGCTTAGCTGCTTCTGTCAGCTGCAGACACCACAGAAGCATCCCTTCTTGGACTTCAAGCCAGAAACTCCACTCGCCTTGACAGAGGCTATAACCTCAGGCGTTGATTGAGTTCAATGCCCAACGTCCCATCATGAAGGCAGGAGGAAGACCTGCAAGGTCACCAGAAGGTCCCCTACTCTCTCAGCAAGTACTGCTGCAGAGCCCATTCCAACTCACAGCGACCTTTAGGACAAAACAGAACTGTCCACGAAGATTGCCAAAGCTGTCATCTTCACAGAAGCAGGCTGCCTCGCCTTTCTGGTGAGTTTAAACCACCGACCTTTCAGTTAGTAGCAGTGTGCTTGACTACTGTGCCACCAATGCTGCTTCAGTAAGTGTATCGTGTGTACAGCTTGTATGCTGCAAGGACAGGAGTCTCCTCCAATGACAATCTGACTGCTCTTTCACCGCATGTTGTTAGAGAACCAGAAGTTCACAAAAACACACAGGGAGATACCAAGCTGGTAACTGAGCCCTTTTAGGAACTCTGAAACCACAACCAAGACTGGCTACTGCTGCAGCCATTTGCATTTCCTGGCACAAACCCTACCCCCCACCCGGGACCGGGTTGCTTTGTTTGGTTTTAAACAGACAGTGCACTGTTCAAAGAAGACCATCTATGTGGAGGAACCCCTTCAGCTGCACTGAAGGAGCTCTGTTTCCACTGCAGCTGTGTTTGGAACACACCACTTCCTCTGGCAGAGCATCTGAGCACTTGTTAAGAGACGCTGAAGAGGTATGATGGGAGCTCAAGAACTATCCCTTTTCTAAGCACGAGGGTTGGTTATAGCTCTTACAAAGGCCCAGAAGGTCTCATTGATCTGGTGAAAACCACAGGAGTCTTTGAGTCCTTGCACATGGGGCTTCTTCTGCTGGCATTGGTTCGCCTCTCTTCTTCAATCCTTCCACCAGCCCTCATCCAACCAAGCAAGGCATTCTTGCACCAACTTTGTAAACACACACGCACACAACTGTCTTCACTAAACTCACAGATTCACACCTATTTGTCCTTGTCTTCTCAACTTGGACAGCAACTCTTTCAGAACATTTTCCAGACCCTCCAAGGAAAAGTTTGCATATGAAACTCTTCCCAACTTTAAACAGAAAAGCTTCCTAGAGGGTGGGGTGTGTGTGTGCCCTACATCCATTTATCCAACCAATTAAGAAAGCCCTAATTTCCTTCCTACTCACTACACACTCCAGGCCAAACATGCTCTTCTTTCAACCCTCAGGAAAAGGGAGACAGGCTTCTCAGCGGAGCATATCAGGAGGCAGAAATTGTGCTTGTGTTATCTGTATCTGACTTCCTCTCTGCTCCTGAGAGGCACAGGGCTTGGCAGGAAAGAAGCCAGGGCCCACTGCCAAGAGCACAATCAAAAGGCACCAACTCCATGCGAAGTCAAATGAGTTTGCAGAGTCCCAGAGGGAACCAGGCCAAAGACCCATCTTGGATTCTCAAGGTGGAAAAAAAGGTCTCAGCAGACACTGGGCTGTCCTGTAGGCAGCCTCAGGAAGGACCAGCTCCAGGACTCCCGTCCTTCTCAAAAGTTCGCCCCTGGATAACACTCCTCCCTTGTCATATGATCATTAGGACCAGTGAACACAAACTATTACAGTTTGATTCTTGAACAATACCTTATCATGTGCCTGTATGTGTCATGGAATGCTCAGTTCTTCACCCAGTTGCCTTCACTGAGGTAATTTTAAATTCTTAGAATTCTTTGAGATTGCTATGATTTTTGTTATGTTTTGTTTACCCCTCAGAATTTCCCAGAAAGATCACAGAGTTCAAGATTAAGTGAAAGACAAGAAAACATGCTAAAGCCCATAATACTTTTTGAGAGGAAGAACTGCAGAGCTGATGGGTTCTGTGTATACAATCAATGTTAAATAACCTTCTATTTACTCATTTTCCTATTATAAAAATGTGTCCAATTGGATAAACTGCTGGCTGAATAAATGGATTCTTCTGACATTAAGGGCCAGCGAAATGGACCTCAGAAAGCATGTCTATCAACTGTGCATATTTCTGCTGCTGTAAAAGGAAAAGAAGACAGATGCCGCCGATAGCATAGAAGGAACATTAAAAAAATCAGAATATACTGAGACCACAACTAAGAGTCAGATTAATATCAAAGGGCTTCTCAAAAAGGTACTCAGGAATATATACACTCTCAGATCTTTGAAAATAAAACAGAATCTAAGTTCTGATACAATCAACTTGTCTCCATTTAAGATGCATGCATCCCAAACATGCCCGACACCAAGACACTGTGAAGTACCTTTCCTTTGATTTCACAGCTGGAGGAAGATGGCAGGAGTTGTGTGTTCCACATCAGCCACAGTGTAGATCCCGGACTGAGTGCTTAGTCAGAACTCCTCTCCAACAGGCTCTGATCCTTTCCAGAGCTATCAAAGCGTTTCTTCAAGACACTGCTAGTGCACAACTCAAAATGTCAAGATTGCACAAAAACACTGTGGAGTCCTGGTGTGGTGCTGTGGGCTAACGAGCTAGACTGCAAGGTCAGTTTGAACCACAAAGTCGGAGGTTCAAGTTCACCAGCCACTCCTCAGAAACCCTATAAAGGGTTGCTATGAGTTGGAACCCACTGAAAACACAACATGCTGATATTAAAATGGAGCCAACCAACAATTCCTACTGAGGAATGTGCATGAGGATGGGCAGAATTTGCCACTATCTATGAGCTCTGGTAGTGTAATGGTTACAAATCGGGCTGCGAACCGCAAGGTCAGCAGTTTGAAACTACCAGCTGTTCCGCGGGAAAAAGTTGAGGCTTTCTGCTCTCGTAAAGATTTACAGCCTTGGAAACCCTGTACAGGGTTCGCTATGAGTCGGAACTGACTCCACAGCACATAACCACCACCACTTCCATGAGGCATACAAGGAGCCCTGTGGCATCCTGGGTTAAGCACTGGACTGCTAACCAGAAGTCTGGCAGCTCTACAGATGGCTGCTTCTATAAAGATTTACCCTTCTCAAAACCCCTACAGAAAGCACTTCTGCAGGGTCACTGTGAGTGGAAGCTATTCGGCAGCAGTTTGTTCGGGTTTTATTTTTGTTATTGTTTAAGAGAAATACGCGAAGAGCCTGCAGACAAACTCACACAAGGTCACTCTCATGCCCAGCTTGAAACGATGTGGCAGCCTGGTTGGGAAGCCTAATGATACAGACAGGAAATGACTTACAGCCTCCTATCATAAAACTACAAATCCCTAGAGTGTAGATCAATACACCGCACACAGAAGTGGATGTGTGCCTACAAAGCAATCAGAGAACAATTAGATGTGGAAGAGAATGTCTTCTTACGACAAAGGGAGTTTGGAAGACAATAAAGACACTTCTTTGGTCAAGAGTATGGACAAGACATCCCAGCTAGAGATACCGACACCAATAAATGATGAGAAAAATGTACATTGTGTTCTTTCCCATCAATATTTGTATTTCACTGATGAACTGTGCCCCTTTTTACATCTCTGTATCTAATGCGTTTGGAATATGGCTAACTCTAAAGCTCAGTTATTATGTCTTCTTATAAAAATATGTGTGTGTGTGTGTGTATGTATATATATACATACACACACACACACATATCTCTATAAAAACTTCTCATATACCTACTTCTTTTATGTACAAAATTACATAGATAAAAGGCAGCCAAGTTATTTTAACTGGTTTTGCAATATGAAGTCAGAATGATTATAATTACAGCTTCTCTTTTAAAATGAGGTTTTGTTCTTTAATATTCATTGACTACTAGCTTGCTTCCCACACACAACACATTATTTACCCTACAGTGGCTTGGTGCATCAATTATGGTAATAGTTTGTGAATAACATTCACATTATGGAAAAATGAGCCTGGTTACTTAGCTCTCCCTCCGGAAAACTGTCACAAACATATGTATCATCTGTCTCTACTCAGAGTGTAGCAATTAGTAATTAAAGCTGTATATACTTTTATAAAAGCAGTCAGACCCGAAATGTCATGTTTCTAAATATTCTTAGGATATTATCTAAAACCATTGTGCTTGAACTTCTAGTTGAAAACAGAAAATGCAGTCTGACAAATGAAAACATGTCACTGAAGGCAAACAATATGAAGAAAAACAGACAAAAGGTCTCGCAAACTATTTCATCTGTGAACATTTCCTTCTTCATTGAGACCAGTCCCAAAATGGATCGGTTATAGGAGAAGGGAGACTTGGACCCAGCAGCCAGTGTGTGAGGGACTCATATCTTTGTCTCTAGCCCAAACAGTTTTTTATTGAGTGTGGCAGAGAGAGTTTGAGTTCTGTAGAAACCTAAATGAATAAGACAAACTAATTTTTTCCCCAAGCAGGCTACTTATATAAGGAAGCTAGAAACAAAAATCAATACAATTCAACACAAAGTGTACAGATTTGAAAAAAAAAAAAGATTTTTAAGACATGAAGTATTTCTGTCAGCAGAGAGAAGGGTGTAGGTGAGAGCTTAACCAAGAAACAGATGCCTGAGTTTGTGGCTGTGGGCATCAGCATTCAAGAACTCCAAGGACAGGTAATTCTAGGTGAGAATAAAGTCCAAGAGCCAAACATGAGAGGGCACAGAAGTAGGTGGAGGAGGCCCAAAGACCATGGGAGCTCAGTCTTGAAGTTTGGTCATTTATATAAGTCTTGAAACTGTTCAGGCCAGACACTACTTAGTCGCTTTGACTCCTAAATTGAAATTTCTCTTCATTTGTAAAATGAGGAAAATAAATTATCTCCAGGAAATTTGGGGGAATTCAATTGTTTCTGACATCAGTACACTCCCAATTACACTAGATAGGGTCGCTATGGGTCAGAACCGACTCAACGGCACTTAACCACAATAACCCCTTGAAGCATCAGTCCTTTATTGTCACTGAGGAAAGGATTATTTAGAAAGAGGATAACATGTACAATGTAAGAATTGTGAAGAAGCGAAAGGCAGGGTAGCATTCATAGAAGAAGGGGTAGGCTCTACCCACACATGCCATTGTGTTGCTATGGACTTCCAGCAACCCAATAGGAAAGACTAGAACCCCAAGGAACACTTCTACTTTGGCTTTAGAGTCACTACAAATAAAAAATACTCCCCTCCAAATGAATTCTGTTAGTTAATGCTGCCCTTTAAAAAAATGATCATTTGTTACTATTGTCGTTGTTCGTGTTGTTAAGTGTTGCCTCCTAGTGACCTATCTAGGGTTTCCCAGGCTAGAAATCTTGCGCCAGCAGAGGAGCAGCTAGTGGGCTTGCACCACCTACCTTTAAAAATGTGATCATTTTAGGATGTAGAGTTTCTCAGTCAGTGAGTAACATTTAGGAGGACAGAGTGTTACAGGAGGACTGGTGGTTCCTTTGGTGTCTGTCGGTGCACAGCGTGGACTGACAATTTCGTTTGCAATAGTCCCGGTTTACATATCACAGAAGCACTGCATAAATGTAGCAGATGATCACCACTGTGTGCACACAAATGCATGCAGTGTGCTCCTGGAGGAAAGGAGAGAATGAAATAGCTGCGTACACCGCATGCAGTAGGAATAAGGTTATCATTTAATGAAACTGCTGCTGGAGTCTTACATGAGAGAACAGGCATCCACAAGCCCCAGTGCCCATGCACAAGGGAGTCTGACATACTTGATTACGATAGAGTCTGCATTTCAACCATGTGGGCTGCAAGAAGACAATCGTTAAAGCCATATTCTCGATGAAAGAATTTGACAAGACCTTGGGACAAGAAGCCAGCACCATTGTCCTGAAGGAAGGGAGACAGGATAAAGCAGGCTTAAGCTAGATTTGCAGCTGAATGCCAGTCTACACTTTCTAGGCACCTACTTCAGGTGCTCTGATAGCACAGCAGTTAAGTGTTTGGCTGTCAACCTAATAGTTGATGGTTCAAACCCATCCAGGAAAAGTTCTGCAGGAAGAACACCTGGTGATCTGTGCTCATAAAAATAACAGCCTAGAAAATCCCCCATGGAGTTGGGTTGCTCCGTCACCTGAGGTCACCATGAGTCAATATGGACTTGACTGACCCCAACAACAATGTAGGAAACACAGGACTTTTCTTGATCTGAAAAAATGAGAATAAGATCACCTATCTTAGAAGGCTACTATGGGAGCAACTGCAAGTCCTGGAGGTATATATAGAGAGTCCAGCACATAATAGGTGCTCCTGGCAGAGGATGATATATTCTCAAATCAGAGAAGCAGGGACTCTTGTTAAAGAAATGTTGATAAATGTGAGACAAAACATCTAGCACACACCAGCCTGGGAGAAGGCAGTGTCCATGCCAGCAAGCCTTCTTAAGTAGCAGAAGAGGAAATGTCATGCACAAGGAACACAGATGTACAGAAAGATGTAACAGCACCCAGTCACCCCCAACACACACCCTTTAGGCTGCAGAAAAAGCAAAAAAAAAAAAAAAAATCGAAATATAGTTTTATAAAATAGCATCTTGTAGTCTGTAGCATCCTATAACACCATTTTCATTATTCATGAAGACAGCCTAAGCAATTTGTAAGCAATATGCAAAATGTATTTACTTGGGAATCTAGAGAATCCATATGGTGTTATGGAACGACTGCAGATTGATCTGTCTGGGCATGTTACTTGAGAGCTACTCCAATCATCACAGTGGTTTCTTACAGACAATCCCCAAAATCCATTTGGTGTAGCCAAACACTAGTTTAATACACCTAAAATACTCTCCCAAACCCAACCCAACCCACTGCAAGTCAAGTGGACTCCAGCTCATCACCACCCTTTAGGACAGGGTTTCCAGAACTCCTTAGGGTTTCTAGAACTGTAAATCTTCACAGAGGCAGACAGCCTCATCTTTCACCTGCAGAATGGCTGGTGGGTTTGATCCGCAAATACACCTTGCAGTTAGTAGCCCTACACTTAACTCACTGCGCCACCATGGCTCCTTCCTAAAATACTAAAAACCAAAACTACATTCAGCTCCCCAGTCTCATTTCCCAAGAAAATACAGAACACTCAAAAGTCACACCTCAGAAAACTTATATAGGGTCACTATAGTTGGAACTATTCCATGGTCCTTAACAACAATAACAAAAAACAAGCATTCTGCATTTGCCACATGCCCTACCGCTGCTGATAAGGAGATGTTGTTGCTGTTAAGTGCTCGTGGATCAGTTCCAACTCATAGCAACCCTGTATAAGGTTTCCGAGGAGTAGCTGGTGGGCTTGAAATGCGGACCTTGCAGTTTAAACTGACTTTGCAATTCAAACCACCTTTAAAGTCTAGGGCATTAACCTGCAGAGTCACATCAGAACCTGCCTGGGAGCCCCTGAAGGCATTTCAGGGGCTTCTGGTCCAATTCCCTATACTTCCACCTAGGTCTAAAAATAGAATTACAATCAGGAAAATGAAGGTCAAAGAGACAGGAAGTACCCTGGGTCTAATGCTGAAGACTTTAATTTTATTTGGTACAATGTTTAATTGAGCTTAAGGACCTGACCAAAAATCAGAGAGGTTCTGGATTTTTTCAGGCTCATTCAATGAAACAGCTCCTAGAAGTAAGCAGCAGCAAATGCAAAACTGAGACTGAGCCCATTATACAAGATGGAAGTACGACCTCCTCCTGCTCACTGACACCACACTAGCCCCCTCCAAAGCTGATAAATCTGCGAGATGTATGCAGGACAGAAATCTAGAAGCAGACCTGCCCCTGACACCATGACAGACAGAAACTGACTGGCAGGTAAGAGAATCCTTCATCCAGAGGGGAATTAGGGCGTAGGTGGTGGTTCTGTGCCGTGGAGTCAATTCCAACTCATAGTGACCCTGTACAGGGTTTCCAAGGCTGTAAATCTTTATGGGAGCAGAAAGCCTCATCTTTCTCCCAAGGAGCAGCTGAAAGATTCTAAGACCTTATGGTTTAACATCCTAACTCGTAACCCACTATGTTACAAGGGCTCCTAAGGTAAGAACCTCAGGTACTTACGTTATTACGTAATCCAGTCCTTGCCACTGCAACAGACCAAAGTGAAGGGGTCAGAGAACTCAGTGGGAGAATGAAAGCACTTTGGCATTTCTAAGGGGGAAAAAAAGTGTCTATTAAAAAGAAATTCTAATGCTGATACACACAGAGAGTTCTGATATCTCTTTGCCAGCAGTTTCTACCATAGGCCAGCTACCCTTCTGGTGAATGGGACTGAACAGAAGGCTGGGGCTCCCCAGATGTGGGACAATATTCCAGTCGCTGAACACAACCTGTTTGCAATTTTCCATTCAACCACCAGAATGAAAACACAGGCCTTCATAAAAACAGGACCTGAAACTTCCTCCTCACTGCGATTAGTGGTTTCTTTAATCTTTTAAGCTCTTGGGCTTTAATACAACAGCTGCTATTAAATACACTTGCACTGTTGTGAGGACAGGAGAAAAGAAAGAAAACTCAGACTAAATTCAGAAACATGCATTTCTATCCTGCCAGAATCCAGCTAAGATGGAAAAAGAACCAAACAAAACACAAGTTTAATGGATTTGGGACTGAGAAAATGGCCTACGAGAGGCAGACAGGGA
>NW_006408552.1:8267073-8289958 GCF_000296735.1 Chrysochloris asiatica | reverse complement strand
TCAAGGACTTCATTCTTCTTGGATCAAGTATCAATACTCATGGAAGCAGCAGTCAAGAAATCAGATGACATACTACATTAGGCAAATCTGCTGCACAAGACCTTTTTAAAGTGCTGAAGAGCAAAGATGTCAGCTTGAAGACTAAGGTGTGCCTGACCCAAGCCATGGTATTTTCAATCACCTCATATGTATGTGAAAGCTGGATAGTGAATAAGGAATACCGTAGAAGAATTGATGCCTTTGAGTTGTGGTGTTGGAGGAGAATATTGAAAGTGCCATGGGCTACTAAAAGAACCAATAGATGCGTTTTGGAAGAAGTGCAGCAGGAGTGCTCCTTGGAGGCCAAGATGGCCAAACTTCAGCTCTCATACTTTGGAAATATTGTCAGGAGGGACCATTCGCTGGAGAAGGATTTCATGTTTGGTAAGGTGGAGGGTCAGAGAAAAAGAGGAAGACCCCCAAAGAGATGGAATGCATAAGGTCGCTATGAAGAATATCCTGAAGAACAACAAGGAAGCGACAAGCCACTGCAAAACATGGATGAACCTTGAGGACATTATCTTGAGTGAAATTAGTCAGTTACAAAAGGAGAAATACTGCATAGGACCACTACTGTAAAAGACTAAGAAAAAGAACCCATACTAAAGTGGGGGTGGATTCTTTGCTGGTTACCAGAAAGTGGGGGATGGGGTGAAGGGAGGAAAGGAGAGGTGGAGCACAGGGTAGGGAATAGATATAGTATAGTTTGGGTGCTAGAGAGGGGGGCAATACACAAGAAGGGGGAGGAGAATGGAAGAACTAAAAGGACGGGAGAACAATTAAGACAGGTTGCATGGGCTAAGTGGGACAGAGGTAAATAGTGATGTGTACACAACCTTTGAACAACAGGGCTCGGGGATACCATTATAAAATACACACTCCATCTTCTGCCTATAACTGACTGGAATATCTAAAATGGGGCTACAACGTGCCCATTGAAGGAGGCTTACTGCTGAACTGTATCCAGAATCTGTTGAGGTGGGAAATTTCCACTTGAAAGGACAAGCATACCAGACTGGAGAAGACAGAAAAACAGAAGATACTACTTGAAAAACCGACAGGAAAAATACAACACAGTAACACCAATCCGACTGATTACTACAAGAACAAGCAGGTTGCTCACTCAGGAGACATCAAGGCAAGTGGTCTGGTCCCCTCAGGGAAAACCCCCTTCCAAGACTAAGACTCGATGGGAATATACGCTCTGATTGGTGACCACATTCATCATTGACATGGGTAAGTGAGGGAAAAACAGCAATGAAGCTGCGAGCTAAGCCCTACAACATACAATCGACTCCTGTGGACCCGGTGGAGACCTTGATGGCCAGCATTGTAGCAAGAACTGGGAACTCTTGGGCCCAGAGACAGTGACATAGCCACAGAGGACTAGAGTGGAGAGTGAAGCGTCCAGCTGATAAGAAGAGAGGGCATATGCATAAGAACACCCACACTTGCAGATTATACCCACTTGACCTGGCTTCAATGACTGGATGATCAGAGCTCAACTAGAAGAAGAAAGAAGAGGGAAAAAAATAATCTGATACAGTTTAATGAACTTGACCTACACCTATGGATGCAGTAGCTCAAAAGAGGGAACAAATCTTTACAGCAAGGATCATTCCCACCCCCTCCATACACAGAGTAGACAGGGATGGGCAACTTGTACACTGGCTACCCAAAATGCAGGGGATACAAAGGCAAGAAGTGACTGGCTTACAAGCTTTCAAGAGGGAGCCTAGATACAGAGGGCGTGCAGGAAGGTAGAATCTCCACTGAATAGTATCCAATCTGTCTGGGAGGAGCTGATGAAAGGAGATACGGATTGGTTTCTTGTGACACAATCGTGAATAACTGTTATCAGGACTGTGAGGGTTGGAAATGTAAATGTGGACATTTTGTAGCAAAATGAGGGGAGTGATTGACTTTGCAGTCTAGGAGCAGAGGTCCCTGGGATCATCAAGGGGGAAAAGCAAGGTGAGGGGCCCTACCCAGAGATGCAGTGATGCCAGAGATGGAGGCAGAGACGATGAGGTTAGGTGGAGAGATGGAGTGGCTGGGGACTCTAGAACCAGAGAGGGAGAGGGGCCTCTGCTGATGACAGGGGGCAGGCTTGCAGGGTTGCCTTTGGTTGGTAGATGATGCATGGAGGGGATTGTAATCATAGCAATGAAACAATACACAATAGGATGAATGTAAAGCCGATGTTCTTTCATGTAAACTATCACATAATTCACAATAAAACATAATTTTTTTTTTTTAAACATATGACTATAGATGAATTCTGTCTAGTCCTCAATATATGCTTGTTTTGGTATAAAGTTGACATTTTGCTTAAAACCTCAGGAAAAGGGGATGTGAGAGGGAGACAGGAAAATGTGCCTGTTGTGTTTATGCTGTGACGACATACGGCTCCTTCACACATTCCCCAAGAAAATACAGCACTGCGAACCCTGGAGCAGTGCAATGCTGTAGTTCTGTTTTGTTTTGAAAACTAAGACCCAGACAAACAATAAACCATGTTAGGTACCGAACCCACCAGTATAAGCCATAGTTTGAAGCTGTACCTTTTTCATGAATTTACACTGTTTCTCTTCAGTTAAATCTTACACAAAACGTTTACTACTCAAGAAGTAACCCCCTTCCAAAAATGTCCAAAGCTTGCTAGGGGAGTTCCAGTATACCTACACCTGCCCATGAGCCGTCTGGCATTTTGAATCTCTTAATATCTAACATCCTGGTGTGGTGCTGTAGGATAAGCACTCTACCAGAAGGTCAGTTTGAACTGCAAGGTCAGTGGTTCAAACTCAGCAGCCGCTCCGTAGAAACCCTGTACAGGATTGCTATAGGTAAGAACCAAGTCGACAGCACTTCACAACAACAACGTCATCTTAAGGATCTATAATACAAGGGCCCAATATTTATGATTTCTATTTGGTTAATTTAGTATCATGTTTCTATCTTGCCAGAAGTTTGGGTTGAACACAAATGTTTAAAAGATAAAAGCAAATGCCACAAGTAAACTTTTACACATTAATGGTTTTTAGAAGAGCAGAAACATATAATTGGACAGACAACTCCAAAGAGCTTCCATACTTAGAAATAAGAAACTGCCATTAAAGTTTAAAGAAAGGGAAAAAGAAAAAAAAATCTAAAGAAGGTATTGGAAATTGAAATTTGAGCACTTTTCTTTGGGTAAATATAATAGAATCACCAAACAAATCGTTGAAAATATCTGTTGTATATTCTTTCTAAATGATATTCACGGCCTTCAAAATCACTTTTCCAGATCAGGGGAAAATTCTTTAAATTCACTTAGCATGGAAAGAACTGAACGTTAAGCCTCATCTTTCCTCTCTAAGCTAATCAAACTGGCCCTTTTCCTGAGAGTTCACTGCCTAATGGATACCCTGATGGATTCTGTTAAAGGAAAAGAGGAGCTAAAAAGCTTGCTTTCTCCACTGGTCCCCAAGGAACAATGAAAAGCCAGCTGCCATTTTGGAATCGCCTCTTCTGATCAGAGACTCCCCACAGTCGTTTTAAAAAGCATAAAAGTGTTCATTATCACACTGGCTGTTTCTCAAACAGCCCTAGTTAATTCACTGTGTGGATTTACTAAGTCCTCAAAGGAACCAAATGCAAAATGGATGGCTTCTGAACCCTCTGCATTCTCTGAGAGGCTCTTCAGGCTTACTTTTCCACTGTCTGTGGTTCCAGGTAGCCGGCAACATCATCTCATAGTGTCTCTCTCGCCCTGCTAAGCTCAGAGCACAAGTTGATGGCATGAAAAGGCAGTCTTGATCAGAAAGTAAAGAACTTAAAGTACAATTCCTTCTGGTTTTCTAAAGACTAGAAACGAACAGGGGCACTCTAGAAGCAAAGGAGTCCTGGTAGCATGGTGGGGTTACGCACTAGGCTGCTAACCGCAAAGTCAGCAGTTCGAATCCATCAGCCAAAATTTGTGGGAGAAAGATAAGGCTTTCTGATCCCATAAAGATGGACAGCCTCAGAAACCCTACTCAGAACCGACTCTACGGCACATAGCAACAGTACTCTAGAAGTACACAAAGAAGACGCCAGGAAAACAACAGAGTGGTATTCTCAGCAACACACTTAGCTCCCTTCAGAAATATTTAAAGTGAATGTTATTAAGGCTCTAAAAATCAAGATGCCCTAAGGTAATCCCCAAACACCAGCTAGTAAGAAGCTTCTGAAAAGTCTTACTCCAGGTTAGCTGTTAGAAGACTGTGAAGATGGACCTAAGAACTGGTTCTACTCTCCATCAGGACATTAGTGGCCCAGTGCTAAGCAGTTGTAAATAATCAGACCTCGTAATTAGGTAAAACTGCTGGTAAGCAAACATGGGATACCATTTTAAAGAGTTTCCCTTGACAATTTGTTCAACAATTTTTCTGTGTGGAAGTTAAGGAGAATTCTAACAGTATTGACGTCTGTACTAAAATAGGTATCTAAAGCAATTACCCTAGAACTGGGCAGAGTTCTTTGCAAAAGTTTTGCAGAACATACCTTGGCCTTATTTGGCCTGAACAGGAAACACGGGTATCTTTGATTATAAGATAACCAGAGAGATGATTCCAAATATGCTTAGACTGTTGTTGTTGTTTTAAAGAATGAAATTAGAAATAAAAATGTATTCAAATGAAATGAAAAAAAAAATCTATCTATCTATCTATTAAGCATACCTCTCTCTGAGACCTGGTGTGGTGCTATAGGAAAAGCACTGGACTGCTAACCGCAAGGTCAGTAGTTCAAATCCACCAACCACTCCTTGGAAACTCTGTGCAGGGTCACTGTAAGTCAGAATCGACGCAATGGAACTTTACAAGAATAACCACTACAACAGAGTGAATATCACAAGAAAACAAGTAACATCTCCCCCGCCCCCTTCCCAGTGCATGGAAAATTGATGCTTATACTGTACTGTAGTATATGAAGTGCACAATGTTCTTATTAAGTGCTATCAAGTCGGTTCAGACGCATAGTGTTTCTGAGACTGAAAATCTTCGCAGGAGCAGAAAACCTCATCTTTCTTCCAAATTGCACAATAGCATTATGGAAAAGTTTAAAACTCTGTGAGAATGATAAAAATGGAACACAGAGACAGGAAGTAAACACATGCTGCTGGAAAAATGGCGCCAACAGACTTGTGTGTGATACAGGCTGCCACAGACTTCGGTGGTGCAATGAAATGAAGTACAGATAAACTAGGTTGGCCCGTCTACTAAAATGTATCACAAGGATCACACAGATTTAACTGTAAGAAATAACTCAGCACTTCACTTTCATCCTCCCAAAAGTCTCAAAATGCGTACCACATTTCCAATGTTAAAAATAATAATGTCAAATTGTGAAAAAATAAGCAATTTGCCCCAAATCATGCCACTAGGATGAGGCTGCATCACGGTTTGATTCAAGTAACTAATTTCAAAATCCACGTTTTTTCCCCACTGCTTCCATTAGGAGGGTTATTGCTGTGTGCTGTGGAGTTGGCTTTGACTCATGGTGACCCTCTATAGGATTTCCAAGGTTTTCAATCTTTTGCAGGAGCAGAAAGCCTCATCTTTCTCCAGTAGAGCAGCTGGTGGGTTTGACCTTCCAACCTTATGGTTCACAGTCTAGCACTTAGCCCGTGGAGCCAAAAAAATGCCACTTTGGAAATCTGATTTTCCGAACTTTTACAATACAAAAAGCTGCTCACTTTCCTGAGTTTTACTGCATTCAGTTCACACTTGAAGAGAGTGTGTTCTGAGCAGTGTGTAGAAAAAAATTAGCCCCAATCACACTCTCAATTCATCTCCTGTAGAAACGGAAAGACATAAATTTCCAGCCCACACCAAAATTCCAAAAAAGTAAGGTTTCCACCAGCCCCAAATGACCTTCCGGAAGCACCTCAAGTGTGCACCTGAAAGTAAATACCATAATTAAATAAAGACATAGATTAAACATCCAATTCAGTTGTGTGGCGCTGTGGGTTAATGTGCTGGACTGCAAAGTCAGTTTCAACGGCACCATCGGTGGTTCAAGTTCACCAGTCGATCCTTGGAAACCCTATACAGGTCAGAACCAACTCAATGGCACTTAACAACAACAACAACAATGCACCAAGCAGGGGAGTGTGGCGGCTTCATAGGACAAGCATAGAACTGGGACCCACAAGGTCAACAGTTCAAGTCCACCAACCGTTCGAAGGGAGGCAGATGAGGCTTCCTGATCCTGCAAAGATTTAAAGTCTCAGAAACCCTATACAGGGCAGCTATGAGTCGGAACTGACGCAATGGCACTTAATAATAACACTGCATGCACCAAGTACGATGCTAATAATACAAACAACAGCTAACAGCCAAACCAGGCAGTGTTCCCTCTCAAGGAGCACAAGGCAGGTAGAGGAAGTATGAAGAGTTAGGTGCTACAGAACATGAGAACGAAGGAATGTCTACCAAGAACTTGACATGCAACCTGGAACTTGAAAGCTGAATAGTTTCAAGTTAACAATATTGTTGTTGTCAGGTGCCTTCAAGAAGCTTCTGACACACAGCGACCCTATGTACAAGAGAAAGGAACACTACCCAATCCTGCACCATCTTTATCATTGTTATGTTTGAGCTCATTGTAGTAAGCACTGTATCAGTCCATCTCGTTGGGGGTCTTTTTATTTTCCCCTGCTCATCTTCTACTTTACCCAGCATGATGCTCTTCTCCAGGGACTAGGCCCTCCAAATAACATGTTCAAACTACGTAAGTCAAAGTCACCCCATCCTCGCTTCTAAGAAACATTTTGGGTATACTTCTTCCTGGTAACAACAGCAATTAGTAAATGTGTCTCATCACATCCAAGTCTAGGTTAGAAATATATACCTGAGGGTTGCTTGATTTGGGAGCTAGAACAACTAAAGGAAATGCTTTCATTAAATTCAGCGCTCCAGCCAAACAGCACAGTTGTTAATAGCAACTAATTGTTAGCTGTAGATCACTGGCAAGTGATTTTAACTTTGCTAAATCTCAGCTGCCTTATCTCTATAAATGTAGATAAAAATAGCACCTTGTGACAGGATAGTTATGAGAATTAGATGAGATGATGCATGAAAAACATTTGCACAGTAACTGGACCACACTTCTCATTCAGTATATGTTATTGCTGTTAAGACATGACACAGCAGGGAGACAATCTAATATAGAGATTAGATGAGGCCCTGTGGTTTAGGCTCGTGACTTCCAAGCAGCAGAACTAGGTTTCATTCCCAAATCCAGCTGTCAGGGGAGTCTTTGTGTGTTGTTAAGATGCTGAGCAGGTTTCAGTGGAGCGTCCCAACTACAATAAACTAGGAAGAAAGGCCTGGTGAGCTACTTCTGAAAGTCAACCCATGAATCAAAACTTGTTGTATGAGGTGGGTTCCCAAAAGTTTGTAGAATCATTCCATTGCCTTTCCAATTCCATTTTTCCATGAACTTTTTGATGCCCTGTCGCCACCCCACTCAAAGAGGTGAGTGTGTGTATTTTCAACACAATTAAAACAATGAATCACAATGCTTCAGTCTGCAATCAATTAAGGGGTTGCCACAAGACCGGGAAGCATGTCATCCCATTGTGTATGGGGTCACCATGAGTTGGGGGTCAAGTCCAGGGCAGCTTAGAGCATCAGCAGGCTATATTGATTTTGTTATTCATGTAGCTCATGGAGGTCTAATGGCAGAGAAGGCCAAATAAGCCCAGGTCACCAATAAAAAGACAATAGAAGGATGGATAATCTGACTTCCCCTTCAAAATATCAACAAGGCTTATTGAGGTGATGTAAACTGGTTCATCTCACTGAGTTGAATTCCTTGTTTATAAATGAAAATAGCAATGCAAAGGGACTGAAGAGCTGTTACACGATATGAGCACAAGAGAGAAGATCTAGCCTGAAATAAGAGATGGAAAAAATCAAAATGCAACAAATAATACTATCGTTGGGGCATTTTCAATTAATTTGCTTACATTCTGGAGGTACATTTTCTTTTTCCTTAATTACCATTGGCAGTCAAGTTCCCAATATTTTGAGAAAATACCTCTGATCCTGAGGCCACAGGTATCTGCTCTCTTGGGGATGCTTGTCAGCAGGGTAGGTGCAGGGAGTAAATGAATATCCTCTTGTGAACAATGCTCTCTGGTGAAGTGGGGTTGAGTGGGTTGCAATTCACTCTGAGAAGTCATTGGGAATTATTCTGCTAGAGGCTAGCCTGAGTAGCTGCTACTTCATAAGCTTATCTACTTCTCATCGACTTGACTGCTCAAGAGACCGAGATTAGAAGCTGAGCATAAAAGTAGAAATTCTAGTAAAGCACTCTTATAATAATAATAATAAACCCCATAAATTGAAAAGCTATGGAGATAAGTACCACTGACAAACTGTTAACTGCAGATCAGCTATTTCTTCTCTCTGAGCCTCACTTTTCTCATCCATAAAATTGGTACCTACCTCAAATCAATGAGATAATCCAATATGCAGTGGTTACTTTATACAGGGCTTAGGACAAATTCACTATACAATTCTTACAAGTTAGGACTAATGTTTTGTCTTTGTGGGGCAAGACAAATAATCTTAGAGAATTTAGACAACAAATTCATTTTAAAAAAATGGCAACCAGCATATATCTAAATTGTCACAATTTGCTTTGTGGCCTTAACTGGAACCTTTGACAGAGGAGTAATCATTAGAATCAGACAACATCCACTTTCGTTTTTTGTATGGCTAGCACACAATGACTTCTAAACTGTATGTGTAACAAGGACTTTCTGCCTTAATCAACAAAAATAATGGTTTCTTACGAGTCAATAAGCAAATGAAGCAATTGGGTCTTATTTAGAAATGTGTTCATTTTTCCACTATAGGATCTGAAATGATGAGACACTCAGAAATGTTACATTTCATAATTAAGTTTCATGGTATTGTCTCAGTCAACCAAGTAAAAATCAATGCCATTAGATAATCTCCTTGACATTTAGCAACCATCTATTTAATCAGAATTTGACTCTTCATTTAGTGATCAGTTACAATTTGACAGTCTCAAATCCCAAAGCAGAGACAAGCCGTGCTTTCCTTGTCAAGATGCCCATGTATGTAACACATACTCTCTGTGTGATGTCACCTAAGCCCCCAACAATTGTATGTGTTTTTGTGAAGTTCGCAAGCACTGTACTGCCAAATCCCTATTTCCCTCCAATCCTTACACACAACGTAACTCGTCACAGCGTGATATCAGTGTCAAACTCAGGTTGAGAACGAGGATCAGCCCGAGATTAGCTGACATCCGTGTAAGCAGCAATGGCTCCCACGTTCAATCCCTTGAAACACAGCCTTTACAGTTACGTACGGCGCATCTGTAACAACAGGCACCACTGCTACTAACGCTTGACACTTCAGGCTGCTGAGAAACGCACTGTGAATTCTGGCACCAAACGAATGCCCTCCCCGTCCCCCACAAGTTCTTCAATGAGTCTAGGACCAATGTGACAGTGCTGGCAGACAGATGGTCTCCTCACTAAGACTGCTCTCCAAATCTCCTAAAACTAGAGGGGCTGCTGACAAGTCATGTGAGGAACCTGTCCAAACTAGACGAAAAGGAGAACAAATATATCTTGCTTCTATGTGAAAGGTACCACACTAAAGACTTTACATACTTTCTCTTTTATTCAGCAAAAGCATGGTGTCTGTCAACAGATGAATGAACAAAGTGTGACACAGTCATACCAACAGATAATAATTTGGCCATAAAAAGGAATGAAGCACTGATACATATAGCTCAACATCTATTATGTGAAGTGAAAGATGCCAGTCACGAAAAAGCCTACCTCCTAACATCCATTTATGTTCAATGTCTAGAATGGGTAAATCCAAAAAGACAGAAAGTAGGTTAGTGGTTGCCTAGGGCTGGGGGAATTGGGGAGGAAATCGGAAATGACTTCTAATGGGTACAGATTTCTTTTGGGGATGATGGAAATGTTGTAAAATGAAATGTGTTGATGGCCGCATTAACTGTGACTACAATAAAAATATCTTTTAGGGCATGTGAAATATATCTTAGCAAAACTTAAAAAGTCCACATTGTGAGACAGACACCATTCACTGCATTTGTCAGACAAGGAAAATCATCCTCAAAGACCCACACAGCTAGCAGAGCAAAGATCCAAATCTGCTGGGGCCAAGTGTTTTCACTACAAACTACTGCATCTCAACTAGAGTCTGGTGGTGCATAGGTTAGGCATCAGCATGCTAACCAAAAGGTTGACAGATCCAACCCAGGGGGAAAGATGAGGCAGTCTGACCTCGTAAAGATTTACAGCCTTGAAAACCCCATGGGGCAGGTCTACTCTGTAGAACTGTAAGCAGTTGGTTTTGTTTTGTTATTTTTACTGAGTCTCAACAACATATGTCAGATGCTACAAAGGGAAGCGGATGCAGAGTCCACCTGACCCATTCATCAGAAAGCAGTCTGTTTTGTTGTTCTCAAACTTCTCCATCCCTACACCAAGAGCTCCATATATTTTTCTACTTAAGGACCAAGACATCGGATCTGTAAGAGTAGACATAGAGCTCACTCACAAACCTTGAAAGAAAGCACGCCTGCCATACAAAAAATTGCACCATATAGAACACTCTTCTCTCTAAATCCCAATGGCACTGTCTACAAAGGCACCCAAAGGTTTTCCATTTTTTAACTAATTAAAAGAGACAAAAGCTGATACATGAACTAAGTTAATGCTTACCAGTTCAGTAGACCTCAACCCTAACTGACCTAGTGCTAATTTTCCTAACTCTTCACTGCCCCAACTCAATGCTAATGTACCTTTCTTATGTAGTTTTTTAAATGATCAATTTTGGTGTGAAGTGCCATCTAATTGATTCCAACTCATAGCGACCCTTGTATAGGGTTTCCAAGGAGCAGCTGGTGGGTTTGAACCACCAACCTGTGGTTTGCAGTCCAGTGCTGATCCTACAATGCCACATCAGGAGTCCCAAATGATCAATATAATGACCCAAATACAATTGTATTGTTGTTAAGTGCCATCGAGTCAAAGAAAAACAAAACTTAATACATGATATCACATATGTAATGTCCACATGGAAGTGCCTTGGAGGAGCAATGGTGGCACAGCGGATAAACAGTCAGTTGCTGACTGAAAAGTTGGTGGTTTAAACCCACTCAGTGGCTCCACAGGAAAGACCTGGTGACCTGAACTACACTATTCAATATGGAAGCCACTATCCACATGTGGCTAGAGTCCTGGTGTGGACCTATAGGATAAGCACTGGACTGCTAACCACAGAGTTGGTGGCTCAAATCCACCAACTACTCCTTGGAAACCCCATACTGGGTCGCAATGAGTCAGAACTGACTCGAGGGCACTTAACAACAGTAGCAATGCACACATACAACAGCTACTGAGCACTTATAATGTGGTTGGTCCCAACTGAGACCTGCTGCTAGCAGTGTAAAATACACACTGGTTGTTGAAATTTTCTTATAAACATAAATTAATAACCCTGCAAATTGATCACAGGCTGAAATGATACTTTTATGTAAATGGAAATATTAAACATATACTTCCAATTAAATTTGCTATTGACATTTGTTGTTGTTGTTTTTAATACTTGAATTCTAAAAGTTGTTCTTTCTAGGTGACCCTATGCACAAAAACCTGAAACATGCTGCCTATTTTACAAATTGTTGTTTTCACTGTTAAATGCCGTTGAGTTGGTTGAAACTCATAGTGACCCTGAATCGGGTTTCAGAGCAGCAGCTGGTGGGTTTGGGTCACCAACCTTTTGGTTAGGAGTCCACTGCTTATCCTACAGCACCAAATTAGTCACTAGAAAATGCAAGTTTCATTGTCTGTACAGTTATCCTGAGAGCAACGGCAACCAATGCAGATAAATGCAGGTGGACAATTGTGGCAAATTAAATATCCCACAAGCTCCCAATTTCCATGGTGCCACTAGAATCAGATGGCACAGATGAAGAACAAGCATGTGGGCCCTCTGCTTGTCAGGTGACATGATGCATGCAGAGAATCACTAACTGAGTTGAAGGTCTTCATTTGGTGAAATGTTGCTGACTGGGCCAGGAAGCACCCGGGCCCAGCGAGGGGAAGGGGCTCACTAAATGCCACACAGGATACTACGTACAAAGGTAAAGCCAAAACAGAGTCTCAGTGTTCTATTTTAGGTAAAACTGTTTTGTTGAGTTTTTTACATAATGCATATGACAACGTAGCACAAGACCCAGAATTAATTCATTCTAGTGGCCTGAATCTAGAGATATACCATCTTCTCTGAGATGTTAACTCTGCCCAAAGCTCGATGGTACTTAACAACAACAACAACAACACCGGGTCACTTATACTTCTCACCTGTTTGCACCTAATAAATGAACAGTCCTCACCCCACCCTCCGTAAATCCATAATTAAAATTCGCTTGAAAGGAATCAGTGACAATATCTCCGTGACTTACACTCGGGCTCCTTTTCCACTTGTTGTTAGATACCACTGTGTCAGTACTCATAGCAACCCTAGGCCCAACAGAACAAAACACCACCCAGTCATGTGCTGTCCTTGTAACTCTTGTTACACTTGGGCCCACTGCTGCTGCCACTGTGCCAATCCATCTCATTGGATGGCACCGTAGGATAAACACTGGACTCCTTACTACAAGGTCTGGGTTCAACCCCAGCAGCTGCTCCTCAGGAATCCTATCCAGGTTCAACAGCACTTAAAAACAACCACAACTCTATATATTTGTTGTTGTTGTCCTTGAGAAATACACACAACAAAATATACACCAATTCAATAGTTCCTACCTGTACCACTGGTAATACTGGTCATTCTTCAAGTTGCAAAACTATTCTTACCCTCCATTTGAGTAATTCCTCCCTTCTTAACACAAACTCACCGCCCTCTCCCACCTAAGGTTCCTATCTAATCTTTCAAGTTGGCTTTGGCAGTCTGACGTCATATGAATAGGTCTTAAGAGAGCATATGATCAAGGCAGATCTTTCATTACTACTCAAGTTTAACTGTTATTGGGTTTTAAGAAGACGTTTGTTGTTAGGTGCTGTTGAGTCGGTTCCAATCCACAGTGACCCTAAGCACAACTGAACAAAACACAGCCCGGCCGTGCCATCTTCACAACTGCTGCTGCATTTCAACCCACTGTGGCAAGGCTTTACAGGGAAATCCTTGGTTTAAGGTTTACAGATCTCAGGGCAATAGTTTTAGGGGTTCAAACAACCTCTATGGCTCCAGGAAGTCAGGAGTTCATGGGAATCTTAAACTCTGTTCTGCATTTTCTCAGTTTTGATCAGGAGTTTCCCACTGCATCTTTGATCACAATGTTCAGTACTGATATGCTCCAGGTCACAGTAGTGGAGGCTCCCTGTGGGTGTAAGTGGATTCTCCAGGTGGGCATAAATGGGCTCTGGGTAGAGACAAGTGGCTCCCAGGTAAGTGTAATCAGTCTCTCAGTAAATCTAAGTGGCTTCCAGGTGGATCTAAATAGCCTGTACATAGGAATATGTGGTCTCCAGGTGTGTAGTCTGGAAAAAATAAGTGGCTTTCCATTCCCATAGAGACTTCCAGCCACTGAAACCCTACCTAAGGTCGCATACAACAATAACGACAAGGTGTACAGTGGTTTTCAGGTGTGTAGTGATCTCTAGAACTGATGCCTTTGAACTATTATATCTGTGAAGAATACTGGCAGTACTAGGGACAGACAGAAGACTATACAAATCTTTCTTGGAACAAGTACAGACAGAATGTTCTTTAGAAGCCAGGATGCAGAGACTTCATCTTACATACCTTGGACGTGTT
This sequence comes from Chrysochloris asiatica, assembly GCF_000296735.1. Classification (NCBI taxonomy): domain Eukaryota; kingdom Metazoa; phylum Chordata; class Mammalia; order Afrosoricida; family Chrysochloridae; genus Chrysochloris; species Chrysochloris asiatica. The sequence continues at coordinate 8,276,054 of NW_006408552.1, read as the reverse complement.
AGCAGGAGGAAGGACATCATCCTTGGTAAAGATGAAGGTCAGTGAAAAAGAGGAACCTCAACAAGATGGAGCGACACAGTGGCTGGAACGATGGGTTCAAACAGAGCACTTAACTGTAAACTGTGCAGGACCCGACAATGTTTCCTTCTGTTCTACGTGGGTTGCTGTTGTTATTGTTAAGTGCCGACGAGTCGATTGCAACTCATAGCTTTCCTGTTTAGGGTTTCTAAGGAGCAGCTTGGTGGGTTTGAACCCATGACCTTGTGATTCACAGTCCAGTGCTGATCTAAAAGCGCCACACCAAGAATCCATGGAGTCATTATGAGTCAGAACCACCGGAAAGGCAACTTACCACAACAGCAATACTTGTGGAGGATTTACAAGTCAGGCACCATTATAAGGACTTGATGAATAGTAAGTAATTCTCTGGTAGCGTAGTGGTTACGAATCGGGCTGCGAACCACAAGGTCAGCAGTTCGAAACTACCAGCTGTTCTGCGGGAGAAAGATGAGACTTTCTGCTCCCGTCAAGATTTACAGCCTCGGAAACCCTGTACAGGGTTGCTATGAGACGGAAACGACTCCACAGCACACAACCAGCCAGCCAGTAGTCTGGGAGGTAGGCAGTAATATTATTCTCAATTAATAGTTTTATTTTCAATTTCCCCTATCTTTCCATTTCAATATGTTGCAGTTAAGCACCATCAAGTCCATTTTGACCAATAGCAACCCTGTATAGAGTTTTCAAGGAGTGGCTGGTGAGTTTGAACCATCAACCTTGCAGTTGCCAGCCCCCTGCTTATCCTACAGTGCCACATCAGAAATACACATATATTAAAGGTCCATGCATGTGTAGGAGATACATGTGTACTCTGTGTAAATACACATGTATTTTCTACAAACACATATCAGTGCAACTATACATGAGTGTAAATGTGTGCACATGTGTGGGTAAATGCACAAAATAGACATGGCCCGAAAAAGAAAACACACATGTAGTCCCAATTTAGAGATTAGGAGTTAGAAGAATTTTCCATCAATGTACTTAATAAACCACATCTTTCAAGTCAGTAAATACAGAAAAATAATTCGTGTCAGTTTTCCATTGGCAAGCATATTAAAAGATTAAATTGTTGACATATGCAAACTGATTTCCACAGTTCCAAGTGACTGATCGCTTCAGACACAAGTCACGTAATGGTCTTGTTGTGACTCCTGTCATACAGAAATTCACACCAATCATGCAGAAATCTCCAGTTGAAATATGGTCTACATGCCACTGCCAAATCGACTTGCTGTGGTAATTCAGCTCACTCTCCTGGTGGGACTGCAGCCCAGGGGAGGCACCAAGCCCTTCTCCTGGCAGGCCCCCAGCAGGCCCCCTGCAGGTGCCAGTGAGTCTCCCTGAGACACGGGAATGAGGATTATTTACTACCACCACTTCAATTCCACTTCAATTGGAGTCCTGGTGTGGCGCTGTGGGCTAATGCATCAGACTGGAAAGTCGTTTGAACTGCAAGGTCAGTGGTTCAAGCTCACCAGCTGCTCCTTGGAAACCCTACAGAGGGACGGCACTTAAGAACAAGCACCACTTCAATTTCAGGATCCCTGGTAGTGTAGTGGATTACGAGATGGTCAGCAGCACGAATCAGTCAGTCACTCCATGAGAGAAAGATTAGGCTTTCTATTCCCATAAAGATTTACAGCATCAGAAACCACAGTATATGGTCACTATGAGTCCTCATTAAAAAGAACATTTCAAGATCTAGCTTGAAGGGTAATGCTGTCTGTGATAAGACAAAGTTTATATCATTATTATTCAAATCGACACACCAGCCACTAAAGACAGTGATAATGGAATTGAAGAACTATACTTACTTCTTCAGTCTGAAATTAATCAAACATGCAATCAAGATGTATTGATAATTACTGGTGATTGGAACGTGAGGTTGGAAACAGAGAGGAAAGGTTGCTGTTGTTAAGTGTCATGGAGTCTGTCCTGACTCATAGAGACCCTGCATAGGGTTTCCAAGAAGCAGCTGGTAGGTTTGAACGGCTGACCATATGATTTGCAGTCCAGTGTTGATCCTACAGCACACCATACCAAGAGTCCAAGAAGAAGGGTTAGTAGTTGGAAAATATGATCTTGGTGATAGAAATGATACTGGTAATCGCATGATAGAATTTTGCCAGACCAGTGATTTAGTATGATGACCTTCTCCAAGGAGTGGTCCAAAGTACGAGGATGAAGTCTGGTCATGCTGGCTTCTTAGGAGCATTCTGGCTGTACATCTTCCAACACAAATCTGTTTGTTCTTTTGGTGGTCGGTCCATGGTACTTATAATATGCTCCTCTAGCACCGTAACGCAAACGTATCAATTCTTCAATACTCTTCTTTATTCATTGTCCAATTTCCACATGTGTACTAACTCTGTAGATACAAGTTTTTTGTTTGCATTCATTTATCCAGCTGGAGTGTAGTGAATGTCTAAGTGCTCACATAGACTGGTGGAACGCCCAAGGTTAGGCTCTTTGTCACTCACCAGGTCTAGAAATGACCTCACCCCCGTGGCTCACTTTTTAGTCAAACAAGTAGTGGTTACAAGTCAGGCTGCTAACCTCAAGGGCAGCAGTTCAAAACCACCAGCTGCTCCGCAGGACAAAGAAGAGGCTTTGTGCTCCCATCAAGATTTATAGCCTCAGAAACCCCATACAGAGTTGCTATGAGTCAGAACTGGCTCCACGGTACACCACTCCATCAGGCAAACAAGGAGTCCTGGTAGTGTGGTGGGTTAGGCGTTGGCTGCTAACCACAAAGTCAGTAGTTCAAATCTACCAGTCCCTCCTTAGGAGAAAAATGAGGCTTTCTGTTCTCATAAAGATTCATAGCCTCAGAAAGCTTATACAAGGTCGCTGTAAGTTGAAGCCGACACAACAGCACACCACCACCAGCGCCACAGGGGAACAGTAACACTCGTGAGGATCATCAACTATCTGAGATGAAAAGGGCACCATTTACTCCAGGACAAAGTTCAGAAGGGTTAGGAAAAAAGGAGGCCCAGAAGCAGAAACCCAGGGAGGAGACGGAAGGAGTGCTGGGGCATTAAGAGGACTGCAGTCAATGACATGAAAGAAAATGTGTGTGAACTGCTGGGTGGAAAACTGCTCTGCTCTGTAAACCTTCAGCTGATTCACAACACGAAGTTTAAAACAATGTACTAGGTGCCACTGGGTGTCCACTGTTGACGGAGGTGCTGGGAATAGAGGGTAAGTGTTGTTCCCATGGCCCTTCTGGTATAGCGTTGGGAGACCACGAACAAGTAAAGAAAACAAATGCAGGCACCAATCTGAGGAAACACACCAGGGTAGCCTGTGTGAGCATTACCGGGGCGTTCTGAAGTGACTCAGGCACTCAATGACTGTATGGTATTACTTTCTGCTGTTTCCTCAATATGTTCACCATCAGCTCTTTAGGCTTTGGTTTGAAGTTTCTTTGATGTGTTCTCCCAAATGTCTCACAGTGTCCTGGGCACCAGGTGCAACACTAAATAAAACACTTCAGTGATAGAAATAAAACCACCACCACAAATAACTCTCCTGAAATGTAAATAAAAAGCAGGACTCTCTCGGGAGCAAGACGCACCATTTAATCAAGTCAGAGCATCCAGTCTGACTCAACCACTTTTCCTTCAGAAACTGCAGAGCTGTAGAGGACCTTGGTGACCCAGTTCTTCAAACCGTGTGTTTTCTCATAAACCCCCATCACTGAGGTTAACCCCACACCCCCGGCGAGTACACACTTTCAAGTGCAATTGCTAAAATGGCTGTTATGAACTGAACTTTGAAAAGTCTGGTATAACATGAAGACACACATTCCTCAGTCATCTGCAATGCAGCAGAGAAAGGTCATAGAAGGTGTACAGGGCAGCTTGGAGCTGCTGTTGTAGGAGAGATTGCAATATAGAAACGACCCATCTGCCTGAGATGTCTTTCACCCAACCCAGTTCCAAATGCTCGGCAGAAAACGGCTTCCTCACAAACGGTGACAGAGGCGGGAGGTACTGTAAGGTGCACAGTATCTGCTCCAGGGAGAGAAAACGGAAACGGATACCCATGCGGACCATAACCACTCTTCCCCTGGAATCTGGGCAGCAGTTCTGTACAGCTGTGACATTCATCTCTGTCCCTTGGACCCTGCTACATTGTGCCTCACTTTGATTCAAACCGACTATCAAGCTGAGCTGTGGCCTTAGTGCTAACTAGACTCAGAGAGCCATGGAAAAGCCCACCTGGGTTCTAAAATGACCCTAACTTGCGAGGCCTATCCCTCAACAACAAACATAGCAGGTGTGTTATGTGTAGACAGGGATGGATAGGGACCTCTGTGCCTACAGCAAGCGGCACTCTCCAAATGAGTGATGACACTAGGAAACATTTTCGCTTGCACAATCCTTTACCTGGCCAAACGCACTCCCCCTAGATCATTAAGCACATGCGTACTTATATCAATTCCTTCCCTACTCTCATCTCCCACATTCATATCAGCTCTTCTCTGCTTTCTAAGAAGCTGCCACTTTTCCCGTCATCCTCTCTGCCCAGGTCTCCCCCATCCTTCTCATCAGGATCTGGGGATCTGCCTCCTGCCTGCACTCTCAGTGGTCCACCAACACATGCCAGAACACAGAAAAGCCTCGAGGGTCCAGTTCCCTGCCCTTAGTCAAGGTCATGGGTCCATCCTTGAAGGGGAGGCCTTCGTGATGTGGCCCCTGCCAGCCTCACTCCACTAAACGCTCTTCTCTCTCTCCAGCCTTCTAACCGATGCTCTCAGGTGTTCATTAAAATGTCCCTATTTTCCACAGCCTCATGACCACCACACAGGCTGTTACATTCCTGTCCACTATAGAGAGAGCTCCTCCTCACTCTATTCAAGGGCAAGTCTCCTCAGGAATAGCCACCACAGCTTTACCGTGCCCTAAGCTACTTCATTCCGCTATAAACCAACCGGGGCTCATGGAACACTTACCACACTTAAGGATATAACAACTGTCTGCTTATCTCACTGTGAACAATACAGAGAAATTAGGAGCTCAATTCTGGGGCCAGGGTTCAAATCCTTACAAGTTGTTACGAACGTTCCCCTTTCTACATAAAGGATTATAATGGTACATGTCTCCTGGTGTGGTGCTGCTGGAGAAGTACTGGATTGCCAACCCACAAGGTTTGCGGTTCAAATCCTATATGGGGGCGCCATGAGTCAGAACCGACTTGATGGCACTTAACAAAAACAAGACCTCATAAAAGTAGAGGGTCGGTGAAAAAGAGGAAGACCTCCAACGAGATGGCTTGACACAGTGGCAAGCAACAATGGGTTCAAATATAACAGTAATTTAATTGTGAGGATGGTGCAGGACAGGACAGTATTTGTTCTTTTGTACAAGGCGTTACTATGAATGGAACCAACTCAATAGCGCCTAACAACACCACCACCTCATAAGTTCAAGGAGCTCTGGTGGCATCATATTAAGTGCTGGGCTGCTCACAGAAGTTTGGCACTTCAAACCCACCATGCACTTTATAGGAGAAATATATAGCAGTCTGCTTCCATACAGATGTATAGCCTTAGAAACTATGCAGGGCAGTTCTACTTTCTCCTGTGTGCTGGAATGTACTCCACAGCAATGGATGTGGTTTGGTACTTTTTTGTCTCCCGAGTTTGCTGTGAGAATTAAAGTGTATAGAAAGTGTTTAGAAGAGAGCATGGCATACAGTAAGCACTTATGGTTGATGGCATTATTACCGCCATTGTTGTTCTGGCAAATGGACTTTGTCCGTTGTACATCATTGTATCCCAATGTTTCAGATATATGTACTATAAGACCCCCAACTCCATTCCAGTATATTTCATCCAATATGGTGACACAGATGAGTTCTCTCTAGGAAGCACCAAGAAATGACCATCATCAATTGCCATTTACTTAATTCCGAAGCTCGACCTGACCTAGACAAAGGGGGTGAACTCGGAGAACACACAGTTCCTCCCACCTGAGAGGGAAGGGAGCCATGATTGCAGTTTCTCCAGCCACTCTACTCAGTGAAAGGAATAACAAGAATGGAGGTTTCAATTACAGAAACCTCATCCAGTATTCATCCACTCAGAGGTGTCCCTTAATCTTCCCTTGGCTCCGCAAGGAAGGCTATAGGTCAAAGGGCTCCTTTCACAGATAGTGTTTCATGACAGTGAAAAGTATCACTTTACACCCCCCCACTCCTGCCCCCCACCACCGGGGGTAGGGGGTTGGGATGTATGGGGACTGAACCACCCAGTTCTTACAGCAAGACTGGACAAAGTTAGATAAGATGGGGGAGCAACTGTGTGGTACAAGGTACAAGGGATCTGAGGGGTTGGGGGTAACTCCTGAAGCGTGTGTTATGGTGAATGTTTGGAAACAAGAACAGCTCAAGGCTGTTTTCATTTCCATGAGTTTGGGTTGAAATGGGGTTTGATACATGAGGAAACTCCATTTCAAAATATTCCTGTAATTCCAAATGAACTAGAGAAATGAAGTTTCGATTTTAGCTCTTGAATTGTCACCTATCTTCCCCACGAGCATTCAACAGCTCACTTAAATCAAGAAAGCTAGTAGGTGTCACCTGCATTTATAGGTAAGAATGTTTGATACAGACGTTGAAGATAAAATGGTGTGGTGGTTTACAAGGGAAGGGACAGGGGAGGGAAAGGGAAGGAAGAAAAAGAAAGGGAAGGGGAAGGGAGAGAGAGAGAATACTATCAATGGTCAATAATCCCCAAATCTACCAAAACAACCTGTGCTAACATCTTTTAAGTGGAACTTAAAGACTTAGACTCTCATCTCAGTCCTCCTATCACCGAGGCATATTCCATAGACTGTTTATTTACTGGCGGCATAAGGTCATTATGAGTCGGTACCGACTCGATGGCACCTAACAACAACAACAATGACAACAGTCCTATTTAAATGACTCAAAAGTTCACAGCCAAGAAATATTCATTTATGGATTCCAATGGTCAGACGCTGAAGATGGTATGAATTGAGTGGGACAGGTAAGCCAACTGACCTAGAGTGGCCAAAGGTCTACAGAGAGGAAAGGGGACCATCTGAAGTTCTAGAGGAGAACTTTTAGCTTGTTTTCTGCAAAATGTATTCTGCTAGCTGAATGCGGCAAAGAAATAGAAACTACTTTATCTACTGGAATGAAGACAATCGAGATAAAAGCTCTTACCAAGAGAGGCCGAGGATTTCCCATCTGCAGTCCTGTGGAATTGGTTCCCAAATAATAAATATACAGAACTGATTGTTCTATTACTTCCAGCAGCACAGGTTCAGATAGGCTCCTGGTAAATGGGTTTTTGGACACACAGCTAAATAAAATAAATGCCTTTTTTTAGCAGGGAACAGCTGGTCTACCCTGTTGGTCTTATCCACAGCAACACTACCATGGGGCAGGCACTTAAGCTAACTTGAGCTGTTGTCATTGTTCATTGCTGTCCAGTTCATTCTGACTCCTGTTCATTCTGACCCATGCATCTGAGCAGAACCACTCTGCAAGGTTTTAAGACCATGACGTTTTGGAAGCAGGAGACCAGGCCAGTCTTCTGAGGCGTTTCTGCATGGGTTCAAACAACCAACATCAAGCACTTAACCACTTGCACCACCCAGGAATTCCTAAACTTAGATTGTTCTTGGTGTTATACTGCAGTCAAGTCAGTTCTAACTCATAGCAAGCATGCATTGGTTTTCTGAGAAGCAGCTAGTGGGTTTGAACTTCCAACTTTTTGGCTAGCAGTCCAGTGCTTAAGCTACAGTGCCACACCAGGACTTAAACTATTGTTGTTGTTAAGTGCCCTTGAGTCAGTTCCAACTCTTAGTGGCCCTATGCACAATAGAACACAACAGTGCCCAGTCCTACGCCATACTCACAATCTTTATTGAGCTTGAGCCCATAGCTGTTATGGGTTCTCATTGGAGGTCTTCCTCTTTTGTACTGACCCTCCACATTAACTAGCATGATGTCCTTCTCCAGGCACTCGTCCCTCCTGACAATATAGTATAACCAAAGTATGAGAGATGAAGTCTGTCCATCCTGGTTTCTAAAGCGCCTTCTGGTTGTACTTCTTCCAACATGGATTTGTTTGTTCTTCTAGAAGTCCATGGTACTTTTAATATTCTTCTCCAACACCGTAACACAAATGCATTTTACAGGTATTAAGGGTCTCAAAAACAAATGGCTAAGGCAAACTGAAATTCGTAACACTCAACTTATTCTCAAAATCTGAAAGTCTAGTTCCATCTTCTGATCTTTGGGCCTACACTTGGCACTGTCCTTTGCTCATTCTTATTTCTTATTCCACAGATACTTCAAACTCAGCTTGCCCCCAAATTGAAGTTATACTGCATTTCTCAAACCTGCTCTGCAAGCCCTATTTCCTTTATAAAAACTGGCTCTCAAGAAAATTAGTTGAAAACTTAAGACCCTCTTACTTAATCTCCTTTATCTCCTCCCCAACTCTTTGATTATATGATTATTAGCCAAGTCTCCTGGCTTTGTGATTATTACATATCCCAGTCCCCTCCAGCCCATAATTATTCTCTCGACTGGATCTCTGGACCTCACATTTTTTATTACGCTTCTCAACTTAATAGCCTAGCAATCCCCTAACATCTACCACTTTGATTTCACCCTATTCTCTAGACTGCCACCATTTATATTTATACATATAAATGAAACATCTCTGGTGGTGTTGTTAAGTGCTGTTGAGTCAGCTCCGACTCCTAGGGACCTGGATAGGGTTTTCCAAGGCTTTAAATCTTTGCTGGAGCAGAAAGCCTAATCTTTCTCATGTGGAGCGGCTGGCAGACTCAAACTGTTGACCTTGTGATTTGCAGTCACTGCTTATCATTTGGAGTGAGTGTACTCCCTTATATATACATATATACACACAT
>NW_006408552.1:8204118-8266932 GCF_000296735.1 Chrysochloris asiatica | reverse complement strand
ATACACACATACATACATATACATATATACACACATACATACATATACATATATACACACATATATACATTTTTGCGGAACAATATGGTGCTGTAAGGACTCCTGGTGTGACACTGTTAAGATCAGCACTGGACTGCGAACCTCAAAGTTGGCAGTTCAGACCCACCAGCTGCTCCTAAGGAACCCTATATAAGGTCGCTATGAGTCAGATCTGACTCTATGGCACTCAGAAACACAATAATATGGTGCTATAGGTTAAGTACTAGACTGTCAACCATGGGTCTGCCAGTTCAAACTCACTAGCCACTCTAGTAAGCCCTATACAGGATCACTGATTCAGAACTGACTCTCTACGGTACTTAACAACAACAACAACAACATACACTACACCATTCACCAGCTCAATATTTTTCACATGGAGTCCTAGTGTGACGCGATAGGATAAGCACTGGAGTACTAACCACAAGGTCGGGAGTTCAAACTCACCAATTGCTCCTTGGAAACTGTATGCAGGGTGGCTCTGGGTCGAAACAAACTCACTGGCACTAAACCACATCGACTGAATGACACCCATCATAGTGTGCAGCCATCACCAATCTGCTGCCAGACTCCCTCTCCTTATAAACAGAAACTCAATGATTCCTAAGCCACCATTGTTCAGAGAGATGCTGCTTTAAAACTAATGTCAAAGGGCTACACATCTGATTCCCTGCTACCTGGAGTCTTTAATATGAGGCCCACCTTAGGGACTGCACGCTCATTTCAAACGACTTCGCTTGTACCTTGGACACCAGCATGTCACAGCTTCTGGCTCACAGGACTTTCTCCCAAAACATGTTCCCAGAAATCTCCTCCTTCCACTTTGTTTCCAAAGTCCTTTATGCATACAGTTAGTAAGGCTCTGGCGGTGCAACACAAGCACTTCTTAAATCCACCCAGCTGTTCAGTGGGAGAAAAACCTGGTGATCTGTTCTGCTCAAGACGACAGCCTAGGAAACCTTACAGAGCAGCTCTCCTGTATCACAATGGGGTCGCTGTGAGTCGGAATTGAGTTGATGGCACCCAACATTAGAATCCTGGTAATGTGATTTCTTTGTGTATCTTTCTACCTATAGAGACCAGGACAAGGATTGTTCTTGGGCATCTTTAGTAGTTGTTCAACAAATGTGTCTTGCTGAAAGAACAGGAAGAGAAGTTCAGGGTTCATAAATTTTCCTGAGCCAATAGAACTCTAACGCTTCCTTTCAAAACGTCAAAGTCTCCAAATCTCAAAAAATGACTCACACCACGCAGAAGGTAGGTAACAGGCCCTCAGGCACAGCAGCTGGGGGCACTGGCAAGCAAAGCTGGGCAAGAGCCAAGCACCACAGAGTGGCTGCATTTGTCTTGCTGAGGGGTGGCACTGACAGCATTTGTCAAGATGCGAATGAACAGAGGAGCTCAGAACCAAGCCGAGCTGTAACATGATGCACCAGTATCTGGTTGGAGTGTGAACAAGGTGGGCTTTCTTCCTCTAGTACACTGTGGGCACCAGGCCAAACACACACAGTGTTTGCTATTTTTGCAAGTCTAATAGGGTCTGCTGAGGGGAGGGGCAGGAGATCAGCAGTTCATAATGACTCTCATTATGTCTGGTGCATTTTGAGCCAAGATTAGACACTAGACAATCCTCTGTCTGGTGTCAAGGGCTTTCTACTGCCCTTTCATCAGGATAATTCCACTTTAAGCTAATTTAGGTTTCATATGACCCAACCTGAGCCCTGGCATGGTGCTGCAGGATAAGAATTGGACTGGTAACCACAAGGTAGACAGTTTGAACACACCCACCGGCTGCTCTTGGAAACCCTATAGAGCGATGCTGTGAGTCAGAACCCACTTGACAGCATACAACAAAAACAACAATGACTCAACTTAAGCAAACTTTTACATTTCACTCCTTTCAGCCCAGAAAAAGAGATCATCACGTGCTCCAAACAGAAGACAGGCCCTTGAGTGCCGTGATTGTGTCTGAGACACAGGAGCTGTGGGAAGGGAACAAGTCAACATCAGAATTGTGAACTCTCTAAATTAGAGCACCCTGTGTCAGCTTCCTGTGGGAAAAGTACTTTCTGCCCTTGTCACCTTCACATTTATCTCTACAGATTAGAGTCCTTGCAACCTGAAACCAGAGAAATGGTTTTCTGAGAAAAATCTGAGCCTGTAAATTCTCACTGAAATCAACAAGGCTCCAAGAGTTTCAGTCCAGCATAAAGACTAGATGCTAAAGTTCAATGTGTTTTTTTTGTTTTGTTTTGTTTTGTTTCCTTTTTAGTATAAACAACAAAAATTGCAAACCTCAAGGCTAGACTTCTAAGGCGCTCTGGTGGCTCTATGGGATAAGCATTGGGATGCTAACCACAAAGCTGGCAGTTCAAACCTAACAAAAGCTCCATGGGAGAAAGATGAGGTTACATGCTCCAGTAAAGAACTCTAGGCTTGGAAACCCAAAGGAGCAATTCTATTCCCTCCTAAAGGATCACTAAGAGTTGGAATGAACTAGACAGCAGTGGGGTTAGGTGAGACTTCTCCAGCCAAATCAGAGAGCGACACAAACCAGTGCAGGCTTTTAACAGTTGCAATGTGGTGGAATAAAAACTGCATTTTCATGCGGTGATTGCGAGTTTTAGTCTTAAAAGTCTGGAAGAGGTTTTGTGATAATACAGAGGGAAAGGAACCAAGGTTTCAAGGAAACAGAGCTGGGACAGTTGCTGAGAAAGGACATGAGGAACAGATAATAAAAAATGTCCACAATTCTTCCCTACTGTTTTGAATTTAAAAATCTATAATCAACATTGCCTGCCATCATCCATGAATGTTAATGCACGTTGTTTGTATTCAGAAAAAAAACAAAAACAGCAAACTCATAGGTTAACAATTCATAGAAATTCCATATCCTGATAAGGATTATAAAAAGAAAACCAAACAAACCCAATAATGATGAACGATTACACAAGAATGGTAGCATGGGGGTCAGCAACTCGACACTATCAACAGTTCTGCAGAAGACCGAGGGGCCTTTCTGCTCCCGTAAAGATGTGCAGCCTTGGAAACCCGGGGCAGGGTGGCTAAGAGTCAAAACCGACTCTGCACGAACCACTACCACCGCTGTTAAGTAAGAAAGGCCACGCATCAAGAGTCAAAGCCCTACTGTATGAAGATGAGGAAGTAATTGTTGTTGTGTGGTTCAGTAGATTCTCAACTTACAGCAACTGCATGTGACAGAGCAGAACTTCCCAACAAGGTTTTGTAAATTGTCATCTTACAGGGCTGTAGGATAAGCACTGTACTGCTAACTGCACAGAAGTCAGTTCAAACCCACCAGTTGCTCTTCAAAAACCCTATATAGGCTCGCTATGAGTTGTAGCCAACTGGTTACAGTCATTGACAGTCTTTATTGGAAAGGATCGTCAAGTCTTTTTCCTACAGAGATGATGGGTGGGTTTGAATGGCCAACCTTTTAGTCAGTGGCCGAGCGCTTAATCATTGTGCATGAGGGATCCTTGCAATAACCCCAGAAAGACGAATCTACTACCTACACAAGGTATGTATATGTGCATATGATGTGGTGTGACTTGGATGGGCAGCTGTCTGCGAACACACATGTGCTTATGTAAACTTATACAACAGTATTTGGACTAATGCTTTAAAGTAGCATTTAATGTATGAAATTTTTCAAATAAACTTTTTATTGAAGAAAAATATACACACAGAAAAAAATGCACATACAAGTACAATGGATGTATAAGTATGCTTTGGACACACTTTTGTAGCTAGTACTCAGATCAAGAAATAGAATCTACTAGTACCTCTGATTACAGTATCAAATATACACCATATTACTAAACAGGGGTAAAATGTGGCGAGAAATCCTGCCCGTACTTCTCTTGGAATCCTCGCCAGTCAATTTGGTTGATTTTACTTAACAGACTTCTATTCTGGAAGCCAATCATCATTTTGCCTTAGGAACAGCTGTAGATTTTTAGGAAGAATCAAGTTCTCAAGGGTACCTCAAAAATCACTAATGTAAAGCTGCTAAGAAGATCTAGCAGAACAGTGGGTTACAAGTTGGGCTGCTCACTGCAAGGTCAGCAGTTCAAATCTGCCAGCTGCTCTGCATGAAAAAGGTGAGGCTTTCTGCTCCTGTGAAGAGTTACATCCTCAGAAACCCTATACAGGGTCACTGTGAGTCGGAACCGACTCCATGGCACATAACCACCATCACAGATCCATAAATTTGGACTCAAACTGAACAACTATTTGGTCTAACTCACTCATTTTACTGAAATAGAATCTGAGGCCCCAGAGCAAAGCCAACACCTGCAGCTAAACCATACAACACATCCATGTGAATTATCGTCAAGATTCTAGGTGTGTGCTCTAAAGAGCCATAAAAATCCTAAAATAGCTCTAGGCTTCTAATCTACAACACTCCAATATTCTAATGAAAATCCACCAGGAATGCCCATCAGTAAGTCTACCTTCCTCCTTCCTAAAGGGATTTTGCATTTGTGCTTACCCTCCTTTCTGCTTTGTTCGCCTCCTCACCTCTTGGTGCTCTCCTGAAATGGGATTCCAGTATTCAAAACACGCAAAAAGAAACGAACCTCCCCCTAAGTCTCTAAAAGCATCCCCAGCTGGTATGATTTACTCAGGAAAATAAGGAGGAGGAGGAGGTTTTCAGCAACAAAGGACAGCAAAGCATTTTTCCTTTCAGGCTGCAGAGGGAGCCAGAGGCATGCAATGTGAGCAAGTTGTGTTCCCAGAACTGCGGGAATCCAATGATAGAGAAACATTGAAGTGCTCACACACAACGACCACACACATAGCCAGCGCTCACACACACTCCTCCAGACCTTGGGGCAGGGGCGATTCGGAAACAATACTTTGTGGGTTCAAAGAAGAAATATCATACCATGTATTTGTTGAGGAGGAAATGATGTTGTTCTATGAAGTGAGAAGATGATTCATTAAAACACGAGTCATCGATTCTGAGAACCCAAGTCAAGGACAAATGGCCACCACTCAGTGAGGCGGCAGGTCCTCTTTCTGACCAGAGGCTAAGCCTTCAGCTTCATGTGCTCTTCAGGCATTTATTTTTCTGGAAACAGTTTAATAGAAGCTGACATTTTGTGCACTGGGTCAGGGCACAGATGGGGAGGAGGAGTAGGTGGAGAAAGAGAAGGGGGGAAAATGAGTCACAAAAATCGGACTGACAAGACAAAGAAGGAAGAAACAGAGCCCTGATTACTCCCTGCTACGTCAGGGATGCGACCACAGGTCACAATGAGAGATCCACTAAGCCTCCAACAAGATTCTCTGGTTAGAGTGAAATGCCACAATGACTACCAACCCAAACCAAACCAAACCCACTGCCATCAAGCCGATTCCAACTCACTGTGCTCCTACAGGGCAGGGTAGAACTGCCTCCATAGGATTTGCAAGGCTGGAATCAATAGGGCACCAGACTGCCACATTTTTTTCTTCCCTTGGTGGGTTCAAACTGCCATCCATTCGGCTGCGATCTTAACCACTGTGCCACCAAGGGCTCCTTACAGCAGAATACAGCACAGTGGAAAAGACAGGCATTTTCATCAGTGGCAAAACAACAGTTAACTAGTAATTCCAAGCAATAAAGAGCTCATTCCCTGACAGCTCTTTCAAAACACGCCAAAGAGACATAATAACAAGGTGCAATGATGTAGATGTGGTTTATACTATAATGGAAAGACAGTTACGATTCTCTAAGCTGCAGACATTCTACATAAAACCTTAACAACATACCAGCCCTCAAGCACTAGTCTACTCCGTCCAAATCAGCCAACATTAATGCAGTGCCATAGGTACTGTATATGGAGTCCTGGTGTGGCGCTGTGGGTTAATGTGCCAGACTGCAGAGTCATTTGAACTGCAAGGTCGGCAGTTCAGGCTCACCAGCCGCTCCTCGAAAACGCTATACAGGTTCGCTATGGGTAGGAACTGACTCGATGGCACTTAACAATAAAAAGAAGAAGAGGTACTGTATGAGCTTCTAGAGGTGTAAGAATGATAAGGCAGGTTTCACACAGTACATGAAATGGGTGGGGCGGGGCAGGAAGCCAAAAGAGGAAAATGCTAAAACATGAGGGGGCTTGGTAGGGTGTTGCTAGGAGCAAACTGAGTCAGGGGCGTTACAGTTCAGCCTGGAAAACTCACCCCCAGGAATGTCATTTTCTGTAAAATACCTACACAACTATAAAACATAACAGCAAACATGTTGCCTCTGAGCCAAAAGTGGCTGTTGGGCTCGAACTGCCACTTTGTGGTTAGCAGCCCAGTGCATAACATACTGTGCCACCAAGGCTCTTTTCTGTAAATTATGTGAGAACCTAGCCTAAGTGAAGAACAAACACAGCATCAAGAAGGCACCTGACAACCTGGGATGTGCAGATGACGGAGCCATGCTTGCTGAAAGAGGGCTTATTCATCATTTGGATCTGATGAAGATCCAAGACTACAGCTTTCGGTATGGATTACAGCTGACTATAAAGACAACAAATGAACCAATAAACACCATCATGATCAATGGAGAAAACACTGACGTCTTTGTAAGGATTTCAATTTACTTTGATCCACAATCAATGCCCACGGAAGTAGCAATCAAGAAATCAGACAATGTGTTGCATTGGGTAAATTCTGCTGCAACAGTCTCTTTAAAGTATTGAAAGGAATTCCTCTTTAAGGAATAAGCAGTGCCGGATCCAAGCCATTATATTTTCAAGCACCTCACAAGCATGCAAAAAGTGGACAATGAATAAAAAAGATAGAAGACGAATTGCTGTATCTGCATTGTAGTATTGGTGAAGAAGACTGAACATACCATGGACTTCCAAAAGATTGAACAGATCTGTCTTGGTATTTAAAAGCGGGACTCGCCCAGTGGGTATAATAATGGGCTCAAATACAGCAATAGTTATGAGGATGGTGCAAGACTGGGCAATGTTTCATTCTATTGTGAGTTGGGATCAACTGACATCACTTCACAGCATCAAACAGCAAAAGGATTCTTTAGAAGCACATTGCCGAGCATTCATCAAGAACTATGCTAAGTGCCTGTACCTGTGAGTAAGATTGGGAAACTCTTAATTCACTTGGAATTAGACAGAATACTCAGGAAGACCTGGCAAGAAATGTGGGAAATATGAGCCCTAGAGTAAGAACTGCTCCAGATTTCCCTAACAAGGCATAAAAGAAAGCCTCAAAAGGATCAAATTATACCCCGAAAAGTTAACTACACCCAAGAACAAAGATCAAAAAGACTTACAGAAATAGAAAATATATCTACTATCCAACAAGGTCAAATTCACAATTACTGACACGACTAGGCAAACAAAAAGGCAAAAAGACCTGACCCATCTTGAGGAGAACAATCAATTCATTAAAATCTACCCACAACTGACACAGAGGTTAAAAATTAGTCAACGCAGACATGAGAACAGCTATTGTATTGTTCTTCCATAGGTCAAATCGTTCAGTAGAGACATGGAAGATACAAATGTGCTTTCAAATCAAACTTCTAAAAAGGAAACTCCAATCTGATTAGAAAATTACACTAAATGGAACAAAAGACAGATTGAACATAGAGGAAAAGGTATAGAATGTGAAGACTTAACAACAACAACTTATTGAAAACGAAATACAAAGAGAAAACAGAATGAAGAAACATGAAAATATCATCAGTGAACTGTGGGCAAACTGAGTTACTACGTTCTAGAAGGAGCCTGGTGTGACACTGTGGGTTAATGTGCTGGACTACAAAGTTGATTTGAACTACAAGGTCAGTGGTTCAAGCTCACCAACTGCTCCTCAGAAATCCTATACAGGGACTTTCCTTATGGGTCAGGAACAACAACAACAACGAGTCATTTGAAAGGAGAGGGAACAAGGAAGAAAATCAACAAAAAAACCTGAAGACCTCTTTTGCTAATTTGATGGAAACCATGAATCACAGATCTAAGATTGTCAATAAACTCCAAGCACAAGAAACGTAATGAAAAGTACACTGAAGTCATCAGGCATTCAAAAACCATTGATAAGAAAACCAATCAACAAAGCAGCCAGAGAAAAGGCGTGAGAAACAGTGAGCACAGACTGTGTGTGTGTGTGTGTGTGTGTGTGTGTGTGTGTGTGTGTAACGAAAGACAAAAACTGCACCTAGAATACGACACTCAGAAAACCAGAACACTTTCCAAAGACAGACTAAAGAGGTTTTCAGATACAGAAAAGTTGAAAGATTTCATCACCAGCAGAGTCCCACCTCAACAAGGCCAAAGGAACATGGCAAGAGATGCAAATCAGCTCCACCCAAAGGACTGAACCCCATTGGGTGGATTCTATTCATTCCTTAGTCACATAAAATGACAAAGGACATCAGAAATGGTGACCACTTGGGAAACTATAGATTTGTTTTCTTATTTTTTAATTCTCTTTTAAAGCTAATTGACTGTTTAACCAAAAATAATATCAATATGTTGTGGCATTTAAAATATCTTAAAAAATAAAATCGGTGACAGAAATAGCACAGAGGCTGCTAAGAAATGGAAGTATATTACATTATTATTATGATGTGACATAGTACCACCTGAAGATAGACAGACTGTGATACGTTAAAGAATGTTGTTGTTTAAGTGCTACTGAGTAGGTTCAACTCATAATGACCCTGTATAGGGTTTCTAAGGAGTAGATGGTAGGTTTGAACTGCTGACCTTGTGGTTTGCAGCCCAGTGCCCATCCTACAGAGCTAGTATTAACTCTAAAGAAAGAAAGATTATGGTTAATAAGCCAGCAAAGGAAGTCAAACAGAATCTTTTTAAATGCCTATCAATACAGAAGAATGCAGAAAAAGAAGAAAAAGGAAGTAACAGATCTGATAGATAACAAAGAACATGATAAATCTAATCTAGCTGTATTAATAACCTTATTAAATGCAAATGGATTCCACACCCCCAAATAGAAGGTAGAGATTATCATATGAGATTAAAAAAATCAAGACCCATCTACATGTAGCTTACAAAAACGCACATTAAATATAAAGACATAAATATATTAAATGCAAATGGCTGGAAAAAAGATAAATCAGTCCAATGTTACTCAAAAGCAAATTAAGGTAGAAATATTAGCATCAGACAAAGTAGATTTCAGAGCAAATTCTATTAACCGAGATCCAGAAGGTCATTTCATAATAATAAAGTAATCACTCAATCAAGACAACATAACAATTTTAAATGTTTATGCACATAACAAAGCTTCAAATTACTGACAGAACAAGGAGAAACAGACAAAATTACAACTACAGTCAGAGATTTCAATATCTCTCACTTAACAGAGCAAGTAGGAAAACATCAGCAAGATATAGTAGAATTGAACTATGAGCAACACTTCAGCCAACAGCAGCAGAAACTGGTTCTCCAACCAGTAACACTGATATCCTTCCAGTCAGTCTGAACAGAGGATATAAAAAAATAGAGAAGACACAGTCAGAGAGAGAGAGAGAAGCAAATTCCAAAAAGGATAAAGATTCTACAGATATTAAGGAGTAAGAAAATCCTATCTGAGAAACTTTACGCCTATAAATGCAATAAATGGACACAGCCCTTGAAAGACACAAATTGCTGACATTCACTCAAAAAGCAATAGATACCCATCTGTGTCTCCTTTCATCAGCTCCGCCCAGACAGATTGAATAGTACCTTCTGGAGATTCTGCCTTCTGCCATGCTCCCTAGGCACCAGGTTCCCTCTTGAAAGCTTGTAAGCCAGTCACTTCTTGCCTTTGTAGTCCCCCCCTCCCCATTTGAGTGTTCAATGCCCAAGGTGCCCTTCTCCATCCACTCTGTTTGTGTGGGGTGTGTGTGAATGTTTCTTGCTGTGAGGATTTGTTCCCTCTTTTGAGTTGCTGCTCCATAGGTATAGGTCAAGTTCATCAGACTGTATAATGCTTATCAGGACGGATTATGAGGGTTGGAAATGCAAAGGTAGAAGTTTTGTAACAAGGAAGGGAGTGATTGATTCTCAAGGATAGGAGCTGAGGCCTCTGGGACCATCAATGGAGAAGAGCCAAGAGCGGGACCCTACCCAGAGAAACAGAGATGCCTGAGATGGAGACAGAGATGATGATGTGGAGTAATAAAATGACTGGGGACTTTGGACCTAGAGAGGGAAAGGGACTGTGGGCTGAAAACTGGGGGGAGGAGGGGGAAGTGTAGGGAGCGGGTTTCTGGGATATATCCTTTGGGTGGTTGAGGATGCATGGAGGGGATTGGAACCATGGCAGTGAGATGATATACGATGGAATGAATGTAAAACTAAAGTTCTCCCATGTAAACTATCATATAATTTACAATAAAACATTAAAAAAATAAAAGCAATATATAATCTGAGTAAGTCCAGTATCTACTGAAGAAATTGAATAATTTAAAAATCTTCCCATAAAGAAAACTCTAAACTCAGATGACTACTTCAATAAATTCTAAGAACATCTAAAGAATTAATAACAGTTTTATGCAAACTCTCTCGGAACATGAAGAGAAGACAATGTTTCCTTACATATCCCATGAAGCCAGTATTACCTTGCCAACAAAACTTAAACCAGGATATCATAAAAGACAACTGCAGACGAATTTCCTTCTTAAGACTGGATGTGAATATTCAAAATCAGTTTAGCAAATCAAATTCAGCACTGTATTTTAAAAATTAATACACCACAGCCACATGGGGCTTATCTCAAGAATGCAAGGTTGGTTTAACATTCAAAAATTAACCAATATAATTCACCATTCTCAACCTGGTGAAGTACCAACATTTAACATCATAATCAGTGGGGAAGGATTGGACACAGTGACGTCTGCTGCTCTCACTGTTTCTAATAGACATTATGGTCATGGTTCTAGCCACTGCAATCAAACATGAAATAGACGACTTTCCGATTAGAAAGGAAAACAGTCTTTATTTACATCAAAAGAATGGACTAAAAAGGTTACAAATAGAATTAACAGACGGGGGAAAAATTAATCAATGATATACGTAATCTCTGGAATTTACAGAAAATTTGAACTCCTTAGTAAGAAAAATATAAATAATCTGATTTTTAAATGGGCAGAGGATATGAGCAGACACTTTGCCAAAGGAGACATTCAGGTGGCCAACAAACATAAGAAATGGATCATTAGCTCTTTGAGATGCAAATCAAAGTGACAAGGAGCTATAATTTTCTCCAACATTAACAGCAAAGTTCAAAAAACGCCAAAACAATAATTAGTGGCTAGGATATGGAGAGACTGGAACCCTGGTACACTGCTGACAGGACCGTGAAATGTTGCAATCACTCTGGAAAACAATATGGCACTTCCTTACTAAATTGGAAATAGAAATACCATATGGCCCAACAATCCCTCTATATATCCTAGCTAATTAAGAGTCACAACAAGAATAATAAATCAACACTAGATGGAAGCTACCATAGAGAATCTTCAAGATGCTGAACCAAGTCAACTGAAAGATGATACAGTGCCGTCCATCCAATAGGACCCATATCCTTCTACACAACTATCTCCACACGCCTGGGATTAACCAGATTATGTTCTAATAAAATGTATCCACTCTGTATGTAATCAGCCTTCATGAAGGAGTAGGAAAATTTGTCAGGAAAGCAGAGTTTTTTCCAGCACATTCCAACTCATATGCACAACCACATGAAACACTGCCCGTCCCGCACCATCCTCACAATTGATGACATGTTTGAGCCAACTGTTGCTGCCACTATATCAATCCATCTCAAAGGGGTCTTCCTCTTTTTCAGGAGCCTAGGAAATCAATTTACCATCAGAGTCTCAATTAAATCAGGAGTTTCGAAGCTGGTCACATCCAAACATCACCCAGAGAAGGGAAACACTTTTGGATCCTTTAAGAGCACGACTGTAGCTTTGTTTCCAATACTGCACAAAACCCCAGTTGCTGTCACATGAGTTCCAATTCATGGCCATCTCTTGTATGCCAGAGCAGAACTGTGCTCCAGAGGGTTTTCAACACCTCATCTTTCAGAAACCCATCACCATGCCTTTCTTCCAGATGCCTCTGGGCACACTCGAACTACCTACCTTTGTTAGTAGCCAAGTGCATTAACCATTTGCAGTCAAACTCTGTCAATACTGTACACAGCAAGGTCTGTGTAGTAAAAGTGCTAAGAAAGAAGACATTTCAACAAATTTCAGGGAATCTGAGTTTATGGTACCCGAAGTAAAGCCAGATGCTACTTGCATTATCAGATGCAAAAACATCTTTGAAACAGTCAAATAAAGAATCAACTTACGCTGAGGGAGAACTAATAATACTGCAAATAGACTGAAATGGCCTCCGTGGAGCTCTCTGGGGTTATTGTTTTAGGCTAGGTGGGTTCCCATATCAGAGTGAACCTTACACACAATAAACAAAAAAATGCCCGGCCGTCCACCAGCCTCACAATTGTTACAACTGCTCTCATTGCTGCTGTCACTGTGCCAACCTATCTCACTGGGGGTCTTCCTCTGTTTTTCTGACCCTCCATTTTACTAAGCATGATGTCCTTCTCCAGGAACTAGTCCCTCCTGATAACACGTATAAGAGACGAAATCTCACCATCCTGACTTCTAAGGAACATTGTGGCTGTACTTTTTCTAACACGGTTAGTTAGCTATAGGTTCAAGCCCAAGATTCAGGGAGACTGAGTGAATTAAATCCTGGTGTGGCACTGTTGGATAAGTGGTTTGAACCACAAGGTTAGCAGTTCAAACTCACAAGTTGCTCCTCAGAAAGCCTATTCAGGGTCGCTCTGAGTTGGAACACACTCAATGGTACTTTGAATGAAGTCAAATGCGATATGTTAGAATTGAACAAATACTAGGTGGCCTACAGTATGTACTTCAAACAGCCTGGATGTCAGTCAAGCCTTCCAAACCTTGATGTTATCCATAAGACCCAGGAAGGCTGTTTTACATGTCTTAAATCTTTCCCTACTGTCCAGAGCAAGTTTTCCATGACACATTTCTCCAGATCATCACAATGTATCCTGCTTTTGAATGTTTGGCCTTAATCTCAGTCAGAAATGTCCATGATTCACACATGTCCAAGAGAGACTAAGTCAAGAAGGCAGTGTATGTGTTTATTCTGATTAGAAAGAATTCTCACATAGTAACAGTATGATAACAAGTCACACACAACGTCCACCTCTTTATCGCAAAGCCATAGGGAGACCTTAATGGTAGCAGCTCATAAATCCTAGCCTAAGATCACAAATACAGCTGTAAGGAAATACTCCCAAGAAAAATATATGGCATTATAAAAACCACAAGGGACATTAGGAAGAAACTAAGGGCAGATCTATCATTCAACCATTTTTCAAAAGGGTATTTTTCACAGTTTATTTACTTTAAGCTGTTCCAAAGTAATTAGGTTGCCCAGAGGAAGAGGCCTTGGCAAAAAGGGACCATCTCTTATATTCCTCTTAATGTCTTCCTGAGTGCCAACGGGATTTGGGGCATATAGAAAACACAAAGCATTATTTATTGAGTTCACTTGAAAGATCGATAAAGTCTCTCCTCTCCCCTGATTATTAAAACAGTCATAATAAGGAGATGCCAATTCTTATCAATGTCATTCACTCTCTATAAATGGGGCTGTAGTTGTTGTTAAGTGTTGTCGAGTCAGTTCCGACTCATAGCGATCCTACATAAATTTCTGAGGAGCAGCTGGTGGGGCTGAACTGCCGACCTTTTGGTTTACAGTCCAGTGCTATCGACTGTGCCACACGAGAAGTCCGTAAATGGGGTGCAGGGAGTGATTTCACAGACTTCTTCTATAACACATGGATGGATGCACAGAACCTGAAATTTGCTGTCTGAAAATTCAGTAACAACAAAAGTGAAAACTAACATGGACCAGGGTCTAGGAACACTGGATCAGTGGGTAAGTATTTTAAAACTCAGAAGCAATTTCATTAAGTTTCTTACCATAAATTATTCACCAATTATGATATTTCCATGATTTCAATTTGAAAGACCTAAAATTACAATTTTTAGCTCTCTGTCACAGGTATGGCCTCCAAAGAGGTCCCATCGTCTCATATGAATCTCTTCTCAGCAAAAGGCTTTTATCATCTACTAAAAATAGCACGCATGAGCCCACTCCACTTAACAGTTTCTAATCTAATACCCACTGGTATCTACAGCAGTCTAATAAGCACATGCACGTGACAACTGTAACAAAGTGAACCATTCCTGAACAGCAGAAACTCTGAAGTGTTGTTCTTTGTATTTTACTACACATTTCACTGCAGGTTCATCTAAAAGATTACTACTATCAAACTCCAGGTGATTCATGTTTGTACACTCTACTTTTTAACACGTTAAGGGTCAAAGGAAATTCTGAGAATTCCAGCACTGGAATTTCTTCACACGTATCACAGATCCTGATGTTAAAAGACACATAACCTTTGCATTCTAGCTCAACCAGAGCAACTGAAGGTCAAAGAGGGGCAGTAACTTGGTGAAAGATAGAAAATACACCAGTAATGAGACAGAACCTGGAACCCAAGATTCCAGATCCCCGACTATTTCTCTGATAAGATGACCACCTAGCCTGAAAAACGCAACAGCAAATAGTGCCCTCCTTGGCTTTGCTGAACATATTCACAATTTTGTTATCTTCAGTGCTTAAGATAGCTCTGGAGTGAGTTCAGAATCAACGCCACTAAACAACGTAAAGATGGATTCCTCTTCACAGCAGTTGCCCATGTAACAACCAGGAGGAATAATTTTACTGTCCTGAAGGAAGATCCCCCCCAAACCGATCAAACAGGAACCTTGGCAGCATCTCTCTCACCAAAAGAGAAAAAGTACACAAGGAACCTAATCGATGTAATAGTGGTCAATGTATTTGCTTGCTTGTTTCCTACTCTGTGAGCATCCTTTATCTGGCTAACCAAGGAAGGATCACAATGCAGGAATATGAAAGCCCTTACTACCTCAGTCTTTCACCCTCAGCTGTATTTCTGCCCTAAGAGCGTCCTTACAAAAGGAATGTGGAAAATGGGTAGGAAAATAAGAATTAAACAAACAAACAGACAGCTCTTTACTGTGAATTGTGTGAAGGTTTACAGAACAAATCAGTTTTCCACTCAAAAATATATACACATTGTTTCATGTCATTGAACACAATCCTCTCCATGTAACAGCACATAACCCACTTCCTCCCTGCATTTCCTGTTTGCAATATTTCTTCTTTCTTAACCCTTCTGAACTTGTCTTTTGGTTAAAAAATGTGCTGCTGTTGTTGTTTAAAGCATGCTGTACTCTGTAAAAACAGTTGTCTATGCCGTTAAAAAAAAAAAGTCTCTAAAAGATGAACTATTTTGATGTGGAACTTGGGGAACAAATAGTAATAACAATATCTTGATGAAAAAAACTAACATTTTCCATCAAAACTTTGCAAACTGGATTGTAAAACTTGGACTAAGTAAAAGAACACGACATTAAAATCCCAGGATCCCAGCTCTAAGCACCATTTTCTAAAAACATTATGATCCTTCTTGCTTTCTGCTTTGACTCGCCAAGACAAAATATGGAATAATTGTGCCAGAGGAACTGTAATACTGTGAAGAATACCAAATGAGTCTTTCAGGACTTTTCTGGTCGATTTTGTAGGCACCTGACTGAAAAAGAGGCCAAGTATACATCCCATCTCAAACCACCACACAGTTTAACCAACTGACTGGTAATAGAAATGCCGCGGTGTTGGTGAAAGTTTTCATTTCAGTATTAACTGAGTGTAACTATGAGGTTTGGATGATGTCTAGTTTGACTTGGTTTGGGACACTCAAGTCATCATTCACACAGAAGCATAATTACCTCTTGCAGAAACCAAAAGCCACCCCCCAAAGAGCTCACTTCAGACAGTCCTTGTCTTATAAAGTCTACGCCTGGGCAGACACTTATATTTACAAATGCATTCTCTAATTCCAATCCCTCCTCTAACATATATATAGTATGTATTGTATGTCATGTGCCATGGAATCACTTCTGACTCACAGCGACCCGATACAGGGTTTCCGAGGCTGTAAATAAATCTTTACGGGCGCAGAAAGCCTCATCTTTCTCTTGCAGAACAGCTGTTAGTTTCGAACTGCTGACCTTAAGATTTGCAGCCCGATTCGTAACCACTACGCTACCATAGGTCCTTTAACATAGGAGCCCTTCAAACACCATCATCATGAAGAATTCCGGTATTTTGAGTGCATTTGGCTTATCCTCTCAACTTTGTTCCCATAGTGCTCCAAAACTTTCCGTCGTATCTTTTTCTTGTATTATACTACATCCAATAACACTGAAAATGTCAGGGGTTAAAAGCAACCTTTTCAAAATGTTAAGTTCCTTTAAGAGGTGAGATGCTCAATTTCTGACTTGGTAGGAAGAATGTTGTCTTCCAAATTTCTTGGCAGAGATGAGTGAGTGCCTCCTGTGCCGCCTCACTTTCTTGAAAGATTTCAATTTTTATTCCATCAATTCCTGGTGCCTTGTTCTTTGCCAATTCTTTCAATGCATTTTGGACTTCCTCCCTGAGTATCATTGGCTGTTGTTCATATGGTACCTCTTGAAATGGTTGAACATTAATTAACCATTTCCTTTTGGTACAATGACTCTGTGTATTCCTTCCATCTTTTCTTGATGCCCTCTGCATCATTCAATAATTTGCCGAGAGAATCTTTCAATAACGAAAGTCGAGGCTTGAATTTTTTCTTTAGTTCCCCCAGCTTGAGAAATGCTGACCGTGTTCTTCCCTTTTGGTTATCCAACTCTAAATCATTGCATATTTTATTATAGTATTTGGTTTTATCTTCTCGAGCTGATCTTTGAAATTTTCTGTTCAGCTCTTGGACCTCTTCAATTCTTCCATTTGCTTTAGCTTCTCTACGCTGGAGAGCAAGTTTCAGAGTCTCCTCTGAAATACATTTTGACCTTTTCCTTCTTTCTTGTGTTCTTAATGACTTTTTTGCTCTCTTCATGTATGATGTTCTTGATGTCATCCCACAACTCTTCTGGTCTTCGGTCTTTAGTGTTCAATGCATCAAATCTGTTCTTCAGATGATCTCTAAATTCAGGAGGGATAAATTCAAGGTCATATTTTGGCTCTCACAGACTTGTTTTAATTTTCTTCAGTTTCAGTTTGAATTTGCATATGAGTAATTGATGGTCTGTTCCACAGTCTGCCCCTGGCCTTATCTTCACTGATTGTAGAAGAATTGATGCCTTTGAGTTGTGGTGTTGGAGGAGAATACTGAAAGTGCCATGGACTGCCAAAAGAACCAATAGATCTGTTTTGGAAGAAGTGCAACCAGAATGCTCCTTGGAGACCAAGATGGCTAGGCTTCGTCTCTCATACTTTGGACACATTGTCCGGAGAGAACAGTCGCTAGAGAAAGATGTCATGCTGGGTAAAGTAGAGGGTCAGAGAAAAAGAGGAAGACCCCCAACGAGATGGATCAGCCAGGTGACATCATTGATGGCGTCAAGTGTGGTGGCGGTAGTGAGGTTGGCCCAGGATCGGACATTGTTTCGTTCTGTTGTGCATGGGGTCGCTATGAGTCGGTTCCAACTCGATGGCACCTGACAACAACAACAATAAGGAAGACTGTGCTTCTCACTTGTGACTAGGATGTGACTGAAGAAGACAGAGGGAACTCTCATCTTTATGAGTGGGATGAGTGGGGCGGGGGAGGTGAGCGTGGGAAGGTATGTGAGAATGGAGAATATGGCTGATGTGATGGGGCAATGGGGTCAGGGAGCACCAAAAAGAACATGGGAAAGTTCCTAAAGGTATTATTAACACATTATAATGATGTGTGGGCTCCTACTCCACACCAAGAAGTTAAAGTCTACCTGCAAGTCAAAAGAAAGTCAAGGCAAATGCTTCAAGCCTAGACTGTGATTCAATTTGCATTTAACAAGATTACATTATAAGGGATCTGGAGAAGGGACTGAAGACCAGTGAGAGTAGACACTGGAAAAGCCAAGTAAGAAGTTCTTACTGTAATCTAGCCCCAGGGAGGGTGGACTGCACTGCCTTCCTGCCTGCATGGGTGGAAAGTAATAGAAAGAGAGAAACAGGTAAGAAATACCAAGGACATGACGAGGACAGGGGACAGAGGAGACTAATGTCCAGGTCTCTAGCATGAGCAGATTTATGTCTTGGATGGAAGTTAAAGAGGAAGAACAAACGTGGCGCAACTAAAATGTTTCACCTGTTTATGGATGGTCTCAGAGGTAAAGAAAAAAAAAAAAAAAAGTTTGAGAATCAGCTAGGTTTATGAATTTGGAAGCTGGAAAGAAGAGGGAAAAAACATGTTTACACTGAAACTGTTTGTAGCTGGAATTCCAAAGAGGACTGAACTCACAGAATGTAGGTTGCAACAAGGCAGAGATAAGCGTCTTTGTTTGCTGATATATTCCAAACACCTAAAACTATCTGCACCTAAATACAGTTAATAAACATTAAATGTATGGCTGTCCAGATAGAATGAGTAGAGCAAGAAGACTGAAATTCATGGATTAAATTGCACTTTGAGAAATTCACCAGGAAACCACTGTTTATAGCACTGTTTCTTAAAAATGTACGATTTCTGAAACCAACAAAAGAAGCTGAAAAAAAAAAAAAAAAAACAAAAAAAACAAAGAGCAACCTCACTGCCATCAAGTTGGTCCTGGTTTTGTAGCAATCCTACGAAGTGTTTTCAACACTGTAAATCCTTACCAGGACAGGCTCATTTGCAGAGTAACTGCTGGGTTTGAACTGCCGACCGCACAGTTAGTAACACAACAGCTATCCAACAGCACCACCAGGGATGCTTCAAAGATTACAAATTATTTTTGGAAAAATAATAGTCACTTTCTAGTCAATTGGAAACGGCCCTATAATCTATCTCTGAGGTTACTTAATTGGTTCAAGCTCTTCTCAGTATTCTTACTATCAATCTGGGGCCTATATTTCCTCTTCAAATATTCATGTTTTGAAGTTCTACTGGGATTCAAAGTAATCTTCTACTTCCAAGTGAATAGAAATGCTAGGAGGTGATAAGGTATTTCTAGTTTCTGTTGTGTGGGGTCTAACATTAAAAAGAAAATAAAAGGTGTTTCATCTCTGAGCACAAATCCACAAGTTTCTAATACCAAGAATTTCATGACTTAATAGTTTACAATAGGGTCCGTGACCATAAGTAAGATATCAGTTCAAGAAAACAGGTAGGTCTTGGTCTCTGCTAAAGGAATCGGTAGTTCCTGAGGACAGTAGGCAATCAAATGTTCATACCAAAACAATTGGGCTTGAAGGAGTCAATAATCTGCAAATAATGAGGGAGGCAGGTAATTCCTTGGAAACTGCATCAGAGATAAGAAAAATGGAGAACCTTAAAGAACACTGGTTTGAACTACAAGGTCAGAGGTTCAAACTCACCAACCACTCCTTAGAAATCCTATACAGGGTCACCATGAGTTGGAACCAATTCAAGGACACATAACAGTAACAACAACAACAACAAGAGAACTGATAAAGAACTATAGGATAAGCAAAGAACCCACAAGGTCAGTTAGAACCACAAGGCTGGAAGTTTAAACTCACCAGTCGCTCCTCAGAAACCCTGTACTGTTTTTGTTTTTTGTTTTTTGTGTGTGTTTTGAAGTGCTGTCGAGTCATTTCCGACTCATATCCACTCTGTATAAGGTTTCTGAGGAGTTGCTTGTGGGTTTAAACACATCACCTTGCAGTTCAAATCGACACTGCAGTCTAGCACTTATCCTACAGTCCCATATTAGGACTCCTCAGAAACCCTATATAGGGCCTCTAATGAGTTGGAATCAACTAGAGGGCACTTAACAACAACACTGTTTCTAACAGTTACCTACACTGGTTAAGAAAGGACATCATTAGCCATAGTTCAGGTTAAAGGGGTGGGACAATGAGTGCCCAGAACAATGGCATGATGGGAAGAAGCCATTTGAAAGAATTCTGCATGTGTATCTGGAGGTATTCATTCTCTGGACAGCCAGCTATGTCTTCCTTTGAAAGGCACTTAACCCCCAGTCTCAGCCTCTCTTCTGCAGAGGTCAGAACTGCTGTAAAAGCTGTAAACCCTCAAGGCCGGAGCTGTCATTGTGCCCACCCTTCATGTTATTTCAGAGTCTTCTGTGAGGGTCTGCACACAAAGAGTGCTCAACAGATGTTTGCTGAATGAGCAAATGTGGGGAGAGTGAATTAATTGGGCCACTTTCAAAGGAAATAAAATTACACTGTTTTCTAAGGCCAAAACATTTTAGACAGAGGGCATGTAGGACAATAATTTTATAGTGCAAAGACATACTAGTCATGCTGTGGCACACACACACATATATGCCCCCCCACACACACATTTGCATGTGGAAGGAATTTCGGTCAATTTCACCTCCCTCCCTCCCACCTTATGCCCACTTAGTCTGTGCTGTTTGTCTGGGCTCTCTGGGATGCTCTCTGGTAAATGCATGGCTGGTAGCATCTCCGGGCCAACGTCCTGGCTGCCATCAGCAATAGGGTACAACACTGGGGAGATGGTGTGGACACTTTGCACAGGAGAATGGCAGCCACCAGCCAACAGAAGGACAGCGAGTTCTTGGAATAAAACGTTGCTCATCAGGATCTCACTGTGCATTTCATATCTCCAGAGAGGGCAACTAAAGGTCATACTGAATTCTGTGTGTGTGTGTGTGCATTGTGCTTTCCTGTACACAATTAAAGTTAGAATGCAACAAGAATATGCTAGCCCTTAGAAACATCCTGATTGTTCAAACCTTCAGTCATTCAACTTTCATTATCAATCATTGTACCCAGGCAAGATGCTACAAATACTGTCAGTGAGAAATGGCCAGGGTACCTTCCTTCAGGACAGTGGGGAATCTAGGAGAGGAGGGTCATTACAGAAAAGGAAAGTCTATACAAGATTATAAATTGTGCTGAGTGTTAAGAAGTGAAAATGGTGGGTACACAGGAGGAAGGCCCAAAGGCAGATTTGGATTAAGTAACAGCGTCAGGGAAAGCCATTGTGAAAACATGGCCTTTCAGCTGAGACCTAAAACAAGGTGCCCACCATAGAAAGAGCTGTGGAAGCAGATTTCATAGGGCCAGAATGGCCCCAAGGTAGAAAGGAAGTTGGCATATTTGAAGAAATAAAGCGAGGTCAGAAGGCTGGACGTAGTGAGCAAGAGAGTAGCAAGAGATGAAGCTGGAGAAGCAGTGCATTTGAGCAGCCAGTGCCACGGATCACAGGAATCCCACTGAGGGCTTCACCTCTGGGAACCATATGGATGATTCTGTGTTCTGAAAAGATGACTCACTGCTGTACCAGCAACACACTGAAAAGGGACAGAGACGGAAATGGGAAGCAGGAGAAGGACCACACAGCTCTGCAAGGGTCTGACAGCAGCGGGCCTGAAGGGTTTTGCTTCCTTGCATACACTACAGGAATCCTGAGGGTGCCGTGGTTTGTGGTTCAATGCTCAGCTGCTAACAAAAAGGTCAGGCGTTCAAACACACTGATTGCCCTGTGGAAGAAAGATGTGGCCGTCGGCTATCCTGAAGAATGCAGTCTTGGAAAGCCTATGGGGCAGGGCAGTTCACTTTGAATAGGAATGAATTCAACAGCAAAGGATTTGTGGACAACACAAACCTAGACACTTCAGTGCATGAGTCACAGGAAGAAAGTGAGTCCCCTGGGAACCTGGCATTTAGATCGGGAAAGGGATCCACAGACAACTTTAGCAGAATTTATGGTAGGAAAGGTCTGACAGTGAGTTATAGATAGTGACAGTCTGCTCCAGTTTTCTCGGAAGTTCTGACTGACGCCTACTGCCCCGAGGTAATTATTAAGAATGGTCCCGCTCACGCTCAGAAATGTCCTAGATTAGAGGGCAAGCTATATATGATCACCAGAGTTACAAGCAAAACATAATGGGAATTCTGAAGAAATTACAATTAATTCTGTGGAAAAGATCATAAAAGCTTCAAGAAAGAAGCAGATCTGAGCTAATCACTTCAGAAAGACTTATGGGACTGTTGAAGAAGGCTATTCCAAGCAAGGTCAGCAGTTTGAATCCACAGGAGAAAGATGAGAGACATTCTGCTCCCAGAAAGATCTTCAACCTCAGTTGCTATGACTCAGAACTGACTTGGTGGCACACAGCCACCTCCACTCCCAACCGAACAGTGTTAACTGCAGACACATAGTCGCATAACAGAACAGTATCACCCCTCGTACACCCAACATTTTCACTTCCTAACACTCAGCACAACTTATAATCTTACGTAGACTTTCCTTTTCTGCAATGTTCTCCTTCTGCTAGAGTGAAGCCCTCCTGAAGGAAGGAACCCTCCTATCCATTCCTCCATGACAGTGCTGGCCTTTGCCAAGTAGGAGCCACTATAGCAACAAGCTTAATGCTTACAGAGAGCAAGGAGTAGGTATTTCTGAGCTGGAAAGGCATACCGAGAAAAAGTGACTGAGGGCCTAAAATGTCCTGCTAAAGGGCCTAATCAAGAGTGTTTGGTAGTGGCAACCAGGAACCATCTAGTTTTTCTGGTCTCAGGCTACTGGAGACTCTATATAGTTCACGCAGTCTGCTGGACTAACGGTGTTCTTGAGACTTTAATTTTCTTCACTCTTGCTTGCTCCAGATTGGATGAGACCAATGGTTGTATCTTAGATGGCCTCTTACAAGCTTTTAAGACACTAGTTGTTACTCAGCTAAGAAGGCTGTGTAGATAGATCACTGTTCTTGTGGACTACGACTTGGGATTTCAGGAGGACCGCACGTCTGGTCTCCCAGTACCGTGGGAGGAATTCATGGTTACCCACTGTTACCGTCCTGCAAGCAACTGTGAAGTGGTTGAGTGTAGGTTTGCTAAACAAAAATTCATCTCAGGGTGTTCATTCTGTCTGGTTTTAAAAAGAAAAAATGTTGCCTTTTAAATTTGTGGAATCTAACCCCCAAATCCAAATAAACTATTTTATTAATATGAATGTTGAAACTTTTTAAGTAATGAAGCAAAAAGATCGTGGTCTTTATCCCCCACTGATATACTCACCTGGGCAATATTTTCTGATTTCATTCATACCTGCCCCCAATGTTGCCACAGATTATCGTTTTTTTGTAATTTGAAGAATTCCAAAAACTTGTAAACCTTAAGAACTCAGTACCATTCACTGTCTATAGATAGGTTTTACTACCTCCCTGTCTCCACTAAGGGAAAGAACAGAGGGGGGAAATCCAGCTAGCTTATTTATACAACACCATTCTGTTTTACCACCACACTCGTCTGTCAGGTTGTCGTACTGTGGTGGCTGCTGTGTTGCTGTGATGCTGGAAGCTACACTAAGGGGTATTTTAAATACCAGCAGGGCCACCCAGGGTGGACAGGTTTCAGATGAGTTTCCAGACAAAGACTAGGAAGAAAGAGCGACAAACTACAATTGAAGATTTAGTCACTAAAACCCTTCTGAACAGCAATGGAACACTGTCATATCGCACCAGAATACTGACTACTAGAACATGATGAAGACCACCAGAATACTGTCAGATACAGCACCAAAAGATGAGGCCCTCAGATAGGAACAGCTATAAGTGGAGGGTCAAAGGAAAAGAGAAGACACCCCGCCCCCCCCCCCGCCGCCCATGCGATGGAATGGCACAGTGGCAACATCAATGGGCTCAAGTGTAGCAGTAATTGTGAGGTGGGCGCAGCACTGGGCAGTGTGTCTTTCTTTTGTTCACAGGGTTGCTATGAGTCAGTACCAACTCGATGGCACCTAACAACAACAACAACAATGTTGTCTCAGAGATCAGGTCGATTAAAGGAAAGAATATAATATGGAAAAAACGTAATAAAATTATTCTCCCAGGGCCATCCTTATAAACACCTACAAAAAGCAGCCACTTCGACATTAGTTTTTGCAGTAAGTGCCTATAGAATATACAGAGGCATTTCTTTCCTGCCATTAGTATTTAGGAAAACACTGCAAGTAGGAAATATGCGTAACAGGATGGTCAATTGAGTGATAACGTGTTTTTAAATTTTTGAGATTCGTTGCAAATTTTGCCAACAAAATAGTGATTTCCTTTTCCTATTTTTCAACTAACTTCTATTGTGAATCAAGTGAAGGTTTACAAGCATATCAGTTTTCTGTTCAGTAATCCCCGTTCCTTGTGTTTCATGTCATGGATTGTAATCCCCACAACGTGTAACATCATGTATCTCACTTCCTCCCTGTGTTTCTGTTTCCATCCCTCCCTCCTTCTTTCCTAATATTTCTGAACTTTGTCCTTAGGCATCTGGGAAAGAGAGGGTGGGGAAAGATGCTGATGAGTGATAAGACTCAGTTGTGAATGCCAAGAGTTCATTGTGATTGTAAACACTTGGAACTTTTACGTGGGTATAAAATGAGCCAGCCCAGCAAGCTGTAGGAGACAGGGGAAATCTCACTACCGACAGTAAAAGAAAAACCGGGAATGGAGCATGTCCTTGAGAGCCCAGGAACCCAGTGCATTGAGCCTCCCTGATCCAGGGGACAGAGATGTGACAGCAAAGGAGTGGCAGTGGGAGAAGCCAGAGCCAGAGGACAAGACAGAGCACTGGACTGCCTGACCCGCACAGCTAGGAACTCTGAGTGTCTTTGGGCATGAGGCTCATTTGCAGAGTCGGGTACCTCCAGAACTTAATTGGAGAGCTAGGGCTTCGGAGTGAAGGAGCCTGAGTTAAGTGACGGTGGGTTGAGGCCCTAAAATTGCTCTGTGACATTGTCAGTTCAGAGATGCCTGCCTATGGACACGAGAAGGAGAGACTATGCTGAGAGAAGACATAACTGCGTCCTGAGCATTTCTGACTCTGATTTGTAATCTGTTAACATCCCTAGTAAGTCCCGTGACTGTGAGGATGGT
This sequence comes from Chrysochloris asiatica, assembly GCF_000296735.1. Taxonomy (NCBI): domain Eukaryota; kingdom Metazoa; phylum Chordata; class Mammalia; order Afrosoricida; family Chrysochloridae; genus Chrysochloris; species Chrysochloris asiatica. The sequence goes on along the minus strand of NW_006408552.1, from coordinate 8,241,875 downwards.
GTCTCAGGTCTGTGTGGCCACTGCAATGAATTATTTGGTACCTTAAAAAAATTTTTTTTTTTTACCAATGTCCTTTTGATTTGAAAAATAAAATGCAACTCACTTTACTTCGAAATACGGCTCTGGCAGTATTTCCACGGAAGTCACCTAAAGAATCTGCTGGCACAGCCTGACTCCCACCCAACACACACCGTAGTCAGGGTGATGCCTTGGAATTGGCATTTTAGCAAATGTTCCAGAGTTGGTCTGATACAAGGGGTCTGATACAAGTTTCATAAACACTATGTTCCCTCCCCAGCAGATGCAGCTAACTGCTCTGTTTACAGTCAAATAGATCAGTCCCTCGGACTGATACAGCTTTTCACTACTTGGCAAGATGGGTGACCCAAGCACTTCACGAGCAAAGCTGAAGCAACCAGTGGCTGCAGAATGTCCTGAGACAGCGGCACCATTGCTGGCAGACACGTGGGAGAAGCGGCAGCTTCTGCAGAGCTGGATTCCATGGGCCATACCGCAGAACCCCTCAGACCCCTGGTAAGGCATCAGATGGGCCTCAAGGGCTGATGAGCCAATTCCTTTCTGTGCCTGTGTGTGTGTGAGCATTAGAGTGAGGAGACACACTCCCTGCTGGTGTGAAAAGACCTGGAGCTCTTGCAAGAACTTTGTTCAATCTGCCCGGTATAAAAGCCATCAACACGTGCACCCATGTGCAAAGCTATAGCATTCATTTCAGTTCCGTTTAACATCATTAGTACTCAGCAGTAGAAAGACTGTTTTAGAACAGTCTAATGGCCTTGCAGTTAAGTACATGCTTGCCATCAAGGTCCTCTCGGTGTCTTGGGGCACTCTGAAAAACAAGACTTTGAACTGGTTCATTCTGGTCCAACCCCCTGCTTGTGAATTCACCTTTCCACCCTGGATATACTGAATCACTGAGAGTCTACAGCTTACAAGATCCTCATGTGATTTTTATACATCCCAACTGACGCTCATGTAGATCTAACAATCTCCTGGGGACCGTGCTAAGCACAGATTCTGATTCACTGTATCTGGGGTGGGAAGGCATCTTCTCAACTGGTGGTCAGACAAGAATGGACAAGTTCAAAGGCCTGTTATAAACAGTCCTAGTCGGATCAGCCCCGGACTGTGAACCACAAGGCTGGAAGTTCAAACCCCAAACCCACCAGCTGTTCCTCAGAAACCCTCTGAGGGTCGTTGTGAGTTAGAACCGACTCATCGACATTTTACAACTGTCAAACAAAGCATATAATTCAGCCTGGTTTTGTCTCCGATACTATTCACTGAAATGTTCACGGGAAAGCTAAAAAGAATGCAGTCATATTCTTCCTTCATAGTTAATTAAAAAGAGGTCTAACAGCACATCCAAGAGAGGCCATTCCTTAGTTCAGCAAAGAATTTTCTGTGCAAAGTTATTGTGAAAATGGGCAATTAAACAACTTAACATATAAACACTTATGAAAGCTACAATTTCAGAAAGCTACTGATGCCTTAGTTAAGAACAGTGAAGAAGACGCACAGACCACAATCCTTCAGCTGGGGCAACCAACGAGAATCAAAAACATCACCCATTGTTAAATCTACTTAAAATCCACCAGCGTCCTCTCTTATTGTGAGTTGGAAGCCCCGGTTGTGTACAACAGATTTGTATCATAGAAAAAGATTTATAGGAAAACAGGAGCCCTGGCGGTCCAATAGTTATGTACCTGACAGCTAATTCACACGTTGGTGGTTCAAACCCATCCAATGCCACTAAGGGAGAAAGTCCTAGAAATCTGCATGGGGCAGTTCTACCGTCACACGGAGCTGCTCCAAGTGGCCATCAACTCACCACACTCAACGACGGAAAAAAAGTTCCACGTAAGAAACCTGCCTGTAATATCCTATGATGGCTACATTTTTTTACCTTTTTGTTGTGACTCCAGTGAAGGTTTACAGAGCAGATCATGGCTTTAACATTCAACAAATAATACCCTTCGTTTCATCTCAAGGATTGCAATATGCCCTCCAGGTATTGTGATAGCTAATTATATGTGTGTCGGCTTTGCGAGGTTATATGGTTCCCAATGATTTGGACAAACACTAGACTATTTGCTGTTCCATACTGTAACCTAAAATACAAAGCAATAAACTATACAACAGAATCTAAGGTAATCAATGAGCTGAAAGAGGAACGCCTTTTAGGGTTTGGGGTCAGCCTCCAGACTATAGGTAGAAGATATGTGGCAAAATTCACTTTCTTGCCTGACTCTCTACTCTTCCCATCCCCTGACTTGAAGATTTTGGGATACAACCCTGTAGAAGTCTCTAACTGACCACCTAACTTACAAATACTGGATCTGTCAGCCTCCCACACTTTAATGAACCTTCAAAGTCCATTGGAGTAAATCTGCATGTGTATGTACGTCCATATGTACATACGTGTGTGTAATGGCCGAAAAAGCATACGCATTGCACAGCAACCACATCTCTTGGGCGTGGGATTTTTGAGTCAGTGGTGGCCCATTCAAAGATGGCAGCCAACATACATCAAAGTGGTTTTGTTTCTCTAGAGGACCCTAAGACATACCCCAGAGCCCAAGAGACCAAACAATGCAGTGAAAGAACTGTATGAACGGCTTGACGAAGAAAAGATGTGGCATCTGCACTGTGATACATCAAGGAGAATACTATGGTGGTGGATACATGCCGTGGAGTTGGTTCTGACTCACAGCGACCCTGCATAGGGTTTCCAAGGCTGTAAATCTTTACGGGAGCAAAAAGCCTCACCTTTCTCCAGCAGAACTCCTGGTAGTTTCGAACTGCTGACCCTGAGGTTCACAGTCTGATTCATAACCACTACGCTCCCAGAGCTCCTCAGGAAATTTAAATGAGAGCTCTATAGCACAAGTGTACTCGTATACAAAGAAAAGCCACAGGCTGGTTGGCTGGATTTCCCTTAGGCATTTGCCCTTTAGGCCAGGTGTGACATTGAGATCTGCCTACCTGCATGCCCTCACTCTTAGAGTTCACTTCACCTAGAAGTGTCTCCCAAGGTTTACCCAGGCTCTCTCCACATTCGGATTCTTCAAATGCATCTCTGGTTTTGCCTCCTTGGAAAATGACAAATTGGGAATCAAAAGATCCAGTAATTCTCCTGTAACATTTGCCACCTAGAGCTAGCTGCCTGTGCTTGCCTTAAAGCCCACCCACAATTTCATTTTCAATTAACAGCTCCTCGAAAGGCAGTAATGAAAGCAGTTGCTAAAGAGCACTCAGATGTCACCAAAAGACTGCAAACCCAAACTGTAAATAGCACATTGCGAGTCGCCTGTCAGCACCGTCAACTCCCACGGGGATCTCGCAGCACGTGGCTATCACAGCCATCTGCTCAGCTCCCACCACCACTGCAGCCGCCCACCCACTCCCACCTCCCACTCGTTACCTGTCACGTATAGATGTGTTTGGGGTTGGGAGTGCTGTGCGCAGAACCCACGGGGGGCTCATTTCATGTTGTGTGGCAGGGATCTGGACACATGCAGATAGCAGTGGATCAGAAAAGGCAAGAAATGTAAAATTAAATTAGCACCCAACAGAGCAGAACTTTGAATAAAGGGAACTCTATCCTATCCTATCCTCAAAAGGAGCTCTGGAAGCGTAGTGGTTACGAATCGGACTGTGAACCACAAGGTCAGCAGTTCGAAACCACCAGCCGCTCCGCGGGAGAAAGATGAGGCGTTCTGTTCCCGTAAAGATTTACAGCCTCGGAAACCCTGTACAGGGTCGCTATGGGTCAGAACCGACTCAACAACACTTAACAACAACAACAATCCTATCCTCAAAGGCACTCTGGTAGCATAGTGGTTATGAAACGGGCTGCTAACCTCAGGGTCAGCAGTTGGAAACTACCAGCCATACTCCGGTAGCAAGATGAGGCTTTCTGCTCCTGTAAAGATTTACAGCCTCGGAAACCCTGTACAGGGTCGCTATGAGTTGGAACCGACTCCATGGCGCATAATCACCACCACCATCCTACCCTCAAGAGAGCTCCGGTGGAGCACTGGAGGATAAAGCACAAGACCGGTTTGAAGCACGAAGTAGGTGGTTCAAACTCCCCAGCCATTCCTTGGAAACCTCAATGGCACTTAACAATATAATATCCTAACCTCATCCACCACCAGAGATACATCTGCAAGACCTGGTTCAGAAGTACCTGTGCTCCACCCCCCTCCAATCATTGGTCTGATGGGAATTTGTGGTCACATGTCTGCAGTCCTAGTGTGGTACTGTGGGCTAATGCATTGCACTGTAAAGTGGGCTGGAACCGTAAGGTCGGTGGTTCAACCTCACCAATGGCTCCTCAGAAACCCTACACAGGGTAGCTAAGTGTTGGAACCGACTTGACAGCACTTAACAACAGAGTTGAGATACATTCATGCCGTTTTTTTCAGTCTTATGCCTCCAACAATGGATTGGATTTAAATGGCCTTTAATGAAGTTTTGCACACACAAGCCTGTAACAAGTTCCGTCTTTTGGGATTTAGTGAAGGTCACTGTTTTATGGAACAATTTCTATAAACACTAGGACTCTAGATACAGAGTTGTCACCCATTCTTATCACTGAAGTTTCTTTGCCTGTTCAGTCTCTTCTTCCACTGGAGGTTTTATTTTATGGTGTGGTAGGCAAGATGCTATGTTTTCTAAGTCAATTTTTATTGCATTTTTATTAAAAATGATTAACTGTTACTAACTCAGAGACCCTGTATAGGGTTTCTTAGGCTGTAAATCTATGTGGAAGCAAAAAGCCCTATTTTTTCCTATGGAGCAGCTGGTAAGCTCGAACTACAGACCTAGTGGTTCACAGTCCAGTACTTACCGTAAAAAGCCGCTGCACTCCCACTGCTGGCCACACCACTCTTGAATATCTGTCTGGAGAGATGTTTATGTTCACTGGGACTGAGGGACTCTGTCCCAGGCAACAATGCATGGCATCCTGAGTCGCAGAAGCAAGCATTCTAGAACACACACACACAAACTGCCAGGACTTCATTTCAATTTGCATTATGCAAATCTGCACGAGACTTCTTTAAAGTGTTAAAGAACAAAGATGTAACTTTGAGGACTAAGGTGCGCTTGATCCAACCCATGGCATTTTCAATAGCCTCATATGCATGTGAAACTTGGACAGCAACCAAGGAAGGCCCTTGAAGAATTGATACATTTGGATTACGGTGTGGGTGGAAAATATCGAAAGGACCACTGGACTGCAAGAAGAATAAACAAATCTGTCTTAGAGAAAGTACACACAGAATGCTCCTTAGAAGGGAGAATGACTAGACTCATCTCTCCTACTTTGGATATGTCACAAAGGGAACGGTTCCTGGAAAAGGACACGATGCTTGGTAAAGTAGAGAGTCAATAAAAAAGAATGCCAACAAGACAGTCTGACACAGTGGCAGCAGCGATGGGTTTGAACACAATGGAGCAAGACCACCCAGTGTTTTCTTTTGCTGTGCACAGGATCACTGTGAGTCGGAACCAATGCTATAACACCTGATAACTTCATGTCAAATGTCCCAGTTAAAAACAAAAATAAAAATACCCTTCATATAACTCAAATTTATGTTACCAAGCAAAAATCTCTCATAATTTACAACTAAGTCCTACACAGGGACTAGAATAATTAATTTCTATACAGAGAAAAGCCCAGATCAAAAGGGTCCGTCAATAACCTGATGCTAAATGTTAGCATCTTATTTGAGGAAACCAAAATTCTGAGTAGTTATGAGCCAATTCGTACCTTTTAACTCCTTATTTCTATAGTTTGGGCCAAGGGGAAAAAATCAAATTAAGACAGAAAGATTTGAAATATATTTAGTATCGGAGTAACCTCATTACTACACGGTTTTTGAAAAGCAAATGAAATCCAAATTTATGCACTGAACTTGAAAAGCTGAAGTAGGGAGTAAAAATGATTTGACTGTGGCGTACAGTTTCTTGATACTAGCATGAGATACCTTCAGGCATTTAAGCACTGTAACAAATGTATTTATGAAAGAGAATTTATCAGAGTTTAAATGTCTTTTCATTATATAAAGCACAACCCCTAATTACATTAGTGGTTCAAATGCTCTGATTTCCAGAAACCTGTAGACTCCGGAGCCAAGCTGGATAAATACCTATGCGATTTCTGCCTGGATTTCCACCCCAAACTAATTAGCAGGTCTTCAAAATGTGACTTGAACTGAGTCCGTTTAATCAAAGTTTTCCAGTATAAAGCCTCCTCTGAACATGAATTTCTACTAGTAACAAATGTCACAGTGAGCTTCTCAGAAACTATGGGTTAGTCCCACGGAAATAAAGGACCAGCCTTTGGTAGTAAACATTCTCCATAGGAAAGAACTTCAACCAGGATACTCTGCTCATCAGGACCAAAGGCATTATGACCTGGGCCCTTCTCTACTGACACCTGCTTCCTCCAAGTAAGACCACTGAGTAGTATCAACACAAAGTAGATGCAACCATGATGAACACAGTTTCAATTCAACAATGGGGCACTGGGATCAATCCACCATCATCCTAGACGTTAATACATAGTATTGGTACCGACAATTTACAGTATCAACTACAAATCCTCTGTCAGCTAGATGTCCTGTGAGACTAGATTTTCCAGACTTGAGGGCAAATGGGCATCCCTTAAAGGCACACCTCTGCAGATGAATTTGTGTCCACATTTGTAAGCCCCACCAAGTCATTCCCACACAAGTTCACAGTCACCAGTTTCCAGTCCAAATGCTGGCTCCTGAAATAGTCCCCATTTCATTTCTATTCCTCTCAAATCCTGTTCTCCATTGGCTGTGAGTAATCACAGTGGATCCCCTTCCTTGGAGAAATTCTGTCCTTAGGTGCATGGTTCTTTGGCTTGTGCAGTTCCCGTCAGTCTATTTCCATGGGGTCAGTTTGCACTGGAGAAAGAAAGGACAGCCTCCATGTGGAAGTCTCAGTCCCAGCCCACTGCTGAGCGGTCTCAGCTCCCACCAACTTCTCTTCCTAATATGTCTATTTTTAAAAAGCCCGTTTGGGAAACTGCAAAGTACTAAATGTTTACAGCACTCTCTATGATCTAGAAGTGGGTTGTAGTTAAAGAAGCCAAATTCCAAAGCCCTAAGAGATGTTCCATTTCCCCAAAATGCTTGTAGGAAGTCATCACGTGGCTAGTAGTGTTGGCACCATGTGACTTCATTCTGCTCTTCAGTGGCTTCCTTGTGACTCAGTATCCCAAACACAGAACAAAACTGAGGGAGAAGACTTGTGTAGCCTCTATTTTTACTTCCCACCCCCATGTTTCAGCAAGGGAGAAAAAAAATCCTACTGTATTCGTAACTAGTAACAGCTCAAACTATTTTAATGTAATATCCAAATACACAAGCAAGGAGCCCGGATAGCACTTTGTGCTTCTAACTGAAAGGTGGACGATTTTAATCCACCACCAACGCCAAGAGAGAAACAGGATGCTTCCTGCACCATTACACATGTATGGTGTATTGGAAACGCTATGGACAGTTCTACTCCACCTGTCGTTGTTGTTGTTGTTGTTAAGTGTTGTCAAGTCAGGTTCAATTTATAGCAAACCTGTACAGGGCTTCCCAGGAGCGACTGGTGAGCTTGAATCACCGACCTTGTGGTTCAAACCAACTTTGTGGTCCAGTGCTTTAACCTACAGTGCCACACCAAGACTCTAACCTAGAAGGTGTCTATAAATAGGAATTAACTTGAGAGCAGTGGGTTTGGGTTTGGGTTTGGCTTAAGTGTATGAGCAAACAGTGCTGTAGAGGACACATACAAGTTTAGAGATACCAGAGAAGCACCTTGTTCTGTACAACAGTTGACTCGCTCCTTTCTGCATTATTTTTTTTAAAACCCCTGGGAGTTACGGAGCATATTCAAATTGACTATAATAAAAAAGTGCAATCGTTTTTCAAGACATTTGCCAGCTCAGCATCTTCTAAGGCAATAGGTATTTATACTTACAAACATAATCCAACAAATAAGTTCCATTGGGGTGGTTAAGTGGCAGCTAAAAAGCTTTTGTTTGACAGTATGGAACAATATCACAAGGATCGAGGCTTTATAATCAGTCACATGGAGGGAAAAAAATGGTTTGGTGTTAGAACTACACATTGCTCTTATTAAAAAGTATATAATTGCACTCTCGTGGTAAAAAGATTAGTCCTCAATGGAGTCTCAGGGATAAAAAAAAAATCCTATTATTTCCTCTCCACTAAGGAGTAACATCTTCCCATAATTACAGGGAAGCTGTGCATTAAGCTGCTTGCTCAGGAAGTACCATTTCCTAATAAGATGCAAACCTAATCCACTGTCACCAAGTCAGAAATAAAGACTACGTTCTCACCTCCTTCTGTCCTCTTTCATCGGTAATGCTGCCATCTGTAACACCTTCAATAAGAGGCCTACACAACAACCCATTAATTTTTAAATTCTCCCCCAAGGCCCACTCTCAGTGTGCTGCCCCCTCCCAGCAAAGACAGTCAGATTGAATGACGTTATCTGATAGAAGAAAATGGTGAGAGGAAAAGTAGGTATGGTGTGTATGGGCAGCTCAATTCAAAGGAAAGCAACCTGAAATATTCTTAGGGCAATTTTTTTCTTTTAATTTCCTGTGACGGTTAAAAACTCGTGCACCATCTTTACAGAAGGATCACACAAGAGATGGTGCTTAGCTAGACTGACAAGATGAAGCAAGTTTCTCCTTCTCCATTGGATTGCGTTTTACTCCTGATCCTTTAAATGTCTTCACAAATTCAGAAATAAAATGATCAGTCCAGAAACTGTGGCCCTCAGTCACCCTTCAGGCCTGGAATGGACCACAACCCCCACACCCTCAATGGTTCAACTGTCAGCCAAACAACAGACCAGTGTATAAGGAGGACACCTGGAGGGGTATGCACTCTTTAGAATAACCAATCATTTTAAATCACAAGGGCTGAATTTACATAAGGATTAAGAAAGAAGAAGGAATTGAAACAGGAAACCCAGGAAGCAGTGGGATAAGTGATGTTACATTGTAGGGTTTGCAACCAATAACATAAACAAAATGTGTATGACTTATTGAATGGAAAACTGATCTGTAACCCTAACCTAGTTCACCTCAATGTTGTTGTTGTTTTTTAATTACATTCAGATCTACTAGGGTCTTCCCTTTACAGGTGGGTAGAACACAAAATGTATCTACTATTCATCAACGTAGAGAATTATGGCACTCGAAGGATTCTGAGAAATCTAATCCCAACCCTCATTTGACAGATGATTGCTTTACGGTTTCAGCACTGCGTGTGTTACTCTAGGAAAACTGTAAAAAGTATTATGAGAATTTCAAAAGTATAAAATATTAATTAAAATTGTAAAAAAAAAAATAAATAAAAATGAAGTTTTAAGAAAATTGTAAAAAGGTATTGTGGCCTTACTTTAGATAACTAGTTCACCTTCTCAGGAAGTACTATCTTGGTTGGGATAGAATGTTGGCTGCAGCACTGATAATGAGGAAACACTCGTTTCTAAAACCCTCTCATCAGCTAAAGATTACAAGGCATCCTGTCTTTCTCCACGATTCATAAAGAATGAGTCAAAAGAACTGACTTTTCAAGTGTTTTTCCTCTGAAAAGGATGGTTTTGATTTCAAACATCATTAGCACCAGGAGGTTCACCAAAGAGGACCGAAAGTTATTCCAACTGGAAACACACAGGTGCTAGTCTTCTTCTATGATCCTGAACTCTTTCACCTGAGGACCTTGAAACCCTAGTGTGTCATCAAATAGAAAGAAGAATGTTAGAGACAGAGAAAGGTCAAGATGAAAAGAAAGACATAAATGCATGGATAAAGACCCTCAGCCTAGGTCCTAATGAAATCTGATTGCTTGTCTGAAGGGGTAAGAAGGACCCTCCCCCCCACTCACCCACCCACTGGGAGAGAGGACATGGGGAAAAACAGTCGTTATGTTTTAGCCTCTAGAAGTTGTCAAGGCCTTCATTCTTCTTGGATCAACCATCAACACTCACGGAAGCAGCAGTCAAGAAATCAAAAGACGTATTGCATTAGGCAAATCTGCTGCACAAGACCTTTTTAAAGTGTTGAAGAGCAAAGATGTCAGCTTGAGGATTTAGGTGCACCTGACTCAAGCCATGGTATTTTCAATAACCTCATATGCATGCGAAAACTGAACAGTGAATAAGGGAGACCATAGAAGAATTGATGCTTTTGAGTTACGGTATTTGAGGAGAATACTGAAAGTGCCATGGACTGCCAAAAGAACCAACAGATCCGTTTTGGAAGAAGGACAGCCAGAGTGCTCCTTGGAGGCCAAGATGACCAAACTTCATCTCTCATACTTTGGACATATTGTCAGGAGGGACCAGTCACTGGAGAAGGATACCACATTTGGTAAGGTGGAGGGTCAAAGAAGGAAAGGAGGACCCCCAATGAGATGGATTGGCCAAGTGGCAGCATTGATGGACTCAAACGTGGCAACAGTAGTGAGGTTGGCCCAGGATTGGGCAGCGTTTCGTTCTGCTGTACATAAGGTCACTATGAGTCGGTATGGACTCTATGGCACCTAACAACAAACAACAAAAACACATGCCTCACACACAGCAGGATAAGCTGCTAACCACAAAGTAGGCAATGTAAGCCTACCAGTCACTTACTGAAGGCACTACACGGCAGGAGCAGGAACATACAGGTCCACGGGCCATATAAGGCCCACAGAACCATTTGATCTGGCCCTGCCAAAGCAACTGCAATTCCAGCCATCACATTTGTTGTTTCTGTTGTTAAATTCTGTCAAGATAGTCTGACTCATAGTGACACTCGCTGTATAGGGTTTCCTAGGAGTGGCTGGGGAGCTTGAACTGCCTAGTTTGTGGTTCAACCGACCTTGCCGTCCAGTGTATGGACCCAGAGATCCACACTGTTGTTGCTGCTGTTAAGTGCCATTGAGTCCGTTCCAACCCATAGCGACCCTGTATAGGGTTTCCAAGGAACGGCTGGTGAGCTTGAACCGCTGACCTTACAGTTCAAATGACTTTGCAGTCCAGCACATTAACCCACAGTGCCACACTAGGACTCACTGTTGTTGTTGTTGTTAAGTGCCATTGAGTCCGTTCCAACCCATAGCGACCCTGTATAGGGTTTCCAAGGAGCAGCTGGTGAGGTTGAACCCTGCAGTTCAAACAGCTTTGCAGTCTGACACATTAACCCACAGCACCACACCAGGACTCATTAGGGGTGAGTTAATGAAATGTTTGACCAAACAGAGCAGGCTAATTTTTAAGCTGATATTTTTATATGACCCATGAATGATGTTATAATTTTTGGCTGAAAAAGGTTTCCCATCCATGCTGTACAGCGGTGCTAGGAATCGGAACTGACTCAACAGCATTTAACAACAACACATGCCTCACAGAGACAGACAAAAATTAGGAGTCAATACACTATCACTTTTTGTAGAACTAAGTCCTGTCTCCTTCCTTCTCACTCGCCCTACATAACTTTCATCTAAATTTAGTTGTTTTCCATTTTTCCACCTTTCCTTAGGAATTGCTCTTCTTTCTTCTTGTACCTTCATGGGTTGTTTCTATGACCTAGGTCACTCCTTCTGACCAAAGTACTCTTGCAATTTCCAAAAATGCTTGTAGACTCCCTGATCTACAGTGACCTGGCACTCTTTCACTGCGAAGTGACCTCAGGCACGCTGCTATAACTTTATGCTCCATGTTGCACATCTGTTAAAATTAATATTAAATAGTTCCAACTGAAAAGCTTGTCACAAGGATGACGGGTTATAAAGTGGTGAAGGGCTGAAGCAGGCTGTGTATTGGGTACTTGTTAACAATTACTATGGTAACCCCAGTCTTGTACCTTTGGAAACATTGCCCTGTTTGTCACATTTGGGGATACGGTCCTGGAATCCTTCTGAGTCTATACTGACTTCATCACTGTGGATGCGTCCTCGGGGGGCATCTCCTTCATTACCATCAGTTTTAACTCTGACACCAAACTTCCCCAAGATCGTATTGGTCCCTCCCATCTTCTATCCAAAACTCATCACCCAAAATACGCCTGCTGCTTTACCAGAGTGGTTCTCAGACCATACTCATCATCAAAAAGGACACTTTGGAAAACAACCAATTCTAAGGTCTGACCCTCTTAGGACTGTAATTCATTAGGTCGTAAGCAGTGACCAGCCACTGTTGATTAATAAAGTCCCTGGTATGAGTCTAATGATTGGGGAGGTTTGAGAATCACTGTTTTATGGGAGCCCAGGTCTTAACCCTCCTTGGAGAAACAGCTACAAACCCGAAATTATCTGCTCAGCTTCTGATTAGTATCACCTGCTCTGTGTGCCACATTCCCTTCCTTTATTTCCTTCACGTGATCATCAAATGCTACCCAACAGCCCCTCCCAAAACAAACCAAACAGAGGCCGGACACAGGTACTCAGCAAGCACTAAAGCCCTGGATTTGTGTGGGAAAATTGTCATAAACAGTTTCACGTCTCATTGTTGAATCTATCGTGTGGGGATTTCCACAAGCTGAAGTGTTTTGGGTTTTTCTCTTTTCCCTTCAGGATCACTGCAACCTAATTATTGACTGGCCAGTGAATCCCACTGCCAGACATCAAGACAATCAGCAGATCACAAAAGTGACAACCCCAAGTGGTAAATTTCTTTATCACTTGTCTCATGCCTGTCAGCACACAGTGTCTATGGAAAATAGGCTTACTAGTTAAGGTTGTATTGGCCAACAGACCACCATGTTTAGCATCTCAGAAGTTTGAGGTGCACAATGTTTGTGATCCAATCTGCCTGTTCCATGTGTGCTAGAAACCACTCTAACTTGACAATCACACAAATTGGAGTCTGTCCTACCTCTGAGTCAGCCAGCAGCCTCTGTGTCAACATTGCTACACCACATATGGAGGGCCCACTTGAAGTTTACAACCATTCAAACACACAAACAAAACCCACTCATTCTTGGCTCTGCATTCTCAGAGTTCAAACAACCACACAACTCTCCAAGGAAGCCGCCTCTAGCATCCATCCAATGACATCGTCTCCGCCTGTGAGGAAGGACCTGCAAAAAGTCCAAGGTCACAGAAAAGAGCGCGGCAGCCGAGTGTTCTCACCTGTCTGAGTCCCTTGGGCGTTTTCTTCCTTTTCCCGAGGTGCTGGCAGAGATTGCGGTCATTTTCTCTATCCGAGCTGTAGTGATGTGGGTGCCTGAGCCTGCTCTTCTTGGAGTGAAAGGACAAGCCGTTGGTCAGCGCTTCTCGTTTCTTCTTGGTGAGAGGACTCTGGCGTTTCTCCACACGTTCCTGAGGCTTAAGTGCTACATCTTTCTGCAGAAACCAAGCAAAGAAAAGTGGGGGTTACACAGTTATCTAAGGTCAGACCCAAAACATAGGCTAATTGAGGTTGGGATGGGGATAAGAAAAAAGGCAGTGAATTGGGATAGGAAAATGCCGCAAAGTAAGAAACAAGGCATTCCATTTTGTGAATCAATTATACTACCACAAATATATCCTTTTGAGTCTTATTGGACCGAAAATGCAACAAAACACCAATATTTGTCCATTAAAAGTGATTTCCCTATAGCATGGGTCATGGCTTTCCACTTGAGTCTGTGCTGGGTCCAGTACACAATGACGCTTCCCAAGGGGCTCAAATACACTCACTTCCCAGTTGGCATGTCAATTGTGCTTCAGAGGAGGAGTAGTGAGTGCGCGCTCGATTCTAAAGAAATAACACAAGGCTAACATACCAGGGCCAACTGGATGTAAGCCAGCAAGAAAGCAACTGTCAATTTCGATGATTAAAATGATTCCTTAATGCATTATGTTTTTACCACATTTCCTCTGAGTATCCTTAATTCCCCTCTTCTCTGCAAAAGGTAACAACAATATCATCACCAAGATCCACAGTCTGTTTTCATTATTTCTACTGTGTGGATGGGGGAGGAAGGGGAGAAGATCAAGGGATGTCCTGGAGTAAACTGCAGATAACCATCACAGGCTACGTGGCCAGATAAAACTCTGTACCTACAGTCAACTTAGGACACAAGAAGCTATTACTAGACCCAAGTTCAAACCCTGGCACTGTCATTTCATAGTATAAGATCGTGAACAGGCAAGTACTAACCACATCATACAAATACATAAATTGCAAACTAAACAAACTGCTGTAAAGAAAACTACTGTTGCTAAGCTCCATCGAGCTTATTCTGCCTCACAGCAATCCTGGTACAGGGTTGCCAAGGAGTGGCTGGTGGTTTTGAACTATCAACCTTTTGGTTAGCAGTCCAGTGTTTATACCACAGTGCCAAAAGGTGTTACAAATGAGGGAGATGGTCTGGTCCAAGGGAAGAGATTGCGGCTGAGAAAATGATACCTATAGGCCCAAATCTGACAGTCAGGGCAGATTAGACAGCTTAGTGACCCTGAGGCAGCTGGTAGCATTAGGGTGCATCTCTGTAACCCCATGATTTCTCACACAGAAGCAACAGTCTCACACAGAAGTCGATCAAGACATACTTGCTATATAAATGCTAACAATATATGTTGTTGTTGTTAAGTGCCGTCAAGTCGATTCTGACCCATAGCGACCCTGTATGGGGTTTCCGAGGAGCAGCAGGTGAGCTTGAACCACCAACCTTGCCGTTCCAACAGCTCTGCAGTCTGACTAATTAGCCCACAGCTCCACACCAGGGCTATGTTAGCTAACTATAAATAATTTGCAAAGCTCCTTTATGAAGCTCAAAGACTAGAACCTTCAGAATGGATTGCACCTCAGTGTAAAGAAAAAAACTCCTCACCACGGGACCAATAAATAACACCATGGTAAATGCAGAAAAGATTGAAATTCTCAAAGACTTCATTTTACTCGGATCAAACATCAACATTCATGGAAACAGCAGTCAAGAAATCAAATGACAGATTGCATTAGGCAAATCTGCTGCATACAACGTCTTTAAAGTGTTCAAGAGCAAAGATGTTACTTTGAGGACTAAGGGGCACTTGACCCAAGCCATGGTATTTTCAATCACCTCATATGCATGTGAAAGATAATTTACAAATAAGACCACAGAAGAATCAACACATTAGAATTATGGTGTTGGCAAAGATTACTGAAAGTACCATGGACTTCCTGAAGAATAAATAAAACTGCATTGGAAGAAGCACAGCCAGGATGCTCCTTAGAAGAAAAGATGGTGAGATTTCATCTCCCATCCTTTGCACACGTCATCAGAAGGGGCCAACCCTGTAGAAAGACATCATGCTGGTAAAGTGTGTGTGTGTGTGTGTGTGGGGGGGGGGGGGGCGGTTAACCCAAACAGAGGAAGACCCCTCAAGATGGATTGACATAGTGACTGCAATAATGAGCTCAAGCACAGCAACAATTGTGATTGTGAGGAGGGCACAAAGCATGACTTCATTCTGTTGAACGTATTTTGTTGTCGGCAGGGTCCCTATGAGTTACACTCACTCAATGGCGTCTTACAATAAATCAAAGTCAAACAAGGTAACTGGGCAGAGAGCTCAGAACCAACATCCTAACAGGGAGCTAGGTCCACAAAGCACCTCTAACACGCAGCAAAGACCATTAGAAAAGCTGAGAGAAGCAGGCCATGAGAAGCCTGGTGGGCACTGAGGGCCCACTTGAAGGCTAACAGGAAACAGCAAGATGCCCAGAGAAGAGGTAAAAACCTTGTCCTTGGATCAAGCAGATAGCTAAGATGCCATTCAATAAGGCAAGTGAGTGGCTCCGGTCTAACCTCTGGTTGTTAGCACCGCTGATGAGTACCCTCTTTTCCAGGAAAGGTAGCTCTGCTGAGATAAGGAGAATGTGGTAGACATGTGTTTTAGGGACCAAGGGCCATGTGGTACCAGATTGCCAAGTCCCAGATCCTTGCACAGTCTGCTGACCACATGGAGAATATTCAATAAATGTCTTTGACCAGAGTCCACTGCCACAATCAACTGTGTTACACATCTGCTCGGTTCAAAATACTCTGTGTTTAGCCTAACACTAACCAAAGTTGTCAGCTCTCCTGAAAAGACCCTCAGGAGTGATAGCAACTCTTGCAGGAGGACTCAGGCGAGTTCCACGGGGGCTATTCCTATATGTTGTTGTTGTTGTTAAGTGCCATCAAGTTGGTTCCGACCCATAGTGACCCTGTACAGGGTTTCCAAGGCTGTAAATCTTTACGGGAGCAGAAAGTCTCATCTTTCTCCCGTGGAGCAGCTGGTAGTTTCAAACTGCTGACCTTAAGGTTCACAGTCCAATTCATAACCACTACACTACCAGAGCTCCTTATTTCTATATATTATATATTAAGATGAAATTGTATACTTGACGGCACTTAACAACAAAAACAATGGTAAGACACATGTTCCCTTATTGTTGTTGAGTGCTGTTGAGTCAGTTCTGACTCATAGAAACCCTACATAGGAGCAACTGTTGGGTTTGAACTGCCACCTTGGAACCCAGGACTTATCTTGCGGTGCCATTCCAGGACTACATATATTCCCTACAGGATAATAATAATAATAAAAAAAAATCCCTATTCTTTGTCACACAACCCATCTATTGCCTTGTATTATATGCATGTAGAGTATCAGATTAATAAACAAATTATATTTAATAATGTATCACCTGTGCTTTAAAAAAAAAAAAAATTGCCACTCTCTTTGAAGACCAAGTCTTCTTGCATACTGAAGGTGTCTCCAAAGTATATTGAAAATTATGTGCAATTCCATACAAATGTGAATTAATATTTATGAGAGTATGGTATGATTTTTTTTCTAAATCCATTTTATTTTCATGTAGCATATTAATCAAGGCATTTTCGCTGCACTGTAGAATAGCTGCACAGAGCAAACGGACCCCATGCAGTGACATTAACTTGCAAGAGACCTGCCTACATCTTACCAGCAGCAGTACAATCATCTTAGTGCCAATTAATATTGAGATTTTCAACTCTGGAGGGTGAGGGAAGGGAAAGATGGAAGAGACAGGGAATTCGAAGTACATGTACAGGGGTGGTTTAAGGCAAATAAGAGGGATTGAAGTTCCTCTTTTTCTTACATAAGTTTTTAATTACATAAGAGGTTTCTTTTTTTTTTTTCAGAGACGGAAGATTATCTCAATTCTTTCAAAGATACAGATATATTTATAAATTACTATATAAACTTGGAGTCCTGTGTGGCGCTGTGAGTTAATGTGCTGGACTGCAAAGTCAGTTTGAACCACAAGGTTGGTGGTTCAAGCTCACTTCCTGCTCCACGGAAACCCTATACAGGATCGCTTTGAGTCAGAACTGACTCGCCGGCACTTGAAACAACATATAAACTTTGTTTGGCACTGCGGGGTAATGTACTGGATGGATCACAAGGTTGGTTTGAAATGCAAAGTTAGAAGTTCAAATTCACCAGGCGCTCCTTGGAAATCCTATACAGGATTCACTCGAAGTTGGAACCAACTCAACAGCACTTGTATCAACCCTAGGGGTCCTGGCATGGTGCTGCAGGATAAGTACTGGACTGCTAAATACCAGGCTGGCAGTTCAAACCCACCAGTCCCTCCTCAGAAACCTTATACAGGGTTGCTGTGAGGTAGAACCAACTTGACAGCATTTAAAACAACAACATATAAACCCTAAGGAAACCTGATGGCACAGTGGGCTAAGCATTGAGCTGCTAGTTGAAAGGCCGATCTAACCCATCAGCAGCTTGCTCTTTGGGAGAAACATGAGGCTGTCTATTCCCCTAAGATTTACAATCTTGGAAACCCTATTGAGCAGTACTACGCTGTCCTTTACGGAGCTCTGGTAGCGTTGTTGTTGTTGTTGTTAAGTGCCGTCGAGTTGTAGTGGTTATGAATTGGGCTGCGAACCCAAGGTCAGCAGTTTGAAACTACCAGCTGTTCCACGGGAGAAAGATGAGGCTTTCTGCTCCCGTAAAGATTTAAAGTCTCGGAAACCCTGTACAGGGTCGCTGTGAGTTGGAACCTACTCCACCACGGCACATGAAAACAACAACAACAACACACTGTCCTTTACTATAGAGCTGGAAACAGCTACGGCAGTGAGTTTGGTCTTTTGAGTATATAAACCCTTGAGTACAAATCCTTATTAAACCAGATCACTGTGTTTCCCCATTTCTCCCATGAGCAGTTATTGGTGACTTACTAGGTACACAGTAAGATTACCATTTAATCTCACTGGCTGGAGAATGGTTAACGTTGCAATGAGAATCAAAATTAAATAGATTACAAACCACTCCTCCTATTAGCACTCGGTGAACATGACTACAGACGTGTGTCTGCATGGATGATTAACACACTGAGCGGCAAACTGAGACACGTTCAAAGGTCTGATACCAGCCAGAGGTGCTTGAAACTAAAGGTCTATTAGTGTACTTCTTAAAAAATCTGTTGCTGAAGACCACATGGAGCACAGTTTGACTCTGAAATACCAGGAGTGAGATTCGATCCCATGGCAACTGGTGGGGGTACGTGTCTATACCCATCAACTAGCCAGAAGTAATCTTAATACTCATCTTAAAGACACTTGGGTAGTTCCTATGTTATGGAGGGACTTCAAAAAGTTCATGAAAAAAATATTACATTGTCCACAATCTTTTGAAGTTCCCTCATACTACAGAAAAGAAAATAGTTGTGTTCATCAACTATCTTCTTGGATCAATACATGACAATTTTCACAGGACTACCGATTCACTAGTTGGCCATGATTTAGGCTAGTGATTTTCAAAGAAAGTTGTTCACTAGAATTACTTTTACTTGCACTACCATTGAGCCAATCCCAACGCATGCTGATGCTACAGAACAGAGCACAATTTTTCTGGGAGCAGACTGTCTTGTCTTTCTCCTGCAGAGCTGCTGGTGGGTTCGAACAGCTGACTGTGTGGCTAGCAGGCAATGCTTAACCCACAGCACCACCAGGGATCTTTCGCACTCATGAAAAGTGAAATGGCAACAACCCCATACTATGCACAGAAAGTGGTTTACAAATAAGCACTGGGAGAAGAAGGGGAGGTGATTTGTGACGGAAGACTTACGACATATAGGAACGATGTTTTAAGTCTTTTACTTGACAAGAGCAGATGCAGAGAAGCAAAAATTAAAAATTAAAAGGCAAGAAAAAGCCAGCCAGCCACCAAGAAAGACTGCCTGTGAGGGAAAATGAAAAGATTTATACCCATGTGCTGCCCATAGAAGGGTAGGAGCACAAGACATACACAGCAGATGGGAACAGGTTCCCTGGATGGTTGAAATGATGTGATTTTTTTTTGGTCACTGGTGATGGGGGGCTGGGAAGCAGCAGCAAACGCGGAGTGGCTCAAAAACAGACTACCCAAAGCAATTTCCTTGAGCACCTGGTCTTCTCCAACTAGGTGACACTATTACTCTTGACTCCCTCCTCCCAAATTACAGGCTGCCACTTAAGGCCTCCTCTGCCACTCCTGAATTTCTACATTGAGAGGGCTGGCTCTGTGCTGTACAAAACTAGGGGAGAGCAACAAACTGCAGATGAAATGATGTGGGCTGCAGGGCTCCATTTGCTGATTACACGTGAAGCCAGAGACAATAGAAAGTAAAGGTGCAATTTACCTGCCTTGCAAGAAATGGGTTTTAGAGAGAGAGTGCCCATCTGATGTTCAACCCGAACGAACCTGAGGCCAACGCCATCACTTTCAAAGTATTGCTGGTGTGTTAGTGTGTGTGTGTGTGTGTGTGTGAGAGAGAGAGAGAGAGAGAGGGAGAAAATGATACAATTCAAAGAGAAAATTCTGTTAGCTATTTGATCTTAAGGCCTTGCAAAGAAAGGAACAAAAAAGCCCTAAGAACAAGAAGAAGGTTTTGCCAGTCACAATCAAATGACATTAATGGCTGTGTGCTGTCATTTCCATCTGTCAGGTCTTTTGTTGGTTTATTGTGCTGCGTTTGTCCTAGTGTTTGAATGGTTTTACAAACACTGATTCTCATGTCATTTCTCTTAAGTGCAAACGAAGCGAAGAGGGTTCAGAGGAATGATCAGAAGGCATGAAAAATGAGAAAAGAAACATGGTGAAAAATCTGAGGCAGCCTTCAAAAAGTTCCAGGAAAAATTCTTTTCTCTATTCATTCCGTGTTTCCCTGAACATTCTGAAGCTCCCACGTATGTTAGAGCTCTTTTAAAGCATAATTATATGTGCCTGAGTTAACATCAGTCTCCTGCTTTAGACACTGGAAGAAGTAGATTTAAGAACAGACAGTCAGGACTCTAATAAATTATTTTGCAAGTAGAGAAGACTCTGTGTAAGAATTTATAATGTCTAGCGTGTTAGTTTGTCATACTGTGCATTGCTGTGATGTTAGAAGCTATGCATGGGTATTTAAAATACCCACAAGGGTCTATGGTGGGCAGGTTTCAACAGAGCTTCCAGACTAAGACAGACTAGAAAGAAGGAGACGCGTACCATTTCTGAATATGTAGCCACTGAAAGCCTTATGAATAACAGTAGAACATTGTCAGATACAGGTAACTGCCAGGATCTCAAGTGGGATTCAGAAGACAACATGAAACCAGGGATACCATTGCTGGTGTCAGATGATCTTAGCTGAAAGCAGAAATTACCAGAAAGATGTTCACGTATGCTTTATTGCACTATGCAAAGGCTTTCGACTGTGTGGATCATGACAAACTATGGACATCATTACAAAGAACGGATATTCCAGATACCCACTGAAATGGACTCATGAAGACTGTGTACATAGACCAAGAGGCATTGACTCAAACACAACAAGGGGCTACTGAGTAGTTAAAATCAGGAAAGATCTAACAAAAAAAATAGCTTACTGTGGGGACAATACTGGGCAGTGATTGCTTCAGTTGTGCATGGGACCGCAATGAGTCTGGGTGGACTCTATGGCAGCTAGCAACAACAATGGAAGGGTTAAGAAGAAGGGACAAAAGGAGACTTTCATTGGAGTCAAAATATAACCAAGTAGATACTTTGTGCAGTTTACTTCATGTCGATTACCCCTCAAGGATGAGACCATAGCCAGCTGCCTGGGTAGTAGGCTTACAGACGCTGTGAATGAAGCTGGCCCAGCAGCTTCGTGTTCCCCTAGATAATTGAGAGTTGGCTGCTGGTAGACCTTAACACATTCAAAGTGGTTGAGTGCTGACAACCAGATGCTATTGCTTAAAACAGTTTAGGCTCTTAGCCCTGAAGGATTCCTAAAATTGGATTACAATCCCTCCAGATAATCTGAGAAATACAGCATGACGAAAAGGAAACCTTAAAAAAGAATTTTAAAAACCGTAAAAAACAAAACCTTCACTCCTGTATAAACAGCAACAGTCTGATAACTGAGCACGGCAGAAATCTCATGAGACTGGGCTTACGGACAATAACGGGCATGAAGGGCAAGTCAAAAATGGGGAGAGGAGCCAACAACAGAACAGGAGGGGGTGCGCTCCAGGTGAGACTCGGGTCTCTGGAAGGCAACGGTTTGCTGGCTGGAGAAAGGCGAGCAGAGCCCTCAAACTTCAACAGCTCTGTACCCACTCAAACCTGACCCACTGAGGCAGCACAAACGTATTTAAGAGGATGTGTAATTCTAGTGGTGCCCCTTTAATTAGCCATTATTCATCTTTTGACTGGGTATTCCATGTAAAAGATGAAAAAGAGATCAATTCATTACTTTCTACATTGTAGTAAAACCATGAGTAATTGTATCTGCTTGGTACTACACAGATTTTGCTCCACAAGGATAGTGGCTTGGACTTGCTCATTCCTGAATTCCTAGAAGAACTGATGTTGTTGAGTTATAGACTAGTGAGTGCACTACAAGACTGCTGAAGAATACACAAATCAGAGTCCTACTGATTTGTGAGACGTAAACACAGTGAGCTTTTGTCTCAAGTACTTTGGACATCGCATCAAGAAGGACCAGTCTCTGGAGAAGGACGTCATGCTTGGTAGAGCACAAAAGAGGAAGGCTCTCCATGAGACGGATCAATGTAAGCAGCAACAGGGGGCTCAGACATAAGGTCCTGAGGGTGGCGCACGACCAGACAGTTCTGTTCAGTAGTAAACAGGATAGCTGTGAGTAGGAACCCACTGGACAGCACCTAACAACAATAGAAGGTAGCAGAAGGCACGGAATAAGAATACATTAGAGAAATGAGGATGCCATGAACACCGTCTCTCACGCTACAGGTTATTCCACCCTGCTCTTTCCCCATACCACTCCATCTCTCTGGTTTTTTGACCCCTCAGATTTCCACCCAGAAACTTTCAAACCCATTAATTATACATCCTCATTACATCCTGGGGGCTCCTGGTGTGGAGCTGTAAGATCAGCACTGGACTGCGAACCACCAGGTTGGCAGTTCAAACACACCAGCTGCTCCTTGGAAACCCTACACAGTGTTGCTATGAGTCAGAATCAATGACCCCCTTAACAACAAGAACAACACTACATCCTGAAGAATTAAGTGAAACCATTAATTACCCTATTTACTACAGAGGTGATGAATAAGCTGTCTAGTTGTAGATATCATAGAGTTGATTTCAACTCATAATGACCCCATGTGACAGAACAGAATTGCCCCCATTGGATTTTTTAAGTGGTTATCTTTATGGGAGCAGATCACCGGATGCACTCTCTCTCGAGCCACTGGGTGGGTTTAAACCACCAATCTTTCAGTTAGAAGCTGAATGCTGAACCATCATTGCTCCAACAAGTTCCTTAAGATACCTAGTTGTTGTATAGGGTTTCTGAGGCATTAAATCTTCAAGGGAATAGAAATTCTTGCATTTCTCCTGCGGATCAGCTGGTGGGCTTGGACTGCGGACCTTGTGGTTTGCAGCCCAGTGCTTATCATATGGAGCCACCGCTCTCCCTTACGATGCCTTGTTATTACAGCTGTTGTCTAGTGCTGTTGAATCAGTTCCGACTCACAGTGACCCTACTTAGGGTTTCCTAAGAGCAGAAAGTGAAGGGGCTAATGGGAAAATATCATGTCGTACCATAACCATCCTTGTGGCTTTTTAAAATCAAGAATGAAATGCTTCCATATTCAGAAAAAGAAAAACAAATACTGTCACCCAGATATTCCAGACAAGGACCCAAACTGATTGGTGAAAACTCTATTATCTAAGGACTAAGGACACAGGATAATGTACTAAACTACAAGATCAGCTTGAACTGCAAGGTCTGCAGTTCAAACTCACCAGCTACTCCTTGGAAGCTTTACACAGGGTCACTATGGGTTAGAACCAACTCGATGGCACTAAACAACAACAACAAAATCCTGGTGTGGTGCTGTAGGATAAGTACTGGACCGCAAGGTCAGTTTGAATCAAGGTCTTAGTTTAAACTCACCAGTCACTCCTCAGAAACCCTATACAGGGTTGCTATAAGTCCTAAGTCGGAACTGCTTGGATGGCACCTAGCAATCACATCCTTTTCTTAACCTCAAAATTCCTCCTACATCCCTTACCCAGACACCTACATTTTAAAAGACCAGTATCTTTAGAATATTCAGGAACTGTTGTACTCGCTGATTATGATTTATGTTAAAAGTTTAATGTTTCTCTTCCAAGAAGAGAGAGAGATTCCAGCTTTCATTTGGCAAGGGAGACCTTTTTTGGGCATCCGTGAGCATTTTAAAAAGAAATCTAAAATAAGGGTGCCTACGCCCCCTTGCTGTTGTTAAATGCTGTTGAGTAGGTTTCGGCCCTTAACAAATTTTGAATTGGCTTAAGATGTAAGACCCCTCTCTACTCATGTCATTGTCCTGGTGATGTGAGATGGAATTAAGCACAGGTGAAGGGGGAAAACCCAATAAAGGCAGGTCTCCAGGCTTCTCTGTCACACCTTTCAGATCTGATACTCACTCTTTCCCTTCATCTTCCCCAAAAGAGAAGATAGAGGGGATTCCTGTAATTTCAGACTCTTACAAAGGGACCGAAAAGAAGACTACTAGTAGGTCCTTCTAACTGGTTCTTGAGTTCACAACATCTACAGTTAACAGACAGCAGAGAAAGCATTGATATTTGACCTCAGTTAGGATAGGACGTGCTGCCTTAGCAACTGGAGTGGTGCTGGCAGTGAGGGGTCCCTTCTCAGAGGGACCTGTTTAGGAAAACAAAGCACTACACAGACACAGAGTCAGAAACACAGAGAAGGCAAATTCTGTCTACTCAGCAGACAGGATGCCGGTTTATGAAAGGGAAATGAATGTTTAAGACTACTGAGTGTCAGGACGCAATTCCTGGCAAAAATCATGTGAATGCTCTTTAAAGAAAAGTGTTTTGATACTTCTTATTGGGAAGGGCATAAGAATGAGAAAGCTTTTCAAGTAGGTTTCTAGATCCTGGTGTGGTGCTGTAGGATAAAGTACTGGATTGCTAACTAAAGGGTCAGCGGTTTGAACCCACCAGCTACTCCTCGGAAACCGTACACAGGGGTGCTATCAGTCAGGACTGACTCAGTGGCACTTAACAACATGAAATAATTATTACTTGAGTAATAATCCCATCACTGTCTTCCAACTTCCCAGTAACTGGTGTTTGAAGATGTGGAGGTATACCGTCATTCACAGAGAGGTGCACACACACCTCTCTGCATTCCATGAGCAACTGCTACAACCTGTCTCTAATTCATTCCAGTTGGCTCCTTAATGGAAGAGACCAATTTCATTATCCATAAATCTCAGGTTGTCCACTGGATGATCTCACAGGTCCCCTCAGCCTCTCTCGTGTCATTATCCTGGGAGGTAATTTAGCACATTGAAAAGGCTCACCAAATGTAGCTCAGGGTGTATCAATTCAGTGGAAATTATCCCACCAGACGCAGTTATTTGAGCCCTCTAAATATTTTTATGCATTTTCTCTATCAAGTTCTTTTGCTCCCTTGTGGGTTTTTTGTTTGTTGTTGTTTTACTTTAAACTAGACATTATGTACTACAGGGTCTTACTATTTCTGAGTAGGACACTTCACAACCATAATATTTGTATAGTAAGTCAGCGTTGAGAGTTTACAACAGTTTACAGAGCTTAAAATCATCATCTCACTCGATCCCAATACAGCACATATTGTTTTCATTTTATGAATAAGGAAACTGAGGTTTGTAAACAGGTGACCTCCCAAACTCAGACAAGCAGTAATTAGTAACACACCTGGAGTCTCAACCCCCAACAGTTAGTAACATACCCTCCTCTCAACCCCCAATAACAGGGTATTACAGTCTTACTTGCGTCAGGATTTTGATTTTTTGTTTGAAAAAACATTGTATATTACAGGTTAATACTGTTGGACTGCTAACCACGAGGTTGACAGTTCAAACTCACCAGCTGCTCCTTTAAAACCCTGTACAGGGCCGCTATGAGTCGGAACTGGCTAACCAACACCAACGCTGCCTTGTTATAAAATTATTTTACTCATCACCTTTCCCCTCCAAAGTTAATTGGGAAAGGTAGTAACTCTGAAGTCAAATGTCTTAACTCTTTCCCAGGATGCAAATCGACAATGCAAATGTAGACAAAAATCAAAGCTTTGGCTTTTCTCAAACACTGACAGTCTTCACCATTTTATTCCAGGGGTAATAAGTCTCGGAGAAAAACAATTTTCTGACCTTAAAAAAAAAAAAAGAAGAACCCACACCAAGGACTACAGACAAGGAATTCCATCAAAAATATGAATGGAATCTCCACTGAGTAGTATCCAATCTGTGTAGGCGGAGCTGATGAAAGGAGATGCGGATAGATCTCTTATGATACAATAGTGAATAACTGTTATCAGGACTGATTGTGAGGGTTGGAAATGTAAAGGTAGATGTTTTATAGCAAAGAGGGGAGTGATTAACTTTTCAGTCTAGGAGCAGAGGTCCCTAGGACCATCAAGGAAGAAGAGTGGAGAGCGGGTCCCTACCCAGAGAAGCAGTGATGCCAGAGATGGAAGCAGAGACGATGACATGGAGAGATGGAGCAGCTGGGGGCTTGAGACACAGAGAGAGGGAGAGGGGCTGTGTGCTGACGACCAGGAGGGCAGGCTTGTAGTGTATACCCTTTGGTTGGTTGATGATGCATGGAGGGGATTGTAACCATGGCCATGAAACGATATACAATAGGATGAATATAAAGCTAATGTTCTCCCATGTAAAAAAAAAAACTATCACATAATTCACAATAAAACATTAAAAAAAAAAAAAAAAGAATGGACAAAGATAGAAGCTATAAAAACCCACAGGCGCAAAAGGTAGAATTTCCTTTTGAGCACACACTGCAAAAATTCTGTCACAGAATGAGACACCTCTAGGTGGGTTTGGTCACAAGATTTCTAAGTTCACTCAGTTCTAGCCTGAGAATCTGTCCATGCTCTCCTTCACCCACCCCTGACGTCTATTTCTGATTTTCTCCAAACAGAATTTTCTTTCTGTGAGCATCACATTGGTAAAGGTAAAACTGAACTACTCCACAGGTCTACACAGAACAGAGAAAAGTGCTTAACTGACCTAACACAGAGATGGAATAAACTCCTCAAGCTGCAATAAGAATCAATTAGTCAGTACAGTGATGACTGCAGGAAGACGAGACTGGCCTTCCCATTGGCTACTACATTGACTCCAGGAATGAAAGGCGCCTTCAGTTTACATAAGGGACTCGGAAACTGACTCCGAGGCAACTCTCTCAGCCATGATGTCCAGCTTTTTACCCAGCTTCTTCAGCAAGCCACAGGCCTCTCTCTACTCCAAAGCTGCCTATAGATCGATTCCATGATGTCTGGGCACTTATTGGTTCTATCAGATTTGATAATGGAATGAATCTCTCCCTTTAAAAGCTCTAGGTTAATGGCAAAGTTTATTAAACGGCAGGCAGTCATTCAGAAAAGATCAATAGAGACATGATTATAGAGTAACCAGAGGATTAAACATGAGATTTATCACAAAATTAAACGGAATTAAATGTTCTCTGATAGCACTTGAATGTTGTCGATACTTTTAACTCATAATCTATGCTTTCTGTGTTTACTTAATAGGCAATGGGGGAAATGACTGTTACCTAAAAACATAAGGCACAGAGATTTTCTGAAAGCATTTAGAGTCCCTTCTGGAAATAGTCTCCTAGTGTTAAGGAGCAGCAGTTGATGGCATCTGTGAGTTGTCCTTTGTCCGCAATTAACTGTCCATCCCTAAAGCATGACTATAGCTCTTTACAAGGATACGAGGGTACTTCGAAACGATCGTGGGAAAACAGTATTCAATTTTCATTCCATTTTTCCATGAACTTTTGGAAATTCCCTCGTTTATCTTAAGAAAGCAAGCCACAATATTATACCATTTAGTGTGTTCTCTTGTGTGCTCTCATAGGACGCCTGTGCTGGGATATTGGCTCATGATCCTGTGTGGGAAAGGGACTGGAAAATGTCATCTGGATGCAAGGAAATCAACCCTGCCCCACCCTGGGAGCCAATTACATTCACAAAGCTGAAATCCCCATCAGAGCCTATGAAAGGTAAAGGGCTGGCAACAGCACACACACTCGCAATAGGCAGAGTCGTGGAGAGATGTGATGGCCGTTAAAACGGACGTCAATACACACTGAGAGCCCTCCTCTTCCGGGCCTGAACAGATAAAGGCCAGGCCTGCTGGGTGAAGCTGGGATGGGTGGGCTAAGCGAATCACTGATGGGGGCAGAGATGAAGCTTATGGCTTAAACCATACTCCAGTAGCTGCAAGTTAGATGGAGACT
Organism: Chrysochloris asiatica; assembly: GCF_000296735.1. NCBI lineage: Eukaryota > Metazoa > Chordata > Mammalia > Afrosoricida > Chrysochloridae > Chrysochloris > Chrysochloris asiatica. The sequence continues at coordinate 8,214,039 of NW_006408552.1, read as the reverse complement.
GTCTGGTCTTCCTTGTCCGGTTTCTAGTCTGTTATCAATACACATACTCTGCAGATCGCATGGCCCTCCCCTGCCCTGAAGACCACCAGGCCCCAATGATTTCAGCAGTAGTCCATTCTGACAGCTGTTTTGTCAAGAGTGGAGAAGAGTGGGGGGTTGGAAATGATATTGAAGCTGGGGTCACCCTGCACGACGCTCATCCCTCGTCAATCTATCATCCAGACCAGAACAACCACCCAGCGCTTGTCCAGCCTTCTGACACCACATAGTGCTAAGTACCAGGTATTTCTCAATTCCGCAGGGGACAAAAATGCCACCCTGCTTACCAAAGGGAAGGACTTTGCATCCCTCCACAAAAGCAAAGACTGCTTGGAAGCATACAAGTCAAAGCTCTTGACAGCCAGCTTCTCAGATGAGTTTGTCATCCCAAGAAAACTGGCCACACTACTTGCCATTCATAGTCTTTATTTCTTTTCAACCATTTCCCTCCTTTGTGTCTTTCCATAAGCAGGTGCTTGCGGGGGTAGCTAGATCTGAGGGAAAGGCCAACAAAAAAGATGACCTCAGTGAGATGAATTGGCACAGGAGCAACAACACTGGGCACAACGGGCTCAAATATAACAAAAGGGAGGCTGGTATAGGGCCGAGCCATTCTTTGTTGTCTTGCGCATAGGGTCACTGTGAATCTGAACTGACTCAAGGGCAGCTAATAAGATCCTAGTTGGAGGGCGGGCAGTGCCACTTTGTGGTGCTGTGCTCTTTACCAAGTCTCCCAGTCTTCTCCTGCATTTGTAGGCCCAGAATTCAGAGAGCTAAAGAACTCTGTGCAAAGCACTTGGGGGCATTTCCTGGCATAAAGAAGGCAGTATGGTGAATTAATGATAAGAAAGGAATTCCTCTTCCTGACTCATACAATCTCATGTTCACAAGTCATTACAACAGGAAACTGTTAGCTGTGATAAAAAGGTTACCTTTCACACTGGAGGATTAACGGTGGGAGCTAGTCTCCATATAGCCTCAAGGTTGTGTTCATGGCGTAACTGGGAGCGTGCCAAGCACTATAGTGGATCCCGAACTTACATGTCTTCCTTTAATACCCCAATACCCTAGGAAACAAATTACTTCACAGTGTCTCCATTGTCTCCTACATAAAACTGGGCAAAATTATAATCGTTTACTTATAAAACTTGGGAGTCCTGGCATGGCACTGTAGATAAGCACTGGAAAGCAGGGTAGGTTTAAACCATGAGGTTGTCAGTTCAAACTCACCAGTCACTTCTTGGAAACCCTATACAGAATTGCTATGAGCTGGAACCAACTTGGCAACACTTAATATCAACAACAACAACCCAGTGTTGTTCCTTGAGATGAGCTCCTGCCCCTAATTCCACCATACGTCTCTTCTCAAATCTCCACACCTCTGCTGCTTCTCCAAAGGAGACATCTGCCCATTTCTCTTTAAAAATAAGACATCAAGGCACACAAAATAGTCCAGGTGCAGTTCAACGTGGCTTCCTGCCAAAGGCAAACCTTGAAGGAAATGGATTCTCTTAGGAAATCTCTCAATGTACCACTGGAAACCTTCCTGCATATACGACTTAATGGACCAGGGGAGGAGACTGAAAACCAGGAGGAAGTGGAGGGGGAGCGGGGGACTCAGAGGGGGAAGCTCTCCTTCCCAGCTGAGCACCGACACCAACAGGACCATTTGGGAGGCAACTTTATGTGCTCTTAGTAGTAGATTAATGAATGTAATTACCTAGCATTGTGGCTGTGAATGCTGCAAAAACTATAATTTATAGAGTGCTGTAAAGTTCTAATGTGTTTTTATGTCCATAAGCTGCTTAAGCATAATCTAATGCATTTGTACAAGAACATCCTAAGTGGTTCTGAGCTGAGCAGGGAACACAAGTGGCTGAACCTTGGAGATTCTATGCACACGTCTTTATAACCCCAACCCCGTGTGGTAAGCATCTGAAGGCAACAGCTGCTGAATTGTACAAATAATTCTAGAGACAGTGACAGGGCTCTCTGCCTCTCTCCCCATGAGGAGAGACGCCGGCTGACAAAGGCTGCAGGCCTTAATTAAACACTGGAGCGGCTCTGCACTCATGTTCCGAGGGCCTTTTTTTCTTTTTTTATCACCCTCTCCTCCAGTTTCTTATCCCTGCCCCGACCCATACCCTGGAGAGGCTGGAGAGGGACCGGGGTGGAGGGTGGGGATGGGTAGGTTCGTGTGAGGAGAGCACCAGGGGGAAACATTATCTTTTGCTCTGAAAATGTGTTGCCTGGCTTCCAGTTTAAGCTGACCATTTCCAATGTTTCCTCTTTCCCTGCCCTTGCATTTGCAAGGGCTGGGAGGGACAGCTTAAGGATTCTTTGATATCTGAGGCAACCTGTCCTTTCAGACTGCCTCAGGAGTCTGGAGCACCACAGATGACTCTCCAGCTCGGTGATTCGGATGATGAAGATGCAGGGAGGGGTGGCCATGGTAACAGCTAGTTCTTATTAAGAGTTTACCCACCACCATCTCCACCCTAACCCTGGGTGCAGGTACCATTAACAATCCATTCTCAATAGCAAGGTGAGAGTGGGAACACAGCATTGCTATACCAGAGTCTGTGCTATACTCATGAGGCACACTGTGCTGTCTGTAATTGGAACTAATGATCTTTTCTACCCATGTAACTATTGTGAGGATTCAATAAGTTAATACTTATTAAAGGGCTTCGAATCGCACCCACGAAAACCAGTTGCCATGAGACTCATGGCAACCTCTCATGCTTCAGATCTCCACAGGATTTTCAATGGCTGATTTTCCCCCAGAAGTAGATCAAGTGCCAGGCCTTTCTTCCGAGGTGCCTCTGGGTGAACTTGAACCTTCAATCTTTTAGGCACAATCAACCTCATGAACCATCTATACCATTCAGGGGCTCCTCCGACTCTGGCCAAGATCCTGATAACAAATTGATGACGAAATACAACAAGAATATGCTGGCAATGAGGCGGGGGAGGGCACCAATGTAAGGGGCAGAAGGAAACCTCCGGCACTTTCTGGAGGCTCAGAGACAGTGTTTCAAACGTCTCTGATGCAAAGTTCCAGAGCCTGACTGTGGAACACAACAGTCACCATGAAGTGACAAAGCAGCAGGGTGCAAGTTTGCCAGGACAAGTTCCACTCTGCGTCCCACAGCACACTCAGGGCCCTCCGGTGTCAGATCCACAAAGAGCCATGGAGGCAGCCTGACAAGCGTTCTGTAAGTCAAATTCTTACTTTCACATCATAAACAGAAATCACAGCTTCAGGAAAACACAAGGCGTGAGAACCTTCAAAGCAGCTGACCCACTGCAGGACGTCAACGAGAAGACAGCAGAGGCCGCGGTGGGATGGAGAGTCAGGGGGGACAGTGAGACAGGCACTCAGGGTGAATGACTATCATGGCCAGGCCATAATGATGCTCTCGAGCACTCCTGGGATACGAAACGTGATCTGGATTCAATGAGCAGTTCTAACCTGTCCCAGAGAAGGGATCCCACCTCTCAGAAAGCGAGTGCAAAGTGGCGGTTGCGTTTCTTCCCTTCCTCTGTGGAGTCACCTCCAGAAGCCATGAGCACGTTACGGCCTGTTTAAGCAGTTTTTACAACCAACTCCTCCTGCACGGACATACTTCCTATCTCCTTGCAAAGAAACTCTGACGCTGGATATGAGATCAAACGTTTCCTGTAACAGCACCACTGGAGCCATCAAAACGAGGGAGTGGAACGGGGCATAAGAAAGGTGGCTTTAGGAGCGTGGCCAGCTCTCTCTTCTTCCACACACCTTGAGTTCCTCGTCTCCAAACCCATTCTCTCCAGCAGCCTTCAGCATGCACTTCTTTCTCAACACACTCATTAAAAGAACATTGTTGGTCATAACGTAAGCCCGCAAGCATCCCCCGGGTTCCTCACTCTGCTGGCCCCCATCTCCACACTTGTCATTCTCATCTCACACCCCCAACTCCCTCCAAGCCCACACTGTTGCCTCGGCACGTCTGTCAAGTCCACTTCAATCACATGCCTCCCAACAGGAAATGCCATGGTTCCTTACTGCTGGTGTCACCTACATAGTCCCTATGCCCAGCCACAACGCATTCACCAACTCTTGCATATACCTCCATGTCTTGAACCAATGTGGTGCTAAAAGGTTAAGCCCTAAACTGCGAACCACAAGGTCAGCGGTTCAAACTCACCCGCTGCTCCTTGGAAACCCTGTACAGGAACGCTATGAGTCAGAACCAACTCAACTGCACTTAACAACATCAAACATCCTTAGCACATTCTGTCCATGTGAGCAGGGTGTAAGATGTTCCATTGAAAAAAGGTAAGATTATACTAAGATGCCTACGTATAGGCGTTTTTCATCCCATTATTTAATGATTTCAAGCTTTGTTTATGTTGTAGAGCCTAGATATTATGTTGTTCTTAAGTGCTCACTGAAGTGGTTTTCTCAGGATGTACCACATATCCAGGTTCAACCCATCACTGAACACTTAAGCTTGCACGAATCTGCATGAACTGCCATTTTACTTGTTACTGCTGTTGTGGTTAAGTGCTGTCTGGTCAGTTCCAACTCACGGTGACCCTATGCCTAACAGGATGAAACACACTGCCCAGACCAGTGCCATCCTCACAACTGTTGTTACGTATGAGTTCATGTTGTTATCACTGTGCCAACCCATCCTGTTGGGGGTCTTCCTCTTTTTCACTGACTCTCTATTTTCGCAAGCATGATGCTTCTCCTCTCCAGGGACTGGACCCCCTCCTGACCATACATCCAAAGGACACATGACAAACTCTCGTCACCCTTACTTCAGAGGAGTACTCTGGCTGTACGTCATCCAACATACATTTAGTTGGCAGTCCGTGGTACTTTCAATAATCTTCACCAACACCACAATGAAAATACATTAATTCTTCTACTGCCTTCTTTATTCATTGTCCAACTTTCACACACATAGAAGGTGACTGGAATTACCATGACTTAATCTTCAAACTGACATCTTTGCTTTTTAATACTTTAAAGAGGTATTTTGAAGCAGATTAGCCTAATGCAATATACCATTTCATTGTTGTTGTTGTTGTTAAGTGCCGTCGAGTCTAAGGAAGCTCAAATTTACCAAAGCTTCATGGATGTCAACTGGATGCTGACTCAAACAGCTAAACAGCTAAAACTCTATGATCTTTTCCTAAGGTACAAGTTGTATGCATTTCTTTATCTATCAGGTGGTGCAGTCAGTTGCCATCACTGCCATTCCGAGACTATGACATTTCTTGAGGGAAAAGACTGACCCTTTTGAATCTTCTACAGTATCACCATGACTGCTAGTTAGTACCTGCTTAATAAAAAGTTGTTGAATAAATGCTAAAAAAATATATTACTTAAGTTAAACTTTATATTTTAGATCAAAACTTTCTGTCACTTCCAAGACTAAGACTCAATGGGAATACATGCTCTGATTGGTGACCACGTTTGTCACCGATAAGGCGAAGTGAGGGAAAAAGAGCAATGAAGCTGCAAGCTAAGCCCTACAACTTTCAATAGAGTCCTGTGAACCGAAGTGGAGACCTGGCTGGCCAGCAGTGTGGCAAGACCTGGGGACTCTTGGGACCAGAGTGAGTGACATAACCACAGAGGACTAGAGAGGAGAGTGAAGCATCCAGCTGATAAAAAGTGAGGGTATATGCACAAGAACACCCACACTTGCAGATAATACCCACTTGACCTGGCTTCAGTGACTAAATGATCAGAGCTAAACTAGAAGGAGAAAGAAGAGGAAAAAAAGAGTGATATAATTTGATGAACTTGACCTACACCTATGGATGCAGGAGCTCAAAAGAGGGAACAAATCTTTACAGCAAGGATCATTCCCACCCCCTCCATACACAGAGTAGACATGGATGGGCAACTTGGACATTGGCTACCTAAAAGGGGGAGCTACAAAGGCAAGAAATGACTGGCTTACGAACTTTCAAGAGGGAAACTAGATCCAGAGGGTGTGGAGGTTGGTAGAACCTCCACTGAGTAGTATCCAATTTGTCTAGGCGGGACTGATGAAAGGAAAAGCAGATAGGTCTCTTGTGATACAATAATGAATAATTATTATCAGGACTGATTGTGAGGGCTGGAAATGTAAACATACACCTTTTGTAGCAAGGAGGGGAGTGATTAATTTTTCAGTCTAGGAGCAGAGGTCCCTGGGACCATCAAGGAAGAAGAGAAGCAGTGATGCCTGAGATGGAGGCAGAGACGATGATGTGGAAAGATGGAGCAGCTGGGGACTTTAGACCCAGAGAGGGAGAGGGGCTATGTGTTGACGACCGGTGGGCAGGCTTGTAGTGTATACCCTTTGGTTGGTTGATGATGTATGGAGGAGATTGTAACCATGGCAATGAAACAATATATGGTAGGATGAATGTAAAACTAATGTTCTCCCATGTAAACTATCACATAATCCACAATAAAACATTTTTTAAAAAATGTGGGGGAAAAAAATCTTTCTGTCAATTTGTCACTGATCAAATAAATTCTTACTTTAATCTAAAAGGTAACAGGTCAGCCTGTACATATATATTGAAAATTCCACTTAGACACTGTTAGGCAGTATGAACCATCAGCTGTGAATAACTTTATTAACACTCCTGTCTTATATTTTGGACATGTTGTCAGGAGGAATCAGTCAGTCCATGGAGCAGGACATCGTGATTGGTAAAGTGAAGGGTCAATGCAGACAGAGAAAACCCCTAGTGAGATGGACTGACATAGCGGCTTAAACGTAATGACTGTGCAGATGACAAAGGATGGGTTAGGGTTTGATTCTGTTGCTCACAAGGTCACTATGAGCCAGAACCAACTCAATGACATAGAAGGACAACAATGAGTCTCTGCATGGTACAAAGAGTTCATGGTCTCAGCTGCTAACCTGAATATGGCAAGATGCTGTCCAGCCAGAGAGAGGCAGGAAAAAAGGTCTGGCAAGCAGAATTTGAAAAATTAGTCATTGGAAGCCCTCTGGAGCACAGTTGTCATCTGATACATGTGGGGTTGCCAGGAATCAGAGTACCACTATGGGAATGTTCAGAATGATCACAGTGGTCTTCCTTTCTCCTATACATGCATGTGTCCACCCAGCTCTGATTTCTACAAAGACATACTAACAGAGCCATGAAGTCCACCACTCTTCGCTATGATACAAGGTAACGATGCGCTTTCTGTGAGGTGCAGTGGGGGCACCTGGTCTGTGCTTCTTAAAACGATGTTAAAAGTAAAAAATCTCCAAGGTTTTCTTCACAGAAACTACAAGCCGTCTATCAGTCTATCTGTGCCACATAGATCTGAAAGCTGTTCAGTCTACAAGCACTAAAGAAAAATGAAGCAAAGACATGAGGACAACACATCTTTTTTGCCCCATGGGTCCCTTGTTAATCTCATGAGCACAACTGTAGTCAATTTCATAATAATGATGATGACACCAGAACCCTAAGCACTAAAGTTGAAATTTAGCTGCAACAAGAAGGAGAAGCAAACACCGTGTCTCTGTTGGGCCACAGAATTGAAGTGATGATTTGCTCAATTTTGTTTCAGAAAAGCACAAAACTAGATCATTTAGATGCACAGGGGAGAAGTTCATTGGTTATCCACTACGTAAGGTTAGTCACACTGTCTCCTTCCTGAGGACTATTAAAATGAACATTGGGATTCTCTCTGGTGGCGAAAGGTCACCCTGGACTTTCAAGTGCCAAAAGCCTATGTGATCAAGAACAACTGCTTAGAATAGGGAGAGCAAAAATCTCATCAAGGATTGATGGGAGAAGGAGGATAAACATGGAAAGAGGGACCAATGGATTCAAAGAGGAATCAAGTGAAAGATAAATATGGGCAGACTTCAGACAACAGGGAGCTACTGAAGAGTGTTCAGAGAGCTTATCATGAGTTGACAGTGAACAAACAATCCTGGATTATTGTTGTAAAGTATTGTTGATCTGGTTCTGACTCATAGCAACATTGCATAGTTTCCGACGAGCAGTTGGTGGGTTTGAACCACCAAATTTGTGGTTAGAAAGCCAGGGCTTATCCTACAGTGCCACACCAGGACTCCTAGATGGGGATGGAGGTTTTATGCTGTGGAGTCGGTTCTGTACAGTGTTTCCAAAGCTGTAAATTTTTACGGGAGCAGAAAGCCTCATCTTTCTCCCGCGGAACAGCTGGTAGTTTCGAACTGCTGACCCTGAGATTCACAGCCCGATTCGTAACCCCTAAGCTACCAGAACTCCTGGACACCCACCACTGAACGCATGCTAGGCCTGAGTGAGGCTGACTGCTATCAATCTTACTGCTGCATCTCCAACCTGCTGGTGGCTCCACAACCACAACCTTAATTCAGACTCCTCACCTCGAATTTTGTTAACAGCATCCTATTCCATGACCATATCTCCCATCTTTCATCTACCTGCAGGATTAATGATATCACCCAAGTACAAGTCTAAGTCCACCATGCTTTTGCTGGAAACCTTCAGTGACTATCTACTGGCCAATTACTATCCCATTGGCCTGGGTCCACAGGTCTTCTATGATGTAAACCAAAAAGCAAAATGAAGTTGCCATTGTCTTCCAGAGTAGAACTGTGTGCCAACAGCTACAACCTTTCTTAAGAAGATCTCCAACGCTTTCTTCCAAGGCACTGGAAGGGTTTTAACTACCAATCATTTGGTTAGCAGATGAGCCTGTAACGTTTTGTGCCACCTGGGAAGTCTTCCTATGATATAGGCCCTGCTGATGGCTCCATCCTCTTTTCTGTCACCTTCTCCTGTAGGCCCTCCAACTGTACATACTCACGTCACACTGTCTCCTTCCTGAGGACTATTAAACAGCAGTTTGTTCTGTCTCTTCCTCCCCACCCCATCCGGGCCCTTGGTTATCTCCTGCTTAGCTTTAAAGAATATGTTATTCTTACAGCATTTGTACCTCTGGGTTATAATTCCCACTTACTTTCCGATCCTGGAGACCAGCTTCTTGGCCCTGTTTGCCCTCACATCCCCAGCATCAAGCAGAGGGACCGATTGGTATTAAGTGTAATTACATATTGCATGGATGAATAAATCAACTTCTTCCTGAAACACATGTCTATTCTGGGGATCACCCTGGCACATATAGTAATAGGTGGTTTCAGCCCTTCTCTGACCTCTCCCTGGGAGGCAAGAAGCTAAGCATGCTATTTTAATCAGATCCAAGTGGTTTCCTAAGGGCCGGGTCCTTTCTTTGCCCTTCAGAATTTCTAACAAATTCTCACACGTTCCAAGACTAAGAAATATTAACCAAGCTTGCTTCCAACCTCAAAAAAGGATCAGTAAGCATGGGAGTAAGGAGCTCTGGTAACAGTGGTTACAAGCTGGGCTGCTGACCTCAAGGTCAGCCGTTCGACACTACCAGCCATTCCACAGAAGAAAGATGCTTCCATGAGAGATTTACAGCCTCAGAAATCCTATACAGGGTCACTATGAGTTGGAACTGAGACCATGGCACATAACCACCAACCAATCAAGCATGGGAATAATCATAGTAGTCCTGGTATGGCACTGGAGGATAAGTACTGGATTAATAGCCATGAGAATTGCTAACCAAACCCACCAGTTGCTCTTTGGAAATTCTATGCTGTCAGGTGCCACTGAGTCAGAGCTGACTCATAGCGACCCCATGCACAGCAGAACAATACAATATCTGATCCTGGGCCAGCCTCACTACCGCTGCCACACCTGAGTGCGTCAATGATGCCACCTGGCTGATCCATCTCATTGGGGGTCTTCCTCTTTTTCTCTGACCCTCCATCTTACCACGCATGATATACTTCTCCAGCGACTGTTCCCTCCTGACAAGATGTCCAAAGT